>NC_139554.1:25046143-25706594 GCF_965112155.1 Podarcis liolepis
GCTCAAAAGCTAAATGCTTTAAATGTGCCGGCAGCTCTTGATCATTTTGATTTTGGCAAGCTTAAAATACCAGCTCTCATAAGCTGACAGCTGTCAAATACCATGTTATTTCTCTCTCTCATAAAAATGTAACAATGTCACTACGCAGTTCCCATTAGAGGATTTGTATAGTTCCTCATCACAATCCTGGGTTTGCATGAAGTCAGGGTGGGGTGGGGTGGGGTAGGGGAACAAAAGCGAAGGCAGGCTACACCACAGCAGAGACCATGGAATGGGAGTGATCAGGGAGACACACTGAGAGGGTAGTTTAAAAAAAATGGAAGATGTTTGAATAAAGAAGGAATGGAGAGTCACTGAGAGGAACATTGTGCTTTGAAACACAGCAGAAGTTTGATAAAGAGGCACTGAGATGAAAAAAATGGTGATTTAAAACAGTGGCAGCAGTCTTGACTAGAGTAAGCAGGGAGTAACACTGAGGGTCGAAGTGGCAAGAAGAGAGTTTGGAAAGGTTCTCTTGTATTAGTGTCTGTGTTGTACCCATCTCTGCTATTTCTCTTTGTTAAGACTTTTTTTTCTTAAAGAAAACAAACAACCCCTCAGTGTTGTTACTTTTCTGGCAGCTACTGGAAGATCACAGCAGCAGCTCAGGTGGAGAAGACGCAGATAGATCTAGCAAGATCTAGCTTAAGAGGTTAAGAGAGAGATTGTGTGTCTACAGCTAAGAACTTTGGAGGAGGGCCAAACTGTTTATACATTACTGTTATATTTCATTTTTTGCTATAGTGATTTAATTTGTATTATATATCCTTGTATATGTGATTTACATAAAACACTGTTAATGTTTTATGTTTAAGAATGATGCTCTTTGGTCCTCTGCAGGGACTCACAGAAATGATGTTATTTCTGTGAGTCCCCGCAGAGACCCTTAATAAAGACCTTTGGCAAAACAATGTTAAAAATCATACCAAAATAGTTAGAAAATCCATAGTTATAAAAGTATTCCAGCAACCACATGAGAATTTAAGGAATACCTGGATGATATTATACTTTGAAAACTCTAAAATATAATTTTTTTAGGATATTTGTGAACAAATTCATTTCAGCTCTGGTTTTCACAGTAATCTCTGCTAAAGGAAAAAGCCAGTGGCTTTCATTCAATTAATCCTGATGGTCTTGGCTGTCCTAATTTCTGAAGGTCAGGTAATATTGAATTCCTATAGCATATTGCTTGACTGAGCTGTATGATTCCAGATGCAGAGAAACTTGTTTTTAAAAATAACGACATTGGTGTGACTCAATAAGCAGCCCTAACTGCTCTGTCCCTCTAGCAGCCTGTTTCAGGTGTTTTAAGGATGTGGAAAGAGAAAAAAACATTCCCTAATCATCTTGTTCTTGTTTGGTACAGCAGAAAGAGGAAGGGAGCCCAGGCAAGTCCGTAAGCACAAGGCCCCCCCCCCCCCACGTGATGAAGCATCAAGGTAAACAGGCAGGCAGCTGAGTCAGGCATCTATTATTGTTAAGGTAATTTATATACTGCTTCGCACATCAAAGAGGTCTCTAAGTGGTTTATAACATTATACAACTATAATATGTAAATACAACCCCCTAATAAAACCCCACATTTTAAAGCAGCATAGAACAATGAGATAAGATCATGTTAAACTCCAATATAAACTTAAACAACTAGCATATGGCAACCATAATAACTGCTAGCAGACAGAGATATAGCAGAGAAAAGCTATTCCACCCACCAAATACACAACCACATATTTATGCAGTAGGTAGCACCACTCTCATTTCTGTTGCTATCTCCCACAGTGCCTCCAAGTATCCCGATTTAAGCAGGACATCCCTGATTGACATTCTGATCCCAAGCCTGGACGTCCGATTTTGGGTCCTGCGCTCTGGCCATATTTTGGTTCTACACAATAGCGCAAGAAGAAGAAGATATCTCCTGACACCATGTGGCCCAGAGGAGGAAGAGACAAGTGGACAATGGTAGGAAGGGGGAGGGGAATGGGAGGGAGTGGACAGATGATGGGGTGCCTCGATTTCCCTATTAGAAATGTGTGGGATGGTATGCTTCCTCCTTGAAGCAAAAGGTGGGGAAGATTTACACACACACACACACACACACACACACACACACACACACACACACGCCCCAGAGCACCCTGCTTTTACCAAGGAGCACCCAAAATTATCCCTCCTCCTCATAATATCCATTAAATGAAGTTGGAAACTGTTTCTAGTGCCTCCTGCCCCAGCCTAGGAGTGGGTCAGTAACCCATTTGAGTCTCCATGACCAGTTTCAGAGCCTGAGAATACTCTACTGCCAGGAACATTTCCCAAGCTGCATAATTATAACTTTTCACAGTGAGCAGCCCCTTATGGAACTCACATTTCCTAGTTCCAACCCTGGAATGGCTTGGCAACCACTCATAATTAATATATAAGAAATGGCGGAGGAGTTTCTGGCACTGTTTGGGTTTTATTTTGCCTTGGCAGATCTTAACTTGATGTGTAGGAGTATAAGAGGCCACACAATTTGGAGACCACAACAAGCACCACATATGAACTGGCCAACATCTCTGTGTGAACTTCCATGCAGCCAGAATCAACTGATTTATTCACTCATCACATGACATGGGCCATGAAAAGAAAAAAATATATATGCAAATCTAAGAATAAAATTAAGCCCCTCCAGATCAATGCTCGTAAAAGCAATCAAACACATCTGAGGCTCGGGTGGTGGGTGGAAAAAGCTGAAATGTTTCTTCAGGGATGAAAAAGGAGACCATGCTTCGAATCTCATATAACTTTCTGCACAATAATAGCATTTTAAAGTTATATTGATTGTATTTGCAATTTCCCCCAGGAAGGTTTTCTCCCATGCATTTTGGTCTTAAATCTCTGTAAAATGCAGACATCAAGTACGGTTCTCCACAAGATCCTCACTGCACATTCGGTGTCTCAAGTTAAAAAGAGTTTCTCCATGCTATAATGACTGCCTAGAACAAGATTACCAGACGTCCCCGATTCCCGGGGTCACTCCCTGGATTTACAAATCAGTCCCCATACAAAAGCCATTGAAGCTGAAAAGTGTCCCCAGATTCATTGAAAAAAATCTGGTAACCTTAGCCTAGAATTACCATAAACACCACCTGGAACCAAAGAATGTGGGTGCTTTCATTGCTGAGTGCTTGGAAAGATCTGAGAAACACAAAAATAAACACGTGAACATTTAACCCTAACAAAGAGTTGCCTTTACTCTCCTTTAGTCTGTAGCAGAGGTGGCAACCTATGGCTCAAGGGCTGGAAATGACCATCCACTTTATGTGGCATTCTCCCAGATTCCAGAAACTCTCTGCAAGCAATTGGTTCACACCTCTATCAAGCATGATCTGTCTCGCTCCCAGCAGAAAGAGGAAGAGATTTAGGGATCTGGAGGTAGCACTAGGTCTATCTGCCTTCCCTTACAGATATCTTGGCTAATTCTTTAAAAGTAAGCAAATACATGCACAAATACATATGCACCTTAACTGGGAAGATCGAAGTATGAGGTCTAAGAAGCACAGTCATTATCAGCAACCCATTAACTTGCCATTAATAATAGAGTTTCATCCTCTCTGCATTTATTCAACACAGTATATCATGGCAATTTGGTTGATATGATTCATCTGTATGTTGAAGAGAAGGTTGATTCCCATCCCTAGCAAATCATAATTCAATATGGTTCTCTATTGGATTTATTATGGGGTGGGGACAGGGTACAACAATGGTTCCAATGTCCTCCTAGTCAACCAAATTCAAGGGCTTTATACTGTCTTTATGCAAATTCTTTACACTGTCTGTCTAGAACTGGAAAAAGTCAGGAGGTACCAGGAACTTAAAGTTAAAGGTAAAGGTACCCCTGACAGTTAAGTCCAGTCACGAATGACTCTGGGGTTGTGGTGCTCATCTTGTTTTACAGGCCGAGGGAGCCGGCATTTGTCTGCTTCCGGAGACAGTTTTTCTGGGTCATGTGGCCAGCATGACTAAGCCGCTTCTGGCGAAGCCAGAGCAGCTCACGGAAATTCTGTTTACCTTCCTGCTGGAGCAGTACCTATTTATCTACTTGCACTGCATGCTTTTGAACTGCTAGGTTGGCAGGAGAAGGGGCCAAACAAAGGGAGCTCGTGGGGCCTCGAACCGCTGACCTTCCGATTAGCAGGCCATAATTCACAACTTGCAGTCTGTACCTAGTTTAGTGGGCCACCAACTATGTAGACCTGACATGTACTGTCCTCTTATCCAGTAAGATAAGGGACTCTAATGTTCACCTGAAATAGGAAATGTTCTACTGACTATCAGAAAGAACTGCTAATTTTTCTTTTCAGAGAAGAGAATGGGAAACCCCATGGAAGATGGAGCTGGGGTACCAGAGAACTACAAGTATTGTCTAGTTCTGAGACGTTAGTTTTGCTGCTACTCATCCCCTTGCCTCCAATATGTGGATATTACTACTTGCAAAACCCTATGCCGATGTATTGGCAGCCTGTAATAAGAATGACTGGAAAGTGCTGAGAGCGTGATGGGAGCCACACAATAAATTGCTAGAAGAGACCGAGATTATTGGCAGGTCCTCCCTTATGCAGAGCTCACTGTTGCCTCAGCTTTTAGAGTGAAATTACATTGCAGAGCTGATGTGTCACCATCTTTTTGGTGACAAAGAAAGCATTTATGAAGCCTTTTATTAAATCTTTAATAAATTGACTTCCCACACATAGAAAATATTTCTTGGGAATTAGTATCATTTAAGAACTAATTACAGAAAGTGGAGACTGCACATTTCTCATTTCACTGGCTCACACTTGCTGAACAACAAGAACCAGTATATGTACAATCAGCAAGGCAAAAGATTATGGATAACATTGGTGGAAAAGGCGTGAAATGTCAAAGTGCTTCAATGTGAGACTTGCAAATCCAGCCCGATTGCTATAGAGGCAGTTTCTTTGAATACAGAAGTCACAGGTAAGGTAAGGTAAAGGTAAAGGATGGTTAAGCCCAGTTGAATTTGACTATGGGGTGCAGTGCTCATTTCTGCTTTCAGGCTGAGGGAGCCGGCATTTGTCCGCAGACAGCTTTCCCGGTCATGTGGCCAGCAGGACTATGCTTATGGAGCAACTAAACACCATGACGAGTGCCAGAGTGCACGAAAATGCCTTTTAGAAGAAGAAGAAGAAGAAGAAGAAGAAGAAGAAGAAGAAGAAGAAGAAGAAGAAGAAGAGGAGGAGGAGGAGTTTGGATTTGATATCCCGCTTTATCACTACCCTAAGGAGTCTCAAAGTGGCTAACATTCTCCTTTCCCTTCCTCCCCCACAACAAACACTCTGTGAGGTGAGTGGGGCTGAGAGACTTCAGAGAAGTGTGACTAGCCCAAGGTCACCCAGCAGCTGCATGTGGAGGTGCGGGGACACGAACCCGGTTCCCCAGATTGCAAGACTACCGCTCTTAACCACTACACCACACTGGCTCTTTTACCTTCCTGCCACAGCGGTACTTACTTGCACCTTTATTTATTTATCTTTATCTACTTGCCCTGGTGTGCTTTTGAACTGCTAGGTTGGCAGAAGCTAGTACAGAGCAACGGAAGCTTACCCTGTCATGTGGATTCAAACTGCCGACCTTGTGCTGTACTTTTGTACTGTTTTATTGTTGTTAGCCACCCTGAGCCCGGGTTCGGCTGGGGAGGGCGGGATATAAATAAAATTTTTTATTATTATTAATAGGCAAGCTCAAGATGCTCAGTGGGTTAGACCACAGCACTACCCGCATCCGAGAAATTACACTAACATAAGCACATAAGAAGAGCCTTTCAGATCAGGCCAATGTCCCATCTAGTCCAGCATGCTCTTTTCACAGCGGCCGACTAGATGCCTGTGGGAAACCTGTAAGCAAGATTTGAGCACAAAAGCACTCTTCCCTCCTGTGGTTTCCAGCAACTGGGATTCAGAAACATTGCTACCTCCAGTAGGGTTGCTTTTCCGGGGAACAAACACAAATTGCTGAGCTTTTTTGGGGAAACCTAACCCAAAATATAGTGATTTTAAGCTTTGGGAGCTGTTTCCCACAGTCGCCATTTTTACACCCCAAGACCAGGACGTGTCAGGAGTTTTCCTGCCGTATGGCAAGCCTAGCCTCTAGCTGTGGAGACAGAGCATAGTCATCATGGCTAGTAGTTATTGATAAGCCCTCCCCTCCATGAATATGTCTAATTCTCTTTTAACACCATCTAGGTTGGTGGCCACCACACATTCCTGTGGGAGCGAGTTTCATAATTTAACCATGGGCTGCATAGTTGACTCCAGCACAAAATAAGTTTGCTATCAGAATCCTTAACTTGTAACAGAGATCATTTGTGATATGTGGTCGGCAGCTCAGGTCTTCAGTTGCCTGTCCCTTCCCAGTCCATAACAATTTGGAATGGCATTTTGATTTCCGAATTGTCTTCCAGACTCCACTTTATAGTGCGGAATGATATACCTGCTGCTAGTGTGTGTGTATACGTGTGGCAGCCTGTTGACAATGGCATTTTAAACAACTTCTTAACTAGAGCACTGACCACTTTTATGTGTTACAACACATGCCATTTTTCTCCCTTGCTCCTACAAGATGTTTCATTGATCTGTAAAGATATTTCTTTTGCTGCATTCTTCACTGTCTACTTTTATGCAAAGACTTCATTGTTGGGCAGACCCTTTATTGATACTGAGAAGACTTGCAGGCAATTTGTGCTCCATTAATGGCTCTGCCGGGGACAATTTGCACGCTTGCAGAGGTGCGCATCAAGGCACTAATGTCAAATATGGAGATAAGATATCATCTGATGCTTATAGCTGAAAATTCCTTTGGAAAATGGATGCTCTTGACTCCATCATGCTATTTGCTTGAACTAGGTGAGCGGTGATTGCAGGTGATCTTGTATTGTATGCTGGAATGCGTTCCACACACTTTGCCAGCCGTCTTTGCAAATGAAGCCAAATTGATGAATGAATTATCTAAAAGAACAAGGGGGAGCTGTATTCAGAAAACACACATTTTAATATTGTCCACCCTTTAAGGTAGCAGAAGCAGACACCACTCTTTATCCATAGACCTCAGGGTGGCTCACAACATAAAAGTACGATATAAAAACACGAAATACTTAAGAACCACAACAAAACCACACTCACAAACCAACAGGGGACGAAACTCTATTTTTCTACAATGGCAGCACCCACCACAAATAATAGGCATGGGCAAACCAATCTGAATCAGGACCACAGCAGGGGATATTGGGTTAAAGCCCTCCTGAGCCAGGATCCTTATCCAGATATGGGACCTCATAACCAGCCGCTTCTGAAAGAAAAATCCTGAACAACCACATGATTTCTGTAGCATGCGGTTTGGCTCCTATTCCCTTCATAGAGCTACAATTACCAGTGTTCCCTGGGATGAGGGATTGATTGCCAAACAACTTTGAGATCTGTGGCTATGGGAGGGGACTAGGCAGTCTCCTAACAACTCTTAGCCTGCTTAACAAACTACAGCTCCCGTATTTTTTTTTTTTTTGGGGGGGGGGTGAGGGAAAGCCATAACTGTTTAAAGTAGCACCAGGGTGTTTTAAAGGTATGGTGTCAATGTGGCCTTCCTCTACCGCTTACATGGGGTAAGCCACTCTTTCTCCATCCCTCTGCAGCCCCTGCACCTCTCAGAAAATATTCTCTGGAAAGTTGGGAGTAGATTGGGTCCTCCCGAGGGCACGTGTTGCGGTGAGACCTGGCAACCAAACCCTGTGTTGTGGGTGGGTTTGATTGAATAGCCACAACACCCAATCGGTAGGTCCCTTGATGCTGGGTTTAATCAGGCCAATGGGACACAAGCTAAATGGATCATATATACCTATGCACATGACCCAGAGCTTCCTCTTTCGGTGCGTGCATCAGAACACCCGCCCACCTCTCCCTATATTTAGGGCTGTGTGCTTGATCTTGCTATGCTGTCGTGTGTCGTCTGTCATTGGGACAGGGGCACGGCAGGAATTTTCCCCACTTGGCTGATTGGCTGTTGCCATTTGGGCTTCGCCTGCCGCGTAGCAAATCGTCACAACTTGTAAGGTTGCAGATAGGCTCTGGTTCAGGTGATAGGGATGGGAGAACGCTCTCGCCATCCCTATGTGAAGGGTATTCCGTTAAAGGAATCCAGGGACTCAATGGTTTGGTCAACCCCTGTGAGGGGATTGTGCCCATGCCTGAGTCCAGGGGGGCATTTGGGTGGTGGAGATAGCCTGTTCCCAGCTTTCTACTTATCCAGGTGTTCACCCTTGGCTGACCTATGCTGGTGCCCTGGGTCAGCGCTACCTGCAACGGTGCAGGGAGCTAGCTGAACCAGAGCCTATGCAACCACTCACTTGCTGTAATCAGTAAAGTTGTGGCCTAAATTCTGCCAAAAACCAAACCAAAATTTGAGACTTGTCTGAATTTATTTAAAGGGGAGGTTTAAAGGTCTGAACACGCAACCTCTGGAACAGTGTGGGAGGCAGACTGTTGGGGAAGGGGGAAATGACAGAAACTGGCTGCCCACCTTTTTCCTCCAGTGGGAGCCTCTGATGGATTCCGCTCTTTCCACAAATGGAGGGAGCCTTTCCATTCTCATAGGATCCAACCCACAGTCACCAGGTGCAGCGAAATCAAGTTATGTATATCCATGTGTAAATCAAGCCTCTGTTCCCTCCCTTTGTTTTGTTCTGGGTGTGTGAGCTAATTCCTAGTTGCCTGACCACTATTCCCCCCCCCCCCCATTTTGGTTACCTCTAGTTAGGGAGATAATCAGTTGCTCTCCCTCGTGGTGTTTAAGTTTCACTAGGAAACTTTTCCTGAAGCTAAATGCAGGATTCAATTAGTGGAGAGTTAATTTCCCCACTTTCAGCGACTGATCCTAAAAGCGCATGCCCTTTATGCAGGCAAACAGCACATAACCCACACAGATATATATATATATATATATATACACACACACACACACACACACAATTTTAAAATGGCCAGGCTCCATTTGCAATGTTTCGAAACACCATCTGTCATGATTTGTGTGCGCGCGCTTGCTATCTCATTAATTCTGTGCTTTGCTGAACCTCCTTGCATTTTCATGGACACAAATGGTGGGCGAAACATATGGAGGTCTTTTATTTCCCCCTGCCCGGTGATAGGTGCTGTGAACTTCTGGCTAATTGATAAACATAAATTATCAATTGCCTCTCAAAGTGTAGGCAAAAATGTATGCCTGCTCTGGGATCTGTGAAAGCTTGGGGGCTCTTTGTCTAACCTGTGATTTATTTTATTTTTATGAAATATCCCACATTGTGGAAGGGCTGTAGTTCAGAGGTAGAACATCTGCTTTCCACACAGAAGGCCTCAGGTTCATCCCCCAGCATCACCAAATAAGGCTAGGAATGTCCCTTGTTTGAAATCTTGGAGAGCCTCCACCAGTACAATACTGGCCAGTTCATAAACCAGCATAAACATACTCAATACAAACTTGTTGATCTTAAAGGTGCCACTGGAATTATTAAAAAAAAATTCACCTTGTTATTTATTAATACAAACCTGGACAGTGATACATATTTTCTGATGGTTGAGCTAAACATCAGAAAAGGTCTGTGTAAAGCAGAAGAGTCTCAAGTTCCACAATCTATACCAGGCTTTCCCAAACTTGGGTCTCTGGCTGTTTTGGGGCTACAATTCCTGTTATGTACTGAAGTTCTCACCCTGGGCCAGCAGGGGGATACTGTAGATAGTTATGCAAATGAAGGATCGAAAGTGACGTTCAGTGCTTGGATAGTTTTAGAAAGTTGCTACAGTAATGTTGTACTGAAGCTCTATATAAGCAGGCTGACTGAGCCCTTCAGTTCAGTACTGTCTGACCTCTGAATAAAGAAGAGTTGTTTGAAGAATCGCTGTGTCGTCTGATATGTTCACCCACAACTTAACAATTCCTATCATCCCTGACCACTGAAACCTACTAGCTAGGGATCATGGGAGTTATAGTCTAAAAACATATGGAGTTTGGGAAACCCTGACCTAGACAAAGACCCCCTTCTAAAGACTCTATTTTTGTAGAAGCATCATGTGGCGTCCTTGATAGTTTCACTACAGCTGAACATAAGGATTGGGTACGCAAATATGGAACGAAGAGGTTCCTTGAGTAAGCTGCTCACAAGCTCTTCAGGGCTTAATATATGAGCAGAGAAATCCAAACTATAGGATGCTCGTTTAATTTATACTGGGGTAATTTACCACTGTGTAATTTACCCCAATTTCAAACTCCATTCAGGAGCAGGGCTTCTGATAGCTGAGCTTGAGCCTGTCAGAAGGCAAACAAGCCTTTAAAATAGAGTTTGGCTTACACTACTTTTTTGTGGTGGTGGTGGGGGGGTCAGTTTAATTTCTGCTAGGCTGCTGGGTCTCATTACCAAGCTGAATGGAGTTTGGAATAAGGGTAGGTCTCTCTTGTCCTATCCTGCCCCTTCCCCACAACACCCCCTTTTCAATACTTAACCCTGGTCTTGTCTGAGCCCGAGCTTGGCTGGATCAACTACAGATTGACCTATTTCTTCCCCACACACTTCTAATCTCGGCAGATCTAGGGTTTGAACAGTATGTGTGTCTATGTGTGTATGTTTCTACCATAGATAAATAAAATAACGATCGTATATTTTCATTAGTTATACAATCATCATCATTCTAGTTCCAAAAGCTTCAGATTATTCTAAACTTTCAGATAACAGGGAATAACTAAGTACCTTGCAATGACGGCCTAATCAAAGCGCATTTCATCTCACTAAATCAACAAGGCTAAGCTGGCCTTTGTCTGAATAGGTTATTAAAACAAAGAGAGTAATGAAGCATCGAAAGTAGGAGATTACCTTTGTGGCTCACGTTAATCTGCACTGACATTTTTTATTTATTAAAAAAAGTGTCCATTATCTAACGCTGAACTAATTTTCAGAACGGAGAAATGATTTTCATATATACACGCATACACCCTCACCCGTCCTCTCCCTTCCAACATTTCAGCAGCTTGCATCAGCTATTCAGGTCCCCAGATGGAAGGCTAAGATATAGAATTCAAATAATAGCTGGGAAGAGTAAAGAACTAAGCAGGATAATGATGTGTTAGATACTGTACACAGTATTTCTAGGCCATTAGCAAATAAATGGAATGTAAACAAATCAATAACAAAAGCCTATGAAAAGCGTTAAAAAGGCAAAACATTCCTTTTAAAAAGAATACTCTTTTCAATGTGTAACTGGAATGGTGAACCAATATTAGCCCTGGGGAGCTGTCAGTTGACTTTTATTGCTATTTGTTTGGGCTGTTTTCCTCATGCTAATGATATGAGCCACAGTCTGAGCTCTATCTCCTCCATACTGCCAAGTGTATTTTTAGTAGAGGAATTGGATCCACATGTATGCATGTGTGTAGGAATAACTACCAATGCTGCATGTGTTGACACCATGCTAAGTAAAGGTAAAGGGACCCCTGGCATGCTTTCAAACTGCTAGGTTGGCAGGAGCAGGGACCGAGCAACAGGAGCTCACTCTGTTGCGGGGATTCAAACCACCAACCTTCTGATCGGCAAGTTCTAGGCTCAGTGGTTTAACCCACAGCGACACCATGCTACTCCCCTCAGAATTGGGATGCAGGTGGCGCTGTGGTCTAAACCACTGAGCCACTTGAGTTTGCCGATCTGAAGGTTGGCAATTCGAATCCTCATGACGGTGGTAAGCTGCCGTTGTTCTGTCCCAGCTCCTGCCAACCTAGCAGTTTGAAAGCACACCAGTGCAAGTAGATAAATAGGTACCGCTGTGGCGGGAAGGTAAACGGTGTTTCCGTGTGATCTGGTTTCTGTCACAGTGTCCGATTGTGCCAGAGGTGGTTTAGTCATGCTGGTCACATGACCCAAAAAGCTGACTGTGGACAAACGCCAACTCCCTCGGCCTGAAAGCTAGATGAGCGCTGCAACTCCATAGTTGCCTTTGACTGGACTTAACTGTCCAGGGGTCCTTTAGCTTTACCTCCCCCCCCCAAAAAAATGTATCCACTACATTTTTTCCAAGGGAATTTGGGGTGCTTCAGGAATCTGATCTTCATGAATTCTGATCTTCATGAACTCTTGACCCACTCTTCCTGGTGCCCATTGGGACTGGTAGAGTAGGAGGCAGGAAGCCAACAGAAGGTGGCACCAATGACAAGCAGAACCAGCTAATTCTAAGTTTCTCCTATCCTCCCTGCTACATATTGCTGGGGCAGATCTGAGGCTTAGCACCCTAAGCATTCCCCTTAGCATCTACATGCGGGGGGGGGGGGGAGGGAGTCATAAATTAAATTGTTATAACAAAAGAAAAAAACCACTATGTAATAATCGTATAGAAAATTATTTTGCTCTCTGGAACCATCTAGTGTTCCATGTTTATAATGAATTCAAAACGTTTTTTTGACTAATGTCGCCGAGTCCTAGGTGGCCTATTTTCCCCAATGGACAAATCTCCACTGTGAACTGGACTGATGTGCAGCTTCAAATTTCTCAAGTGTTACAACACAGTTCATAGTTCAAAACTCACCAAAACCCAACTGAATGTGTATTTTCTGAAAGAAAATGCATGTTGAGAAAGCATATTTAAATATAGGTGCTTAAATGGCATTTTCCAAGTCAGTTCAGAATTAAATAATTCTCAGGTGAATACAGACATGGGATGAAACGTGCTTTGTGAGTGAACATGTGCCAATGTTGCACACACTTGAAATTGACTAATTTGGTCATCTCTTCTTAAAATACTGTTCCCCCTCTTCCACTGTCACCTGAGGGGAATATTAAGTTGAAGTTTCTGGGCTGATTCACACATGCATTTATATCTATTGTTGTTTCTCTCTCTCTGCTTGATTAGTATACTTTGATGACTGACAGCTGAATGGGTGAACTGCCTCTGTTGAAAAGTATTGTCCAGGAGGTGATATGAAAGTTCTATTTATAATGGTTATTATCATGATTGCCCATCCACACATTTATGTCATCACTCGATGCTGCAATCATCTTGAACAGCCCACAGGTGTGAACTAGACCTACGGTGTTGTAGTCATCAAGTGCTAAACATTCATATATTAACCAGCTCAATTTATTTTTTCTGGCATGCACGCTGAAACTCCATTTTAATTCGTTCTTCACCCACACACTAAACTGTGGTTGTCCAGATTCTGTCCCATCTCTCTGGATAACATTTCAGACATCTCACATTTCATTGAGAACCTTCCCTTCAGAGTGGGGTGTGCAAAACATCTGGATGAATCCTGAATCCTGTACATTTTGGGACAGATTTCAGGCTTGTCTGAGCCAAAGTGGGATTTCTGCAAAGCATAACTATGGCTGTTGACAACTGACAGCAGGTCATAAGTCCAAGAAGCCTGAGAAGGGTCACCTAATCTCTCCACAGTCTCAGACAGGTAAATTTAACTCCATGCTCTGATGTGGCAGGTCACAGCCATTTTAGGGGCTTGAAATGTCATACCAAGTTTTTCTCTAAGAAAGTGAAATGAGGGCTTCTGAGAGATTTCTGCCTCTGAAGCTCCAATGAAGAAATCCTATGGTTGTTTAAAATGGGATGAAAACAGGCTTTGTAAGAGATACCTCATATAACAAACCAGAGAGGCTCCTTGTATATTAAACCAGAGAGATTTCTCATATAATAAAGCAGAAGGTAGCAAATATATAAGCACGTGATATGGAAACTCTTCATTGTCTTTCAAAATAGGGTATACGGTTTATGCATACTTTGTGTGACTTTTGCCGCTGTTGCCATTTCGCTTGCCAGTTCATTAAACTACATTGTTGTTTACTTTTCCTTACTGCCATGATGGAAGAGGCATATTTGCCTGGAACTGAAAAGCAACATATGGATAAATGCATGCTAATACGAAAAGAGCCGTGATAACTGCAGCACAGGAACCAGAATTCAGTTGAATTCGGTGCTAACCAGCAACAAGGTACTGTTCAGCAAACAGTTCCATGCCCTGTGGTATTTCACTTCAAAAGTTGACACTCTGAAGCTGAGAGAACTTAGTGAAGTGCTGCTCAGTGCCACTGAGAGAGGTAGAACCTCAGTCTCTAAACCTGTTTTTCTAATGTTTGAATGATTACAGCAGATGGCCTGGTTCTTGCTCTTTCTCAATCTGCATCGCTACCCTGGTGACTTGTTGCTGCTCCAATATATAACGCATTAGCAATTTTCACTTGTAAAAACAAATAAAATCAAGAACAAGAAAATATAGAGCATATATATATATATATATATGCTCTCATTTTCTTGTCAATATGTGTCAGTTATTTCACTGGGCAGCTGATGCCACAGGTAGACATTTTCTTTTCCAGCCCTCTATAATTTTCACCTTTTTCGCTTAATTTTCTGTTCAGTTTGATAGCACTGTACATAAACTTTGAAGAGCTTTGATGCTAAAGTTATTTCTGCCACCACCTGCAAGCTGTTGGCGTTGATGGAACTACAGCTGGTGTTGATGGCGTCTACGAGAATGCTTGTTTACTGCCTGACTGGCTGTTTGCTATTTGTCTTTTCAGCCCTTCGAACATTTTTCCTTCTTTCCGTCTGATCATAAACGGAGATTGCTCAAAACGGAAGCGCTGGAGCCAATCAACCTTGGTCTTGTGTTTGAAATCTGTAGCAAGAGCAACGTGCCACAGATGGCCAGAACTGAGTGATGTGCAGGGTGGGCTGGTGTAAAGGAAAGGAGGGAAAGGCCCATGGCAGCTTCCATAGTTGTGCAAAAGAGGGAATATGAGTAGCGGCAGTTTGCCATAGAGGGGAAGGTGAGGGCAAAGCCTGGCTGGCTGATGTTGCTTATGATTCACATGGGATTAGGTCCCGTTATGAAGGATGGGTAGAAGGGGCCTCATGGATATGCAGTGACCAAAAGATGCAAATGGCGGGAAGGGTGTATAGTAGAGAGGGAGTAAAATTGAGGTTGTGAGATTAATCTCTTGAGTTTTATGTCCGGATGATTTCTTCTTTAGTCAATAATTCAGAAAGTTATCCAAACTCTTCCTTAGCTTGGTGGGCCTTTGGCCACCTCATGAGAAGAGAAGACTCCCTGGAAAAGACCCTGATGTTGGGAAAGATGGGGGGCACAAGGAGAAGGGGACGATAGAGGACGAGATGGTTGGACAGTGTTCTCAAAGCTACCAGCATGAGTTTGACCAAACTGCGGGAGGCAGTGGAAGACAGAAGTGCCTGGCATGCTTTGGTCCATGGGGTCACGAAGAGTCGGACATGTCTAAATGACTAAACAACAAAGGGCCACTGAAACATCCATATCCCTGCTGTGCACTGTGGCTTGGGCAGGAGGTGTGGGGTGGAATAGACAATAAGGCTCAGATCAGGCCTGGTGCCATCACATCCTGATGGCAGTGGGGCCACCTCAGCACCAGCCCTGGAAAGCCTTGTCCTGCAGACAGAAGGAGGGATTTGTGCCAGCAGAGTGGAGGTGACATCATTCCACGGGTGACTTTGGGGTAGGAGGTCTACAGAGGCTTTTGAGACTGGGAGAAGAACACCACTGGCCCAAACCAAACAACACACACCGTGATCGCTATGTAACTCAAGACTTTCAAAATATGCTATAACTGCCGCAGGTTGCAGCAAAATGGCCACTATCTTCACTGATAGTTAATTTTGGCAATTACCTGAATCTCCTCTTCCAAATGAGTGTACTTTCAGGCAGTTCCATTAGAAATGCTATGGATATGGTGTTTTGCTATGGTGCTAGCACTGGGCCCAGCCACTGATCATTCTTTGATAATGAAGTGCTTGTTCTGAATTATGAAGCAATTTAAGGATGCCTTTTGACTTCAGTCGATGATATTGACTATTTAATTGCTAACATTATTTCAGATGATCTATGATTTAACAGCTCCAGGACTGAATATTAGCATGGAAGACTTCCTAAAGCTATGTCCAGAGACATCAAATTTTCTCCCCAAATCCATTTTGTGTTAAAGGTGCCACTAACATTTCATCCAGAGTGAAATTTGAATGTAATTTGAGAGTCATTCTTCAAGAGAAACCCCTATGAAAGAACAAGACGTTCAATAAATGCTTTAAAATTATAATTTTTAAAATTACATTTCTATTCTCCCTTTCTTCCAAGAAACTTCAGGCTGTGCAAATGGTTCTCCCACTTTCCATTTTATCTTCAAAACAACACTGTTAGGTAAGTTCACTTGAGAGATTGTGATTGGCCCAAGGTCACTGATGACCTTCATAGCTGCGTAGGGTTCTGAACCCTGGTTTTCTAGCTCCTGGTTCAACGTTCTAATGGCTACACAACTCTGGTGCATTTATTTACCATCAATATGCATTGTATATTTATTTATTATCAATTTATTTGCATGCACTTATTGCAGTACTGAGATTGCTGCATCCTATTTGCCCTCCAAAGCCATCAATATGCATTCATCAATGCAAAAGCCACCCTTCAGCTGTAGGACTTTCAATGGGGCATACAGATACTGATAAAAAAACAGATACTATAAAAACCACAAAGATAAAACCACTGAGTGACAGAATATATTTATTAATCTGCTTTAAAGATTGATAGATGGGGCTACTGCCCTATTTTCACGGTGGCTTACAGCAATTCTTTAAACTTTAAAAAATGCATTTAAAGCATATAACAACAATATATTTAAAACCTCCTAAAGCCTTTCAAAAATGAATGTAAAGCCAGGAGCAGATCACAAGGCCTGGGCAATAGAAAGGGTCTTCAGATAGTGCCAAAATTCCATCAGGACATGTTTCAGGCAAGCCAATCAAGAGAGGGCATTCCATATCTAGGGTGGAATACTGCGAAGGCTCCTTCTGCAGGCAGAAGCTTCAGATCCATTCTAGATCCATTCCAGTCTTTTTATTCTACCTACGTCTCTCCCTCTGTCTGCTTTCCTTCTCCCTTCTCCCTTCTGCCTTTGTCGCTTCTACGCTGCCACTTTCCCATGAGTTGTAGGGAGCTGGGTTGCTGTTACATACTCTCTACTCTCCTCCTCGTGCATGCACACGAAAGCTCATACCTAGAACTAACTCAGTTGGTCTTTAAGGTGCTACTGGAAGAATTTTTTTTATTTCTACTCTCCTCCATTATCTTTTTTTTGTTGTTGAAACA
This sequence comes from Podarcis liolepis, assembly GCF_965112155.1. Taxonomy (NCBI): domain Eukaryota; kingdom Metazoa; phylum Chordata; class Lepidosauria; order Squamata; family Lacertidae; genus Podarcis; species Podarcis liolepis. The sequence goes on from NC_139554.1 coordinate 25,063,388, forward strand.
TTAGGGTGTGCCTGGGCACAGCAGCTACACCTTGTGTGCACACCTATGAATAATACATAACATTTCCAGTGTTATTTGTGTCCAAAGATATGGGGAAAGGTATTATGCGAAGAAAACCTAGTTACAGTGGTACCTCTGGTTAAGAACTTAATTCATTCCGGAGGTCTGTTCTTAACCTGAAACTGTTCTTAACCTGAGGGACCACTTTAGCTAATGGGGCCTCCCACTGCCTCCCACTGCTACCATGCCGCCGGAGCACAGTTTCCGTTCTCATCCTGGGGCAAAATTCTTAACCCAAGGTACTACTTCCGGGTTAGCGGAGTCTGTAACCTGAAGCGTTTGTAACCCGAGGTACCACTGTACTGGGCTTTTGCAGTCTCTCTCTCTAGTATGCAGAATATTCTAAATGGGTCATACTGACTGGCCCCTGAGAGTGCTGCAAGAGCAGTTTGCAAATAGGAGGTGCTTGTGGGGGTGTACATGTGACTGCTCTGATTTCCAGCATTCTTTTTCGAACTTCTGCCATGACACATTATCACTGCTGTTGCATTTTCAGCCCCCACCTGCAAGTGTTGGTCTACACAAATGGTGCCTCCCCCCTTTGAGCAGCTTCTAGCTGTGAGCTCAACAATGACCCCACACAACCCACATGGGGCCATTGGCTGATGCCAACCAGTCCTCCCAAAATAATGTTCTTTCAAGAGCTTTATTTATTTAAAAGCTCGTTAGGCAGGATTCCGGAAAACTTATACCTTTGTAAGCAATTGTCCAACATGAGAAAAAAATGATGTTTTCTGAGCTAATTTGAATTATTAAATCAAGTTTTATCCCTGCCTAGAAACCCAGGAACCTTTAAACCATGGAGCCACGAATATATCACCATTGACAAACGCGTCAATTCTGGTTTCAAAACCAGAAGCTTTTGAAAAAGGTTTTCAAAACCAAAAGGTTTAAATACTAAAACAGATTAAAAAACCCGCAAAATTTATAATCTTAAATGCAGTTTTTCACCTTTCTGCAGCAATTTGTGGTTGTTTTTCTAAAATTACTTTTGAAATTTTGGCAGTTTGCAGTTTTGACTAAATAACGCAACTGTAAATATGTTCATTAATATGTGCATTTTTTGCACGCTATTGTAATATATGTTTTGGTTCACATATTGGCTCAAGAAGTGCATATTAGGTAGTCTCTCATTAAAATGCAAATATAATCTAATTTCTCTCCAATCCCTACCTATAACCTATCTGTTTATGCCCCTGCTATTGCTAGTTTGGTGGAATCTCTATTCCTCCCTCCCCTCCCCCCCTTTTCTGGTTCATGGAGAGCTGGGAATTTTTCATTTTTTATCACTTCCTGTCCCATGACTTAGTTGTTTCTGCCTGTCGTCACAGCTGCTGCTGTAGGTCTGAGGGAGAGATTATATGGGCGGCTACATGGGAGCAGGCGGTGATATGGCTGTGAACAGATATGTTGATGGGAGGCAGAAATGAGACTTACGGATATGGGGAGGCAGGGATTGGACCCAGGTCAACCAGTGCTTTTTTCAGGATTGGACCCAGTTCAACCAGTGCTTTTTCCTGGATTGGACTCAGTTTAATCAGTGCTTTTTTCTGGATTGCACCCAGTTCAACCAGTGCTTTTTCCTGGATTGGACCCAGTTCAACCAGTGCTTTTTCTGGATTGGACCCAGTTTAATCAGTGCTTTTTTCTGGATTGAACCCAGTTCAACCAGTGCTTTTTTCTGGATTGGACCCAGTTTAACCAGTGCTTTTAAACATATGGATATGTTAAAAGTATGGCACTTACTGTAGCAACTTTATGGTGAGCACTGGCAGCTTTTTTTCTAGAAAGAAACCCACTGAGTTTAACTCAAAACTGACTCCAAATAAGCCACACCATTTCCCTGTTTAAAAATAGCACTGTTTCTTTCCATCCCAGCTTGAGGAGGCAGTCTGCCCATCGCTACTTTAGTTACACTGAAATGCTTCAAACGAAAGGTAACCTTACAACACCAGCCCAGCTATGCTGGGCAATTTTTATTTTTATTTTTAACGAAGATGTCCAAATAAAGTTCAGTTTCAACAGTGAGTGCAAACAAAGGAAGATCTAACACTAAAAAAAAAGAAAAAAAAGAAGCACTTCACAAAGATGTCAGTTTAGACCAGGTGGTCATTGTGACATGCTGTAGCAATTGACATTGCAAACACAATGAGTTTTTCAATTGCATGAGCAAACAATACTGTCTGAAAGGTTGGTTATTTATCTGGCCGTAGAAGCAAATCATACCAGGGCCTCTAAAGCTTGTGAAACTATCAATAAGGCCTGCCTCTCTCTTGGTACTTTATACAGAGAACCACATAGACCATGTGGAGCCAACATGATACCCTCCAGATGCTGGGAACTATTACACTGTTTGGGCCTGATGGGAGTTGCAGTCCAATGACAGCTGGAGGGTGCTAGGTTGGGGAAGGCTGATATAATTCAGTACAGTGGTACCCCGCAAGACGAATGCCTCGCAAGACGGAAAACCCACAAGACGAAAGGGTTTTCTGTTTTGGAGGCGCTTCGCAAGACGAATTTCCCTATGGGCTTGCATCGCAAGACGAAAGCCCATAGGGAAATGCTGGCGGTCGGGAGCAAAGACTTTCGCCCACAGCCGGCCTTCAGAAGAGGACCTCTTCTGAAGGCCGGCGGGGGGCAAAAGTCTTTGCTCCCCCCCCGCCTGCCTCCCCCCCCCGCCTGCCCCGGGCGATCTTAAAATGCTGGGGGTCGGCAGCGAACGCCTGCCCCAGCCGCCCCGCTTCGTAACGCTGTTCCGAAGCGGGGCGGGGGGGCGGGAACACCTGCCCCAGCCACCCCACTTCGGAACGCTGTTCTGAAGCGGGGCGGGGGGGGGGCGGGAACACCTGCCCCAGCCGCCCCGCTTCGTAACGCTGTTCCGAAGCGGGGCGGGGGGGGGCGGGAACACCTGCCCCAGCCGCCCCACTTCGGAACGCTGCTCCAAAGCGGGGCGGGGGGCGGGAACACCTTCTGAAGGCGGGCGGGGGGCGAAAGTCTTTGTCCCCCCTGCCTGCCTTCCCAGGGGCTTTTAAATCGCCCCGGACAGCGGAGAAGTTCTCCGCTGTCCCGGGGCGATTTTAAAATGCCGCCGGCCAGCATTTTAAGATCGCCCGGACAGCGGAGAAGTCCTCCGCTGTCCCGGGGTTTTTTAAAATGCTGGGGGTGGGAAGAAAAGCCCTTGTCCCCCCCCCAGCCTTCAGAAGAGGTCCGGGGACAGACTGTCCCCGGACCTGGTCTGAAGGCGGTTTCCCTAGGAACGCATTAATTGATTTTCAATGCATTCCTATGGGAAACCGTGCATCGCAAGACGAAAAACTCGCAAGACGAAGAGACTTGCGGAATGAATTAATTTCGTCTTGCGAGGCACCACTGTATAAAGGTAAAGTCCAGTCGCAGACAACTCTGGGGTTGTGGCGCTCATCTCGCTTTACTGGCTGAAGGAGCCAGTGTTTGTCTGCTGACAGCTTCTGGGTCATGTGGCCAGCATGACTAAGCCGCTTCTGTTGAACCAGAGCAGTGCACGGACACACCGTTTACCTTCCCGCCGGAGCGGTACCTATTTATCTACTTGCACTTTGACGTGCTTTCGAACTGCTAGGATGGCAGGAGTAGGGTCCGAACAACGGGAGTTCACCCCGTCATGAGGATTCGAACCGCTAACCTTCCAATCGGCAAGCCCTAGGCTTAGTGGTTTAGACCACAGCGCCACCCACATCCCACACAATTCATTATATTTGGCCACAATAATATTTTTCCCTCTATTTAGAAATTCTCTTCCATGTTTAGGGCTGAAAGCACAGAGAGGGAAGCACAAACACACCTCCTGGCCCCGCCATGATGTTGCCATTCCACTGTCCCCACTTTTGTCATCCATATGTTGATCTGTGGGTGTCACCAACCCAATGCCTATGGGAAGCCCAAAGGCAGGACCTGAATGCAGCAGCTTGTACTCTCACAGACAGCCAATGGAATAATACAAAGGTGGAGACATTTACATGCCTATAGGCATCACCTCTGCTCTGACTGGAACAAAGTCATTCAAGACTTCCAAGGGGTGCTTCATGAAGCAGTTGCCTGGACTGGTTTGCCCTTTGCTCTCTAACCCTCTGTGTCAGGCCCCTCCATCTGTCTACGGTGAGCCCCAAGGGACCCTCTCTGTTTCTCCTTGGCTGTCTGCTCTGTGACATGCAATAGACACCTTGTTCTGGGATGATCAGGGGTGGGGGGTTGCAAACTGTCCACAGAGAAGTTGTCAGGGTGGCTCTGTGGTGGAGCTGTCAAGTCTGATTCCTGTGGGCTGGGCCACCTGCCTGTTTCCTCCTCTTCATCCTCCTTCAAGCTTCCAGCAGCCAGTACTTCCCAGCTTTCCTCCTCCTCTGGGCTGTGGCTGGTTTCCCACCAACAGGAGCCAGGGTCCAAATCCTCTCTGTTTGCTTTCCTGGGGGGTGGAGTGGAATGGCTCTTGGTCAGGCGACTTCCACCATTTGCCCTCATCCAGCCAGTCCCTGACAGCAGCATAGGACATTTACCCCATTATTACAAGTCACAGCTCTATGATAACAAAACACAGGGCACATGAGCATCACTTTTCAATTCGAATGAATTCTTTTTATAGCTACTCAGCTTAAAACAAGAAATACGTTGCTGTTTGTAAGGGGGGAGGAATTATTTTCCTCATGGGAAAAAGAAAAACCCTCAAAACAGGAATTTAACCACACACCACAGCTAGCCTGGAGAAGTGAGTCTCTCGCCTGTGAAATGCAGGAGTGCCTTTGCTGTTGATTGAGAAGGCAGAGTTAGCCTTCTATCAAGAAGCACCTGCCATGTGTTTTGCTCTTGGAATGCCTGCCTATAATATTTGTTCTGCTTCACAGTCTGTTACGACAATACACTGGGATGATGCCTTTACTGTTTGTTTGGGAAGGCAATGAGGGGTGGAAGCTTTTCAATTACATTATTCTCAGTGAAATTAGAACAATGTGTGAGGTTTTAAGGGGAAGCAGAAGAAAGCAAGGCAAAGAAAGTGAAGGTGGATGGTCACACACGCAACCGTGGTCAGTGATAGGGGTATGATGAGCAACCAAGGTCATGAGCATCTATAATCCGTATCGTTCCCAGGATAACTTGTGCAAGCACAAGAAATTGCTGCCCTATTGCCCATGGCAAGCCCCCAAACCTGACTAATTTCTTCACAGTTTGTTGGATTTCCCACTGCAATGTTAATTGGCTATGGCAGCCTCCTTTGCTTCTTAAATTAGGTGCTCTTGCATATGTTTTGTGATCCGTTCCCCAGATGGCAGAAGCAAAGGTCATAACAGCATTTGTATTGTGGAGAGAGAATGCAGCGCAGCATTACAACTCAGAGAGATCTAACATTTGTTCCTGGTAGGGAACGATGCTTTCTAATCATTCATTGGAAAAAGCACCCCAATGAATCAGTGATCAGAAATGCCTAGCAAACTTCCTGCCATTTGCCCTCTGACCTGACCACCAAAAGGTAGGCCACATAAGGTTTGTTTGTTTGTTTGTTTGTTTGTTTGCAAACTATAGCGAGATCAACAAAAGCTGGTATTGGAATAAAAATAGCCTCAGAAATAGGGATAGGGGACAAATTTGGTGTGGTTACATTTTAATGCAAATCTACATTATTTGCATCAGCCCTCCCTTTCCAAATCAGATAATATTTGATTAATATTGGTTATGAAACTGTCAGAAAAATCACTGCCAGCTCTTCTTTGGCACAGAGAAATGAAAGAAAAAGAAAAACATCAGAGGAATAGCTTAGAGACATGAACCATACTGTCTTCCAGGTGGGAATAGGCTTGTCAATTTCTTTCTGGAAGTGGTCCTCTGTGTCTTTAACAGCTTCGAAATAGCTAAATATTCAACCAGTGCCACTTTTTCCTTTGTTACATGCTGGATAAACCTACATCTTTTGAATTTCAGACTGGGATGGCATGAGTAGCCCATTTTCAGTAATGATAGCATACTATCCACATAAGTTATCAGCACAAAAAAAATGTGAACAGAAAGAGTTTGAGAGTTTCAAGTTTGGTTATATACCGCACAGTGTCACAGTTTTTTATATAATGTATTTTAATTTTGGATATATAATCAAAACAGTTAATGGGGAGCTTGAACTGCACCATGACAACAGCCTGCACTTCTGAGGGAGGCTGTTTTCATAATATGAGAACAACTGTTCTAAAAGGTTGCTGTTTGTGTGGGTGGTGCTTGCTGGAGTCTCGGATACCAAAGGAAGCACTGGAGGTTGGTATTCAGTGTACTAAACCAGTGGTGGAGAAACTCTAGCCTGCATACCTATTTAGGACTGCCAGGCCTCTGGATTCGGCCTGTGAAGCCAGTTTGGGTGAACAGCTTTCACTTTTCCTGCACCTAATGTGATTTGGTATCAGTCACAGGGAAGTTCAAGTGTGGCTGCAAAGGAAGAAGAGGGAGAGAGGTCTAAGTTTGCATTCAGCATCTTTTCCTGTTGTCCAGCTTAAAGACCAAAAGAAGAAAGAAAAAGAAAAGAAAGACATTGATGCACTCCCAATTCTTCTGCAGTCATGGATCAAAGTTTCCTGCACATGACAGGAAACACCTGACATATGTTGTACCTGTCAGGTGGGCGATCATGTCCACTTGGCAAAGTGGCCTATGGAAGATTGCTCACTGTTGGATCAGTTCCTTCAGCCAACAGTGGTTTCTCATCCCTGCCCTACACAGATCAATGACTGCCTTGTAGTATAAACACTGACAACTGGGAAACACTGACCTGCGAGCGCTCCAGCTGGAGAACAGCCTTTTACAAAGGTGTTATGGGTTTTGAAGACACTCAAACTCAGGATGAAAGGGAGAAACATGCTAAGAGGAAGGCACGTTTGGCAAACCCTCACCATGATCAACTCCTGCCCGGAAACCTATGTCGCCACTGTGGAATGACGTGTGGATTCAGAATTGGTCCCACTGTTAAAACCGTGTTTATGGAAGACACCCTTACTCGGCTACGAGTGATCTCCAAAGAAGAAGACCCTACTACTTGCAGATGTGAATTTCAGTTTGGTCACACTGCATCATGAATATTGTATTCTTTAGCACTGTACAAACACTTCACTGTTTCCAAAATCCAGCTCCTACTATGAACGCTGGGGAGATTACATGATTGTTCAGTATGGAAGAGTGAAAAATATTACAAGAATACAGATGGTATGGAAAAGTCACAATATTGTGAGAATCTGGATATGGTGAAAATGCTTGCCAATATGAGCATTATTACAGCGAAAACGCTTTGGTTGAGTGATGCAGAGTAATCGAAAACATTATGAACATTTTCAGAGCATGATTTGGGAATGCTAGAACTGCAGGGCTTGCTTCAAATCCTGTCTGTTTTATTTTTAATGACTATTAGGGGCAGGTCTAATCAAACTACCACACTGGAGGTCAGTGGAAAAGATGTTCCATCCTTGGTTTACTCAGAAGCTTTGGGTAAACAATACACTATGGTATATTCATTTAACTTCTACTTTTGCTTTCAAAGTGAAATTTTAATTGATTAGTTTTCTTTCTTTCTTAGCTCCTGGGGCTCTCACATGCTCTTTGTTCCCTGTCTTAAATACAAAGAATAAATATATTTACAGATAGGAAAATAGAATGGTGTTTGGCCGTCAAAAACAATTAAAGGAAGGAAATCATCTTGCAAACAGAGTAAAATTGCTTTACAAATGACTGGGACATGGCAACAAATAAAGAAGGAACCCTACAGTGCCATTTATTCACTTTTCAGTGGAAAATTACACTCTGAAGCATTTAAGATGACTGGAGCAACATTCATTTCAATGGACCGCTAATTGTAATCATGACAATTATCCTGCATAACTGCATTATTATAGTGAAGCACTGTAAGAGGATTGAGGCATATTCCAAAGTGTGCAACAGCTGGTATTAGGGAATGCTTTCAAATGGCTATCTCACAGGAAGAGATACAGATTTCAAACTGTGAATGCATTTAATGGCAAAAAGAAGGTCATTATGGTAGGCCTTTCGCGATGCCTTCCATTTTCTGCTTGACTTCCCTTATCAAAGGTCAGATACCCAAGGCTGCAAAACTGAAATCACTTTCCCCCGTAGTAGCCCTGCTGCTTTCCAGAGCAGGTTTCTCGGATAAAAGTCAAATCATGGACTGAACAATCTTATACACTTATAAACTTGGCCCTCCAGGTGTTTTGGGACTACAACTCCCATCATCCCTGACCACTGGACCTGTTAGCTAGGGGTGATGGGAGTTGTAGTCCCAAAACATCTGGAGGGCCGAGTTTGCCTATGCCTGACTTAGTTTGTTTCAGCTTGAAATGGAGCAGAAATTTACTCAATTTGCCTTTAAAGGCTTTAATGTACCTAATTCACACTTTCCAAACCAGCACACGAACCAAACCACACCAATCCTATAGAATTCACATTTCTCTGAATTTTACAATTCAGACATAAAATGTACACAAAATTACAGGGGTAGAGAGTGCATAGAAATGCATATGGGTGTGAAAATAATGGACCAAAGTGCATTGTGTTAGGGAAAATTGCACACAAAAATGTTCAGACTAGCGGAAATTTGTACTAAAATGCTAGTGAATTTTTTATTAGGACTTTTTTTTTTAAGTCACAAACTGATGTGGAAATGTGGAGAATTTAAGACTGGAAAAAATGAGAAACTGAAATTGTCCTATTTGTCCATGCCTAGCTCAGCTCATTCCACTATTTCAATGAGGCACTAACTTAGCACAGGGCTGGGCAACCTGTGCCCTCCAGATGTTGCTCCACCCATCATGGCCAATGACCAGGGAATTCCAAGAGCTGTAATCTACAACAGCTGAAGGATCTCAGATCCCCCAGCCTGACACTAACTAATTGCACAGAATGCAGTAAAACCTGGATTCGGATGAATTCTTATTATTTTTACACTGGGGGAAAATGGAAGAAACTCTTTTTTTCCTCGCTTTCCCTAGCATTTCATATTTCATAGCTTTCTGTTTTGACACATGTCCATGGTGATTAATGTTAAATAGGAAACTTTGCTGCTCCAAGCCCATCTTTGACAAGCACAACAAACTGGGAAACTCACCAAGAGGAACCTTCCTGTGAGGCATCCATTTTCTTACCTACAGCTGCATCAGAAATGCCCATGTTTTGTCATGTTTTTTTTATTATTTCTTGCGGACACAGAAGCAAACAGGAAATACAAAGCGTGGTAGGAACTAACTAGGAAATAACAAGAAAAGGGGTTACTTTAACTTGTCCAGTCTTCTTATTTGTGGTGTTTCCAAGTACTTTATGGGTGGGAGTTTGGTTAAGTTGCTCCAGATGCTCTGCTAAGGTGCCAAGACACAGCCTATTCCTCCCTCTCTAGTTGCTACTGTCTATTAATGGGCCTCCCTCTCTAGGGAAGATGACAAGATGTGCAATATGCTCTCTCTTCTGTCTGCCTTTCCTGCTTACCTGCATGGAGAATGCAGGTCAGCAGTTCATGGAGAAAGGATAGGAGGCTTCTGGCATTGGGTGCCCCTACTAAGGTGTAGGTCTCAGCAGGTTCCTGATGAAACTGACCCCTGATGCCCTTCCCATTACTTGTGACAAATGGAGATCACAGCAGTCTACTTTGTACTGCAAAGGCTTTTCCTCCAAGTTCTATTGGAGCACACTGACAGGGACCAGTGTTTCATTCACTCTTCAGACTGGTGATATAATTCCTAACAGAAGCATGACTTTATTACCAGTTTGATGATTGTTTGAGCTAGAATATGAGGAATTACCAAAAGAGTGGAAGAAGTTGTTTATGTATGCTACAATGGTGGCCCGGATTGTCTTAGCCCCAAAATGGAAGGACAATAAGATACTAACAAAAAAAGAATGGCAAGTCAAACTTATGGAATTATGCAGAAATGGCGAAACTCACAGAAAGAATCAGAGACAATGTTAATGAAGATTTTAAAAAAGACTGGGAACCTTTTATGTTGTATTTACAGAAATACTGTAAATAAATGGACTCACTAGCAGGGTTTGATTAAACACTTACAAGCAAGAAAATAAGATAAAAGATTAAGTAAGGAGAACATGGAATGAAATTGATTGTAAGATGTAATCATGAAAGAAAATTTGGTATAAAATTGATAAGAACTTAAGAACATTAAGGTATAAGAGCATAAAAATAAGATAATAATTAAGCAGAAGTAGTAAATATTTAAAGAACCAGAAGGGGAAGTTGAGGGAAGACATGGGGAGAGGAGGCCTCTTTTTTCTTTTGTATGATAAATGTTGTCTAACTGAATATAAAACTGTAAAAATCCAATAAAACTTCATGGTTTTTTTTAAAAAAAGAATATGAGTGTGGAACCTGTGGCCCTCCAGACATTAGAATCAAAATAATAGAATTGGAAGTCCCAACCCCCTGCAATGCAGTAATCTCAACTAAAGTATCCAAGACAGATGGCTTTCCAACCTCTGCTTGAAAACCTCCAGTGAATGAGGTTTGCTGAATGACAACTTCCATCAGCTCTGACCACAGACCATGTGAAGGGTCAAACATTCCTTATCCCTGCTCTAGATCTACAGACACACCTCACTGAGGGCTCAGGGATGCAGAATTAGACACATATCTCTTTCAAAAACTTGAAAGCAGCATCCAGGACCGTTCCGCCATCACCTTTGATGTATTGTTGTATTGAACACAGGAGCATAGGAATCAGAATACTGCCTGGGTAGGCAAACTAAGGCCCGGGGGTCGGATCCGGCCCAATCACCTTCTAAATCCAGTCCGGGAATCAGCGTGTTTTTACATGAGTAGAATGTGGCGTTTTATTTAAAATGCATCTCTGGGTTATTTGTGGGGCCTGCCTGGTGTTTTCACATGAGTAGAATGTGTGTTTTTATTTAAAATGCATCTCTGGGTTATTTGTGGGGCATAGGAATTCATTCATTCCCCCCCCCAAAAAAAAAGTATAGTCCTGCCCCCCACAAGCTCTGAGGGACAGTGGACCAGCCCCCTGCTGAAAATGTTTGCTGACCCCTGGACTACTGAGCCATCTGACTGGCAGCAGCTCTTTGGGGTTTCAGAGACAGGACATTTCCAGCTGCATTTAATCCCCAAAACAACCTCATGAGAGGTTAGGGTGAGAGGCCGTAACTGGCCCAAGGTCACCCAGTGAGCTTCACGGCTGAGTGGGGATTTGAACTCAGCTCTCCCAGATCCTAGTCCAATACTCTAACCCCTGCACCACACTGGTTCTTCAGTGGCAATGAGGAGGAGGGTGGAGTTGGTGCTCATGCATGCTCCCCACCTCTGCCACACATGTTATTTTAAGTCTCAGAATGGAACTCTGAATAGAGCTAAGCTTGAGCTCTAAGGTTATATATCTGATCACAAAGTTTAAAGAGAGAAATGCTGCCCCACTCCGACTGTAATTTGGTGGCCCCCACACCCTTTTTAACAACATGAAGGGGATGTTTAAACATCTTGAATAATTTGTTTTTAAAAAGTTTCACTCCAGTTTGAAATGTCCTCTCTCCCTTCTCTCTTCTAAAGTGCAAATAAGTTTAAATAGTACCACAAACAATTCTTGACAATTGATCACATTGCATTAGGGTCTCCCCTACCCTCCCGTAGGCACTTACACAATTTTGTTTCAAAGCATAAAGCTTTGTGGTGTTCAAATAATATAAAGAACTCTGTTGAAAGCATCTTGACTCACAAACATTGGTTACTTAAACTCTTTATATGCCACTTTTCAAGTGAACTTCCGACTGCAGTTGGCTTTGACACGCTGAAACAATAAACATCAATTAGAACAATATAATAAAGCAGGAAAGACTCAGGGCAAGATGGCTCCAAGGAAGACTTGTGGTGGCTTTTGGGAAGTGGGCAGGAAGTCACTGAATAAAAAAGTCAAAAACATGAAGGCAACTTGACAGTAGGGTTGGGTGGGTTATAATATCCTTACACTGTCCCTACCGGTTGCTAAGCAGCACAGTTTTGACAAGCTACTTCTACTTTTTTGGTTTTGTGAAGCTACAATACTTATAATAGGCAGGTGATGACTATTAGCAACTAAAGCAGGTTGTATGGATCACTGTGATCACTGAAAAGGATGGAGAGAATCAGACTAGGGAGAAACATGTCAGTGTGACCCTTTTCTCTCTGCATCTTCACAATTTTGTGCAGGTACGCTAATCAAAAGCCAACTCTTGGTGATGAGCAAGTGTGTGAACTGAAGTTTTTCAGAGAGTTTCATTAGCTATTTATAATGGTGCTAATGGATTTTGCCGAAAGTGCTAAAAATTAGATTGGCACTAATTGAGTTTGGATGATGATAAGCAGCAGCAGCAGTAGCTGTATGATTGATATAATCCACATTATATGAATAAGTGAAGCTGCTTTTTTACTGTAACAAATTTCAGACAGTTGGTTCATGCCTACCCCAAATAGCAGTGGCTGTTCAAGGTGTCAAGCAGAGTTCTTCCCAGCTCTGCTGCTTAAGAGTGAGTCCTGAGCTGAATGTTCTCAAATGACTCTTGGGATGTGGGGAATGCCATAATGGCTATGATCTACCTCCAACATTGAAGGTAGTAAGCCTTTATGTCAGGAGAATGCTGTTGCACTCAGGACTTGCTTTTTGGTTTCTGGTTGGCCACTGTGAGAACTGGCTGCTGGATCAGTCCAATGGGTGATCTGGTCCAGCATCCACTTCTCACAGTGGAAGGGACGTGGGTGGTGCTGTGGTCTAAACCACTAAGCCTCTTGGGCTTGCCAATCAGAAGGTCAGTAGTTCAAATCCCCACGGTGGGGTGAGCTCCCGTTGCTCTGTCCCAGCTCCTGCCAACGTAGCAGTTCGAAAGCATGCCAGTGCAAGTAGATAAATAGGTACCACTGCGATGGGAAGGTAAACAGTGTTTCTGTGCACTTTATCTTCTGTCACAGTGTTCTGTTGCGCCAGAAGCAGCTTAGTCATGCTGGCCACATGACCTAGAAAGCTGTCTGTGGACAAACACCGGCTCCCTCAGCCTGAAAGCAAGATGAGTGCTGCACCCCATAGTCGCTTTTGACTGGACTTAACCATCTAGGGGTCCTTTAGTTTTACCAGTGACCAACCAGATGCCTATCTGAAGCCCACATGAAGGACCCAAGAGAACTCTTCTCTCCTACAGTTTTCAGCAACTGGTATTCAGAAGTGTTACTACCCCCAACCATGGAGGCAGACCATTGTCATCATGTCTAGTAGCCACTGAGATAACACGAGGCTATAGTTATTTAAATAACTAGACAACATAAGAAGAAAGTGTACCTGTTTGAGCTTTACTGTGGGTTCCTGTAGGTGTTACACTGACAAAAAAGACTAGGTTAGAAATTACAGCACCAGTCGAGAGTAGATGAATATACTGGAATCAAAATGACGTCATCTCATATTCTCATTTTTCTATGGGATAATAGGCAACAATCTAATCATGAAAGAAATGTACTAAGCAAGGTGTTCTGGCAGCAATATTTAAAAGGCTTATTGAAGCTAAGTGAAAAGATGCATTTAGCACTAGAGGGGAAAAACTGGGATTGCAAATTTAATCTGGTTTCCTCCAGTATCTAGGACAGCCCGATACATGTTCATGTTTTGGACTCTCTGTTGAACCCAACTCGTCTTTCTTCTCTCTGTGTCCCTCCTACACTTGGTTTGGGTATGCATGCATGCATGCCTATATGTGTGGGTAAGAGAGGAGGAATAATACAAGCTACATGTCAATGGTTTCTGTACCACATGAACATATATAAAGAAAAAAAGCAAGGAAGGTGACCAATTCTGTGATTTCTAATGCAAGGAACAAAACAGCAATTGGCTCTTTTTCTCCCCTTGTCATTAAAAATAAATCCTTCCAATTCTGCTGCATCTTTTAAACAACGGGCTCCAATTTCAAATCTGAATTCATGGACTTGGGTACCAGTAGGGAACCAGTAGGGAAGTGGGGAGATTGAGGCATATTGTTCACTTGATTTTCCTCTTTGGATAAAAAAAGAGGAAAAAAATCACTTTCTCTCTGTGTGCCCACACACCTCTCCCTCTTGTCTTTCCTTCCTCTCTCTGTTCTGCAAGTCTAACTGATGTATAGTGCTCTCTCTTCAGCAAATCTGCCGTTATGTCCCTTTGCATGTCCCAAAACATTCCCTCTCGCTCAGAAAACCCTCCCCTCTCCCCCTCTTCCTCTGCTCTGCAAGTCTGGCATGCAAGTATCTTATTCCAGCTCTATATTCAGCTTAAGATAAGAACTTGGGCTCTGTAGCTTAAGATAAGCTTTGCTAGAGGTTGGCTCTGTTGAAAATAAATTAAAATTTAGAATTTACCAGCGGAACAAGTTTATAAGTCTGGTGTTCTGATAATGCCCACGAATAGGGCTTGAACTTGGTGCTTGGCAGTAGTCTTTTGATTAAAATAGTCTTTTGCAACTTGCGACTGACCAAGTCAAATGCAGCCACCAGCCAAATATGGAGGTGTGCCACAAGCTGGACATCACTGTTTGTCAACCCCCCCCCCCACTCTGCCAATCTTAGGAAGGCAACAGAAACAATGGGCCCTGAAAGACTGCAGGAAAAAGCATGGCTGTTGTGCTTGTTTGCCTCTGCCGACATATATTAAAACATAGGTTGTCCCTTAAAAGGAGTGGACAGTCCTTCATTTGCTGTCTGTTTCAAGACCAGTCTAGAGACTGAAGATCCCTAAGAAGTCTTGATGTGCACCAGCAGTTAGTATCTGGAGAGCAGATTTTGATTGTAATATTGTAGGAGCTTAAGGCTCTTGTAGTTTACAAAGCAAGGAACATCTAGCAACTTTCTCATTCATTGTTTGCTTTCCTCTACAATATGCAGGAATGAACTGATTTTTCAAATGTAATCAAATGATACAATTTATTCGGAATCATAAGCACATTTTGAATTACGAAGAAATATTTTTGTGAATAAAAAGTCTAGAAAGAGGACTCCTATTTGGTTGGGGGATAGGTTTTTTTCTTTTTAATTATATAAAAAAATCCCCTTTATGTGTCAATTCACACTTGGATGCTTATTGGATCAACATTTGATTTGTATCAATTCACTAATTTTATAACTTGTGAATGATTGATTTTAATATGTTTATCATTTGCATGGAAGAATACCTCCTATGAAGTTGAAACTCATGACTGAACAGTTTGTTTAGCTGTTTAATGGGTTGATCAAGGGATCACACTAATTGAAACTGAACTTTGGTTTGGTTTGAAATTGAACTAACCAACCATCATAACTTGAAGTTCTTGTGTCTGTAGATTCATGAATGGATGTAGTACATCTTCCTCTCCCTCTGCTGTTGTATTTTGCTATAAAGAACACAGGACACATAGAATGGTCAGCACTAGCAGCAATGATTGCTATTTGGCACTTGGCTGGGGCATGGAGGCAGAGGTCCCTGGGCAAGAGGCATACTCAGAGTGCATCTGGGAGCAGAGTCAGCTCAAAGTTTTTTGAGACTCAAAGTGTAGACACACAGGGAGATGAATAGAACTTAAATGCAAAGCCCAAAAATAGTTGTCAATGCCTTTTTCAATGAACCTCAGTTCAGATACCTCAGATACCTGAAGGAGCTTCTCCACTCCCATCATTCTGTTGGGATTCGCAGGATACTGGATAAGTCTGCAGGCTTCAACAGGATGATGCAATACTCTGCTGAGTCAGAGTGACTCAGCAGGAGTGTGATTAGTGTAATTGGCTATCACCTGTTTTAAAAAGGAAAGCCTGTTTAACAGGGGGTGTGGTGGTTGTGCTGTAGTGTGGTGGTTGTGCTGTAGTGTGGTGGTGCTGTGGTGGAGAGTATTCGTTTGTAAGTACTCTGTATGGACTGTTTCTTTTGTAAATGCCTGTATATAGCTCACATTAAAAAAGGACTGCACTGAAAAACCTGGAACTCTTAGTATTTTGCTGAAAACGCCGCGTGGAATACGCGACAGGGTTATGGGCCCAGCACGCTTCCGCTGCGCAAGAGTACAGGTGGCAGTTATCTAGCCGTGGGTGCTGGAGGTGAGCTGCAGGGATGGAGCAGTCCAGAACTGGCATGTTGCTGGAGAAGCTCACGGCCACGAACTACAGCACCTGGTCGGTCCGCATGCAACACTTCCTCAAGCGTGAGGGCCTGTGGAAGGTGGTGGAAACTACACCGCAGCCCCCTGAATGGGATGAGGACGATGAAAAGCTGGCACTAGCAGAGGCCCAGCTTGAAAAGGATGAGAAAGCTTTGGCTACGATCATCCTTGGAGTGGACGACAGCCAGCTAGTCTACGTAACTGATAAGGTGACGGCAAGTGAGGCGTGGAATGCACTCAAGGCTGTCCATGTGCGAGATACAGCTGGCTCACTGATAACACTAACCAGGAGACTGTACCGGTGTCGGAAGAAACCGGGGGACTCCCTGGTAAACCACCTAAAATTCCTAACAGGCTGTTTCCAGGAGCTAGCCTTAAGAGGGAGGCCTGTGGGGGAAGAGGACAAAGTCTTTATAGTCCTGAGTTCCCTTGATGACAGCTATGATATGCTGGTCAACTCCCTCGAGTCTGTAGAGACTGATAAGCTGACTCTGGAATACGTGACCGGACGGTTGTATGCAGAGGAGGACAGGCGTGCCGAGCGAAAGATGACCTCAGCCCAGCTGTTGGAGCATCCCAGAGGGAACAACAGCCGGGAAGAGCAGAGGTGTCGGGAGCCGGAGAAACAGCCAGGAGGAGCTGCTGCAGACCAGCCGGTGGTCAACAAAGTAAAAAGGTGTTTTTGCTGCAAGTCCAGTGGACATCTGCTCCGGGACTGCCCGAGAAAACAACAAAAACAGCGGAAGCACAAGTGGCAGCAGAGGGAGTCTACCGCTTGGGTGTCTGCAGATAGTCAAGAAAATGAAGAGCTGTGGGTTCTGGACAGTGGAGCTTCACAAACCTTTTGTAAAAGAAAAGGACTCCTAACTGATGCTAGGGCTTCAAACAAAAAACATGTAAGTCTTGCTACGGGCCAGAAAGCTAATGTGGTTTGTGAGGGGGAGGTTGTGTTCCCACAGCTGGGACACACATTCAGGAATGTGTTGTGTGTGCCTAGTTTGCAAAACAATCTCCTGAGCATTCCTGATTTGGCAAAAGCAGGCTTTGAAGTAAATTTTGTGGGAGATCAGTGCCAGATAAAGCAAAATGGGGCAGTGTTGGCAAATGCTAGCCTTAGAACTAATATGTATGTACTGCAGTGTGAATCTAAGGTTGCAAATGTGCAAAATGTCCCAACCCATGATATGTGTATTCATCTCCTGCACAGGCGTTTGGCTCATGCTAGCTATAAGGTGCTAAACAAAACATTGGAGTTGTGTGGGGGGATGAAAAACATAAAAAGTTGTGATAATTACTTAGACTGCAATATCTGCAAGGAGGTTAAAAGCAGGGCTTGCCCAGTAGCAAGAGCAAGCCAGAGAGAAACCAAAAAACCACTGGAGTTGATTCATGCTGATGTAACTGGTCCTTTTCCACCTAGTGTCTCCCACAACAAGTATTGTTTAATCCTAGTGGATGATTTTTCTAGATTTGGCTGGGTCTATCCATTAAAGCAAAAGTCTGATGTTGCCCAAACTTTGAAGTTCTGGGTAAGAAGGGTAGAAAGGCAACTTGGAGAAAAGGTGTCCTCTATTCAATCAGACAGGGGAGGGGAGTTTATGGCAAGCTCCCTAAGAAACTGGTTGCGTACCCAAGGGATTAAACATAGGCTTACCAATGTGGCCACGCCTCAGGAGAACGGAGTAGCAGAGCGTAGGGGAGGTGTCTTGCAGACACAAATGAAAGCATTGTTAGCAGATGCAAATCTTCCAATTAAGTACTGGGCTGAAAGTATTAAGACCGCGAATTATATTGGGAATCGCTTGTGGTCAAGGGTACTGGATGACATACCCTATAAAATTCTCTATAACAAAAGTCCCAGTTTGCAACATTTAAGAATCTTTGGGACAAAGGCATGGGTTGACATACCTGTGAAAAACCAAAGAAAAGGTGGGAAAAGGGCACAGCAGTTGCTATTTCTTGGGTATGAAAGTGGTACGAAAGCCTACAGGTTTGAAGATGATAAAAACCTTTTGAGTTATAGTCGATCAGCCAGCTTTAATGAGCAAAGAAATTGGCCCAAGATACATGCAAACCTGCTGCCAGAAAAAGTTTTACTGCCGAGCATACCTGGTAAGGCAGCTGAAACAAAGCTAAGAATTGGCAGTTCTCCCAGAGAAACTGAAAGGGAGGAAGTAAAGGTTGAGCATTTTTCTCCAGCTGCTAGTATGGAGCAGGGGAGAGAAGAAAGTGCAACAGGGACAGGAGGAGGTAGATCTCCAGAGTCAATCCACCCCAAAAGCAGTCCTGAAGGTAGCCCAGGGGGTGAGATTAATGAACCAAGGAGGTCTGCAAGAAGTAATAAAGGTCAACCTCCAGACCGTTACGGGTTCCCAGCCACCATAAACCAGGTTTGTGTAACTGAGCCAGAAAACTTTGAAGAAGTGCAAGAGTTACCTACTCTAGAGAAAGAGGCGTGGTTAAAGGCAATGCAGGCAGAGTATAACTCTCTGCTAAACAACAATGTGTTTGTACCTACAGAATTGCCTAAAGGTAAAAAGCCCATAAGCTGTAAGTGGGTTTTTAAAGTGAAAAAGCTGGCTGATGGGAGTTGTCAGAGGAAAGCCAGGTTGGTTGCACGGGGCTTTACACAGAGGAAAATGATACATTATGATGAAGTGTTTGCCCCAACAGCAAAGGCTGAAACAGTAAAATCAGTTTTAGCAATGGCAAGTCTGAGAGGGTTAAAAGTTAATCATTTTGATGTTGCCTCAGCATATTTAAATGCTCCTATTGACGCCGAGGTATATTTACAGCAAATACCAGGTTATGAGCTAGAAAAAGACAGCATGGTGTTAAAACTGCAAAGGGCACTATACGGTTTACACCAAAGTGCACGTCTATGGCATGAATGCATAGACACAACTTTGAAAAAGATGGGATTCAAACAAAGCCTGGCTGATTCCTGTTTATATTCAGCAATGGTGCAAGGAAGTGTTTGTTATTTACTTTTGTATGTTGATGATATCTGTCTAATAACAACTGCACAAAAGCAAGTGTCTTGGTTTATAAACAGCCTAGGTAACAAATACAAACTCAAGTATTTGGGAGAGATTCAAAATTACTTAGGAGTAGAGGTTCAGAGAAATGAAGAGGGCGTTTACTCTCTGAGTCAGAAGGAAAAAATCGAAAAGTTACTGAAGACATATGGAATGGAGAGGGCAAATGAGGTTGACACTCCCATAACTACCCAGTACAAAAATGAACCAGAAGGGCAAAAATGTGAGAATGCAACAGCGTTTCATTCTCTGTTGGGTTCTCTGTTATATTTAAGTTGTTGGACAAGACCCGACATAACATTGGCAGTGCACATGTTAAGCCAAAGAAGTGCAGACCCGGCTCAGAGAGATTGGGTAGCACTTAAAAGAATCCTAAGGTATCTGAAAGGCACAAAAGATTACAAACTGGTTCTGGATACAGGATATGATCAGCAAGTGTATGCATACGCTGATGCCAGCTGGGGAGACAGAGAGAATGGAAAGTCTACCACTGGCTATGCCATATATATTGGAAATGCCCTGGTTCAGTGGAAATCCCAGAAACAAACATTTGTTGCCACAAGTACTTGTGAAGCAGAGTACTCAGCCATAAGCGAATGTGTATCACAAATAGAGTGGTTTGCTTGCCTAACAAAAGAGCTTGGAATACCTTCTGAAATGCCAATCACTGTGCTAAGTGACAACATGGCTGCACAACAGCTTGCTAACCAACAGAACTTTAAGAGCAAGAGTAAACATATTGCGATAAGATACGGAAATGTGAAAAATGCTTTGGAAAGAAATGTGTTAAAAGTACAGCACTGTAACACAAAATGTAATGTGGCAGATTTGTATACAAAATGTTTGGATGCTCCTAAATTTCGAGACTTAAGAGAATTATTGGGTCTCAAGCCTTTGACTTAAGGAGGAGTGTTGGGATTCGCAGGATACTGGATAAGTCTGCAGGCTTCAACAGGATGATGCAATACTCTGCTGAGTCAGAGTGACTCAGCAGGAGTGTGATTAGTGTAATTGGCTATCACCTGTTTTAAAAAGGAAAGCCTGTTTAACAGGGGGTGTGGTGGTTGTGCTGTAGTGTGGTGGTTGTGCTGTAGTGTGGTGGTGCTGTGGTGGAGAGTATTCGTTTGTAAGTACTCTGTATGGACTGTTTCTTTTGTAAATGCCTGTATATAGCTCACATTAAAAAAGGACTGCACTGAAAAACCTGGAACTCTTAGTATTTTGCTGAAAACGCCGCGTGGAATACGCGACACATTCAGCCTGGACACAGAGGTCCACTTCTGAAGGTCTTCTGGCGGTTCCCCACTGCGGGGGTGAAGTTACAAGCAACCAGACAGAGGGCCTTCTTGGCAACGGTGCCCTCCCTGTGGAATGCCCTCCCATCAGATGTCAAGGAGATAAAGAACTACACAACTTTTAGAAGACATCTGAAGGCAGCCCTGTATTGGGAAGTTTTTAATGCCTGACATATTATTATTTTTAATATTTTGCTGGAAGCTGCCCAGAGTTGGAGAAACCCAGCCAGATGGGTGGATATAAATGATAAATAATAATAATAATAATAATAATAATAATAACAACAACAACAACAACAACAACAACAACAACAACAACAATAATTTGGTTGCCTTGAACTTAAACTAAATTCTTAAACCCAAATCTGGCCAACAGATTGAAAAGCAGTGGTTCAATAAAAGCCACTATTTGCAAATGGCAGCTGTGAGAGGGCCTGATCCAGACTGGGACCATAGCATGACCCTTGTGAGGAGGTTAGAAGAAGGTGTAACACCTTATGTCTTGTGGCTGGGTAATGATGATGATGATGATGATGATGATGATGATGGCAAGATCAGCTGAAGACAATATATTATTTAACAGAAACAGGAAGCCAAAAAGATTCTCTTCAATTTACTGAGCACTGACAATCCTCATTCCCTTGGTTATTTAAATTTGGTTGCCAACTGGCTGAATGGTTTCTTCCATTAGCATCTCACATTTGCCCTTTCCCATTGCAGTCAATTGATGGACTGGGTGGCAATGAAGTGAACTTGATGAAGCAAATGGGAAAGAGGAGCATGCAAAATGTTCCTGCCAACATGCAGGCGAAAATAATTTCTGCTAATCTGGTAAAGAAAACATCGAACAGCTAAACTATAAACAAATTAAATGCATTACATTCTCTATTATGGTTCTAAAGTCATCTAGGCTTGAAATTAAGATTGGCAATCCATGACTGCATTTGGCAAAGGGATATTAACTATTAATTGTTCAATTTTCCAATATCCAGTCAGAAGTTGGCATTGTTAATAACTCTCTTTGCACATTCTCTGAAAGGTACACCGTGCAGCTGCTTAGAAACTTTCTCTAAACATGAATGGAGTTTTCAGATATGCAGCCTTCATTGACTTTCTTGCTTTGACTCCTTTGTCTTCTTTCAAGCTTGTCAATTCAAACTAGATGCAGCAGCAGGCTGTCGCTCTAAGGGCCAATCAACTGTAGCTCTACCCTGTGAGTAGATAGTTCTGTCTCTGGGAATTGGGATAGTTGTCTGTCCTGAACAACAGTTAATATTTTTGGAAAGCCATGACAGCTTTATCCATTTAGCTGCCTTAGGAAGACTGGAATCTGCCTTACACTGAGTCAAACCATTGGTCCACCCAGCTGAGTATTGTCTACAACAGGCATCCTCAAACTCGGCCCTCAAGATGTTTTGGGTCTACAATTCCCATCATCCCTGACCACTGGTCCTGTTACCTAGGGATGATGGGAGTTGTAGTCCCCAAACAACTGGAGGGGCGAGTTTGGGGATGCCTGGTCTACAATGATTGGAATCCTGGGGTTCACACAAGGAGCATTCACATCTCTGTCTGGAGATGCCATGGATTGAATCTGGGACCTTGTGCATGCAAATCAGATGCTCTGCCATTGATCTATAGCCCTTAGAGAGGTGGGATCTCTTACTGCTCATTTTTCATAGAATAGAATAATATAATTGGATGGGACCACTGGGTCATCTAGTCCCTGCAATGGAGGAATCTTTTCCCCAACTTGGGACTCAGACTCATGATCCTGCGATTAAAAGTCTCATGCTCTACCAACTGAGCTCTACCAACTGAGCTATCCCAGAGCATTTTCTTACCTATGCTTTATATAATTTGTTATTTGAATGTTTTGCAAGGTTAGGTTACTTTGTTCTGTTACAGTTGATGTACTCATTTGAATATGCAGGTTGTCCTGGAGGTATTGTTATTTGGAAATATTAAGTTTTTAAAATAATAAATAAATATTCATTGTATGCATCGAGAAAGGTCTAGAATTAGCAATGGGGTGGGTTAAGGGAATTAAAAAACAACTGGATGAAGGAATAGAAAAGTTAATAGGAGAAGGACGTAGTAAACTCTAGCCAGGTTTACTCTTAAGTAAGGTTGCTGCATCTAACACAGCCTATTCTCACTGTGTGCATAGGAGAGGCTGCCAGAATGATCAAGGGGGTGGATCAACTCCCCTATGAGGAAAGAATGCCATGTTTGGGACTTACTAGGTTAGAGAAAATGTCAGTCGCTGGGAACTGCAAGTGGACAGAGTGCTTCAGTGCACATGTCCTGCTTGCCAGCTTCCCACAGGCATCCCACTGTAAGAACAGGATGCTGGACTAGACGGGTCATTGGGCTGATCCAGCAGGCTCTTCTTGACAGTAGTCCTAGATCTTCAGCTGGAGCCAGCCCTGTTCCACATATCTTTCATCTGAGCAATAAGGCTGATGTATACAATGAACAGAACCTCTTGCTTTGAACACATACTGCCAGTGGTGGGATTACTGGAGGTTCTTTTTATTTTTACTTTTAGAAAGAGCTCTGATCATGTCCTTCTTTCAGTCTTGGCAGAATTGTTCAGAGTTCTGAAGGAGAGCTGTATTAACTGCATAGGAACATACTGAATATTTGACCATATTTGACATTTGGCACCCCATATTTGGTAATTGACAGCATTTGCTATTTGACATGCAATGATATTTGACCTTTGATATTTGACAACCTGTATTTTATTCATAGTAGCACTTAATAGCCCACATATAATCTACAAGTAGCTATTTTTGTCATTCATATTTGCCATTTCACATATTCATTATGCCGTAATCGGAACGGAATATCAGAAGCAGGCAGCCTATATTTGATTTTAATATTTTAAATCAACATTGGTTTGATGTACTCATACATCCCAGACAATTCTTTGCCCTCTCTGGAGATTCATTTTTATCAGTGATTGACAAGTATTTTACCGAGATACATAGGCGTTACTTTTTCTTTAACTGGATGTTGAAACCTGTGGTTTGAACATGGTTGAAATGTGGTTTTTTGGTGTGGGGGTGAGGAATCCTGCCTAAGATGGCCACTGTGAGAACAAGATGCTGGGCTGGGTGGGACATTGGCCTTATCCAGAATACTCTTCTGATGTTCTTAATGGCTTTATATAATATAAACAACAGAACTTGTGCTTCTCCAGTGTCTTTACAATAGAAAAATTCGTACTAGCCTAATCTTACCCATTATCAGTGTGGTGTAGTGGTTAAGAGTGGCGGACTCGTAATCTGGTGAACCAGGTTCGTGTCTCCGCTCCTCCACATGCAGCTGCTGGGTGACCTTGGGCCAGTCACACTTCTTTGAAGTCTCTCAGCCCCACTCACCTCACAGAGTGTTTGTTGTGGGGGAGGAAGGGAAAGGAGAATGTTAGCCGCTTTGAGACTCCTTCGGGTAGTGATAAAGCGGGATATCAAATCCAAATTACTCCTCCTCCTCCTCCTCCTCCTCCTCCTCCTCTTCTTCTTCCTCTTCTTCTTCTTCTTCTTCTTCTTCTTCTTCTTCTTCGTCTTCTTCGTCTTCTTCGTCTTCTTCTTCTTCTTCTTCTTCTACTGCATAAGTACTCAGAGTGCACAGGACAATTCTATACCTCCCTGCTGCTTTCAGATACCAACCCTGCTACAACATACAATGTTGCCAGGTTCTGCATAGCAGCGCTCAAAATCTGTGGGATGATGACCTGTGCCACAAAGTAGATTTAATGAACACTCATATCAGAGTGCTTTGTACATCGATAGCCATAGCCTTTTATATACTAACCTTTTATGCTCTTCCACATTCGTTTAATGCTCCTAACCCTTCATTTAGCTCCTTTTAGCTCCTGTTAGATTCTTATAGTCTTTTATATATACAGTGGTACCTAGGTTTGCAAAGTCTGGTTTGCATATGTTTTGGATTACAAACATGTCACACCTGGAAGTGCGTGTCCCAGTTTGCAAACTTTTTTTTGGATTACAATCCATTTTTGGAGGGATCACAAACATTTTTTTTTTTGGTGGCCCCATTGGCGAAAGTGCACCTTGGGTTACAACCTGTTTTGGTTTACAAACGGACCTCTGGAACGGATTATGGTTGTAAACCAACACTGTATTTTCTGTTTTAATAATTTTAGCTTTCCAAAACGTTTTGCAGATTTTAAATGATTGTTCCCCACCCTATTTATGCTGGTCTATGACCTTAATAAAGATTTGATTGAATGGCTTTATTTATTTTAATATGTCCAAGATGGCATGGACCAGGTTCAGATCTACTTAGTGTGATGGCCTGGGACTCGGACTCGGAACCAGAGGAGTCTCAATCCACACCAGATCCTCTGCTTCAGGCGGCATCTGAACCTAGTCTGGGGCCTGATTCTGAAGAGCCCCAGTCTGCACAGGTTCCCCTGCAACAAGCACCAATTGGGCCGAGTCAGGGACCTGAGGCTGCCCTGGCTCCAGATGCGGGGATTACCTCATTGCCCTCTGCTGGGCAATCACGTACAGCTGCTTCACTACCAGTTGGGTCAGGAGAGGCTGAGGCGGCCTCTGGGTCTAGTAACCCACCGACATCTCCCGAGCTGCAGAGGCTTAGGTCTGAGAGAAGAAGAGACCTGAATACTCACAGGAGGAGTGCTCGCCTTCGGGTGAGACAGGGAGGTGAGTCACCGGGGGATCAGGACCGGCCGTTACCCTGACAGAGATAAAAGGCTGTCAGACCCCGCCCCAGGTTGCGGGAGCAACATTGCTGTTTGCTAGAACCTACCCGTGACCCTGTGCCTGACCTAGCCTGGTTTCCTGCCTTGACCCTGTTGGACTGACTCTTCGTGGAACCCTTGGATTCAGGACCAAACCTGGACCACGTTGCTTGGGTTTACCCCTGGGCCCAGTACACTTAGCTTCAGCAAGGCAGTGGTCTCGTTTGTCCTCTGCCTCACTGCATGCCAGATGTTAACACACTCTGAGAGAGGAGACCTGAGTTAGGGGCAGAGAGATATCCAGAACTGAGCTAAAGGTTCACTGAAAGCCATTAAAATGCCCCGAATGATATTTCAGCGGAGGAAGAAAAACAGAGCTTTCCAACCACAATCCTCCTATTGGCACTCTGAGCCTGTTGATGAATGTTGGCTTACCTTGCAAATTGGCCTTAATGGGACAATGGCAGGGATAATTCGCAATCCAAAATGTGCCTGTCTCCCCACCATCCCCCCAGCATTATTAAAAGCCTACATCACAAAAAGTATTGCAGGTAGGATGACAGTGAAAGTTTAGGTCAAAATCAAGCTAAGTGACAACTCAAAATCCCATAGGCTCGTGCATTGAGAGACAAGGCACTTGCCATTCAAAACGGGTCCTGCTTTCTTCCCTGACATTCCACTTTGGGTTTGTAGTGGCGGCAAACAGCATTCCAATTAAGCCGAACCTGTCAGGGCTTCTACGCAGCCAAATGAGCACACAAGTGCTCAGAAGATGGCGGTAATTATCCTAATGAATTTGAGGGAGGCTGGGAGGTTAAAAAGGCAGCGCTTTGTCTGTGCCGCACAGCCACAAAAAGGGGCAAGGCAATTGTATGTCTGGGCAGTGACATTTCTCTTGTTTCGATTCTGTTCTCATTAGGGCTGATGCTAAAGTGCATTGTGGGAGGGAGGGAATCTACAGTAAACAGGCAGGTGCTGTTCTGCTTTTAAGTCCTACTTCCCCTGCGGGCAACACCTGCATGTGGCAAGGAAACTTTTGACAAAGTTCAGAGGCTAGAGAAACATATATAAGTGCTGATCTATTTTCCTGCTTCCACATCCTGCCAGTATAATGGAGGCTGTCATCTAGTGCATTCATTACATGATTAGAAGCCCCCTTCAGCAGAGAAGGCTTGAGCTGTACAACTAACGATGGATTTATAGGGCTGATCCAGTATAGGAATTTTGCAAAAACAAACACATATTCAATGCACATTAGAGCATGTGACTATTGCAGATATTAAGATATGAACACAGCCCTGCAGTTTTTAATGTTTGACATTATTTTCTGTGTTTTGCTGGAGGCCGCCCAAAGTGGCTGGGGAAGCCCAGCCAGATGGGCAGGGTATAAATAAGATTATTATTATTATTATTATTATTATTATTATTATTATTGCACAGCATGAAGCTACTGGATGCATAAAAACTGACTCCTTCTGGAATTATACACTGTCCAGACCCACAAGGTTGATTCAAAACTTTAGTTGCAGACCTTTCTTCAAAACAGAACAAAAAGCAATAGTGATACATACAAAATAGTTGCATTCAATATCTTGTGCATGTCCAGCATAGGCTCAGCACCTTCTAAGAAAGAACTTTTTCCAGAAATCAAAACTTTCTCTCTTATCCCATTCTAGCCTGCATCTTGCCTAAAGCGATACAGCTCCTGGAGAGCCATTTACACATCCTTTGTCTCCACTGTGACGTCCAGAGAAAGACCAACTCACACAAAATGGAGACCCACAAATTAGCATATGCATAGAGTGTAATCCTATCTCTTTCATGTGATCCAAGTCAGGCATGTGACAGTCAATTATTAAACCATCCAGATGCGTAGAGAGCTCTTTTTGCTCTTTATAATAGAAATTTCCAGAGAAACCCTTAGCTGGACACATTCTCCATTTCAGTGTCAATTAAACAATTATACTTAACAGTGACTCAGAGAATCATGGGAACTGTGAACCAGAGAATCATGGGAACTGTAGTTTACCTCTCATAGGGCTACAGACCCCAGCATACAGGCTACTTTGAGGAAAGTGTGTGTTTTAAATGTGTGTTGCATGTGCTTTAAATGTATAATCTGACCAGCTCCTCACCCCCAGTCTCCCAGAACAAGTAGAGAAATGAAGAGGGCAGAGTTATGATTGACAAGATGACAGAGCCTTAGGCTGCTAGGGAAGGAACAGGAGGAGGAGCCTTAGAGAGTGGTTGGAAGGCAAAGACTTCGCAACCGCTTCATTGGGGCAAGACCTACAGGGAAGGGTGGCTGCAAGCACTGGGACTGAGCTGTTCATTTAACTTCTAAAGAGTTAACTTCACTCACATCAGGTGCTCTGTTGTTTTATTGCTGACCTACTCCTGACTGCAGCTCCTGGCAACACCCCTCTCTGGTACTCCTCCCTCCCTCCAAGGAGTGCCCTGAACATGAACAAGGCTCAAGAAGCCGACAGACTGTAGGGGTGGTGGTGATTTAAGTTAGTTCTCATTCAGTGAAATCCAGCTTCTGTCATCATTAATGATATTATTGACAGGCAGCTGTCAGTCAGGAAACTGTTTAAGGAGAACAGTGAACACAGGTCTCTGAACTGAGGAGCATTGGCTCAGATTGATTTTGGAGAAAATACATCTTGTACAATTTAACCTCCACTAGAAGCTTAAAAGAAATATTCCGAGTACCTTGCTTCCCGACGCTGTATGCGTACTGTATTACAAAATGCACACATTGGATTTTCTTGAGACTTGCAAATTTTGTTGCCGGTTTTATAGAAGTCCTTGCCTGATTTTACTGCTGCCAGTTCACCGCTATAAAAAATAAAAGTAAGAAAGCATGACACACAAGAAGCCAATTAACATGAGTGAAATAAAACAGAAGAATGGTTGATACCCAACATTTAACTTGCAGGTTTCCAAGACAGAGGCTAGTTTCCCATCCAATGGCCTTTTTACTGCCACTAACTTATCACAATTGGTTTTCCGTCTTCCTACACCAATCGTTCTCTGACTTTTTTCTCTGGACTACACTATCAGAATAAAAATTTGCTCATGCCACTCTGATTTTTAAATTGATAAGAAATACATAGGAAAACAAAAAGAAACAACTCCTGGCAGTACTTTAGTTGTAACAGAGAACATAATATGATCATGGGACATCCAGCATGTATAAAGCAACACAGCTACATAAGAACATGAATCATACCCAAAATATAATATTGATTGTCCTTGAATCTTCCCACCACGCTTGCCATCCTCTCCTGACACACTAGTGTGGCACACCCCATTTTTGAGAACCACAATGGAGAGTTTATCTCCAGAGGGGACATCTATCATACAACTTTGTGGATTGTACCTCTGCAATCCCGGACCAACATTCTTTGTTTCTGATTTTGGTAGTCTAGGGTAGTGACTCATTTTGGGTAAAGAAGCTGTCGTTGTTGTTGAAATTTATTTTTATGTAGATCCTGAAAATACATATAACAAACAATCCTTATATACCCTCAGCCCTCAAGGAACGTTCCATGCATATACAATGTAAAAAATACAGTCAAACATTAAGCAGGTTTGTATAATAGATTTGAATTTATTCCATCAGTTAAGTGTCCTCTACCTTCCATCTTAGATTGTCCTAGAATAAGCTGTGGGCTTCTGGTGATGAGGGGACAACATTGTACATTCCGGTGTACTGAATAAACCATACAATTTCAAAATTGTCTTTGATTTTTGTGTTCCTTAGTGCCCCAAGATACTTTGTTCCACCATGCCTCTAGAGTTAAGGTAGTAGTTGATTTCCAGTATTGTGATAATATATTTCTAGCTTCATACATGAAAGTGATTACTTGGTCCTTATATTCTTACGGTCTCCTATAAACAGATTTAATAAAGCTAGCCCTGGATCAGGTAAAGTTGTTAGGATATTCTTCCTCCTCAGAGAATCTTCCACTGCCCCACTCCTTCGTGCCCCATTGTGGAACCTCAGCTAGTGAGCCACACATTTGTTCCAAAAGGGGAAGATCAGGTCACTACCACCAGTGCCATTTCTGCAGCTGCATCGGTGTCCTCTGTGGGGGCTGAGCCTCCCTGTCAGAAGCTGAGGAAGCCAAAGGATGGGGATGTCTACTCCATCCTAACCTTCTCCAGCTGCACAGATGGGGACTTAGGACTAGAGCCTAAAGGTATCAAAATGTGCATTTAAATTATCGTCTTGAGGGAAAATACACCTTTAAATGTGAAGATATGTGTTTAAAATATGCTTGTAAATCCACATTTATGGATTTTGTGGGTATTCCCCCCCCCCTAAAATTGCAGATTTATGAAGAAGTGGAATGGAGTGGAATTATGAGGGGAAAGCACACAAACATGACATTCATTAGAAATAGACTGGTTTGCCCATTCCTAGTGAAGTGGCCCTTCATTCCTGCTTGCTTCATTCCTGCGTGGTTCATTTACTCACACTTTATGTGCACTTTCCTACTTATCTTTTATTATAGCTACTTCTTCATAGCTGTCAGTTCTGAAGTGTTTTCCTAATTTTTTTTTAATGCCGCCTCTTTAAACCCATTTTCAGCCTTGCCACCTGAGCCACGTTGAACCATAACCACTTTATCTCTCTGCTTAAGATCCTGGAGGGAAAAACCAACCTATTATTTCCAAGGATCTTAAGTCGCATTAATGCCTTTTCCATTTTTTAAAATAAATATATATATATATTGCCCTGCGTGATTTTGATTCCCATTAAAGGAACAACGCTGGTTAACTCAGACTTAAAGAGAAGAATAGCAATAAAGAACATGTCCCAACTATGATGCAAACAATAAAAGATCCGTGTGTTTATGCACTCTTTTAATCGAAAGGACGTCTCCACTGGCTTCGGGATGATTTGGGGCAAAATAAAAAAGAATAAAACATTTTAAGATAGGAATAGAGTTCTAGGGCTAAAGGAAGATTGGAAGCTTCGTGGAAAAATGAAGACTAACTGTTTTATTACATAGCTGCAGTGGTGTAGCGTTGGTTGCTGGTGTCCAGGGTGGGAGCACATGGGCCTGGTGGCGGGTGCCAGCCTAGCCCTCATTGCAGGAGTGACCCCATACCCACCAGAGCAAAGCAGGGTCATGCTGAGCCACCTGCCTGCCTGCAGAGTATTGTTTACACTAACTGGCAACAGCTCTCTGTGGTTTCAGACAGTGGTCGCTCCCAGTCCTACCTGGAGATAGGGATTGAATGTTGGAACCTTCTGCATGCAAAGCAGATGCTCTCCTACTTAGCTGCAGTTCTTCAGTAAGGTAAAGGTAAAGGGATCCCTGACCATTAGGTCCACTCGTTACCAACTCTGGGGTTGCAATGCTCATCTCGCTTTATTGGCTGAGGGAGCTTCCGGGTCATGTGACCAGCATGACTAAGCCGCTTCTGGTGAATCAGAGCAGCACACGGAAACATCATTTACCTTCCCACCAGAGCGGTACCTATTTATATACTTGGACTTTGATGTGCTTTCAAACTGCTAGGTTGGCAGGAGCAGGGATCGAGCAACGGGAGCTCACCCTGTCATGGGGATTCGAACCGCCGACCTTCTGATTGGCAAGTCCTAGGCTCTGTGGTTTAACCCACAGCGCCACCCGTATCCCTTGCAGCCCTTCAGTAGAAGAAGCTTATTCTCCCAACCATTTCTCCTCTCCCAACCATCTGTCCCCACTTTAGGTATTGCACGAATATAGCATTGCAAATATACTGGCCAATGTTGACATCCCAGTTTTAAATTGGGGCTCAGAACAAACTGCATGCAAGAAATTTTCTGTGCTTGTCTCACCCCCCCCTTTCCAATACATCATCCTTGTAAGTTTTGAAAGTCTTCTTTTCACTGCTCAAGCTGGCTTTGTTCACTTTCTCTTTGCTTAATTCAATAATAAGATGTTCCCCTGACATTTAGAAATGCACAACCCACTAGTCCATATGATTTTGCTTTGCTCCTCAGTGCATTTTATTACATATCCCTGTAATATCCTTGTCTACACTTTCTGTGAACACTTCCAGATATCTTCCTTTTTCAAAAAATAATCCCTTATGTGTTTAAATATCAGGGATTTCTAAGAGGTTATAGCCTGTTGCAACCCGTACAACCCCTCAGGTCTCAAATTACAATTGTGGCATGGAAAGTGACTATGTGAAAATTACACCTTGCACATGTCTCTTTCCTGTGTCTCTTTGAGTTCTCTTCAGTGTCAGAAATAACTACTCATTAGCACTGAAAGATTCTGAAGCTGCCATGCAGCCAAGATGTCTTGTGTTAACAGCTGTGTGATGAAAACACACCATTCTTCACCCGCAGCCTAATTCTGAGGATTGCAGAGGGGTGGGGAGGAGAGCTGTAGTGGAAAAAACTTAAAAAAAGTTTGGAGGTCTTTGATTACTAAGAGTTGAATGGAAAGTGTAGCCTATTTCAGTAAAGAGCATCACTATGTAAAGCTGCAGAGAGAGAAAATGCTCTAAGCAGTAGATAATGGTAATAAGCTATTAAGAATGTAAGAAGAATTTGCTGGATCTGGCCAATGGCCCATCTAGTCCAGCATCCTGTTCTCACAGTTGCCAGCCACATGCTTTTCATAGAATCATAGAATCATAGAGTTGGAAGAGACCACAAGGGCCATCGAGTCCAATCCCCTGCCAAGCAGGAAACACCATCAGAGCACTCCTGACATATGGTTGTCAAGCCTCTGCTTAAAGACCTCCAAAGCAGGAGACTCCACCACACTCCTTGGCAGCAAATTCCACTGTCAAACAGCTCTTACTGTCAGGAAGTTCTTCCTAATGTTTAGGTGGAATCTTCTTTCTTGTAGTTTGGATCCATTGCTCCGTGTCCGCTTCTCTGGAGCAGCAGAAAACAACCTTTCTCCCTCCTCTATGTGACATCCTTTTATATATTTGAACATGGCTATTATATCACCCCTTAACCTCCTCTTCTCCAGGCTAAACATGCCCAGCTCCCTTAGCCGTTCCTCATAAGGCATCCTTTCCAGGCCTTTGACCATTTTGGTTGCCCTTTTATTGTAAGAAACCCAAGATGCGTCACTGTGAAGGAGCCTGATCTGCACCTTGTGTGAAGTTGCAACATAAGCTTAATTGTCATTTTTTTTAATGTGGAATGTTGCTTGCATTTTCTATTGACAAAAGAGCAGAGAGCAAAAGGGGCTATCTATCAGAATACAAATTTGCAGTTGCCACCTGTTGACTGAAGCAGAGGTGGATTTGAGGGAGCATGACTTATTCACTTGCACTGGGCACTGAGCTGAGAGGGAGCTGCAGTGCCCTCTTAGATCAGAAGGTGAGAGGCAGAGGGGGGAGCACCGAATTTTGGTGCCTCACAGGGTGCCACTGAAATTCGAAAATTTCGAAAGCCCAAAGTCAGCCATTAGTTAGTTGTTAGTTAGTTAGTTAGTTAGTCATTCATTCTTTTAACAAAGTAATAATAATAATAATAATAATAATAATAATAATAATAATAATAATAGTAGTAGTAGTAGTAGTAGTAGTAAATGTGCACCCCATCTCCGAGACCATTCCATTGTAACTATCTAACCTCCCAAAATTTTAACACCTCTTGCGAAGGTTTGACCCCTTTCTGTTTTAAGAGTACAAATTCTACAAATACCTTCTATATCTCCTCAAAATCATTTCTTCTGCATATTCCCCACCTTCCCTTAATAGCACATGTTAATTTATCTTTAATAGCTATATCCAGTGCTCCCCCCCCCAAAAAAAATGTTTAGGGGTACTCTCATTTTGACTCAAGAAAATCACCATTTTATAGTTCAAATCGGGGAAAAATAAATACAGTAAATGAGCAAAAGTACAAAGATTCACAAAATGTTTAGGCATATGTGTACCCCTACGTACCCCCAGAAAAAAAGCACTGGCTATATCCCACACCTCTTTATACCATTCTTCCATTTTATATTCACCTTGCCCCTTCCACTTCCCAGCTATAATAACTTGTGCAGCTGTCAATAAATTTGTGAGCAAGTCCTTCATAGCCTGTGAACCTCCCACCCCATCGTAAATGGATAACAATGCTACCTCTAGACTGAGCCACTGGCTTGAAGTGGCAAAACACCAAAATTTGTTGCTGCCACTGCTGGAACAGTTTATATCACAACACTCTCTACTTTTTGCATCTTGGTGGAATGTGCAATGAACCCCACCTCACTAAACGGCATTTTTAAATTAAACACAAGTAAGGCCAAAGATGATAGAATTTTTGTAAGCGTTTCTTTTTTCTGTTACTGGACTCTTGTTGATGCAACTCTTGTTTGCTAACTGGAATAAATACAGTGGTACCTCGGGTTACGTACGCTTCAGGTTACATACGCTTCAGGTTACAGACTCCGCTAACCCAGAAATATTACCTCAGATTAATAACTTTGCTTCAGGATGAGAACAGAAATTGTGCTCTGGCGGCGCAGCGGCAGCGGGAGGCCCCATTAGCTAAAGTGGTGCTTCAGGTTAAGAACAGACCTCCAGAACGAATTAAGTTCTTAACCCGAGGTACCACTGAACTGTTGTTTGGCCATATCTCAGGTGTATGTGGGTGAGTGGAACAACGTTGCTGTCCAGATATCCAAACTGTAGTGCCAGGGGGTGGGAGCTCAAGCCAAAACAGAAGAAAAGAGAAGAAGAAAATAACCTCTAAACACTGAACCGAGCCCTAGGGACTGACAAAAAGTGGGGGCTTGTTCAGGATCTAATTTGCACCGTCCGAGTCTAACCCATTGTGGAGACTAGAAGGCTGAGGGCTTGAAAACTGGTGGGAAGCTGGAAATAAGGGGAGAGAAGGAAAAAAAAGAGTGTTATTTAATCACCCATTTCTATTTCTACTTCAAGTCTTTGGTGCTTGAGTTGCCTCTGAGACGCCCCCAAGCAGAACATGAACACAACAGCAGTCTTCTATTACTGTCTCCCAGAAGCATGCTACCTCTGATCCAGTACTACTAGCAACCATTGCTAGTCTTATCCTCTGTGAGCATTTATCAAATACTCATTTAAAGCCACTTGGATTTATGGCCGCCACCACACCTTGCAGTAGTGAATGCCACTGTTTAATTATGTGCTCAAAGAATGAGCATATAATAGCTGCAGATGATCAAACCAGTAAGACAAGCGATTACATGAGAAGTCCCAGCCATGCAGTATGTGGCTTGCTTAAGTGCTTTTTATCATTTGGGGCCATTTACTCACATATGCTGGTCATTTATTGCTGTGTATCTTCTATGCCTCAGCTGAGCTGTAAAATGGGATACATGCAACTTTGTTGTTTAGTTGATTAGTCTAGTTGATTATACCTGTTGTTATTGTCCATGGAGTTTTCTTGGCAGGGATACTGGAGTGGATTGCTGGTTTCTTCTCCAGGTGGATCACATTTAGTCTAGGGTTACCACACATCCCCAGTTCCCAGGGACAGTCCCCAGATTTGCAAACCTGTCCCTGGACAAATTCTGTCCCCAGATTTGCAAATCTGTCCCTGGGAAATGTGACAGCAGCAGCCTCAGCAGCCCGGAGCCAGCCTGGCAGTGCAGTTGGCCCTGGCTGGCTTCAGGAGCTGCTCGCTGCCATGGTGCCTGCCATTTTCCCTCACTGAAAGTCCCCGTATGATGTGTCTTGTGCACAACACATCCTATGGGGACTTCCGGCAAGGACAAATGGCAGGCACCACGGCAGCGAGCAGCTCCTGAAGCCAGCCAGAGCCAACTGCGCTACCAAGCTGGCTCCAGGCTG
The DNA here is from genome assembly GCF_965112155.1 of Podarcis liolepis. Classification (NCBI taxonomy): domain Eukaryota; kingdom Metazoa; phylum Chordata; class Lepidosauria; order Squamata; family Lacertidae; genus Podarcis; species Podarcis liolepis. The sequence goes on from NC_139554.1 coordinate 25,098,457, forward strand.
CTGACTGCAGCTGCCACCGCCATTGCCAAAGGGGAACTGGGGATGTCCAGCAGTACAGATCTCCTGCCCCCTTCTTCCTTTGTTTTGACCAATGGGGGGAGGCTCGGGAGTCGTGGCCGGCCGGCCGTTGCCCCATTTTTTAAAACATCTGTGCATTTATGTTTCACAGGGTGCGAAAGAAGGGCTTTGCAGCTTGCCTGGCAGAGAAACCATGTGCCTTGCACCCGTCCTGGACAACGCCTGCCTGCAACTCCTGAGCTTCCCCCGATCTGTCAAAACAAAGGAGGAAGGGGGCAGATCATTGGGGAAGGCTCGGGATATGCATGTGTGCTTGGGCCCAGGGTCTTTTGCCTCTCCATCCTCACTACTGACTCCCTGTTGCTACTCAGCTTAAAAAAAAAAAAAAGTACCCCCAGATTCAGGTCTCCAGTCTGGTAACCATAATTTAGTATAAACTCTTGGCTATGACCTGTCTGTCTTGGGTGGCTCTGCACGGCATAGCTCATAGCTTCTCTGAGTTATTTGAGCCCCTTCGCCACAACAAGGCAGTGATCCATGAAAGGGACATGTAACTTAGTGGATATTTTGTTGTTGTTGAGGATGTAATACACATGACAGACACATTTTGTATGCATGACATAATATGCATGTTTAGAGCTGCAGTATACTGAAGTACAACAGTATGACTAGCCCAAGATCAGGCAGTGAACCGCATGGCACAAAATTATTAAGCAGAAATAATGGTACAGGGATGCTACATGACGCCTTCCATGTAATGAATGCTTGGAGAGGATTGTAGATATACACCTGCTAGATGCACACCCTGGCTGGATCTAGACACGCCAAAGAAGCGATTCAGTTGTAAACTCAGACAGGGAAATTCGGTAGGGAAAGACAGGACTCCACAGTGCCATGTTGGTGTCACAGTGTTATATTGCATATACAACGCATATAAAACCCTTTTTCTTTACCAGTCCCCTGCTGCCACCATGCACCCTTGATAAAAGACTCTGATACGTAAGCCTGGAGAATTCATGCAAAGTCTCCCATGTGCACATCTTTCTGTGTGGAGACCAGTTTCCAATGAACGCCAAATGGGCATTTGTCAGGCAAGGGTGGTGGTGGTGAATATCACTGGCAGTAGTGGAGCAACTACTTTGCAAGCAAAAGGTTTCCGGTTCAAATCCTTGCTTCTCCAGGTATTTCTGGGAAATACTGCTGCCTGAATATCTGGAGAGTTGCTGCCAGAGTGTCAAAATCACTGAGCTAGATGGACCAAAAGACTCTTTAACGTTGTTGTTCAGCCGTGACTCCCGCTAATTGATTTGCGAACCTCAATTAGCGATTTATGGCCGCTTCGGCAGGTCCGGCACACTTCCGCTCGGAGCTCTCCGTCACGACTCAGCAGAGTTTCACACAGCGGTGTAAAATGTCACGTAGCTCGGCTCAGCTTTCAGACAAACACACAGAGAGTCCAGGTTTGTCTATTTACAGCCGTTTATTCGAACATATCTCCGGAAAAACCAGGACTGCTTGCAGCCATTATAGGACTGCTTCCTTTTCCCTCACAGCATAGAGTGAGACTAGTGAACTCCTCCCATTCTCCTCCCAGCTTCCAAAACTGACGTCAGAATGGTGTGGCATCATGGGAACAACTTAACTCGTTAAGTTCCAGCTCCAACACCCCCCTTTGCCGCCCATTCTGACAAGACCCTTTTGAGTTCAACACCTTCCCCTTTGCCTTGTGCCCCTTCCCGGCATCTTTCCCAGGCACCTGTTGAACCCCTTCAACACTCCCAGAATCACACTGTGCGAATTTTGCCCACGCACTTGTCGCTTGGTATCTTTCAGGTGGAATGCCCTTTGTTGAGCGACTAGACCTTCTGGGCACAAACTCAGATGTTACCTCTGAATCACTGCCACCAGGAACTGTGTCCTCAGCATCACGGGATTCCCCCTCTGACTTAAAGCGTTTTCGAATCCTCTCCATTACACTCACAGGAGAACTAGGCTCACTCTTGGCCTCTCTTTTCGCAACCTGTGGAGAAACTACAGATACCTCCTCCTGTTCCTGACTTTGGTCAGTTACCTGATCGTCATCAGCAGACTCAGCCTCTCCTTCCTCCCCCTCAGAATCTTCCTGTTCTGAATCAGAGAGACACTCTGAGAGAACATCACGCTTGACAGCAGTTTTTGACTTTTCATCCTGCTCATAGAACTCAGCGTGTTTACTGATCAGTAACTTACTCTGATCACCTGATGGAAACGCAAACCTCCATGCACACGCTGCTGGCTCATACCCACAGAAAATCATTTTCCGGAACTTGGATCCATCTGGCCCCTGCAAAGCAGCAGGTACTGACACAGATGCATGTGACCCGAACATACGCAAAAAATGAATCTGGGGTTTCCTGCCATGCAACAACCTAAACGGTGTGTCACCTACCATGGAATTGTAGGTACGATTCCAGGTGAAGCTCACATACTTGATTGCCTCCAGCCAAAACCTTGGAGGTAACCCAGAATCTTCCAGCAACACCTGTGCAGCCTTAACCAGAGCCTGACACTTCAGCCCTGCCACCCCCCACTGATTGGGTGAAGTCACTGTGTGACGTATTCCTTTCTTGCGAAAGAACTTCTGCAAAGCAGAACCTGTAAACTCAGCTCCTCTGTCACTTGTGACAGCTTGCACTTTGGTGGAAAACCTTTGTTCCACCTCCTCAATCCACCTTTTGATCAGCTGTGCTGCATCATCCTTGGATTTGAGACCGTGTGTCCAGGAATTCTGTGTAAAATCCTCCTGCATCGTTAGCAGAAACCTTGACCCTCCCAGACTTGGTTCCCTCACAGGACCCCACAAATCTATGTGAATCATTTCAAAAGGTTTTGTTGTTATCCTCTCTACTTTTGGATAACTGCATCCTTTTACCTTTGCCAGCTTGCAAGTTTCACATTTCACAGCATATCCACATTCTGAGATATTACAACCTTCAGAAACCTCTGGTAGCACCTGTAGTGCTTCCAAAGAACCATGAGCTGTTCGTGTATGCCAAGCATGTACACATGAATCATGACTGGGAATTGTAGCACGCAGTGCTTGTGCTCTCTCAACCTTCCCATCACCCTCCAGAGACGTTTTAAGAATGAAGAGATCATTCTGCCCCTTTTTAACCTTGGCAAGCATCCTCCCTCCTTTGGAGATTGTGCACACATCATCCTGAAAACAAACCTTAAATCCCCTTTTCAGTAAATAAGGCACAGATAAAAGACAGTGGTTCATCCCAGGAACAGTACAACATTGCAACGTTTCCTGTAAAATAGAAAAATGCAAATTTACAGAATTAGTCATATTTCTTTTCTGTCCATTTGCAAAGAGAACAGTCTTTCCAGCCGAAATTGCTGTGCAGTTCCACCTCTCGACAGCAGGTGTCTCTGGAATCAAATTGCAATTAGCTGCAGAGTCAATAACAAAACTTAGCTCTGTCCCACAGCTGTCTTCAGACAAAGCCAGACTAGCTGTTATTTGATAAGTCTCCTCCTGGTGTTTGTCACGTCCACCAGCCTCAGTCCCACGCCTGGTTGTTTTTCCAGACTGGTTGCCATGGAAACCCGACTGATTCCCATGAGAGTTCAGCTGTTTGACCTTGGCAACATCCTGCCTTGCCTCTCTGCTCCGGTGGGGGCAATCTCGACGCAGATGTCCCGCTGCATTACACACGTAGCAACGATGAACTCCAGTGGAAAAACACTGCCTGGGGCTCTTTTCAGCTGGCCTGGCCCTCCTTCTTCCGGAAAAGCACTCCTTGCCAGATCCGCCCCCCCTGAACTGCCGCTTCATTCCAGCAGGTTCAGTGGGAAACTTTTCAAACTTGCCTTTGGAACTTTCCGCCCCCCCGACTTGCTCACTAGCACTCCTTGAGGCTAAAACATCAGAAACAGGGGCTCCAGCCATCTCTAGGCTCTTAGCTTCCACCTGCCCTTGGCCTCCTGCTGAGTCTTCACACAGACGTTTCAGCACTTTCCAGGCCTCACACGCTGATTCAACGCTCTCCAGGTGATGTTGCAAATTAGCATGCACACCTGCCCTCAACATGCAGAACTCAGCTTTCATAGCTTTCTCCCTCTGCATTTTCTCCTCCAGAGAAGCAGATTGCAGCATCTCTGTATCTCTGCCATCTCTGTCCACCAGTTGCACTGGTTCCCTCTGGGAAATGTCCCAAACTTCCGTGGCCAAAAACCAAGCTCTCACCCTTCTTGCCCATGTATTCCACGCTTGGGCGGTGAGTTCCTCAAGCTGTTCAAACGGAGCTTGAATCACCTCCTGGCCATCTGCCATGTTCTCCCGGGGCCCAGCGTACTCACGTAAACAAACAGCCGCTCTCCAGCTCCCGGTCTAGCAGATCAGCTGCCTCTCTCAACTTCAGGCAGGACTCCAAGCTGGCATCAGCATCGTCGTCAGCTTGCCTTCAAACGTTAGGCACAACTCCTGCCGTGCTTCTCTGCTCTAAACCGCAGATCAAAGCTCCCGGCAGCCTGTCGTGACAGTTTTACGATCGGTGATTTAGGTTACCCATAACCTCTTTAACTTTGTTGTTCAGCCGTGACTCCCGCTAATTGATTTGCGAACCTCAATTAGCGATTTATGGCCGCTTCGGCAGGTCCGGCACACTTCCGCTCGGAGCTCTCCATCACGACTCAGCAGAGTTTCACACAGCGGTGTAAAATGTCACGTAGCTCGGCTCAGCTTTCAGACAAACACACAGAGAGTCCAGGTTTGTCTATTTACAGCCGTTTATTCGAACATATCTCCGGAAAAACCAGGACTGCTTGCAGCCATTATAGGACTGCTTCCTTTTCCCTCACAGCATAGAGTGAGACTAGTGAACTCCTCCCATTCTCCTCCCAGCTTCCAAAACTGACGTCAGAATGGTGTGGCATCATGGGAACAACTTAACTCGTTAAGTTCCAGCTCCAACAAAGACAACTTCCTGTGCTCCCTATGTCCCTGGCCCGTGTGGCCTACACAATCCACTCTGTATTTTCATTCAATGCATGAAGGTGTACCTCATTTTAATCAGCACAGACTATTGCTACTCGACCAACTGGAGAGCTTTATGTTCACTTTCTGCTGTATTTCAAATGAATATAGAATTTGTTTAGCATTCCATCGCTATGATACTATATCTTCTGCCCTATATTATAGTTACACATCAGTATTGTAGACTGTGAATTTGCATTGAGCACAAAGAAAATGCAATGTATAAATGGACTATGACCATGACTTCTTTGGGGCTCCATATGGAGTTGGAGAAGAGAAGGAGAGAACTATCGGGAAGGAAGAGAGAACTAGAAATCAGGTTAACTTGACCGTCCGTCCCTCCACATCGCCCAGCCAAATTTCACAGACGGACTCAATTTCATCATGTCCCATTCCTCTTTCACTTTTGTATTAAGGATATTTGCCTGGGCAAGAGCCTCATCAGATTTGGCTGCGGAGATGGTAACTTGCATTGATTTGGGTGTTTACAAAGAGAAACACAATTCATGTGCTATATGGCAGGTTTTTGCCCTGGCATAATGCCTGCCTCTCCCTGGAGAAGGAGGATTTATACAGAACGGAAACACAACTCCACCCTGCACTGTCACACAGTGAATGGCAGTGCCATAATCACCTCTGCACTCTCCATTGGAATTGGATGGCTTAGTGCTCAGCAACAGCTGCTTTATTATTGTATTTAATGTCCATAAAGCAGGAAATATTGCATAATGCAGAGGAAACATTCTGACAGTTCTGCCTGCCTGCAAGCATGTCACTTTTATGGCACAGTTTGCCTTCTGAGGGGTTTCTTGACTAACAGGTGCGGCATTATACACATCAACAATTCACCGCCTAAGTAGAACAATAATGCAGCAGACGTCACGACGCTATAACTGACATAAGGAAATGAATGCACTAAAGAAGCAGAATGGATTGTCACTTCACTGGCTATGAATGCTGTATGAGCTGCTCATTGTCACAAGGCCTTGGGATTTTTGCTGTGTGTTGCTTTGATGACTCGTTTGCTTTGACAATGAGCTTCATGTAAGAAAGAGCTGTAGCATCTAAATAATAAGATTCTAATTAGGCAAGGAACAGGCTGGGGGATCTTTTCCATCCTGTGGGCCATATTCTCTGATAGGTCTTATGTATTGCAGATATTAACACTGTGCAGTTTGAAGTGACTGGAAGTATAAGAACTGACTCCTTTTAGAAGAAATAATTGTCCAGGCCCATAAAAATATTATTTTAACTTTTACTTGTAGAACTCTTTAAAAAGAGAACATCAGCTTCAAAGACATACCATAAAATATCCATACAATGTCTTGTGCTATCCATCACAGCTCAGCATCTTAGAAAATATGAAATAATACAAACAATACAATAAGCAAAGGTTTCTTTCTCTGCAACAGCATCCATTTCCCTTGAGCTGTTTTTCTTGAGAGCTTCATTTTTATCTTCTGTTCCCCATGGCGTTTAGAGAAAGAACTAACAGCTACCAACCTTTCAAGATGGTGAATTTGCAACTCAATACCTTCATCACATGATCAAAGGTTCACTCTCAGCACAGAGTAGAGAGACAATCGGCAGCTAATCATTAACTAGTTACAGCTTAGGGTCCTTTAGAAACCTTCTGTGAAAAAGAACCCCAATTTTAGCAATACATATTTAGTCATTATCCATTTTTTAACTTCTTACATACGCATACATTTTTCATTTCTGTGCGAATTAAATCAGTTATGCCAATAGTGGGTGGGACCAGAAGCAAAAAGTGGGTGGAGCAATGGATGTGACGCTTACTTTTGTACAAAAGACTGCATTCATCCACACCATGCACGCAGGCCACATACATTATCATAGCTCAAGGACACATTCTAGTCAGGGAAAAGCAAGGGAAGATTGTGGGGTAAGGGCTGTGCCCTGTGGAGGAGATGTGGCCTAGGGAGAATGTTGGGAATGCATAGATTCAACAACAGGCCTCCTTGTATGCAATTACACAGAAACTACCTGGTTTGGCTTCTAGGCAATATGCTACTGAGGGATTTTTCCTTTGCAGAGTTTCAGTGCTCTTATCTTAAGTATCTTGATTCGCTGAGTCTATGGGCCATGTTAGCTATTCATTGGGCTGAACGTGATGACCCATTTCTGTATCTCTGACTCACAATTGGGCCATGCATTATAAAATGTCACAAAATAGCGTCAAGGAAGCTTTCTGAAGTTCTCTAGAACTCTTCAGCATGGAAGATTTTACACAAAGGACGAGTAGGATGGGGATGAGGATAAATGAGGGGGTTAAAAAACCAGACTGGATACACAGCATCACAATAGATCGGGACAGGGAGAATGAAAATGAACACTTATTTCATTGACATTTGCTAATGGTGGCATTTGCTTCCTAAGAAATGGACACTGAATGGAAGGGACCACTTTTGGCTCAATTTTTCATTCATTACAAAATGAATGCATTTATACCCCCAATTAGATATATGAAGCTGGTCTGATGAGCTTCATGATATGGTACAAGTGATTGGCAGAAGTTTGATCTTCCTGCTCCAAGCAAAATCCCTGCTCCAAAATCCCTGGCACCATGTACAGATGCTTTCACTATCTTGGTGCCCTCCAGATGCTAAGGACTCCCATCAGCACCAGCCAGCATGGCTCTGGCAAAGGCAGATATACAGTCTTCTCTGGAGCACTGCTGTAGGAGCCTACCAATTAAATTTTTATCCATGTGTTCACTTCAGAGTACTGGCCATGGTCGGGGCTTTGTCTACATATACATATCTTAATAATTTCAAAGCCAGTTACATAGCTAGAAGGGTTTCAGGATTGTTTCAAGTCATTAATATTATGTTTTCATTTCACTTTTGAACCTTTTCTCATGCTTTATGCCTTGGACTATTCAGATGTGCTACTCATCCCATCATTAGAGCCATCTAAGATATCCCAAAATAGCCCCCTCCCCTTTTTTAAAAAAATATCCCATTACTACTTTACAACTTCTTATTTTGTTTTATGCGAGGGAACAGACAAAGTATATGCGGGCGGGGGGAGTGTTTAGCTTTAAGGAAATTCGTAAATTGTGTGGCATGTGCAGTGAATGTTAAATTACTGAACATTAAAGTTTTTCTAACAGGTTTTTGTGTTGAGTGTGAAGATTTTGCTATACAACATAATTTCAAGTTGTCAAGGCCCTAAACATTTCAAATTGGTGAAGGTGTGCCTTGGTGCATAACAACAATCTGATGAAATTACAGGAGAGGTAATGGGGGGGGGGAGTAAAAGGGATGCAGGTAGCACTGTGGGTTAAACCACAGAGCCTAGGACTTGCCAATCAGAAGGTCGGCGGTTCGAATCCCTGCGATGGGGTGAGCTCCCATTGCTCGGTCCCTGGTCCTGCCAACTTAGCAGTTCGAAAGCATGTCAAAGTGAAAGTAGATAAATAGGTACCGCTCTGGTGGGAAGGTAAACGGCATTTCTGAGCGCTGCTCTGGTTCACCAGAAGCGGTTTAGTCATGCTGGCCACATGACCCAGAAGCTGTACGCCGGCTTCCTCAGCCAATAAAGCGAGATGAACGCCGCAACCCCAGAGTCAGTCACGACTGCACCATTAGGTCAGGGGTCCCTTTACCTCTAATGGGGGGGGGAGTAGTTAAAATATTATGAAAATTGAAAATATGAGTTCATTGTCAGAACATCTCAATGTGCAGCTCAATGCAAAAGTAATATTTCATTGGTTCAAAGATAGTTCAATAGGATAGGGGATTTCCTTGCTATAAATATGATTGCTTCATAATAATTAACAGGCAAGCCTTGGCCAACATGGAGTTGTTTTCCTTGCACTCTAGCTGGCTTTGTTGGCTTTGCTTCCTTTAATTGTTGCAGAACTGAATTTCTGTAAAACTGAAAATGGATTGAAATAAAAAAGTCCCAGCCCAGAAAAACTTAGTTCTGTTTAAGTGCCATCAATAGAACAAGTTAGCTGCAATTAACTTAAATCAATCTCATTGATTTCCCATTGATTTCAGAAGGGCCTAAGTGTATCCCGCTTTCTTTGGATTCATGCCAAAGAGGCTTTTTTATTTGTTAAGGAGAATACAGAATGTTCATTACTGTAGTCATACTTTTTGGATAGGTGTGTAGTAGATTTGGTGCTGTGTACTGCAGCACAATTAGCCCAGCTAAATGTAGACACAGTCCAATGCAGGTTTTTTTGTTGTTTTTGTTTTGCATGTGAAGACCCCCAAAAACACCCCAAAAGAAATCACAAAGGACACAGAATATTAGTTTAAGGTTTTTGGCATTAATTTGACCACACCTTTATTGATTACAACATGTGAGTGGTTGCTTAGGCAATTGGTTCGGACTACCTGGAAGACAGAAGTGCCTGGCGTCAGTGGCGTAGCGTGGGGGGTGCCAGGGGTGCCAGCCGCACCGGGCGCAACATGGGCGGGGGGCGCGCTCGCACTAGCAGCTCTCTGCCCCTACTAAAATCCACGGGTTAGGGAGCCCGCGCTCGCTCGGCTTGGCGAGGAGGTCGCAGAAGGGGGAGAGCAAAGCCTTCTGCCGCAGGCAAAAAAAGGAGAGGAAGCCGGGCGGGCGGGCGGGCGGGCTGGCTGGCGGGGGTCTGGCTGCGCCTGCTGCTGCCGGGCTTTGACAGCTTGGCGAAGCGGAGGGAGAGGAGCTTTATGGTAATTGCGGCTCTCTCTCCACTGGCCGCCTGGCTAGTGAGCCGAGCCGAGCAGGGAGTCTGGCGAGGGGGCGGGAAGAGACTTTTCCACCTCGCCTGGTCAAAAAGGAGAGCGGAGTCTCCTCAGGGCGCCCTCAGGCAGGGCAGGGCAAGGCAAGCAGAGCGAGGAGGAGAGAGAGGGGAAGGGGGGGAGCAGCCAGGAAACGCTGCGGTGTGGAGGAGGAATCAATTAAGGAGAGAAAGCGAAAAGCCTTGGAGAAAGGGAAAAAAGGAAAGAAAAGGTGCAGCTCCAGGAGAGCGCGGGGGAAAGAGAAGCCTCGCTGCTGCTGCTGTTTGGGAGAGTAAATTACTGTACTTGCCTTGCCCCAGGTTAGGGGGCGCAAATTAATTGCCTTGCCCCGGGTTAGGGGGCGCAAATTACTTGCCTTGCCCCGGGTGCTGATAACCCACGCTATGCCGCTGCCTGGCGTGCTCTGGTCCATGGGGTCACGAAGAGTCGGACACGACTAAACAACAACAACGTGAACCTGCACTCAGGTAGGAACAGGAAATCAGTAAAAGAAAACATACTGGGGGAGCACAGAGGTGGATTTCCGTCTCTTAGTTCACCCCCAGATGTTCCAACGGAGTCAGGCATGGCCCTGCCCCTGATAGGGGATCAGAAAGAGCAAATCAAGCCCCTGCAGCAGCAAAAGGAGGGGCAGGCACAGCCAACCAAATCCCCTCCATGAAACAATGAACCAATGCCTAACCACCAACCTTACAAAATTGTGACGATTTGCTGCATGGTAGGCAAAAACCAAATGGCACTAGCCAATCAGCCAAGTGGCAAAATTCCTACCAGGCCCGCAATCCAAAAGCAGATGACCCCTAGACAGGCATAGCAATGTCAAAAACACTGCCCTAAAATAAAGGGAGGGAGGGAGATCCGCTGCACGATGCGAAATAGAAAGCTCTTCACATCGTGCAGTCCTTTAAATAGCCACTCTGTACCAATCAAAGCCCAAAGAGCCAAACTTTCTTCCCCAGCAACAGTGGGGCAAACAATGGGGTGCAGAGACCATCAAACGGGCCTGCCACAGCAACAAGGAGGCAGGTTAAGTGATCTCACTGCAACACGTGGCTCTCCATGCTGGAGGACACGATAAATCACAAATGGAACAGACATATGTGTGCTGGTTGGCTGGGTAAGGGAGGTGAGCAGTCACAGGTCTGTGTCAGCTGTGGCAGGTTGGCAGGAGAGTTTTCAAATGAGGAAGACAACTAGGGATGGGACAGAAATCCAATTCAGTTTACATGTAAAGGTGATATCAAATTTGCACTTCTAAAACAATGTGACAGCCATTACTCAGCCATCCTTTGCACTTATTTGAATTTTGTGACGCAGTTCCGCTACCAAACAGTGTTTACAAAAAATGCACACACCAGGCAAACATGTGCATAAAAATGAATATATTAGTGAAAACATACACAAATGCAACGTATGAGGATAAAAATGTGTACGTTAGTCAAAACTGCATACAGAAATGTGCTTTTAAAGGAAAAATTCACATTAGAACTCCAAAGGAAATGAGCTGAATTTAAGACTGGAGGAATGAGAAACCGAGAGAACTGCAATCGACAAATCCTTCAATCCCCAGTAGCAACAAAGTCACAGTGAACCCCATAAGGAAAGGGTTAGTCACATGGTATCTAGCAAGTTGCTTACTCCAGACACACCATTTGGAAGGCCTACTGTAAGTAGGAGAGTGGACACACACAGCATACATAGAAGCATTAATTAGTGAGAGGAGCTCAACCCTATTCTGGAGGATTATGGAGGCACGCAGGCGCTCCCTACTTATACCAAACAAGATTATGGGCAGCACCCTCTGTCCTCATGCAAATAATTGTACTGTATCACGTTACTTATAATTTCAGCCCACTCTGGTGGAATAGCAACTTTACCCAAAGTTCCATTTTAATGAATGTTCATAGTAACCATCTTGGTCACCATCCAACAATTCATCTTCTGAAGTTCTAGGGAGCAAAAAATGTTAAATACCTCTGTTTTTAAAGTCTAAGTAAAATAAGAATATAAGACAAACAGGTTTGCTCGGAATTCATATGCCCTGGAGGCAAATGAGCCAATTACTTTTATTTATTCTCTAGTCACATGGATCCTGTAAACTTTGCATATGATATAAAATGTTAAAATGGTTTCTGCTTGACTACTAATGTCCATTAATTCCTTGCTAATGTAACTTTTTATACCCCCCCTTTCTGTTTTATGATATCGAAGAGCAAATGAATTTTTTAAAAGCAACTCCTGTAAATCACAACCTGTTTATGGTCCTGCGGTGAACCCTCTTTTTTTATTAAAAAAAACTAATTAGCATTCTGCTGTTTCCTAGCTCAGTTAAAGGAAGACAGGCACTTATATATATAGAGAGAGAAATATATGTGGTGAAAGAGAGATAAACAAAAGATGAAGAATTCTTAAATGCTTGTGTTGTCCTGGGGCAGCATCAGCCAATTTCTTCGGTCTGAGGAGGGAAGAAGCAGGTTTTTCTAACCAAACAGTTCAAGGGACAGAGCAATCTGCTCAGCATAATATCACAATCTATTGCCTGGGAGCAATCCTCATATGCCATTGTTGTAGAAACATCTGGGCTATCCTCTCATTTCCTGATGGAAGGAGTATGCAGTATTGACTAATGTGGAGGTGTCTGCAATATCAAAGGACAAATGGAGACCTTGAAGTACAAAGGGAAGAACCTTAGCTCAGTGTTAGAGCACATCTTTTCCACGCAGAAGTTCTAAGCTTCAGTTCCTAGCATCTCTGGTTGAATGGCCAGGTAGCAGGTGAGAGAAATTACCTCTCTCAGAAAATTCATACGTTCAGTAGAGCGGGCTTCCTCAAACTCGGCCCTCCAGATGTTTTTGGCCTACAACTCCCATGGTCTCTAGCTAGCAGGACCCAGTGGTCAGGGATGTTGGGAATTGTAGTCTCAAACAGTGGCGTAGCGTGGGTTGTCATCACCCGGGGCAAGGCAAGTAATTTGCGCCCCCTAACCCGTGGATTTGCGCCCCCTAACCCTAACCCCCAGATGTTGCGCCCGGTGCGGCCCGCCCCCCTGCACCCCCCCCACTACGCCACTGGTCTCAAAACATCTGAAGGGCCGAATTTGAGGAAGCCTGCAGTAGAGAGTAGGAAGAAATAGAGAGTTCTCCCAGTGGAAGAATGTTGGAAGTGGAGTCCACCAGGGATCAGTATTCGGACTTCTGCTTCTGTTTGTTCATAAATGACCTGAAGTTAGGGGTAAGCAGTGAGCTAAGTTTGATGAGTATAGTAAATTGTCCATGGTATTGAAAACAAAACAGGGATTGTGAGGAGCTGCAAAAAAGATCTCTCCAAACTGCACAAATAGGCATTAAAGCTGCAAATGTGGTGCAATATAAGGAAACACATGAAGATTTTGGGCACTGCATGGCAGGACAGAGTCTCAAATGAAGACTTGCTCTCCCAAGCCCACATTCTTAGGCATGTTTGCGAACCTGTCTCAGTGATGTCCACTCTGGCTTGCAGATTTTCACAGAATGGATAATGGCAGTAACCTCCCACAGAGATTACTGTGGCAGCCACATATACCCTATCCAAGGGAAAGTTCCTCTTCGTGTGGTCTCTGCTAAGCAACAAGTTTAATATCGATGTTGCATGATCCTTTGGGAAAGGTATGGAGATCAAGTCAAGATTCACATGAATTGGCCCTTAGTTTCATAGACATCCCTATCAGCCTTGGCTATTATTTTAATCATAGCTACTAAACAACATAGTGTTTGCTTAACTATTGGTATGTTTTAATACATAATAATAATAATAATAATAATAATAATAATAATAATAATAATAATAATAATAATAATAATAATTTATTATTTATACCCCGCCCATCTGGCTGGGCTTCCCCAGCCACTCTGGGCGGCTTCCAACTGAATATTAAAAACAGTACAGCTTCAAACATTAAAAACTTCCCTAAAGAGGGAAGCATCAGTGAAAGACAGAAACCCTTTGGGAGAAAAGCATCTGACCATTTTAAATTAAAATGTGACTTTTGTAGAATTTCAGTAATATCGTGAGCCTCCAGGGAGTGTTTATTGATTTTTTGTGTGTGTGTCATTTCATGATCTTCTTTGGCTTTTACCGAGGATCTGTCCCTAGAAATCAATGCAAACAGGTTCCATTCATCTACTTGAATCTTACAGTACCTAATCTCGGAAAGTGCATTTTACTCTCAAATGCCCAAATGGCATTTCCGTATGTACCAAGGGACACAGCAAAGTGACGCTGTAGCTGCACTATGGAGGTTGCAACCTACTGAAGAAAATAGGGAGGAAAATGAGAGAAATGTTCTGTCATAGCTTGTCAAACATAGGTATTTTTTGTTTTTGTTTTTAATTCAAGAGGCACATTTCTGCTCACTAAACCCTGTTACTCCTTTGGCATCTGACACCTCTTCCTCCTACTCTGCTCCCTCTTCTCCCTCTGACCGCTCATCGTCATCCCACCATCATTCCCCTGGTTTTGAGCCTTCTTCCCTTCGGGATTCCCCAGCTGGTGCCTCCTACCTGTGTCCAGCCAGTCATTGGCATTCAAGGGTTGTAAGTGTGTAAATTCGCCTCACATCTTTTTAGCATGAGTTTCTGTCAGGGGACAGTGGCAAAAATTAGAGTGGGGCTGGTTGTCTCTGCCGTATTTGGGTCTTCTGGTAGTCATTATGGTCCCCATATGCTAGTTGTTTTAATTTATATCAATGTTTAATTGTTCTGCACTTCTTTCAAATATGGAATTGTTATAACTTTTCGTATTTATTTTTGATATTTTTAGGATGTTTAAAACCTCTTAGAGACATCTTTGAAGTAAGAAATAAAATGTCGAAAGCTCCCCAAAGGCAGAGGTTGCACATTTCAAAGTTTTGGCTGCCTCCTAGCAGCTGTTTTATTTTCAGAGAATGACTATTACATCATTCCAGGAATTTCTGTGAGAAGAAATGCTGGCAGCCAATGGGGGCTGCTTTTTTAAAAAAATTTTATGGCAGTAACCATACTCCTTCCAAGAATGCCCAGAACACATACATTTATATAACTGAATGATGCTCCAAAAACATTGAATGAAAATTATTATTTGGTGAACAGTTATTTCTCAAGGAGACTGATATACACATTTGGCACAACATTAATAGATGTGCAGGAGCTGAATAAAACTAATTTTCTAATGTAAGTTCCATTCAAACATTAATGCCTTAGTTTTCCTGGTTATAATCTATCACTTCTGTCCCAATTTCTAATTCTCTTTTTAAACTGCAGTACCTGCTGCAACATGGAACTGTGGCTTTTTTATTTTCATTTTTATTGATATGGCACCATGTCACTAAATCTGAAACGGTGGGAAAGAGCTGTATGCTAGGATACTACCCCAAATTTCATCATGTGAAATTACAATGCAAAACTACTGTGATTTTCTGAGTTAACCGGGTTGAAAATGAACATTACTGAGTAAAAACAGTGTCTAATTTGAGGAGAAAGGAACAAACATATTTTGTCTTTCTTAGTTCAAGCCTTGTAGATAAGAAGGGAGGCATTCAACCAAACATACAAAACTCCCTCATAAATACACAGCCAATCAGAGCACATGCTCCCTCAGTGAAGTTCATGCTGCTCTGCCTGGTTACAAAGCATTGCCTTCGACTGCCTTGACTAGTGATACTAGCAGAGCTGACCTCTCAAATCTACACTGAATGATCCCTGCCACATCCTTGGCCACCTCACAATAAGGCATGATCAATCCTACATCCACAACAATTCCAAAGGAAATCTGAAGTGCCCTTTGAATGAGGAGTAGAAGTGGAAGCCTCTTTCTTTGGGGTGGAGGCAGAACTTTCAGGAAATTGGAGGGCAGGTTTCAGCACTACTTCAAATAGTGTTTGAACAAAAAGTTGCTAACTCTACTCTTTTTACTATGAAGTCACAATTAAGACAAGGAGGTTGGGGGGACTCTGACAAAGAAAGCACCTTGAGCCTGAGGGCTTGCATTCATTGTCTCTTTGAAATGATTTCAGGAAGGTCTGCAGAGCTTATTCTTTCCTGATTCATTCCCAAATGCCCCAAAGCATAATTTCTCTAGCATTCCCAGTGTGAAACTCTCCTTCAAATTCTCTTTCATCTTGTACTGATCTAGAGGAATACAATATTATTTGAACTGACTGATTTGAGTACATTTTTTTCAGCACCTTGGCTAGTAACAGTCTTTAAAACAATACTGCACATAACAGAAGTAAAAGGGACTCACTCAGATGGGTAATATATCACAAGATCTTAGGATGGATATTCTCTGTAAACTCCGAGACACAAAGGGATGGAGTTAAAGACCTTTTCATATACATATATATATACTCAGAATGGAAAGGTCTTTAACATGCACATGCACTTCTGTTCCTCTGTAATTACCCCATGAAAATGGCAGAAAAGAATTACATGCTGGTATTATTATTATTTATTGAATTTATATACCATCCCAAATCCGCAGGTCTCAGGGCAGTATAACACCCCAAATTTCATCACTTTACATCTGCAATTTTCCAGGTTAAGGAGGCTGCAAACAGATGTTTTCTGGAATCAAATAACATCGAAATGAGTGCTAAATATATGCTATCGTGCATTGCTTTTCTGGAAGTTGCTTTTATGCTAAATATAATGTGGAAATTAATAGATATGGAAGATTTGGGAAATGGGAAAAAAATGCTGTGTGAATGCAGCCTTTGTTCTGAGAGGAAAAAAAAGGATGTTAAGAAACAATACAGTTCCAACTGCTGTTGCTGCTGTTACTTCACTCCTGGCCTGAGCACAGTTCAGAGGGCAGGGGCCTTCTCCCCTGGCTAGATGACTTTCAGATAGCTCCCTCATCTCTCCTCCAGAGGAGGCTGAAAAGGGAACTGCTGGGGAGGGCAATAGTGGTCAGTCCTCTTCTCCAACCTCTAATTCCAACTGCTGGTTCTGGTTTAATTGCACTCCAAGGAGCCTCAGCAGCTTGGCTGAAACACAGTTCAGAGGGGAGGGGGTCTCCTGACTCCAGCCCCACCCACTGCTACCATGAAGCTTCCTGGCAGATTACCCCTTAGGGAATGCAGCCCCCATCATTAAAAAAAAAGTCTATCTCGGCTTGAAGGGAAGCCCTGATAATTAGCTGAACTTAGTGGTCGTGAGTCTACATGAAGCATCAGAAGCTACTCTTGCTGCTACTTAAAACAGATTATATTTGCTAGTATCAAGGCAACAGCTAGAAATGATATAGGATCACACACACACCCCAACTTCCATTATAAACATTTTTCGTGGCTTGGCTGCTCAAACAAGCATTACTCTTTTGCTCTCAGGCCAATAAGAGCAGTCTCATAAGGTCAAACCTACTGTAAATGGAAATCTTTATCCTGGAGCGCTGAGACAAGGTGTTTCATTTCTTTATATTTTCCACTTCTTCTCGTTTTATTTCCCCCCACAGCCCTCGATGCTCTTTATTAGAAGGCCTCATACTGTTGGGGTTATTATCCTGGCGGAAGACCACAAAGTCGCTACAGGCTCCCTGTTCTTCACAAACCCCCACTGTGTGGTTGTTTAGTTGTGAATACAAGGTTAGTAGTTGCCCTTTCCTTTAGCCGGATGATTTCTCCACGAGGGCAAGTCTTCTGGTAATAACTTAACCTCCTCCCCACCGAAACATCTTGGAATGGAACACTCTTTTGTGTCTTGGCCTTGAAAAGCATAATGGTTCCTGTTATCCGTGTGTTTACTCTGCTGCCTCTGTCCCAGGCCACGCATTATTTGAAGCAAGGTCAAAAAAGAAAAGGGAAAAAAGAACAGTCCCCAAAACAGATTGTATCACAGAGTCACAAGGCCAATCTTGAGAGGATATGAACTGAAAGAATGTCAGCACCGGTAAAGATTGTGCTCTATTAGTACAAACCTGCTTGCTGCGGGAGCTATAAGACAGGAAAAAAACAAAACATTTTAGTAGGTCACGAAGACTGTTCTGTACATGCTTGTAATGGGACTCTGGACTCCAAGTTGCTGTTTTTATGGTGCCAGGCCTTCATCCGTGAGCCGGCTTTGTAGACTGGTACCTCATAGTAGTCATGGTGCCACTGTCCTCAGGGAATTCTGGAAGCCAAATGCAAGTACCCAAGGAGGAGGATGAATCTGCTCTCCATTCCCCAGTAATGTTTTTGGAAAGGCTGCATGAGAGCCAGTGTGGTGTAGTGGTTAAGAGAGATAGACTCGTAATCTGGGGAACCGGGTTCGCGTCTCCGCTCCTCCACATGCAGCTGCTGGGTGACCTCGGGCCAGTCACACTTCTCTGTAGTCTCTCAGCCCCACTCACCTCACAGAGTGTTTGTTGTGGGGGAGGAAGGGAAAGGAGAATGTTAGCCGCTTTGAGACTCCTTCGGGTAGTGATAAAGCGGGATATCAAATCCAAACTCTTCTTAAATAAGCAGATGAGCAGACCCCTGGACTATCAACGTTTGAGCGGAATGGTTATTTTTGAGGGAAGCCTTTAAACTTAGTCTCCAGGGCCAGATGAACTGCATCCAAGAGTATTAAAAGAACTGGCAGATGTGATCTCAGAACCACTGGCAGTCATCTTTGAGAATTCCTGGAGAACAGGCGAAGTCCCGGCAGACTGGAGGAGGGCAAATGTTGTCCCTATTTTCAAAAAGGGGAAAAGAGAGGACCCAAATAATTACCGCCCAGTCAGTCTGACATCAATAGCAGGGAAGATTCTGGAACAGATCATTAAGCAAACAGTCTGTGAGCACCTAGAAAGGAATGTTGTGATCACCAATAGTCAGCATGGATTTCTGAAAAATAAGTCATGTCAGACTAACCTGATCTCGTTTTTTGACAGAATTACAAGCCTGGTAGATGAAGGGAACGCAGTGGATGTAGCCTACCTTGATTTCAGCAAGGCATTTGACAAGGTGCCCCATGATATTCTTGTAAAGAAGCTGGTAAAATGCGGTCTTGACTATGCTACCACTCAGTGGATTTGTAACTGGCTGACTGACCGAACCCAAAGGGTGCTCATCAATGGTTCCTCTTCATCCTGGAGAAGAGTGACTAGTGGGGTGCCACAGGGTTCTGTCTTGGGCCCAGTCTTATTCAACATCTTTATCAACGACTTGGATGATGGACTCAAGGGCATCCTGATCAAATTTGCAGATGACACCAAACTGGGAGGGGTGGCTAACACACCAGAGGACAGGATCACACTTCAAAACGACCTTGACAGATTAGAGAACTGGGCAAAAACAAACAAGATGAATTTTAACAGGGAGAAATGTAAAGTATTGCACTTGGGCAAAAAAAATGAGAGGCACAAATACAAGATGGGTGACACCTGGCTTGAGAGCAGTACATGTGAAAAGGATCTAGGAGTCTTGGTTGACCACAAACTTGACATGAGCCAACAGTGTGACGCGGCAGCTAAAAAAGCCAATGCAATTCTGGGCTGCATCAATAGGAGTATAGCATCTAGATCAAGGGAAGTAATAGTGCCACTGTATTCGGCTCTGGTCAGACCACACCTGGAGTACTGTGTCCAGTTCTGGGCACCACAATTCAAGAAGGACACTGACAAACTGGAACGTGTCCAGAGGAGGGCAACCAAAATGGTCAAAGGCCTGGAAACGATGCCTTATGAGGAACGGCTAAGGGAGCTGGGCATGTTTAGCCTGGAGAAGAGGAGGTTAAGGGGTGATATGATAGCCATGTTCAAATATATCAAAGGATGTCACATAGAGGAGGGAGAAAGGTTGTTTTCTGCTGCTCCAGAGAAGCGGACACGGAGCAATGGATCCAAACTACAAGAAAGAAGATTCCACCTAAACATTAGGAAGAACTTCCTGACAGTAAGAGCTGTTCGACAGTGGAATTTGCTGCCAAGGAGTGTGGTGGAGTCTCCTACTTTGGAGGTCTTTAAGCAGAGGCTTGACAACCATATGTCAGGAGTGCTCTGATGGTGTTTCCTGCTTGGCAGGGGGTTGGACTCGATGGCCCTTGTGGTCTCTTCCAACTCTATGATTCTATGATTCTATGATTCTATGAAACTTTCTAGGCACAGAGGAGTCTCACAAGATGTTGTTAGACAAGGGAGGGGGGATTTATATAGCAAGTGGGGAACACTGAAATAATGACCTTTTTTCTTTTTTAATTAATTAATTAATTAATTAATTAATTAATTACATTTCCACAGTGCCCTTCATCCTAAGATCCCAAGGTGCTTCACAGCAGAAAGGATCCTTCTTCGTCTGTTACTCACATGAAAAGGTGCTCATGTGATCAAAGGGCAGTGGACTCCTTGTAGTTATGTTGTTTCTTCCAAATAGTCACTCTGAACTCACCAGCAGCACTATTTACGTATCTTTTACCACAGGGACCAAATCACAAAGACTCAAGGCTCACAGGGGATGTTGTACAAAGTAAAGGCACAGAGGAACTCACTTCCGTAAAAGTATGATTGGTCAGGGGTGTCGTGGTGGCCCCCCTTCTCTCTCTCTCCTCCAATCAGAGGTTCTGCAAATCTCTCTCCTTCTCCTGGCTTGGCCTGAGTCCTTCTGCTGCTGCTGTTTTCTGCCTTTCGACTATACCAGAGATTCCTTTTCTCCCTCCTCCTTCCCTCTTTCCCCTCCACTCTCAGTTTTGAAAAGTGCCTTTCCAAGACATGCCCTTCCTTGTCCTGTTCATTGTCCTGCCGCCTTGGGCTTGCCCCTCCCCCCACTGGACCTTGGGCTAGTTGCTGCCTCACAGGCTTGTTGTGAGGAGAAAACGTGGAAGGTGGAGTACCAAATATGTATTATTACGTAAATGTGTTTAACAGTTTCCTAATCATGGGATATCATGAGATGTAAATATAAATAATAATTTATTGTGGATTTATGTTTTGAACTATGGAATAGAGGTGGGTGTTGTTGTTTTTTGTATTTTGGATAGTTCTGTGAAGATGTGATAGTCTACTGAGATCTGTAAGAGTTCACATGCAGTTTTTCTGCATGACAGTGATTTTTTGTTTTTTGTTTTACAGAAACGTGGAAAAATAGGAATTTGCTATGGAATGTAATAATAAACATGTGTGTATGTCTGTGTGCAAACCATTTTCAGCTTCTTTATTTTGTCTTTTCAGAAGTTTACACCAAGTCATCATCTCCAAGAAACTGTGCTGGACTACTGCATTATTAATTGTTTGGATACAGACAGCAATTAAATATAATTAGCTGGCTGATTATCATTTGCCAGTAGATTTTGCTAAGAATGCAGATGCTCCTTTGGGGAGTTGCTTTCTATTTCCTGCACCACTGATCTGATGCTGTTTAGAGAGAGCTCTTTTCCCCCCTATTTGCTGCTCCAGTGATCTGGGGCAGGAAGAAAGTAAGTGTATGAAAAAAAATGCATGCAGTAGCCTGTGAATAACTCTATCACACAGAGTGAAAGGCTGAAGCTTCAGATTGCCTTTGTTGCCAAGCAAAGATGCACATGCACCAATGTGCTCATTAGGGGGTACATGAAAGGAAGGTCATGAAGGGGGGGAAGAAAAAATATGCAAACATTTTCAGAGCCAGAATGATACTGGCAGATATCCATCAAGAGATATTTGAGGAAAGGTACTACGTCGTTCTTGAGTGGACATCTTTGTTTTTTATTTGTTTCCCCCCCAACATTTTTATTAATTTTCCAAATTTATAACAAACATATCAACAAACATAAAAAGAAAACATCAGAAAACAAACAAACATACATACATACATCCTAACTGTAATAATTCCACTTTTGTTGACATTGTTGGGTGACTTCCTCAAATCCCCCTGGCTGAGTTTCCATATATATTATTGTAACAGTTTTCCAAAACTATTTTCACATATAATTTACTTAGTCCATTAACATCTTTCTTTCATTTCACTTTAGCTTTTAACATAGTATTCTACAGTATCACATGTAGGCCTATCTGATACTCGCAAGTAATTCTATTTAAGTTATCTTAACATATTTAGCTAAATAGTCTTTAAATTTTTTCCATTCCTCTTGGTGTTCCTCCTCTTTCTGGTCGCGGACTCTTCCGGTCAGGTTGGCTAGCTCCCAAAAGTCCATCATCTTCATCTGCCATTCCTCCACTGTTGGTACTTCTTGTAGTTTCCAGTTTTTGGCCAACAAAATTCTAGCTGCAGTTGTGGCATACAAAAATAATCTAACATCTTTCTTGGGAAATTCCAAACCTATTATTCCAAGTAGAAAGGCTTCTGGTTTCTTAATAAATGTATATTTCAACATTTTTTTCAATTCATTATAAATCTTTTCCCAGAAGTCTTTCACCTTGGGACAGGCCCACCACATATGATAAAAGGTACCTTCTTTTTCTTTGCATTTCCAACATAAATTGTCACTCTTTGGTAGATCTTTGCTAATTTTACAGGGGTTAAGTACCATCTATACATCATTTTCATAACATTTTCCTTTAACACCATACATGCAGTGAACTTGACCCCTTTCCTCTACAACCTTTCCCAGTCCTCAAACATTATGTTGTGTCCAATATTTCTTGCCCAATCTATCACCACAGATTTAACTTGTCCATCCTTTGTATTCCTCTCCAACAATAAATTATACATTTTAGACAAATTTTTAACTTTAGAATCTAGCAACTCTGTTTCCAATTTGTTTTTTTCCGACACAAAACCCTTTTTCTTATCTAATTTATACAATTCATTAATCTGGTGATAATGTAACCAACTTATTTTATCCTTGATCAAATGGTCTTAGTTTAAATTCTTCTTTATCTTCCAGTAATAAATCTGAATATCTCAACCAATTTGTCTCCATATTTGACTTTTTCTGGGCCTTTGCCTCCACTGGCAAAAGTCATCTGGGTGTTTTCCTTTCTAATCGATCTTTGTATTTTATCCAAACATTATATAAAGATTTTCTAATATCATGATTTTTGAAGCCTTTATCTTATCATTATGAGCCTTTATCTTATCATACCATAGATAAGCATGCCATCCAAACACATTGTCAGATCCCTCCAAATCTAAAACATCCACATTATCTAGTTGTATCCATATACCCAACAACTTCAGTGGACATCTTTGAACAAGCAGATGTCCAGAACAATCAGGTGGTTTATATATTGATGCTTTCCAAAGCCCTGTTGAATTGACCTATTGATGGTGTTTTGTCTTTCTAAACTAAGTAAACTAACCCATTTCCTGATTCAGAGTTCATGAGCAACAGAATGAGATAGGATTACTTTATGCTAAAACTATATGTAGCTGCTAAGCCGAGGAACTGCATTATACTCTGGAATTCCTGTCAGTAAAAGAACTGCCCCTACCCAAACTGTCTGGCATTTTTCTTTGACAACAACATCCTGCCCCCCCCATTTGCATGACCCACTGGTGTGTTGTGTACTCTGCACATGCCCCAACAGACAAGGTAACAGTGAATCTATTGGAAGAACAGTGAGTTGGTTGCTGTCATGCACAGACCTTTCTGCCCACCTCACTTTTGCCTCTACATTGCAACTGTAGGCTAGTTACTTGGGGCGGGTGGGCAGGCAGGTAGGATGTGGCTTAGGTCTTCTGGTTGCCAACTTCTATATTATGAAATCTATAAACAAAGGAAACAACTGCAGCAAACGCTTTTAGAATGCACTCCCCCCTCTTTTAATATAAAATTTAATATACAGAAGTGCAGGCCTTTGAACCTTGTTATGAATCTGCCCTTCCCACTGAAATCTGAAATGGTGCCCTAGTACTCTCACTGCCTTGCAAAAGCAAAATAATAAAGATGCTCATGGAGCTTGGTCTGTTGCTGCCCGTCTTGCCCACTCAAAGCAGCAGCAAAAGAATCAGAGAGAGGAGTGAATGCAAGCAGCCTGAGGGTGAAGAAGAGGGCTGTTGGTGTCCAGTAGCAAGCTCCCTAAAGGCCAGTGTCTTCTTGGAACTAGGAGTGTTCTTTGGGGTGTGAGGGTCAGTGAAAGCATTACAATTCTTGCATAGGGTATTGGGGGGGGGGAGGGGAAACAGTCCATTGGTGCTGGCCTAGTAGGCTTGTTGGGAAATTCCAACAAAAATAGAAACAAGTCCAGAAATTGCTGATGTTCCCTTATTCGTCCTGGGTCCAGAACAGAAATCAGCCCAGTGAATGCAATTGGTTTTTGCTTTTGTTGTTGCTTTCAGTCCACAAACGATACACAACTGATTATGCCCCCACTCCAAGAATAAAATGTGTTGCCACCATTGAAATGAATGGAATGGAATAACGTAATGGCAGCATAATTTACACAATTAATACCCTTCGCTGTGTAGTTTTGCCACATTGGGATGAATAGCATAGATTTGGGTGGAAGATGAACTGCAGTGGAATGGAAACAGTGCTGAGGAATATAGGGTGAGACAGAAAACGATGCCTTCTTAGATCCCAACCACAGTGAGGTGGTTCAAACTGCTGGATGGTAATGGAGGGGGTGAGAGAAATTGTTGTCAGGGTCAGAGAGAAGGGCCACAGGCAACATCATCCAAGCACACATGGGTGCTTGGGGGCAGTTTCCCCCCAACTCCAAACTGTAAGTTTTTTAAAATAAAAAGATAAGTTTCAAACATTTGTAGGACCTGAGATCTGAGGCAAAATTTACAGGCACTATTCTTCATCTGTGAGAGAGAAACTTGCCTGCTTCCACTTTCCCCTGTTTTTATTTGCACCCCGCCAAAAAAAAAATTCCTGTGGGAGCCCATGCAAGCACATTGCTGCTGAGTAGATAGCTGCCCCACCATAGACACAGGTAGTTCACCTTAGCACAGGCACTATCCATTCAGAAACCATCATGTCCTTGGATAATGTTAGCTGTCGCCTTCTCTGCATCAATATCTTCTGGTGCTGGAAGTTACAGGATGCGAATTCCCCCATCCCACCGCTATACAGTGGCCACCGGTGGTTTTACCAAGTGAATTGCTGCACCAGCAAGGCTGATTAAAAATGTATATTAATTGGTTAAGTAATATGGCTGAGTAACAGTTAATTGCCCTCATTTTTGGTAGTAGTAGTTGTTTTTAATAGCCTTTTAAGGCCATGTGATAGATTTAGTATGCATTCTGTCCATTTTTTGAATATGCTACTCATTTGGATATCTTTGGATTTAAAAATGTATATAAAATAAGATTATATCTTAGGACAATGTGGCTACAACTTCACACAAATTTCCAGAGTAAAGCTGTATTGTTTGTTCTGGCTTTTGCAAAATATTTATTAGTAGCATTCTCTTTAATCACGACCTGTTCAATATTGCATTGCTATCTCTCTTTTTTTGGTGTTTGGGGGGGTGGGGTGTTCCATTGTAAATATGTTGCATTTCTGTTTTCTTTGGGATTTATTATTCTATTAAGTTATCTCTCTCTATTCCTAGATATGCTGTAAGGACAGTATATAACAGTACCAAGCATTAATTAAGCGTGCTGCTTCTAAGGAGAGTTTTGGGTGTTCTGATGAGCTATGGACCCTCACTAATTTAATATGCTTCACATATATTACTCCAGTAATCAGTGCAATGATCCTTTGTGGTAGGCAAATGACATTGGTTCCATATTTCAGATGTACAACTGGCGAGGGAAGAAGTGAGCTGGTAGCTTGCTTGCTCATCAACAATGAGAAGGTTTAAAGTACTGTGGGGAATTATAGCTTCTGCCTCTGTTTTTTGTTTATTTATTACATTTTATATCCCACCTTTATTCCATCATAGACTCCAAGAAGCATAGCCGTCAACTTTTCCCTTTTATTGTAAGGAATCCTATTCGGAATAAGGGAATTTCCCTTTAAAAAAGGGAAATGTTGACAGCTATGAAGAAGTGGTCATCCATCAAGGCTCTGATCAGCAAACACCAGCTGTTCATTGATGGGAAATTGAACCCTCAAAGATAAACTGATTGCTGGAGCTCAAAGTGCTACACAGGGCTCTATGCAAGTCCCAATGGTAAACTGATTATTGGGCCTTCAAAATATCATGTGCAGCATGTTTGCACCCACCAAACAAACAAAAATGGGATAGCTGATGTTATTGTGATATCAAGTGACTGACACCTCTACTTACCTGTCAGACTTGGCTTGCAGGAATCCAGTTCCCCACCCCCGCACATATAAATGGCTTGTGCCACGTTCTTGTCACAGTGCTGTTGCTTTTCACTGACTCTAGTGTTGCATGGGATAGGCAGAGTCCATCTATTTGACAAACTATGCAGCATCCTTTTTATACAGCTCCCATAGTGCTGTGCAGCTAGGGCCTCCCATATTGAAGCCGACTGACTAGCAGTTGAATCTTACAGCATCTTCCATTGCGCCTGAAAGTAGCAGACTAGCATGAGGCAGGCCATGTGGCTCCCACACTCTGCCCTCCAGCACCTCGCTGCCATTCCCCACCCAGCTGCATATGCCGCCTGAGGCAGGTGTCTCACTTTGTCTAATGGCAGGGCTGGGCCTGTGTGTATCGTGCTGTGACTCACTAATCCACAATAGCCAAATCTGGGATAACGAGGATACTTTAATAGGATGCATAAAGTTTGCTCAGATTTCCATGCCAAAGGGGTCATCACATAAATCGTAGGAGTCGTTGCCGAAAGAACATGACCTTTTCCGACCGTCTAGCCACAGAATGTGGTATTTTTATATTTTTTGTTATTTTTCTCCTGGTAGATACTTTCTTCTTTCAATATTAGCCTTGGGACATGTGTTCATACCTTATAATTATGAAAGTCCTTTCAATCTTTGAACATGAGAGGGGTAGACAGCTCACAGTACACCAGGGAATTAATTAAACGAGAGATTGACCATCAGAATTGGACACATTTTGTTAGATACATATCCAAGATTAATCTGCCTGAAAACCTGTGAGGGTTTTCCCCCCACTTCAAATTGCAAATAAGGGTTTTTTGTTTTGTTTTAATGAGAGGCTCACACAACCTGTTTCACACTCAAAGCTGTTTACAGCTGTGACTAGTAGACTAATAGAAGAATCCCATAAGGGGTTACAGAGGAATGATGTGGTATCCCAACAATAACAATTTATTTATACCCCACCCGTCTGGCTAGGTTGCTCCAGCCACTATGGGCTGTTTCCAGCACATATAAGCCCTAGCCCTGCTGATTCATACTGGACATGGCTGAAGGTGGGATGGGGCAAGTTCTTTTTTTGGTACATCATATCCAGGCTGGTGTAGCTGACAGGCTTGAAGACTGAAGTTCTCAGGTGATTTACAGGGTTTTAAATCCAGCAGACCCAAAGCTATTGCCCTCCCACACTCACATGAAATGCCTCATTTTGGGGCTAACTCTTTGCAACCACGCAATGGGAGAATTACTGGCAGTAGCTTTCCAGTTGCTAGGGTGAAGCTGGGACCGCTATAGAGGAGCAAGGGACAAGAATGGAAGATTCTCAGACTTCCAGTGAGAATTCCCCATGCCAAATCAATGGGAAGGGAAGAAAGTGGCAGAACCTTGTTATGGGGGGAGTGAATGGGGAAAAGGGAGAAGCATTTGCTCCCCATAATTTTCCTACTGTTGACATTAGGGGTATGCTGATGTTCTAATATTAGATTTGGATTTTTTTTTTTAATGATCATGGTGTTTTTTTAAAAAAGTGGCTCAGTTTGCACAGCCTAATACCCAATTAAGCCAAAGTTAGCCCGTTCATCTCTCCTGAAACAAGAGTGCTTGGGAGCTGCTGCTCTGCAATAGTGAGATACTTCTCAGTTGACCTGAAATATTTCTCCACCACTATGCTCTATGCCTTCCAGTGCAACTTCCCAAATGTTCCACTTTCACAACGGACAGGGATTCCTGAAAACAACATTAAGCAGGATAATTGGGAAAAACAGCACTAAGGCCCATTCTAAACTCCATTGTGTGCCTCGGGGACCTGGCCTCTGTATATGATAAATGGCCCCTGCACTTCCCCAAGCCTAATAGGATGGGTTGTGTGTGTGTTTTTAATTCACTGAGCAACATGATTTTTGGTGTTACAGAACCACAAAGTCCCTTAAAAGATCCAGAGCAGGGACTCTTGCCTGAAAACATGACTGACATATGTGGCTGGCAAGATGCATCGGCATTTTTCTTCTCATTTCCACTGGTAATAGGCAAAGTCATAAAAAATACATAATGGTTTGAATTCACTTTAGGGAGGCTTCCAGAGAGCAAAACACCATATACTAACAAACACACACCTGCCAGTTTATTTAAGCTCATGGTGCTGAAATGTGCACAGGGAGCTTGTGAGAACAAATGGAGGAGAAAAGGCCAGGATAAACCATATATTTTTTATTTTATGATGCTTATGTAATCTCCACTGGGCTATATAATACATGTATAATTTTCAGGACTGAGAATTGGTGCTGTGCAGATGGACCATATTCAATTCCCTACTCAACTATGGGTAGCTGTGAGTAAGTCACTAGGTGACGTCACATGAGATGCAGAGGCAGGTATGGGAGGAAAAGGTCGGGGTCGCGAAGCATGAGCCATGATGCCCCCTGTTTCATACTTCTGTGTTGTATGCAAAAGCAGAGGAGATGCATGCATTTATCTCCAAAGGTGAGGTGTGCATTCTCCCTTGTGTACACAACCAACACGCCCGGGAAGGCTGCCAACTTCCCAAGACACCGGGGCGTCTCTCTGGCTATAAATCTCCCTCAGTCCAGAGTTAATAAGTGACCCCTCCCTCCTGAGAGGAGCACACTTGTCTTCTGGCATATCACAGCAGAAGAAAGAGTCAATCAGTAGCTCTAAACTACTTTAGTCTATTTACACAGAGAATCCATCAGCATGTATGTGTTCTCTGAGCACCAGTACAGAACAACATCACACACAGAAGTGAAACTTACTTCCAACTAACTTCCAACAGTACTGAGACTTCCTGTCTCATGCTCTCTCAGACACTCTCATGATATACACAACATAGTGCTACTGCTGGAGCAGCACGGGTGGATAAAAATCCTAACAGACACATCTTGCTCTGATCAATATAAATCTCTCCCCAACTTGCCATGTGAACTGGAAGTTTGATGAAGGAAGCTCCTTCCCACTGCTGATTCAGCATCCCATGTGAAGCCACCAGTGACCTTTTAGCCTTATCTATCGTACAAAGTTGTTGTGAAAATAAAATATTGCTCTGAGCTTTGAGGAAAGGTGTGTGTGTGAGAGAGAGAGGTGGATGGGTGAGACATAAGTAACAAGGTAGCAGAGGATTGATATTTCTGAGCATTAGGCAAACTGTAAAGTCTGCAAAACTGTTACCGAAATGCCAAGTGGCACGTGGATCCTAAACATGTTATAAGAAAATAACCTCAGTGGGTTTCACTGATCTAAGATCAGCAACAAAGCTCCATGGATGTTCCAGTGAATGAGTACATGTGTAAGTGGATTTGCACAGAGGAGGAAGAAGAAGACTCCATGCAAATGACTGCATATATAGATCTTCCCTTCTCAATCCATTTAAAGTGAAGCCATTGTTGATGTGGGAACATCATATGCACATGGATGCTCCTGCAAAAAAATGAGGCCATTGACTTTAATGCAGCTGAACTGGTTTTATCTGCTTAATCGGATTGTGGACTAAGCTTCCTAGGGAGTGACTATCAATATATGATCAGAACAGAATGATAACTTTTTTATATACAATGGCCATTTACAGTATATATTAATGTACAAGAACCATAATGAGATTTCATTAGTATGCAGGCAGTCATGAGAAGCATATGGAAATACGTCTTACGGAAGATTATCATGCAATAAATTTCTCTAAAGGCATAAAAAATCTTTAGGATGAATGATCTCCTTGAGAGTAATGCACACTCAAACTGTAGGAGTGGTATTCGCTCATTAATTGTATGAAGCTATTAACTGTGTAAAAATCATTCTTTTCTGCATATTCATTTGTCGTATAAAATCATTATCCCCTTCATAAACTTGTTAGAAATGTGAAATGATTCTTTTTTTAAAAAAAACAAAGATCGTTAGTTACAGAAAGTAACATTATAAAACTAGTAGGAATGTTACTTCATCATTTTTGCAAAATAATGTGTCGGTTATGCAGAATCACTTCAGTTGATAAATAACGTTTTAAATAGCTTTATTGTCCAAATAGTCAGGCTGTTCACTATTCATCCTCAATAGCACTTATTATGGCTCAGACATTCATTCGTTATATATAAAAATAAAAAGCTCTAAAATGAACTAGAACAAATATTACTTTCACATCAAGCTGAAAATGACACTCTTAGTTTCCATTAAGAGTGGTATTCAGAATTCAAATGGTGGCAGCTGTTCCTATTTACCTGTCTTGTCACCGTTTTGTTGCCACAACTTCAAGTATGCTCACTAAAAAACTTCTAGCTGGTGCTTTGCATCTGTTTCCATCAGGTAACATTCTTGGAGAATAATGTTTATACTTTGTCCACAATCACAGGAGCTCCTTATGCAGAGAGGTATACATGGAAGTCCCACTAATGCAAAGTCTTTCCCATTCACTTTGGAAGAAATGTAAGGAGAGTCCCATTGGATCTGAACTATCCTGTTCTCTTAGGGCTGTATCTAACCAGAGATATAGTGATCCATTATTCCTATGTCTGTCTCTTTCTGTGTGTTTGTGTTGAAGACCAGTTACTAATCTCACAGCAGGGTCTTCAATCTCTAGCATCTTAGAGCCTCCCAAGTGGCATAAAAGTTGAGTTTTTTTAGCCACTGAAAAAAGTCTTCTCACCCTTAGTGCTAACTGCAGTTAATCAGAGTGAAAAGAAGCAGGGCAGCCACTGAGGACTGGCTCCTCCGAGAAGGTGCATGAGAAGAAAACAGAGGAAAAGTTGATGTGCGTGCTCCGAAGCTAAGCATTTAGGAATACTGAAAGACCAAGGCACTTCAGTTTCAGGAGAATGGTAGGAAAGTGCCGCTTGGAGGTTTCATTCCTATCTTCTGAATGCAAAGCATAGCCTCTACTACAAAGCTATGGACCCTCTGCATCAATGCAAGATATCTGGAGCTACTATATCCCCTCAAGATGGGTGTCTGGCGCCTTCTTGAAGAGCCCACACTCCAATCCCATGGGTTCTACTGAGTGGTAGCTGCTCTGCAGGTTTTTAGAAATGGAAAGTTCCCAGATGTACTTGGGGGTGCTGGGGATTGAGCCTGCAAACCTTCTGCATGCAAAGCAGATGTTCTGCCACTGACTTTTGGCCCTGCCCTAGGAAGCACAACCCCCAACTCATGCCAGCCTACATACACATACAGCATATATGCTTTGGAGGGTGAGCCCTATGGCTTTTATTTCAGTGACATAATCTGCTTTGCAAGGATGACACCAGCCTACGTTGATAAGCACAAGCACCCTTCTAACCAACAGACTAATTCCATTTTCTGTTGGATATGAGTGGCTGTAAAGCACTGTGTCTCAACAGGCCCAAAGTATTGTATGTATACACAAGTGCCAGCTTTCAGCTCTTTGCAAATGGCTCTCCTGTGCAGAGGAGGCTGAGCTATGGCTTCCCAGAGTCTCCTCTCACAGCAGACAAACAGAGAAATCAATATGTCTTGTCCAAGTTATTAAAAAGTGCTGCAGTTGCCTAGATCATTACGTAGCAAACCGAAACCATATTTCCCACGGAGGCATGTACTAGAGAACAGCACAGCACCTCATTTCAAGTGACTGCAGAGCTCTCCAACTCATTTCCTTAGTGTGGCTTGTTTATAAGTGTGCAATGGTCCTGCTATTGATATATCTGGATGAGAACTCTTCAAGCTGTCTGAGGAGTATTTTATATACGGTATATGGATGAGAGAGGGAGATAGATGGATAGTTCTCCTTGGCCTGTGTTTATATCCTAAGATGGAAGATAGCAATGTCTGAAGTTGAATATTGCAGGACTGAATCTGAAAGCGCAGAACATGAGCCTTCTGAAATATTATGAAATGGTGGCAGGGAATAAGGAGTCAACATTTATGTGATAGACCATGTGACCCTAATTATGGACCACAAGCAGTGCTGAGGTTCCACTTGTACAAGAGGCTTCAGTGCATGAAAAGGAGCTTCCTCTACCTCTCTTGCCCCTCTGCCTTCAAAATCAATTCTGGAGGGTTGTCCCAGTTCCTACTCTTAGACACAGTACTTGTACTTTCAACTCATGGATTGCCAAAGGCTTTATTCCACAATCTGTACAAGGCTTAAACATATAGGTTACAGATTTCAATAGTTGAGAAGCAGGCTTCTAAGGTAGATAAGTAAGCACAAGCTAAGACGTTGCCTAAATACTTGATGTGCCTACCCCATTCTGCTTTTGAAGGACGGAGTGGGCACGGTCATTTGTGAAGTTCTTGTCTCAAGCAATGGGACTGGGGACACAAGTGCACTAATGTATCTGACAGCACATTCTTGGAGATGGGACCTGAGTTTGCTCAGACAGCTCACTGTTCAACTCAGATTCATACACCTTCCCAGTTGC
Source organism: Podarcis liolepis (assembly GCF_965112155.1). Lineage (NCBI taxonomy): Eukaryota > Metazoa > Chordata > Lepidosauria > Squamata > Lacertidae > Podarcis > Podarcis liolepis. Next base: position 25,130,744 of record NC_139554.1, read on the forward strand.
CAGAGCAACCTCAGTCTCTGGAAGTGGGGCGATGGCTGGCTGGCTTGATCCTCCCTCTTTTCCTGGAATGCTTGACACAGGCTGAGTGGGGATGTCTCATACTTGAACCGCCCCCCCCCCGCCAAGAGACACAGTACTCGCCTCTCATTCCTCAACGACTTCTTGTTGTTGTTTAGTCATTTAGTCGTGCCCGACACTTCGTGACCCCATGGACCAGAGCACGCCAGGCACTCCTATCTTCTACTGCCTCCCGCAGTTTGGTCAAACTCATGCTAGTAGCTTCGAGAACACTGTCCAATCATCTCGTCCTCTGTCGTCCCCTTCTCCTTGTGCCCTCCATCTTTCCCAACATCAGGGTCTTTTCCAGGGAGTCTTTTCTTCTCATGAGGTGACCAAAGTATTGGAGCCTCAGCTTCACAATCTGTCCTTCCAGTGAGCACTCAGGGCTGATTTCCTTAAGAATGGATAGATTTGATCTTCTTGCAGTCCATGGGACTCTCAAAAGTCTCCTCCAGCACCATAATTCAAAAGCATCAATTCTTCAGCAATCAGCCTTCTTGATGGTCCAGCTCTCACTTTCATACATCACTACTGGGAAAACCATGGCTTTAACTATACGGACCTTTGTCGGCAAGGTGAGGTGCCTCTCCCCAAATGAAACAACCCCAGACCCTGCAATCATCACTGAGGCTCTCTTTGTGTGCCTCCTCCGTGAGAGGTCCAGAGGGTGGCAACACGAGAGCAGGCCTTTTTTGTGGTGGCTTCCGACTTGTGGAATGCTCTCTCCAGGGAGGCTTGCCTGGCGCCTTCATTACATATCTTTAGGCTTCGGGCAAAACATTTGTCTTCTCCAAGGTCTTTGGCTAATTAAACAATCTATGGCCTTTTAAACTCTGTGTAGAGGGTATTGCTGTGTGTGTGTGTATTTGTGTGTGTGTGTGTTACTGCATTATGTATTTTGGGGTTTTTAGTATTACAAACCACCCTGTGATTCCTTGGATGAAGCGTGGCATAGCAATTTAATAAATAATAATAATAATTCCTCCTCTCTCTGACAGATCCTGCCAGGACCACACTTCTTTTCTTGTCACCACAAGACATCAGGACATGTTTTTGGAGGAGAAGCAGGAGTCCCATTGGTGGGAGGAGAAGCAGGAGTCCCATTGGATAGAACACTTAACTCTGAAGTGAGTCTCAGCAATTACAATGGGAATTGATTTCATGAGCCAGTAGACTGAGGATTGCAACCTGAGGTTTTTTTAAATGAATGAACATGCAAAAAACGGCAATAGCACTTGCTCTACTTATATATGGAGCTGAGCATATTTTGCTTACTGTTTTCCCTTTAGCTGCATTAGTTTACACTTATTTTACTTAAGCCATTTTGTCATTGCCAGAGATTGCCTGCCTAACCATGGCATCATGTTGATAGGCTAGGTCTCCCCTCTTGTGAACTCCTACTAGGGACTGGCAGGTCAGTCGATTTCAGGTCCAGCTCAGTTTTGCATGTGTTCATTTATAACCTGTAAGCTGCTCTAGAAACTGTTTTAGCTAAAGAGTGGCTAAACATGCTTTCAGTGAATAAATTAATAAGAAATTCCATCCCATCCCATTTCTGCATTAATCTGTGATTATTATTTTTTAAAAGAAAAGTCCGCATGACAATTTTCATCCAGAAAATTGCATATTTAAATACAGGTTTTATCTCAATGTATGAAATTGTAAATGTAAACACACATTTTAATGCACTGTGATTTTTTATAATGGACATTTAACAGGATTGTTTTATTATATATTTTAATTATGGATGTTAATATGTTAAGGTTTGTGTAGCTTATTTTTAATACTTTGTAAACTGTTCCACGTAGCTGTCACCACTGGGCTGTGACTATATTTTGGCCTGATCTAAATTTGTTTCCTGATCATGTCTGGCACATTCAGTGCTGACATATGATAAGGGTAAATTAATATTTTACCACTTTTCCTTGCTGAGGGGTGCCATTAAGCTCTGAAAGAATTGTTCCTTCCAGAGTTGCTCAGCTTGGCTGGGGATTGGATGTTGTAAGAGGCCTCCTCAGAAAGGCACAAAGGTTGATTAGAAATATCAACAGGTTCCTTGAGTCATGGTGGGGTTGTTCATTTAAGGAGAGGACAACTAGGGGTGCAGCTTCCTGGCTCTCACCTTAAGTTGTAGATGCCCACACAGTTGTTCTGAGTTTTTGGATCACAAGTAGCTGTTCATTGCAGATCCTTGTTATTAATAAAAAGGTGCCCCTTTATTACCATACTTCCTTAACTCTTTCTTGTTGTCATTCTGGAGTGTGCAGCCAATTAGGTATTGTACCTTTATATACCATCTCAAACCCAACAATTAGGTATTGTACCTTTTTATACCATTCTCAAACCCAACAGCAAAAAAATAATAATTTCTATATAAGCATCCCCCCCACCCCGAAATTATGTAACGTGAAGCAAACAAAGGCAAGCAGGATAACACCATTTTATGCAAGCACCAAATCTTCAACTCCTGTTTTTCCTGAAGCAAGAGAGTAGTTACTTAGTACTTATCAGAATCCACCTCTCTGTAGCTAAGAGCACTAAACATTAAAACAAGAATTATAACCTGTGTGAAAGCTACAATAATATCATTGTATTGTACCAATTAATTTCAAACAGACCTGCAAAGTTGTGCTTAGCTTCGGGGACACAAAGGATGTGTAATGGTTCTCTCTCCTTCACGAAAAGTCACTTGTCTTCTGCTTATGAACTTCTCTGGATAACAAAAGTAGAAAAATACTTTCCTATGAAGAGTTCCACTCCATTTAGCACAGTCTGTTGTTGTTCGATCCAGAATGAGCTGAAAGAAGGAAAAGTTCTGAAATTGCTAGGCACATTTCTCTCTCTCTCTCTCTCTCTCTCTCTCTCTCTCTCTCTCTCTCTCATACATATATTATAGTGTTTGTGTGTATAGCAGTACATGGCACCCCCACCACACCCTATGTTTCTAGAAAAAGAGGTGCCAAACTGACCATGAACACCTCCCTTGTTCTCTTGCAATGGCAATGGCATCCACCTGAGAGGTGCTGGAACTAAGTTCTGGTGAGTTCCGACTAGGGGAAAAAAACCTTTAAAGGACTCGTATAAATAAAATAGTTGTTTGAGGTGATTAGGCGACTCATGCTGCCTAATCGTAGAGCTGTCCCTGATATTGGGGTAGTCCCATTGGACATGTTGCTCATGTGGTGCAGGGGAAATGAGGTCAAGCCTGCTAAATTCTGCCCTCTTGTGTCACTTTTGCTGTTTCTGTCCGTAAGATGGGGAGAGGTGAAATCTGAAGTGGGAAATCTCTGCTACTCATGGATTTAAAAACCTGCAAAGTTGTGGTTCATCATCACCATCATATATTATTTATACCCTGCCCATCTGGCTGGTTTTCCCCATCCAACAGAATATTAAAAACACAATAAAACACCAAACATTAAAAACTTCCCTAAACAGGGCTGCCTTCAGATGTCTTCTAAAAGTAAAATAGTTGTTTATTTCCTTGTCATCTGGTGGGAGGGCGTGCCACAGGGTGGGTGCCACTACCGAGAAGGCCCTCTTGTCTGGTTCCCTGTAACCTCACTTCTTGCAGTGAGGGAGCCGCCAGAAGGCCCTCGGTGCTAGACCTCTGTCTGGGCTGAATGATGGGAGTGGAGACGCTCCTTCAGGTATACTGGGCTGAGGCTGTTTAGGGCTTTAAAGGTCAGCACCAACACTTTGAATTGTGCTCAGAAAGCATGCTACCCCACAGGTAGAGAAGGCATTCTGTTTCAGACTTTGGCCTTGAACTTGTGGAGGGTGTCAGGGCCAGAGATGTGGGAGGCATAGCTTAGCACACTCACCCTGATCATATGTAGAATTCACATATGAGCAGAATATCTGAACAGGGCTTGCCACATTTTCAGCTTGTCAAAAGAATGAGTGTGTCTCTGGAAGAATGGCAGATGAAAGTGATGGACTATATGACACTGGCTGAGATGACTGGCAGAATCCGCGATCAGGGGAAGGAGACGGCGGAAGAAGAATGGAAGAAATTTAAAATCTATCTTAAGGACTACTATAAACTCGATGAATGTTAGAATGTTGAGGTTTGGAGAAAGAAAGGGTTACAGTGACATAAGATTAGACTGAAGGAAAGATTAAGAGGACAGAGGCTTGACAGAAATATTTAGAAGTTGCTAAAAAATTTTGGACATTGGGATGCAGAAAGGGGAGGTATGGGGGAGTCTGAGAAACTAGGTTTACGAAAAAAAGGCTATGAAGCTATACGTGTTTGTATGTCTTTTTATATGTTTGTATTGTTTTTAAAAACTTGTAAAACCAATAAAATTTTTTATAAAAAAAAAGAAAAAAAGAATGAGTGTGTGATGTGTCAGCATCATCAAGACATTGTTTTCCTCTCCAAACCCTACTTTCTCTCCAGAGGATGATGACTGTGTATGTGCATATATGACTAAATTTACTAAAGGTTTATGAATGACGAACACTCCCTATTTCCCCTCAGGATGGGTAGAGCACAAGTTTTACAAGTAAAAAGATCCCGGGATCAATTCCTAACATTTCCAGAGATGGTTGAGAAATATTCCTTGTGAATAATCAGATAAAACCCCAAGAAAAAAATGTTTTGAATATTTTCTGTAATATAGAATCATTTTATACAGCTACCATTCTGAGGGTAAGATTCAATTTTCAAAGGATCAGCTCTGGGTATGACTCAGGCCGCATTCCTACAACACTTTGTTCCAATTTCACAACATTTCCACACCACGCTTTATGTGATGTTTCGCACAGCATAAAAGCCCCTTCTGGAAAACTAGTGGAATCTAGTAGAACTTGTGTGCTCATTACCATGTGAATTGTTTTCGGGGGGGGGGGGGAGTCTATTTGCAAAACCACTAATTGAGAAAATCGCTTGAATTCTGTGTTATTTCACAGGATGAAATTGCATGTGGTATTCCTACATACAGTTCTTTCTCACCAATTAAAATTCAGAATGACATGGTGGCTTGTTGATAAAATGACACAGTTCTGTATTATAACAGATAATGCAATGTAAAAGGAGCAACAGAATTCATGATAGAAACATAACTATTACAATCAGGAGGTAAGGATCCCTGGACGGTTAAGTCCAATCAAAATCAAATATGGGTGTGGCGCTCTTCTCTGCTTTCAGGCCGAGGGAGCTGGCATTTGTCTGCAGATAGCTCTCCTGTGGCCAGCATGACTAAACCATTTCTGGTGTGATGGGACTCCGTGACAGAAGCCAGAGCGCACAGAAACAACCAGGAACACTAATGCAAGAGTCTGGGTTCAACCTTATTTGGATATATATCACCTGAAGCTTAAATGTTAGCAATTTGCCTCCAATGGAGATGGACAGATCCAATGTTATGTTGTAGCCTTTGGTTAGTAGCCTGCTAAGCAGAAGAGCTGTTACAATTGCTGTGAACAAGGCAAAGGCTATCACCTGAGATGGTTATATTTACATCCAAGGGATGTCTCTGTGTTTATTTAGCATGGGGGTGTCAAAAGGATGGCAAAAGACCAGACACTGATCTCCCAGGGAATGAACTTTCCATTTCCAATCATGGATCTTTCATTAGACCAGTGAATTATGAGTCTGGCAGGGTGCAACTTTTGATTGGATGCAGGGAGCAGAGGTGGTGTGGTAGGCGTCTGGCTGAAAGGTATCAAAGGCAGGCAGAGTCAGAGAAAGAGGGTGTCAGTGTCAAAAGAAAGTGTCAAGAAGATGAGAGAGAAGAACTGAGAGTTGGGAAACTGCTCAGAGAAGTCAGAAGGGACCGCAGAGTGCCACCAGCCAGACACTGTCAGCAGGGACTTCTGATCAGAAAGAAGAAAGAGACCTGAAATCCTAAAGCAAGAAGCCAAATGGAAAAGAAAGCTTCTGAAGCAGCCTTGTAAGAAGGCTAAAACTAGTTATGTCAGCTGTAAGACGTTGACCTTTAGAAGCTGTAGTGTCCTCAAGGGTAAGCTTCTTCATTACCAACTCTTCATCAATGGGGATCTGACTAGCAGGAAGGCTTCTGACCAAAAACATCTGAATGAATCTGTGTTTTAAACTGGAGAGGGATTAGGACAAGGGAATTGGACTATTCTTATTGCATAGGGAAGTGACCTTGCGGTTATGCTAACAATTAAGCAAGCACTGTGCAAAAACTATTTGGGCAATACACAACTCGTTAAGACACCATTTATCCTATATTATAAATAAGTTTAAGATAAATGTTATTATATTTGATTCAGTTTAAATAATCTCTCTCTCATTACTAAATATTATCCTAGCTACTACATGATGGGGAGTATTTGTGATTTCACTAGAAAAGTTTGATGGCAACAGAAGATAAGAAATGAGATAAGGACTGAATCAAATGTCCTTGAAGGTCTTGGGTGGAAGTAGTGAAACCCATCAGTTATGGATCAGGAGCCTAGAAACCTCAGACTTTCAAAATGAGTTGGAAGAATGCCTCTGGAAACAACTTCACATGCTCCTTGGACAACCTTGTAATATTCAATAAGCATTTAACAAACAAACAAACAATTTAAGAAAAGCACTGCTGGGTCAGGCCAAAGACCCATCTAGTCTGTTGTCCTGTTCCCACAGCATGCCAATCAAAAGCCAACCAGATACCTATGGAAAGACTGTAAGCATGATCTGAGCGCAACAAGCGCTCTCCCTTCGTAGTTTTCATCAACTGGTATTCAGAAGCATATCGTCTCCAACACTGGAGGTAGAACATAGCCATTAGGTTTAGTAACTGTTGATAGTTTTTACCTCCATGAAATTGTCTAATCCTTATTTAAAATCATCCAAATTAGTGGCCACCACTGTCTGCTATGGGACCAAATTCCATAATTTATCTATACGCTGTGTGAAGCACTTTCTTTTAGCTGCCCTGAACCTTCCCAGCAACTGGTATTTGGAGTCATACTGCTTCTGTTAGGTAGAACAAGCCAGAACATAAGCCCCACTGTGTAGAGTGCAACCAACTCTCTAGTAAGTGTGTTTAGGATGGCAGCCTTGGTATTTGAAATGTAATTTACTCTGCCTGCTTTGAAGTAATCATCCAAGTTCTCTCTTCTTTGGATGAGCCTCAGTAAAAATAAATGTCTTGGCAATGCTGGTACGGCTGAATGCCCCAGTGTCATATCTATGCATACTGTGGAAGCAGTGATAAACATGATATATTTTTATTACTCTGAATGTTCTACATGTTAATAAGGTATTTGTTAAACTAGAAGGGGACTGAGAAGCAAGACTGTTCTCAAAAATAGGAAAGACAGGCTGTGAGAACTTCCTATCAAGTTGGGTTTCAAAAACATCCATCATTTCTGACACAAGGAAGTATGCAGTAAAATGATGTGGCGTACCTGCCGTCATATTGGTGTCAACTGTCTAAAATTTCCCATACAATATGAAGGGCTATAGTCTACCAAGTTGCCCTATTAGGGCCACAGAACTTCCTCTCTGCACACCCTAAGTCTATTCTGGGTTTATCTCCGACCTGTTGAAGCAGATTTTGGGGGGATGTAGGGGTACATGGGGAGGAGAAAGGAAGTTCTACTGCACAGGTGGGGCATCTTTGCATTATTGGGCCAACTTCAGTAGCTACAACCCAAAATTGGCAATTCTTCATATTTACAGGAGTGGCTTTCAATTCTTTTCACTTTTAACAATCTAGCTTCACTTGAAATTCTTTTGTCAAGACTGATAGAGTTTGATATGTGCGATCTTCCGTGGAATTTGCAGGCTGTTTTGCTTGCTCCCCACAAGAAAGCAGCCAAACAAATGAATCAGAAAATGATGTGATGGGGCAGGAAGCATGAATGAAATGAAGTCCGGAAAACCAAACTCCAAACATTCAGCCCACTCAATCCATGGCTCCCAGAGTTTAAAGCAAAGGCAGCTAACACAGTATCCTTCAAATGTTGGTGCACTCCATGTCCCATCAGTCCCAGCCAATGGTCAGGGATGATGGGAGTTGCAGTCCAACAATGTCTGGAGGCTATCCCTGGTTTAAGGGATAGAGTGGTATCTAATGAAGCCATTTCAGTAGCACAAGGACCTGTAGCTGCACAATAGTGCTTCTCTTGTCTCTTTTCTGACCACACCCCCTGAAATCTCTTCTAGGTTTTTTTCCAACCCTCTGGAGCAAATTTGGTGAGATTGAACATGGCGCATGGGGACACAAGAGTGAGGAAGTTCCATTGCACAAGCAGAAATCCATAATATTGGGCTTTACACAAAGACTGTGTTGGGTTCCCTATGCCTGTTCACTACTTGATGCACTGGAACAAACAGAATTTTCATATCGTTGCACACATTAATGGCTTTCAACCCGTGCGCGCACACAATCTAAATATGAGAATATTCAGCATGTATGCAGCGGAAACGTATGGAGAGCAATGTTAGCATATCAAAGGAAAAACAAACTAAGATGTAAACAGCTGTGACAAAGTCATTCTGGTACAACCTACCCTTCAGAGGAATGCTAATGAGTGACACCAGTTCACTTTGACGCTTTACCTTCCTGTGGAACAAAATTAGCTCAGCCGCTGAAGCAAAGACAAAAAGCAAACAAATAAACCACCCACATGCACCCATTTCCTGCTGAAGATGAAGACACTCTGACACCAAATCGTGTCGCTCTCCCTTGAATTGCTCAGCTTTAAATAATGATCCTACATACATTAAGCTATTTAAGGTCACTGCTCTAACTGCACTAATGTATCCAGCACTTTGGCGAGTGTCAAATGCAAATATTTTAGAGCAGATTTTAATTCAATTACAGTTCATTTCTTGAGAGGGACGGGGAGAGTCTGTGCTTCTTTTGAAGGTCAAACTGGCCAAATAGCAAATGAGCTTTTTTTTTTTTTTTAAATGTACTGTGTATGTGGGTGGCTTTATAATAAGACTCAGCTACATTTCTTTTCAAACACATTTTGAAAAGCATTTACTTTTTACTTTTTCTTTACAAGGATGGCATGAATTTAGATTGTACCTGTGGGGAAACTTTTGGATGAGGGTCAGTCTAATACGCTTCCCTCTGTAGTGGGACATATTAAGATTATTCATGCTTTTATGGAACATGTGTGTGTGTGTGTGTGTGTCTGTCTGTCTGTCTGTTGGTCTGCCTGTCCAGGGCTATTACCATTCTGGGAGCTAAACCATAGGTGACAGCAGCGCTGGAGCTTGAAGCTGAAATTCAGGGCCCCACAACCCTGCAGGCTACCAAATGACTCCTGAGAGCTGCAGATGATTGGGGCAAGGAAATATAAGCTGGGCTGCCATGGGCATATTTGGATGCACATGGACTGACACACTGGTCATGGCAGCACCCTTTCTTTCATGAAATGAGTCATATTCCCTTCACACACTGGGAATTTTAACTCTGGGAAGGGAATAGGAGTCTCCTCACCACTCTTGTTACCTTCAAAAGGCTACATCTCTCAAAATTCTTTGGGAGAAGCCAGGACTGTTTAAAGTCACTGGCGGAGGAAGAGGAGTGCAGGGGGAGCGCACCGCCCCTGGCAGTGCGATCCTGGTGGAGTGCCATCGCAGCTGCCCCTGCCCGTGCTGGATGCCACACCCCCGCAGGCGACGTGCCACGCCACACCCCCAGGATACGTGCCATGCCCCTGTGGGTGGCGTGCCATGCCCCCAGGACACACACTAGCCCTGCCCCCACCTGCTCTCCCCCCACCGGTGCTGGAGCATGAAGCTTCGCCACTGTTTAAAGTGGTCTGATACTACTTACACTGTATAGTGCCAGTGAAAGTAGTATCAGACCACTTTAGGGGCCGGGGGTGTGTGATAATACTTACTCTTCCAGCATTCCTTGAAAGGAAGAAATGGACTGTCTTGGCAACTTGATTGATTTGAAAGTCTCATGGTGATAGGGTAGCAAATGGATGGGAAAGATGTGGCCCTCAAGATGGATTCCAACTTGCATATACTCCAGGCAGCATGAACAATGGTCAGAAACTATGGGAGCTGTAGTCCACCAACATCTGGAGGACCACAGGCTCCCCATCATTTCCTAAATCATTTCAGGTTTCATTGGGAGGTTCTGATTTGCGGTATTTATAATGATTTTGGAACTGTGGATGTTAGCTATCTGGTTTGTTACCTTGTGCATATGTCAGAATGATGGAGCACATTTATTTTCCATTGCTTCAAAAATGGGACATGAACTAGGAGCTTCAAGTTACACACAAGTAGGTTTCAATGAAACATCACAGTAGGCAAGTTTATAAGGCTATAACCTTTGGGTGCCTTCCAGCTCTATGATTCTAATACTCGGGAGTAACTCAAACTTAACACAACAGAGCTTACTTTTGAACAGCCCCCCCCCCCGATTCTTCTGCATCAAAATAGCTAGCTTTCACTTCCTAACTTAATGTAGAGACATTGTGGCACAGCCTGGCATGAAATAAAATAAAAGTATCTGAAGGCAGAAATGTTGATATTCACTTGCCCCTGTCTCTTCCAATTGACCAACCTTCATTTTAAAAAATCATTTCTAATTCCTTGCATTTGTTTGTCTTTTTTTGTCCCTCCCCTCCATGAATTAGCTTACTAATAAATTTTCTCTCTGCTCATGCTGACTTCGGTTATCACAAATAAAATCTTTCCTCCACATTTCCCCCAACAATGAATTTTTAAATGCAGTGAATTTTTATTCATTGTAAGATGGCATCTCAGCTTGTCATAAACATGTGTAGACCATTCTGAAATTTACTGACTAAATATAATCACTGTGGCATGACATTAAAAAAGAAAACAGTAAACCATGGAAATACAGTGCAATAAATGAATCATAAGGACAAGTTATAAAACGGAGCTTGGTTAATTAGAATGGTTTTGTTCTCTGTTCTCCGAGCGAAAGCTTTCACATGCCCTGAAGCCTGAGATGATTGCCATAGCCGCTGCTCCTGTGAAGAATTTATACTCATGCAGACAGAAATTATAAGATGAACAAAGAATCATACAACTGAGTCTGTGCCAATTTCTAAAGAGAGAAAGCAAATGACATACCCCTAGCGACTTCAGTTTCGCTTAGCTCAGGTTCAGGAGGCAGAAATCCACTTAGCACCCCAAAATTATGGTGTCAAATGGATGCAGCTTCCAACCATACCCTCTCCATCATTCATCAAACCTGGCCGTCCAATCTAGACATAAAGACAGTTGGGTCAGATGTGTTGGGAGTGTAGCCTTATTAGACTTTACCGACTGGTGGGGTCTGCGTTGCTCCCGGGAGGGAGGAACGAAGTCAAATGACACCGAGGTTGATTCAGAGAAAGAGTTTATTCTGCTCTCCGGATAGCAGAAGGCACTTGTGTGGTCAGTCCACAGCAAGTCCAAAGAAATGAGAGATTTCATGCAGTATATATTCCTTCAGGAGGACTTCCAAACTTGACCACAGGTGTCAGAGAAGAAATGAGGGAAATGAGGAAAAGCAAGATGTGGATGTGCTTCTCTTAGCCTAGAAGATTGGCTACCAAATAAAAATATTATAATAATATATTATTTATATCCCACCTATCTGGCTGGGTTTCCCCAGCCACTCTGGGCAGCTTCCAACAAAATATTAAAATACAGTGGTCTGTTAAACATTAAAAGCTTCCCTAAAGAGGGCTGCCTTCAGATGTCTTCTAAAAGTCTGGTAGTTGTTTATCTCTTTGACATCTGATGGGAGGGCATTCCACAGGGTGGGTGCCACTACCAGGAAGGCCCTCTAAGGCCCTCTGCCTGGTTCCCTGTAACTTGGCTTCTCGCAGCGAGGAAACCGCCAGAAGGCCCTCGGAGCTGGACCTCAGCGTCTGGGCAGAACGATGGGGTGGAGACACTCCTTCAGGTATACTGGACCGAGGCTGTTTAGGGCTTTAAAGGTCAGCACCAACATTTTGAATTCTGCTCGGAAACGTACCAAAGTGGATGCAAGGGTAGGCAGCATAGAAACAATTGGGCAGTGATGTGATGGAGCTACCATTTGCTCAGCCTGTTACTCAGGGGAGGGAGGGAGAGAGTATAGTTCAGTGGTAGAGCATCTACTTTGCATGCAGAAAATTCAATCCCAGTATCTCTAGTAGGGCTGTGGTCTTTTAATGACCTACAAGCATATGTTAGTAAGTGCAGTGAGATTCACCGGTAAAGATTCCTGATTAATATGTGTTATCCATAGAAAAGGATTTATTTCAACCTGGATGTTTCATAGCTGAAATCTCATGTCTATCGTGCGTGTGTATGTTGTTGTTGTTAAATAAGGGGGGAAGATGCAATGACAGAATTTGTAATTTATAGATATTCTCTTAGTATGAAGAATTTGGTAAACTGACATCTTGCCCTAAATTTCTATGACCAAGGCAGTTCTAAAGGCCTAGAGTCTTAGCAATGGCTTGAAGCAACTCAAGATGCCACTCTCTGCCCCAAGCAATGAATTACAAAACCTATCTGAGTCAAATAATTCAAATTAGGCAAAGTCAGCAAGTCAAAGTACAATGAAATAATGCAATCAAATACAAAAATAATAGTAACAAAATTAAATCGCTAGCTTTGCTGGTGCCTTCTAAAGTTGGTAAGTCCTTTGTGGGGGCACCCACTCAGAACTTTCTTTGCTTCCCAAGTCAGCTGGTTGTACCTTATTCTCATGTTGAGGAAAAAGTGAACAAAAAATGTCACCCAGTGCTGACTTTTCCATCATGAAAGATGAAACCATCAATTTGGGTGGCAGGTTCTACCAAGGGGCAATTTTATTGTCTCCAATCTCTATTTTTGTGAGTCACTTGAACAAAAAAGAATGAGTGAAAAGGGCAATGTCATCTTGACTTTTCATTTTAGGTGGTAAAAGTCTTCATGCTTATTCTGAAAGTATTATTTATGGAGCTTAGTTCTGGAGGAATGGCCTTTGGGGATTAAAATGTGAGGTTGGTGGTTGGGTTGAGCCATGTGTGCAATGTGGGTTTTAGCCTATTCTGTGTATTTGTCTTATTGTTAATGAATTCAATTGTTTTACTGCTGCATTTTAATTATTACAGATGATGTGTTTTTGTTCTGAAAAGTTGTATATATGCACCTTTAAAATAAATAAGATAAGTAAGCATCACTGTGTGGATATGTATCTTCTCAATTTTATGAGCAAGATTGATTTTTTTCAATTTTTTTATTTTTATTTTTGCAGGCGTGATTGATTTAGGGGCACTACTTGCCACAGAAATCCCAAGCATTTCCAAGATGGAGCAAAAACAGAATATCATTTTACTTGCCTAGCAACACAGGGGATGGTTCCAGAACTATCTAGAGATGCTCAGGATTGAACGTGGGATCTTCTGTATGCAAAACATTGAGCTACAACTCTTCTCCAAAGGATGGACAAAATCTAGAAGAGATTCAAAAAAGTGACAACACAAAATGAATTTGAACCTGTTTTAAACTGATGCACACATGTGAAATTAATGCAGCCATGCACTATGACCTTTAAAATATTTCCTTCACAATGCTACATTTCAAAATCAAAAGAACCAACACAATAATAAATATAAACAAAAGGAAAAACAGCAAATAAATCCTTAAAAACAAAACTAGGTCATCAACAAGCTTAAAATGGCTAGCATTCCTGCCCCCGCCCCTGTAACTTAAATGATAGCAATGCTGGTACCAGCTTCACCTCTTTGGGGAGAACGTTCTGTAGGTGGGACACAACTACAGATACACCCCCCTTCCCTTGCTGTGGCTAATCTTACCTTGCATGGAAGAGGTACATAAAGAAAGGCTTTGGCAGATGAACTTTAAGTACAGACAGATTGATATGGGAGTCGGCATTCAGTCAGGTACGTTAAGGAATTAGCACTCAGGAATTAGAGTAACAAGGATGGTAATGCGTTATGAGCATGAAGGGACCAAGAGACAGATACCTCTGAAATAGCCTTAGTTAAGCTACAGCTGTTACATTGAAATTTGACTAATTGCAGCCAACCGACTCAGTTTCAAGTGAAATTACCTCAAGTGGTTTCTATGACGGATGGAGCCTTTTTCATGGACAAATGCCACTTCACAGCAAGAAAATAAACAGGGCACTTAGTACATCACTTTTCATATTCTAATTCCAAGGGTACCACTTGTAGCAGGAAGATGTTTACAGCATGCATTCGTCTCCCAGATTAGAGGCTGCATATTTGGGGAATGTTGCTTAGCATTGTGATGGTTTTAAAGGTGCCCTTTCAAAGAACGGTAATTTTGGAGAGGCTCTATTTTGAAGCAAAGGTGAAGCAATCCAAGATATTTAGCAAATATCTCGTTAGCATAAATAAATAAATCACACAAGTGCTATGTTGTGACTCTTCCTTATCCTCTATTTTTAACAGGGACTACTTTCTTGAAGTGGACACTGATGCCGTATGCAGTGAAAATGGGACCAAAGGATTCTGGAAGCAACAGCACATGATGGTAGCCCTTACTTTTCAGAGACTTTGTACGGAAGAAAAAGATGGCTGCCTCATGGGCAGCACATCAAATTTTTGTTCTGTCGGGTGTACTCCTGAATTTACATCAGTGCACTAGCAGAACACAATGGACATTGCTGCTTCAGAGTATCTGTTTGTTTCTTCAGCAACGCCATCAGATTTGTTGGCATACACAAGTAAGGTGTGCAATCTGGGCACTTCTAATCAAGTACTTAATGAGCCTCCCCCCTCTCCAATCCACTTCTTCTGACATGCTTCCCCTGAATTTAACTTGATGACTGTCACTTCATATTGGCTTCCCAGACTTTAAATTAAACACTTCGCCTTGTTTTTGGTACACAGTAGATGCCTCGGTTCACCATCTGTACATTCATTAATCAACATTTCAACTAAGAACGCATCGCTCTGACATTCTTCTGCTATGGTCTCTTAGCAACAGAACCTCTCCAGGCAACTTAATGAGAAGAACCATGGTGCAGGTGAGTGATGCTTACACCAGGTGTATCTCCTGTGATCTCTATACTATAGGTTTGAGGAAGAAAAGCCCTGATGCCTTTGAGCTCATGCTCTGGCTAAGAATTTGCTCTTCCTTTTCTTGGGTGCAGAAGCTACAACATGCATAATTTCACCTTTTATGCACCCTTGCTTACCTTTCCCCCCAAATGTTATCATCTTTCCTGATAGGGAAGTTGTTCCACCCCATGGTTGCCTTTTCACAAGCCTGTTCCAGCTCTACAATACTAAATTGCTCTTAACACCTGAGGGACACAGGTTAGAGGAGGTGCAGGATAGGCTGCATGGCATCCACACACAGAGAGATCTGACAACTTACGCCATGCTTCAAGCACCTGCCACCTGAGGCAGCTACTTCACTCAAAGCCAGACTTCAGGGGTCCTTTGGCACAGTGCTGAAGTTGTTTCTCTCCCGCCAATACATATCAGGAGGAGGATGATGGATGGATGGGTGGATGGATGGATGGATATTGGGCAGGAAAAGGGCACTTCCAAACCGCTGAGGTCCTCACCCAATGCCCAACCTGGTCAACTGCTGGGGTTGGGCCAGGTCTCACTCTGCCTTATGGTAGGGCTGGTCCAGCTGGTTGGGTACAGTTGAGCCATCAACCATATGGGAGGAATCCATGCTGCGATTCCTCTAGCATGATCCACAATCATTACCTCTGTAGATCAGGAACCAGTCACCTTGCTGCAGTTATATGCAACAGTAAGGAGAAAAGAGGCCCTAAGTCTTTGAAAACGAGGCCTCCAGTTATGCTGACATCCCAGAGTAGAATCGTAACTAAAGCAAGGCTTTCAGATTGACGATGAAGCATTTAAGAAATCCATCCTTTTCCTAAAGGTCTTTTAAAAGTGCATTTGTCTTATTTGTTTTATTTAAGGATGCAGGGATGAATCAATGCTCCCATCACAGAGAAACGGCCTTTTAAGTACTGGGCATTTGTCAGATGCTCCTAATGCTGATGATGTCATGAAAAGAGAGATTGTTTAACTACAGGAGATCATTAGGAATTCTCAGCACTTAAAAAGCTATTCATCTCCAACCCGGCCACAGTTTAGCAAAATATCCTTAAAGCATGTCAATGTGAATGGATTGTTGAGAGACTGGTCATAAGAAAGTGGCAATTGCCTAGATTAAGGTTCTGCAAATGGCTGGCAAAAAAGGAACAAACTTCCCTTCTCCAAGCCCCTTTTCAATGGCCTTTTACTTTTGGCACTTCATCTGATAGCACTCTTGATCCGATGTGGAGCTGGAGCTATATATTCACTTGGGTTGTATCTTCTCTAGCCAACATAACATTTTTGCAGCAAGCCTTTGGTTCAGATGTCATGTTATGGATTAGCAAATCGTCACCATTTAAAAAACCTTTCGTTCCAATTCTGCAGGGAGACAGGGGCAAACATGGGAGCAATGACATACACCCTCCCTCCAATGTAAAAGTCTTGTTAAACATTCCTTTTAGATGAGTGAAGCTGCTGACTGTTTTGGCCATGATTTAATATAGCTCCCTACATCACTCACTGTGATCCCTGAGATTGATCCAGACAAGTTCTTCCTAAATTTATCATTCAGGTGTCAAATGAGACCAGCAAAGATAGATTCCTCTCAGCTGTGGAATACCCCTATTTTGGAAACTTGCCACAGTCAGATGTTGGATCGTTTTACAGAAGCAGTACAATACTTGTTTTTAACAATAATACAAAAATAGCATTTATGTAGAGCAGGGGTAGCCAGTGTGTTGCCCTGCGGATGTTTTGGACTGCAACTCCCATGATCCCTGGCTATTAGCACTGCTAGCTGGGGATGACAGGAGTTGTAGTCCACAAAGCATCTAGAGGGCACCATGATAGCCTCCTCTGATGTACAGTCTTCAGTGTTCGAGATGCTTCAGCTACAGCTTAGCCAAAATATATGCCCCTCATTTCATCACTAGCAGTGAAAAGTAGAGGTGGGGGAGCATATTAGCAATTTTAGGGGAAGGGGGACATACCAGTGACAGTCATTTTGCTTGTTTTAGCACCTGGGAGCCATTACTCTCCCCAGATCTTCTTGGCATTTGGCTACATCTCACGTAGCATCTTTCTAAGGGGAGCTGGAGGGTGCAACCAATGACCTACTAGGTGATCTATCCCATGAGAAACAGCAAAAACAAACAAAGAAACTGGATGGTTAATGAAGATGGTCAGCATGTGGAAAACTGAGGAAAGACTTAAGCAACTGGGTCTCCTTAGCTTGAAAGAGAGAGGACTGAAGAGGAGCCTGGGATACCTGTAGGGCTGCCACATATGAGAGAGAAGAAAAGGCTCGTTCTCTGCCTCTCCAGAAGGCAGAACCAGATCTAATGAACTTGAGTGACAGGAGGCTAGATTTTGGGTTAAATAATGGAGCTAATTACCTGGTGTGGGGGTTATCTCCCTTACCAGAGGTCATCAAGCAGAGGTTGACCCATAGGGAAGGCAGGGTGGGGAATTCAATTCTGTTCACATTTAAAGGAAAACCTTCCCAGTTCACACTTTCTGAAACGATACAAGAACCAAAGCACAGCCAGCCCTTGAAATTCACAGTTCTTTGAACTTTGCAATGCAATTCTCCAGCCAGATAATGTGTACAAATATGTGTATACCAAGCTAAAGTCTGTATTTTAAAAATGCAAAAAATAAAATGAAAATAGTGCAAATATCATATGAAATGCATTATATTAGAGGGAGGTTGCTTTGCAAAAATATTAGGCAAAATTACATACCCACTGTGTATATTGGGATAAATTTGAGCTAAAATGCTGATGAGGTCTTTAAAAAGATAATAATAATAATAATAATAATAATAATAATAATAATAATAATAATTATTTTTATTTATACCCCACCCTCCCCAGCCAAGGCAGGGCTCAGGGCGGCTAACAACCAATAATAAAAACAAGTTGAATAAATACAGCTTAAAAACAAGATTAAAATACAACATTAAAACAATTAAAATTAAAATGCAGCCTCATCACAGGAGGAGAAAGGAAAAAGAAAGAGGAGGAGGGAACAAAAAAAACTTGCAGATGAGTAAATATGGAGAACTGCACTTAAGACTGGAAAAGTAAGAACCAGAGACAACAAAACTGACAATATTCCCCATCCCTGCTGACCTGCTATTGATTAAGGATGCTATATTTGGATTAGGAACATAGGATGCTGGCTCAGACTAATGACCATCTTGCTGAGTATCTTCTATGCTCACCAGCAGTGGCTCTCCAGAGTTTCAGACAGGAGTCTCCTCCAATCCTACCTGGACCAGGGATTGAATGTGTCAAAAAGGTAGTTGGACTAGACAGCCCACTCAATATCCCTTCCAAACTCTATGGTTTGGTATAATTAATCTTTAATGGTCTGTAACCTAGGCCTGTAAGCAAACCAGTATTATTATCTCCATTTTGCAGATGGCTTGCTGAATCTGAGAGAAAGTGGCTTGCCTCAGGCCATGGAGGGAGTTTGCGGCTGATAAAAGATTGCAATGGTGACCTCTTGGATCACAGCTCATTCTGTTTAGTTAGCTTTTCCACCTCTTTTTCATTCTATTCTATTCAGATTAGCTCTTGGTTATGCCTTTTACTTATTGCATTTATTTGTTACACCACTTTCCTATACAAATACACACATCAATTCATTCACTCATCAAACTTCTACGGTACTGTTTCATAAAAATGCAAGCACAGCACTGCACGGGCACGAAAACAATCAGCAATCAAATAAAAATCACAGCAATAAAATGCAAGCTTAAAAACACTACGATCTTTCATAATAGCAACCACTGCCAAATCAACAGCAAGCAGAGCAATGCAAGCAGGCTAGGGGAACAGCCATGGATTCGAAATCCTAGCCTTTCTGAAAGAACAGTAACAAAAGAATGTTTTTCACAAGCCACTTAAAATTGTTTTTTTTAAAGACAAGTAGTAAGCCCTGGAGAGAACTTACAGCATCAAATAAAATACACATTCAAACACTCATCTTATCAAATAATGCAGCAGCAGTGCAGTTGAAACAAGGGCATAATTATTGGAAAACTATCAAAACTATAAAAAGAAAACCAACTAAATGACACACTGGAAAGCATGGGCAAGTGAAAAGGTATTCACAACACTGAAAAGACATCAGAATTGGTGCCGACCTAGCCTTTCTTTGGGAGGAAGGGAATAATAATAATAATAATAGGCTGATGAGATTGCATTATTATTTGGTTCAATGATGCTCACCAGTAGACAACATACCGTATGTGCTTTCAGAACAGTACTCAGACTGTCAGAATGAGTTAGAAGGTAGTGAAGTCCAAAGATCAAATGAACAAACTTTCACAAAACAGCTCTTATCCTATGCAGCACCCAAAGGGCAGTGTGATACCCCTAGCAAATACAAAATTTCCTAAATTACCCTAGCAAATTTTTAAATTTCCTAAATTAAAAACTCAGTGGCTTGAGAATGGATTTCACATTCAGGATACATAACCAGATTCCCATGTGGAAAAGAAAGACCGTGGCCACAATCCGCCTACAAATTGACTCCTGCTGATTTCAAATGATGGCCAGATTTCGGATCCTTGACAACCGCAGCATCTTTACCTATTCTGTCACCAAAAAGAACCTCAGACTCACAAGAAGCCATCCACCCAAAGGAAAGAAGGACACTTGGCAAACTGCTTGTGAATGCGAACAAAGATTGGGAATGCAATTAGCTTTTTCAAAAGAAACAGCTTACATCCTCAGCAAACAAGTTTTCTTTACAAATCGCAACAATCTTACTTTGAAAAACATGTTTTCTGGGAAGATGGTAAAGAATAATCTTTCACAAGCTAATTATCACTTCAAAACCGATGTGACGCTGTCTCATGGCAAATGCTAAAAAAAAAAAGTTGATCTGTTCTTTCATTGCAGACTAACTGGTGGGTTATTTACAAAACTCTGCGAGAGTTTTAGTGGGCTCCACTCTGTCCGTAGAATCTTAGGGAGACAGGCTTTGTTACCACATCACATCCATCATGTGTACTCCTCATTGGGCTTTGCTTGGTGCTGCAGCTGGGATTTTATTTTATTTTACTGACAAATGCTCCTTTGCTGAGAGAAAGTTTGTGCTGTGTGATGGGTAAAGAACTAAATGAAGGTGAGTAGTGATCTGAATCTTCATCCTTTGCCTGCTAGTTCATTTTCACCGCTAACCCAATTCTCTCTCTGTGTGTGTCTCTCTTTTATACCCCCCTCCCAGCTGTTGTGTTTCCATTCTAGTCAGTTGGGAAGCTTATATCAATGCAGGTGATGTGTAAAAAAAGGGGGGGGCAGCTTGTGAGCCTTCAAATGTTGCTAGGCTACTGTTACCACCAACCTTATCCATAGACCATGGTGACTGGAACAATGTTTGGAGGGTCACAGATAAGCTACTCCTGTCCTTGCAAATTCTGAGCTGCAATGATCTGATTGTCACCTCCCCACAGCCTCTCACCCAGGGGTCAGCAAACTTTTTCAGCAGGGGGCTGGTCTACTGTCCCTTAGACCTTGGGGGGGCGGACTATATTGGGGGTGGGGGAATGAATGAATTTCTATGCCCCACAAATAACCCAGAGATGCATTTTAAATAAAAGCGAACATTCTACTCATGTAAAAACACACTGATTCCCGGACCGTCCGCAGGCCAGCTTTAGAAGGTGATTGGGCCAGATCTGGCCCCCGGGCTTTAGTTTGCCTACCCATGCTTCACCCACCAGTCTGCAAACTGGGATTTTATGGTCCACTGCTTTTTGCTCTTTGCCAAATGCAGTAACACTGTTTTTAACTCTCTTACATGTATGTTAGAAATACACACACACACCCTGTGCACAGTGGCAGAGCTTCATGCTCCAGCTCCGGGGCAGAGAGCAGGCGGGGGCGTGGCTGGTGTGCGTCCCAGGGGCATGGTGCATGTCCTGGGGGTGTGGCACACCATCCGCACGTGTGGCGCCCAGCGTGGGGGGGGCAGCCATGATGGCACCCCACCGGGATTGTGGTCTGGGGGTGGTGCACTCCCCCCACCCCCTCTTCCTCCACCAGTGCCTGTGCAGATGTGAAAATATATGGTGCTTCCATTTTGCATGTGCTTTTTTAAAAAAAGGAAATCTAACAATTAACATCAGAAGAAAATGGGACAGCATTATGGGTTCAACAAATAAGAAAATTAACTAGAACAAAGCAGGCTGATTCTTTCATCCTTATCTCCATGTCAGGAAAAGGTTCATGCACTAAATGGGTCCCTGCCACACTGCACGGGGTCATTGTTTTTTCCTGAAGGGTGGCAACCGGTGTAACATTTTACAGGGGGTTGAAGTGTAAATAAAAAGCCAGGTCTAAGAATGTTCATATTTAATTAAGGCTACACATAATTAAGTATGGCAATCTGGTGATAAAACCTTTAAGTAATGACTCATAAAGAGATAAAAATGGAGCATGTGTTTAATCAGTCTGTAGCTCTTTGGAGAAACTGGCACTGCTCAGGTGCTAATGAGACATCTGTTGCTTAGGTCACTAGAGAAAGCAGGCAACTCCTTTATGGGAGGGGAAATGCTGGTAAGTTAGACAAAACAGATGCACTCCCCAAGATGTGTAGCCTTCATCTTAAACTCCCAACACTTGGGACTAGCAATATCCATCCTGTTTATACGCCTTTATGTTCTCGTTGGGTAGTCTAGGTAGGAAACAATATTGCAAGATGGTGCAATTTTCTTCAGTCGATTGAGCTGCCCACAAACAAGAGCTGAAAATCTGCCCCATCAGGCCTTCCTGTTTCTTGAATTTGTGAAACCAGTAGAGGATCTTAGCATGAAGGTGATGACAGAAGCTGAATGCATGTGTCGCCCCCCCCCCCCCCCCGGTTTGGCCATCACAGTTGAATGGAGGCAGTTTGTTGTTCAGAGAATAACTCCAAGGAAATAGGCTATAAAGAAGGTTGTCCTTTCCAATAGGAAACTAATTAGATAACAAGGGGAAAGATTTCTTTCCCCTCTCCCTGCAAAAGCATCCAATTGTAGCACATAACATAGGTTTCACTGTGTGGTGGGCTGGTGAGCCCAAAGCAATTACCCCATATTACAAATGTGTCCACAGGCTCAGAAAGATTGGTTGTTGTTGTTGTTGTTGTTGTTGTTGTTGTTGTTGTTGTTTATATACTGCCCTATACCCAGAGGTCTCAGGGCAATTCACAGAAAAAAATCACAACTTACATAATCAGAATAAAAACAACAACCCAATAACAACTCTTGAGTTGTGGCCACCCATTGAAACTGTTGGGTACCAGCAGTGGATTCAGAACAGACAAGCAATAGTTAATGATGGAATTTACTGCCATAGGTTGTGGCAAAATCAGTAGCTTAGGTCAGGGTGGCAGAAGATAGCTCAGGATCTACTCATATACCTCTGGGTGACTTGCAGTACATCAGCATAATAAATTATTACACTCGGTTGTTTAACAATAGCAATAGAAAAAATCCCTTTTACACCTAAAATTGACTGCTGAAATGAAAACCAGCCTAGGTATAGAGTTTTGTGCAAAAGGACTGTGAGCTCAGTTCAGGTCTGGTACCAAAAAGGAATTCTTGGGTTCAGAGGGCATTCAGAGGTATCCTTTTGCTTTAATTCTAACAATATTTTTGGACCTGGATCTGGTTGGTAGCTCTTGAGTAAATCTGATAAGCCTGCCCACCCCATTTCATGTGGTATGAGGGATGAGTCTGCCAACAGCCATTTCATGTGATAGCTAACTGGAACATGTTGTCACTCACTACCTATATCACTGGGAAATTACAATGGGAACAGACTGCTGCTTTTACACCCTGCGTGTGAGATTCCTAAGGGCATCTGGCTGGCCACTCTGTGGAACAGGATGCTGAAATAGAGGGATCTTTGCTCCAAGCCATCAGGATTCTTATGTTCTTAAGCAAAGTAGTGGCAGGATATAAGCAAAGAGCTGGGTTCTTTAGATAAGTAGTGCCTAGGCTGTTTCATCACTTAGTCATTAATTACTCTCTTGAAGTCCATCCATGAAATTAGAATTAAGCACTCACATACTATTATTTTTTTTGCCAGGCTGGTGGCTTAATACATTTAATGGGCCTTTGGCTAACCCAGTGAGTTGCTCGATTTGCCATTTGTGTGTGATTAAGAAGTCACTATCACAATAATGGACAGTTAGGTTAGCTTATAATACAATTTCCTCTGTGGCTTTTAATTATGCTGTTGAATCATGGCAGGTACTTTTTCTTAATCTTCCCGAGTTCATGTCAAACATTCCTTCTTGCTCTATTTTATTTTTTTATTAATGGACTGTAAATGAGAAGCATTGTTCAGCAATGTAGCGCTGATATGATTAAGCTTCCCTTCTTCCAGACATTTGTTTCACAAATCTTAAGTGCTCAAATCAACTAATGTTTTGACTATGTTATGCTGGAGCCTCAGGATGAAGATTTGATTTATAATTGAAATTGGCATTTGAATGGGTATCCTTTCTCTGAACTGTGAAAGACAATCATCTTTCTTAATGATCATTATACTGAGGAATGGTTAACATGCCATCCTTCCCCATCTCCCTAGCAAATTTATTAGATTCATTTCCATCTCCTCTTTAACCATACCAACGTGACATTTATATATTTATACAAAATGGTTGTATTGCATTGTCCTAATCTGAAAGCGCTTTCTTCCATTAGATTTTTGCTAATGAAGCTTATTGCACTTAGGGAGGAATGTTGCCCTTCTGTTTCAAGTGTTAAAATATTTTTCACAAGACTACATTTTGGTCAATTTTCTGCAGCTTGTCAAAAACCCATTCTTCTCTCATCTCTTCCTGTAGCAACCTGCCTCTGCCCTGTGAGATCGTCAGCTGAGGCCCTGTGCCAACTACCTCTCTCAGAGGTGGAAGAAGAATAAGAAGGAGGAGGAGGAGGAGGAGGAGGAGGAGGAGGAGGAGGAGGAGGATGTGGTCATTCCCAGAAGCACTTTCAGGCCCTGGGCTGCCCGCCAAGGTTAGTCATTGGTTCTTCCTGAACAGGAAGAAATATGAGAGGACTTCCTGTTCCAGTTGCACTTTGGCTTTATGCTGTGGGTTAATGTGTGTGTATGTGTGCAGTTGGATAGCTAAAGGTAAAGGTACCCCGACCGTTAGGTCCAACCATGGATGACTCTGGGGTTGCAGTGCTCATCTCGCTCTATAGGCCAAGGGAGCTGGCGTTTGTCTGCAGACAGCTTCCGGGTCATGTGGCCAGCATGACTAAACCGCTTCTGGCGAACCAGAGCAGTGCGTGGAAGTGCCGTTTACCTTCCCGCCAGTGGTACCTCGGGTTAAGTACTTACCGTATTTTTCGCTCTATAACACGCACCTGACCATAACACGCACATCGTTTTTAGAGGAGGAAAACAAGGGAAAAAATATTCTGAATGAAACAGTGGACGTATCATTTTTGTGATTCATGCTGTGGCCACAGACATGTGATCTGATGGTGAATTTGGGGTGACCCAATGCAAAAATCCTGAGAATCCCTGTGGATCCATGCTTTGTAACCACGTTTTTGCACCATTGCAGCCCCAGGCAACAGTGGGTGCGTGATTTTGGGGGGGGGGGCAGGCTGTAGCCATGGACATGCTATGTGCTCTGATGGTGAATTTTGGCTGACCCAATGCAAAGATCCTGAGGATCCCTGTGGATCCATGCTTTGTAACCACGTTTTTGCACCATTGCAGCCCCAGGCAACAATGGGTGTGTGATTTTTTTTGGGGGGACAGGCTGTATCCATGGACATGCTGTGTGCTCTGATGGTGAATTTGGGGTGACCCAATGCAAAGATCCTGAGGATCCATGTGGATCCATGCTTTGTAACCACATTTTAAGTGGGGAGGGAAGGAAAAACACAGAAGGCTAAGAATGCAGGAGAGGGCTATAACGTGAGGAAAGGAAGGCAAAAGTTTTCCCCCACCCACCCACACAAGCCAGCCACTGTTTAAGGATTTCATCCTTTTAAATGGAAGAAAGCATATTTGAATGCTGTGTGTCTCCAAAAACAAAAAGCAGGAAGTCAAATCAGAATTTTAAGCCGAACCTGTAATCTCTCTTCCCTTCACAAACATTGTTCCCTCCGGAGCAGGGACAGGATAGAGCGAGGGACGCTCTGCTTTCCCCTCTACTTGCCTGGAGGGGAGGGGCTTTCCCTGCTCTTTGTTCGGACGCTCTGCTTTCCTCTCTACTTGCCTGGAGGGGAGGGGCTTTCCCTGCTCTTTGTTCCGTTTGAGCAAACACAGCAACGAAACAGAGCAGGGTGGGCAGAGAGACCCTGAGGCAGAATGCAGGAAAGCAACAGCTTTCTCACGGAGCTCCCTTCTCCCTGAAGCGCGGTTTGATTTTTGCCTTATTTTTCGGCTACAGGGACCACACATTCGCTGCATAACACGCACAGACATTTCCCCTTCCTTTTTAGGAGAAAAAATCTGCGTGTTATAGAGCGAAAAATACGGTAATTCATTCCAGAGGTCTGTTCTTAACCTGAAACTGTTCTTAACCTGATGCACCAATTTAGCTAATGGGGCCTCCTGCTGCTGCCGCGCCGCTGGAGCATGATTTCTGTTCTCATCCTGAAGCAAAGTTCTTAACCTGAAGCACTATTTCTGGGTTAGCAGAGTGTGTAACCTGAAGCGTATGTAACCTGAAGCGTATGTAACCCGAGGTACCACTGTACTTGCACTTTGACGTGCTTTTGAACTGCTAGGTGGGCAGGAGCTGGGACCAATCAATGGGAGCTCACCCCGTCGCGGGGATTCGAACAGCTGACCTTCTGATTGGAAAGCCCTAGGCTGGTTTAGACCGCAGCGCCACCCGTGTCCCCATTTGGATAACTACCCTTCAATAAACATTGCCCTAAATATCTTACAACAAAGCTACATTGTGTTTGTTTATTCTTGGTTATTCTGCCTCCTGATCTGAACTCTGCTTCCAACTGCTGCTCACTGCTATCTGGTCTCATATCTCCTGGTTGCTGTCTCACATCAAACTGCTCGCCTTATCCCAACCCTGACAGCACCAGGTAAAACCATTTTTATTCAACTAGGCATTGCAAATATGGACGTGAAATTGTACAGTATGGGAATTTCTTACACGAACGAACGAACGAACAAACAAACAAACAAACATGGAAAGCGTGTGTATTCAGTTCGGCATCAAGATAGGAAATATATATATATTCTGAATCTGAAAAACTGGGGGGGGGGGTAGTCCCTGGAGTGAATTTTGTCCCCATTATAACTTTTCACAGATTGGCAGAACAATCCAATACCCTCTTGCACCAGGCTGTCTTCCTCTACCCAGCTCTGCTGGCTAAACTAGCCTCTCATTTGGCCACCTCCCACTGGAGCTTCTCCTTCCACCCACCAAATGGAATATTGGAAGTTGACTTATAATGACTCAAATATTGATCCACCCAGCTCAATATCATCTACACTTATTGGCCATGGCTCTCCAGAGCTTCAGGCAGGGTCCTCTCCCAGCCCTACCAAGAGATGATGGGGATCAAACCCACAGATGTCTGCATGTGAAGCAAGTATTCTATAACTGAGCTATGGCCCTTCCCCAAACTTACTGGGAAGTCTGAACTTACTCCAAGAGTGCAAATGTGGATTGCAAGGGTCTGAGTACTTATTAAAATGAGGAGAGCTAAGATTGTTAAAAATGCTTATATTATATACATCCCACCTCTCTCTCTCTCTCTCTCTCTCTCCCTCTCTCCCTCTCCTCTCTCACACACACTCACCCTCACTCTCACACATACTCAAATACATTTACTGAAGTTTATTTAATTGTTCAAACGAAAGTTGATATGTTGGATCATCTGTCCACATAGGGTTCCATTATTTCTGTACTTTTGTTGTTGTTGTTTAGTCGTTTAGTCATGCCCGACTCTTCATGACCCCATGGACCAGACCACGCCAGGCCCTCCTGTCTTTCACTGCCTCCTGCAGTTTGGTC
Source organism: Podarcis liolepis (assembly GCF_965112155.1). Lineage (NCBI taxonomy): Eukaryota > Metazoa > Chordata > Lepidosauria > Squamata > Lacertidae > Podarcis > Podarcis liolepis. The sequence continues at coordinate 25,157,792 of NC_139554.1, forward strand.
AAACTCATGTTTGCATCTTCGAGAACACTGTCCAACCATCTCGTCCTCTGTCGTCCCCTTCTCCTTGTGCCCTCCATCTTTCCCAACATCAGGGTCTTTTCCAGGGAGTCTTCTCTTCTCATGAGGTGGCCAAAGTACTGGAGCCTCAGCTTCACGATCTGTCCTTCCAGTGAGCACTCAGGGCTGATTTCCTTAAGAATGGATAGGTTTGATCTTCTTGCAGTCCATGGGACTCTCATTTCTGTACTTAGGTTTTTCAAAAGCACCTTTTCTTCAATTGTGCTTCAGTACAGTTAACATGATATATTTTACAACAACCCCCACGCATGAAAAGCTCTGGAGAGGTTACTTCACATTTAAAATTCAGGTTGTTGGTGGTGTCTATGTGGTTACTATGTCAAAAGCAGTCTGATCAAATGGCAACTGAAGTTTTCCACAGTTTATTTGAGAGCAAAATCCTGAGACATCCATCAGCTTCCAAGGCACAACACGCAAACTGTGTAAATGATAAATCCTTAGGGAAGTTTGCCTTACGCTTTGCAAACAACAGAGCATAATCAGGAACTATTAGATTTCTTTCAATCTGCTATAAAAAAAGAAGTATACAATCATACAAAACAAGAGAATCTACCCGTTTTCCTGTATAGGAAGTAAGCAGTTGTTGGCTATAACATTTCTCTAAGCAATTTAATACTGTGAAAAACAAGTGCATTTATGGGCATTTTTGCTTGGATAGTTAGGGACTGTAAGGACCAAATAAGATTAATAATGTTCAACCAAAAATGTTGGCCAAATGCAGAATTGTGGTTGAGAAGATGTGTGAACAGGTGTGAATAGTAAACCTATTCACACCAATGTAGACTGAATAAATGGAAAGGGGAGCAGGATTATGCCTGCCAGCTCTACACTAACCACCACATATCCAACCAAGTCTCTGAACAAAGTCTATCTCTGTTGCAAGTTTCCTAGCCAGATATGCAGAATCTATTTGTGTACATGTGTGTAGGTTCCCTTCAGAAGTCTGGCTGAATACAGAGATCAGCAGGAACAATTCCTCCATTGCATATGGACATGTGATGAGAATTGGCATATCTGTCTTTATTAAGGCAGCCAATTTTCATCCTGGAGATTAAGGACAGACAAAAAGAATATACTTCTTCACTCAGCGCATTGTCAAACTTTGGAATTTGCTGTCACAAGATATAATGATGGGCACCAATTTGAATTATTTTCAGAAGGGCAAGGATATCTGTGGCTATTACAGTAGTCATATATATATATATATATATATATATATATATGCAGGTTTTGGTGTCTTCGGGTGTCTTCCCGTGTAAGAGTTGGGGTGTCTAGGCGACGTTTCGACGAGGTCTCACTCGTCATCTTCAGGCTGGTGCTTTCGGCTTCTTGTTACTGGAACAGAGCAGGATCTCAGTGTTTGAGTTCCTATAAATACTGTTGATATAAATAAATACACCACACCCCTCAACAGTATTTATAGGAACTCAAACACTGAGATCCTGCTCTGTTCCAGTAACAAGAAGCCGAAAGCACCAGCCTGAAGATGACGAGTGAGACCTCGTCGAAACGTCGCCTAGACACCCCAACTCTTACACGGGAAGACACCCGAGGACACCAAAACCTGCATTCCTGTACCCGTGAAAATCTACGAAAACATATATATATATATATATATATTACCTAAGGGAGCAGGTGGCACTGTGGTCTAAACCACTGAGCCTCTTGGGCTTCCTGATCATAAGGTCAGTGGTTCAAATCTGTGTGAGGGGGTGAGCTCCCATTGCTCTGTCCCAGCATCTGGCAACCTAGCAGTTCAAAAGCATACCAGTGCAAGTAGATAAATAGGTACCACTGCAGTGGGAAGGTAAACGGCGTTCCCATGCACTCTGACACTCATTATGGTGTTCTGTTGCACCAGAAGCAGTTTAGTCATGCTGGCCACATGACTCAGAAAGTTTATGGACAAACACGGGCTCCTTCAGCCTGAAGCAAGATGAACGCTGCACCCCATAGTCACCTTTGACTGGACTTAACAGTCCAGGGGTCCTTTACCTTTACCTACCTTTATATATTACCTACAATATCAGATCTAGCATGCCTCAGAGTACGATAACAGCAGGAGAAGGCTAATGTGTCCATGTTCTGTTTATGACCTTCCAAAAGGTTGTGGTTGGTCACTGTCAAAACAGGGTTCTGGACTAGATAGGCATTTGGTCTGATCTGTCTAATGTTATTCAGTTCCCTGACAGTGTGGGAGATGAATATATTTCCTTGATCCCATTGCATGTTCCTCTCTGCTGTATGCTATACAGCACATCTAGATCCCTGCTCATTATAGTAGAAAGGGAGGAGGCACAGGGCATCAGCATGACCAGAGAGGGTAGCTCCCTTGCCTGGTACTGCAATGGGAAATATAAAGACCCGGTGCAGATCTCTAGGTTGCAGCCTGGCAGACCTAGCCTTTATCGCTAGCTTGGGGAAACTCCACTAATACTTTCTAAATGGAGAGAATGACTTTGCAAATCATACATCACCCTTTAATTAGCACCTTTTGTTGCAAGATGCTTAACACAGCCCAACCTAATGGCCATGGAACTAGCAGGCATGATTTAAATCAATACAAACTATTTGATCCTTTATTTCTTAAGTGTGAGTAGTGCTTAGCTAGCTTTTCCTGTGCTCATTTCCTAGAACATGAGAAAGAAGAAAATGATGTGTTACTCCATAGAGATTTTCCTCATTCCTTTTTTTTTAATATTTTTATTGGGTTTTCACTTTTTATATAGACAAAACAAACACACATAACACCAAAACAATTACAAACAAAACAACAAACATATATAATTCCCAAAAATCTTATTTTCTAACCCTGGTCCTTGACTTCCCCCCACCCCCTCCCTTGCATCCCTATTCCCAAATTTGTATCAGCAAATTGGCATTTCTTCCGTCTTGATATTAGTCCTTTTATAAAAAACAAAAATAAAATTTTCCCTAAGTTGGACCCCAGTTCTCTTCCCTCGATTTCTCATTTTTTCTTACATAATTTTCTTATTACTAAACCCCCTGGTCTTGAGTGTTGTTTAAATTTAATGCTTCCCTCCCTCCCATCCCCGCTTTGCGTCCTTTCCCAAGACATGTCTAAAATAACAGTTTTTAGCCTGGGTTCCGCACATCCGAGGCTCTCAAATCCTTTCCAGTCCCTCTCCGCCGGTTTTGTTGGTAGTCCTTTTTGTCTGTCATCGGGTCTCGAAAGATTTCTTTAACAATCAGTCCAATCAGTCCATAGTCTCTTCCCATATTTAAAGGCAACTGCTGAGGAATCTCCAGTAGGTCTGAGTCTTGATGATAGTCAAAGTTGAAGTCTATGTGTAGGCCCCAATTGTACTTCTTTATTTCTAGTTCCTGAATTCCATAAACTCCCAGGGCCTCCACTTTCGTCTTCTGTATCTTTCGTAGACTTACACTGGATTTAATCCAATAGTCTCCTTGCTTGTGTTCTCCAGATGCCGACTTCTGGTTAGTATTTTCCCACATAACTTGTTCTCTTTCTTGTTTTGTCTTCTCCTCTTCTTTGTTTATTATTTCAAATTCAGCTGTGGGTACTTTCTCACTCAGGTCATCATTACATTCAGCAGGACTACTTGTTTCCAAATCCAAGGTCATCAATTGTTTACTCATAGCTGTAGTCTGCTCCTGTAAGGTTCCCACCAGTGAAAACATCCTTTCGATTTCTCTCAGTATCTTTCCACCCACAGCCATTGTAATTCCACAGAATTCCCCCTAGAGGGAATCTGGTTGCTGGATGATCTTTCCTCCAACAGTCCTCTGTCCTGTTGTTGTTTCTTTGTTTCCCACAATTTTAGTTCAATTGTAACTCCTTTTAATCCGGAGAGGTCTTAAGTAACAATTTTTCCACTGTTAACAGTCCATTTGACAGCTTTGACAGCTGTCAAACTCTGCTCCTCTACACAGGCTCCAAAGCAGATCGCTCCCGGGCCCGGGGGGGAGGGTTATTTGCCAGAAAACAAAGGCTCCTTCAACACTCCAATCTCCTAGTCAAATTTGCTTTTCTAAATCTTGGAAGTTGCTGTCTTTTTGAAACTCACCCTTTGCAGGGTGGGCACTCCAGCTTAGCTCTTATTTCGTTGCTCTGGATTGTCTGCAAGGAGGGGGGGGTGGGGACTTCCTTTTAGCACACCCCCCGGTCGTCTCAAATTCAGAAGGTAAAGATTTTAAAGTTCAGTTCCAAATTACTCACGGGTTCCTTTTTTTCAGTCCCAATTTCAAGGAAGGAAGTCAGCGCTCTCCAGTTATGGCTCGCGGCTTCGCTCAGTGGCGGTAGCGATCGACTCTCAGTGCCGCGCCGTCCCCCGTATCCCCTCCGTAGCCTTTAAAAAGGCTCATTGCGAATCAGGGGGGGCGCTTAAGGCACCCGCCGAGTCCTCGGTCCGCAGGCTTCCGCGCCTGCGGTTTTTAAGGGTCCCCGTGTCGCCGGCACGGCTAAGACCCATCCACCGCTGAGCCGGTTCCCTCCGGAGCTCGGAGGGAATCCGCCATTTCCAGATCGCGCCAACCTCATTCCTTTCCTTTGCTGTTCTGCGGCTTTGCTGTGCTTTGCATGCTACCTGTCAAGGGAATTGGGGTTGCTTGTGTGTAAACCTCTAGCTGTTCCAAACTGCTTAGGGGCGGTTGCGTCTTTCCCTGACTGAGCAGCCTGGGTGCTGCTGCTGCTCAGTCGCTCGACGAATCCGTGAGTGGGCGTCGCCTAAACTTCCTCCAGCATAAGAGCTCCTTGACAGACAACCTCCGCCTCGCCTCTCTGCGCGTAACCCTTCCGCGCAGAGTGGGCGTGCCTAGTGGTGCCCCTCCACCCTCCTCACTTGCTTCACTGCCAGAGTCTCAGAGCCTTTCCTCCGAGATGCTTTCTCCCTCTCCCTTCTTCCTGGTGTCACCTGGATCTTCTTCCCCAGATGACGTTCTCTCTCTACCCTTACTCGTTCCCTCTTCTGCAGAATTTGGAAGCCCCGCCTTCCCCCTCTGCTCCGATGTCAGTTCCCTGACACTACCTTTCCTGGATTTCAGTTTAATTTAGGAAAATTATTCAAATTCATTCCAGAGTTTGTCATTTCATTTCATTCAGTTGTATCTTTCATCCCCTTCATGCTATCAGTGTGCATGTGGACACTGATTAAAACACTGCAAAAAAGCAATCGTGACATAGTCCTACCTACGGCAGCGTCTAGATCCTTTTTGTGCAGTGTTTTAGTAATGTCCACATGCACTCGTGCATACTGATAAAATGGCATGCAGAACTTTGTACCTATAAGTATCATCACATCAAGATTTTTCTTCCAATGAATGCACATAAGCAATCTAATGTGGGTGGTGGTGAAGCACAAATAAACTGAAACCTACAGAAATCTGTGCATGACGTGCACATGTAAAACACTTGAAAATAAGAACAATGGAGGACAGCTAATCAGTCAGTTTACAATTCAAAGCAGCTTTTTCCAACCTGGTGCCTTCCAGATGTTGGTGGACTACAATTCCCATTAGCCCCAGAGAGCATGATCAACAAGCAAGATCAAGCTTGAAGACAGCCTACCCCTTCAAGCTTGGTCTTGCTTGTTTTTCTTTTATTTTCCATATTTGTCAGCCAAGTCACTTTCTTGCAGCTTTTGAGCTACACTTTGTAAAGGTGTTCCCTGATGCTTCTTGAAACTATGGAAGGTCCATATTTAGCAAGATGCATTAAAAATGGATTTCTTTCCATGAGCTCCATATGTTGCAGGATGCATTAGAATGTGCAGCCACCTCTTGCATGCTCTGTTGGTAGACAATGGCGTCAGGGGTTGTATTGAATGGAGCCCTATGTGGATGTTTCAACAGCCCAAGAATTTCCGCTTGTGCAACGCAACATTCTCCCCATCTACTCTCCTGTGCACTCCCTAAATCTGTTCTAGGGGTTCCCCCAAACCTCTGGAGCAGACCTAGGGAGTGTGTGGGGCATAAATGGGGAAAGGAGAGGGGAGAAGGACCCACTGCACAAAGAAGATGTGTAGATCTTTAGGTTGCAGTCTTTGTCACTAGCTTGGGGAAACTCCACTGAAACAATGATAAAACACAATAGTTGACCTTTGCCCAGGATGATTACAGTTGATGGTATTCCACCAGTGGATGACATGTCAAGATCTCTAAATATTTCTGAAATTCCTGGCTGGCTTCAGAGGTGATCATTGTGAAGGCAATAGGATTCATCCCTTTCCATGCTTATGGAAAGCCTGAGATTTGCAACTATCACACTTTTAAAAATATCTAATGAAAGAAGTGCAATCACATTTTACCGTCATCATTTTCTATGATGCTTAATGGCCAGTACAACATTAACAAATGAGAACAGAAATCCAGGCATGTGAACTGGAACTGTTTTAAAGCCCCATTTGGCTGGGCTCTATTCTCCATTATACCAACTACCACATTAATTGTTCTCATTATTGCAGACCACATGACAGCTAATCTGTTTGTTTTAATTTGCCTGAGTGGTCCTAAATTTTATCAAGAAAACCAGCTGTGTTCTCATTAAACTTTGCACAAGTACAGACAGATGCAAATTTTAATTTTAAACTCTTTCATCCATTGCAAAAGTGTCCTCCTTAGTAGACATATCCCCTCCTGCCCGACCTGTGGCTGTCAAGAACTGAAATATCATTTAGTGGTGTCAGAAGCAGACAGCAGTTTTACTAGAGATGATGGTTCTAGGGCAAACAGCTTGAGATAACTCATGCAGTTAACCAGTTTTTACAAGACAGAAGGGGATAAATATTTACTTCATTAGGGAAGGAAGAACCCTAGGTTTAAATCCTTAATTTTATAGAGCTCAGATTGGAGGGTAGGAAAAGACAAAGCAAAACTGGAAAACAGGTCACTACTAATAAGACCTAGGAGTAGGAGGTTGTTAGTTAATGAAGCTGCCCTACACTGAGTCAGACAATAGAAGAATGTACTGGATCAGGCAAATGGCATATCTAGTCCACCTTTCTGTCCTCACAGTGACAAACCAGGTGGCTATGGGAAGCTTTCAAACAGGACCTGAGTGCAAGAGCACCCTCTTCTCCTGTGGTTTCTAGAAACTGGTACTCAGAAGCACACAGGTTCAGTCCTTAGAGTCTGAACAAAACTCCATAAGTCAAAGTAAACTTAAATGGGAACATCTCTGTGGTGCAAACATCATGTTTCAGGTTTTAATAACTTCTAATGCCTTCCTTTAAAAAGATAGATGAATATTGTATATTGACTGTACATGCAACTTATTACTGGAAAGGTTATTACTCTCCAGATTTTAAGACATCCTTGCGATTTATACTTTCTAAAAAATACAGAGTAAGGGCAATACAACTATTACATTGTTTGATGCAAATCAATAGGAAGAATCTGTAGGGGGCGAAGAGAGGAATATGCTCTAAATATAGTAAACATGCATTGCTGCATTTGCTTTTAGGGCAGAGATTGTGCATTCAAAACTAGCGAAGTCACTGAAGTTCACCATTTCCTGGGTTGGTATACGAGTTTGTTGAGCTAAGAATGATCCAGCTCACAATGTTCAGAAGTATTATGGATCAAGCAGCTTTCCTCCGAGAGGCTCTTCATCAGTTTGGAAGGCCAATGGAGATTCTGCACATGTATGAGCAATATTCAGACTAACTAGGCACATGTGCAAATGTCCTTCAATACATTTCCTTCACTCTCAGTGAATCTATGAATCAAAACCCCAAATCCAACAACCTTTTGTTTGGTGAGCATTTCTCCCAAATTCTATCGAGATCAATTCTCTGGATTGTTCCTTGCAAACATCTATGTGGTTGTTGCTCCCCTACATCCCCACTCTCATAAACATTGTTGCTTTGGTTGGCCGGTGTATCTTTCTGTGTATCTCCTGGCAACTATCTACCATGACTGATACTTGAAATTCCAGTGATGACTCCAATCAGGAGCATGTGTGCACAGCACTCTCAGTGTGCATGCTCTAATCATTTTGAGCCAGGAGTCAACAATAGGAAACATGCCTACCAGCCACACATTTAGCATTAATGACATGCCCATAAAGTTCTTCCTTTTGGTTGGAGGGTACAGTGGTACCTTGGGTTACAGACACCTCGGGTTACAGACACTTCAGATTACAGACTCCGCTAACCTGGAAGTATTACCTTGGGTTAAGAACTTTACCTCAGGATGAGAACAGAAATCGCACTGCAGCGGCATGGTGGCAGCAGCGGGAGGCCCCATTAGCTAAAGTGGTACCTCAGGTTAAGAACAGTTTCAGGTTAAGAACGGGCCTCTGGAAAGAATTAAGTTCTTAATCAGAGGTACCACTGTATTGTTTTGGTTTGTTACTGCGTAAGGTACTTCTGTGCTTTTATATTGCAAACTGCCCCGTGATTCTTGGTGAAGAGCAGTATAGAAATTGAATAAATAAAATAACTAAAATAAACCCTAGCTAGCCCAGTATTCTCAGTCATGAAGGAGAGGTGATCACAAGAAAGAATTGTATGTGGCACTGTTGAGCCCTTTTTACTAACACCAAACATGTAGCTAAACTAGTGGGAGCAAGGCTATTATGTCATTGTCTGTAAGCTCTGCCCACGTTTGGCAAAAGTGTGAGGTGTGCATAGATCTCCAGACAATGTCAGAAAGGACTCATTGTTGAAGTGTGTATGACAATGGACTGTTTTGCTAACAACACAGCATAGGAAGCTGCCCTATGCTGAATCGGGCCATCTAGCTCAGCATTGTCTACAGCACCGATCTTCAACTGGTGGGACCCAGTACAAGGTCACTGCCAGATCTAAGCTACTTTGTAGTAAATCACACTCCTGCCATAAGCAAGTGGAGATGTGGGTCCCCAAATGCATGTTTGGGTTAGTGTTGGGTACCAGGTCTGAAAAGGTTGAAGACTACTGGTCTTCACAGATGGGCATCAGTTCTTCAGGGTTTCAGATGGCAGTCTTTCCCAGTCCTCCCTAGATTTGTTGGTGACCATGTGAAAACATGTGCTTTAGCATGTGAACATGTGCTCTGAGCTATGGCCAACTAAGCTTGCAGTTACTATTTTTGTGTCCTTGTTCTATACGTAGCCCTTCATCTCCTCCTAAAGCTTCTGTCATAAACAAAAAAGAACGAGTCGCTTCATTCGAGCCCATTCACCTTCTCCCAAATGAGCAGTGAAAATTCATGAATGTGGAGTTCACACCTCTTATTATTCTGCATGGCACTGTGTTGGAGGCCACTTTGCTTGCCCAAGCTGGTAAACATCTCCACAGTGTCATTTGCAAAATTAAATGGCCAGTAGTTTTCACCTTTTTCTGATTTGCTGATAGAGAACTCATAGGAAGGCCAATAAAAATAGCCATTCTACCTTCACCTCTATGATCCAGGGGGAACTAAAATAAGAGGCAGGCATCTTAATGGGGTAGGTAGCCAGGATTCATTTCCCCTCATGAATGAGGTGTTAGCTTGCACTTCGTTTATGAGGTGCTGATTTCAACCCCATTAATGAGGTGTTAATTTGTATCTCATTAATGAGGTGCAAATTGCAAGGGATTTGGCATCAATTATCTCCCCATGAACACACTTCAGCTGCGAATGGGTGGCAGACCTGTTGCTGAAACCTAACTAGAAGTATGAGCTAATACTCAGCAAAGACTTTTTTTTACTACGCTAAACAGTAGCTCTGTGTCCTTTTTTCAATTTACACTTATACATTCAGAGCTGCCAGTTATTTTTGCTCTCTCGCTTTGTTTTCTCCACAACAATCAGCATCCACAGCATATATTTATAGAAGGGGAATGTAAAGAATGTTTTGCATCCACCCAGCTTTCCTTGGAAACAGTACTGGAGTTAACAAGAGCATACACAATCCATAAGTTTAAAGTAATTACTTCCACTCTTTTCTCCCACTCAGATTTTACTTTGATTGAAAACAGCTTTAGTCACATTTGCTTTCTTTCATATAAAAACAAAGCAGTGTGACTTCACATACTCAGCTGCTGGTATCAATTGCCATGTGCCAGGTCGCAATAGATATACTTCTTCATTTTGCGGGAATTGCCAAAGAGGTCATGATATATTGAATGAGTCATCACATGGCAACTTGCTCCTACTTGATGACTGATGCTGGCAGTTTCAAGATCTCAAGTAATCAGTGCATTTAGCATCTGAACAACATATGGTGTTGTGAATTCATCTACTGATTGTTGGAAATTAGTTGCAATGTACCAACTCCAATGGTCATAAAGTCAGCAGTACAGTTAGATTGAGAAAGCAAAGAAGCTACATTTACTGGTTTTAAGATTCGAGGGGGCGATCAATGGTGCTACATTCTGCACCTAATTTGGAAATCAATTAATTTTCCAGCACTTCTAGCCAGATATTTAGGTGGTAAAGCTCTTATTTCCCAACAGGACAAGCTCATACAACTGCCAGCAAACAACAGGAACATCACCCAGCTACCTGTAATCCTTACAGCAATGCTTTAAGGTGAGTTTATATTATTATTTATTGCATTGCAAGTGGGTGGGGCTATTGAGGCTATGTTAAATATGGGAGTGTTTCGATAGGATACATGCCTGTTTCCTTTCAAGTCTCTCTTGTTCTTCTTGTTGAGTGCCCCACAGAATCCATCTAAGAATGTGAGATGCTTCTCTGATATTAGGTGGCATGAAACAGCAACTCCATGTGTAGGATGGGTGATACAGCCAGTGCATTAATGCAATTGCCATACATGCACATATTCGCACAACTGGTGCCTCCATGCGGTTTTGCTGTAATTACTAGTGGGGACCCCCTTTGAATATTACAGGTATCTTAGCTGAGCTTTAATCAATAGAGATTCAATGGGAAATTGTAGTTTTGAAGACTTCATGCTCACTGTAGTCTGAGCAAATATGTCTTAGGTTGTAATTCTATACTTTGCTGAAATCCTCCTTTAGTTTGGAGCAAACTTTGTTGAACCTATTTCTGATCATGCATAGGAATGGGCTTTGCACTTGTTTTTTTAAAAAAAACTTGTCCAAGGGTATGATTTGAAGGCCCGTGAGGCAGCAATGTCACTGAACCTAAGAATATCTGGGTCTGGTCAAGTCATTACCTGGGTGGCAGATGACATGGGAATGAACACACACACACACACACACACACACACTGCTTTGTGGTCTGCCTAGGAAATAAAACATGGGATATACATGCAAGAGGTAAATAAATATAACCAAATCCTAGTTCTATCTCCTCCTGCTCTGTGTTGGAGGTGTCATATCATACTGAGGACTTGTTAGATACTTTGTTAGGCTCTTTTTTTATTATAATGATACATAACAACAAATAAGGCTGGTTACTCAATCAAGGTAACAAGATCAATATGACTGAATCAAACAAGACATTTATCATCACCCAAATTCATTATTCAGTTATCAATGTTTCTTCACAAATTTTACAAACATTTTTCATTCCTCTATTGAATATCTGATATGGTAAAATATCAGTAGTTTTATCTAATTAGGTTCAGCAAGTAGACCTGCTGAAATTAATGGACCTATTCAACTGCCCTCAAATAACAGCAACATGTCCAATGGACAAAGGGAATTACAATGACCACAATTTGACCTCCCTACAGTTCTCTCTACAAGGTACAGCCACCAAATACAGTAGTACCTCGGGTTACATATGCTTCAGGTTATATACGCTTCAGGTTACAGACTCTGCTAACCCATAAATAGTGCTTCAGGTTAAGAACTTTGCTTCAGGATGAGAACAGAAATCATGCTCCGGCGGCACGGCAGCAGCAGGAGGCCCCATTAGCTAAAGTGGTGCTTCAGGTTAAGAACAGTTTCAGGTTAAGTACTGTGGGAACTGGAACATAACGAGTTAAGCTTTTCCCAGGATGCTACACCATTCTGACGTCACTTTTAGAAGCTCGGGAGGAGCTTGGGCAAAATCTGCCAGTCCCACTTAGAACTTTGTGGGGAAAAGACGTGGTCTTGGCATGGCCGCTAAAAGCCCTGGAAATTCTTGAGAAATGTTGGAAATAAATGCTGTATAGAGACGAACGGGACTCTGTGTGTTTGTCCGGGAGCTAAATCCAATTGGTGACAGTTTTGCAACGCTGTGCGAAGCTCTGCTGAACCGTGACGAGAAGTGCCGGAGTGGAAGCGTGCCGGGCATCAATAAATCGCTGATTGAGGTTCGTAAATCAATTAGCGGGGGTCACGGCAAACAAAACAGCACAGGTTATGGACCCATAAATTACCGCTTGTAAAACTGTCGCGGGAGCTGTAAAATTCTGCAGTGTCGAGCAGAGGCGGCACGAGGAGCAGACAGAAGCAAACAAGCAAGCTGCGAGACGCAGAGAAGTGCCTGTGTTGCTGAGAACTGCCAAGAGCCGAGGGCAGCTGAAATATCGTTTCTCCACGGAGCTGAGGAGCCAGAGGAGCTGGTGCGTTTGTAAGTACAGCTTGGGGCCCCTTGGGAGAACGGAAGGAGATGGCGGACGGCCATGATTCATTCTCCGTGCCCTTCGAAAAATTAAACGGCCAAAATTGGGGAGAATGGAGTAGAAAGCTGAAGGCCTGGCTGGTAGCCAAGGGTCTGTGGGACGCGGTCTTAGGGCCTCCACTGCCTCAGCCAGCCGCCGGAGCTGCAGCAGCAGCGATTGCAGATGCACATGCTTCGCAGAGGAAAAATCAGAAAGCCCTGGGAGCTATAGTGCTCAGTTTGGAGGGTTCACAGCTGCCCCATGTGGAGGGTTTGGAAACTGCGCATGAAGCTTATGCTGCTCTTGAAAGAGTGCACCACAGGACCACGGCTGGTGCTAAAATCCATACCACCAGGCGGTTGTTTGAAATGAAGCTGCGTCCAGGTGGGGACATAAGACAACATGTTACAGAGATGCTCTCTGTGTTTAATGAACTGCGGCTGTTGCAGGTGAATTTTACTGATGAATTGAAGGTTTATATTTTGCTAAGCTCTCTGGACAAAAGTTATGACAATTTATGTCTAACTCTGGAGTCTATGAGTCCGCAGGATCTGACTTTGGCTTACGTCACAGGACGCTTGGCCGACGAACAGGACAGACGTCTCAGGGAGAGCAAGTCTGGCGCACCAAGCTCCACCGGGAAAAAGGGGGGGCGAAGCAAGATGAGAGCTTTGTTCAGGCTTTTGCAGCTCGTCGGTGTTACGTGTGTGGATCTCACAGTCACTTGAAAAGAGACTGCCCACAGAAAGCGAGAGCAGCTGGGCAGGAAGCCTTCAAGGACACCTACCATGGAAATCAGCAGGGTTACCATGGGAACCAGTCTGGGAGAGCAGGCCAGCCTGGGAATGCAAGAGGAGGACGTGGAAAACAACACGAGACGTATCAGATAGCAGCGAGCATGGCTTTGTTCGAAGACGGCTGTGTGGAAAACTCCGAGTTTCGTTTTATTATTGACTCTGCAGCTAATCGCAATTTGATTCCAGAGACACCTGCTGTCGAGAGGTGGAACTGCACGGCAATACCTGCCGGGAAATCTGTACTGTTTGCAAATGGACAGAAAGCAAATCTGACTAACGTTGTAAATCTGCATTTTCGTATTTTGCAGGAAACGCTAGAGTGTTGTACCGTTCCTGGGATGCACCACTGTCTTTTATCTGTGCCGTATCTACTGAAAAAGGGATTCACGGTTTGTTTTCAGGGTGATGTGTGCACGATCTCCAAAGGAGGGAGGATGCTTGCCAAGGTTAAAAAGGGGCAGAATGATCTTTTCATTCTTAAAACGTCTCTGGAGGGTGAGGGGAAGGTTGAGAAAGCACAAGCACTGTGCACTGAGATTCCCGCTCACGTGCAATGTGCCCATATTTGGCATGCTAGGACGGCCCACAGTTCAGTAGAAGAACTGCAGGTGCTGCCGGAAGTTTCTAAAGGGTGTAAGATTTTAGAATGTGGACATGATGTAAGTTGTGAAACTTGCAAGCTGGCAAAGATAAAAGGATGCGGTTATCCAAAGATTGAGAGGATAACCACTAGGCCTTTTGAACAAATTCACATAGATTTGTGGGGTCCTGTAAAGGAACCAAGTCTGGGAGGGTCAAGGTTTCTGCTCTCAATGCAGGATAATTTTACACAGAATTCCTGGACTCACGGTCTCAAATCCAAGGATGATGCAGCACAGCTGATCAAACGTTGGATTGAGGAGGTGGAAGGAATGTTTTCCACCAAAGTGCAAGCTGTCACAAGTGACAGGGGAGCTGAGTTTACAGGTTCTGCTTTGCAGAAGTACTTTCGCAAGAAAGGAATACGTCACACAGTGACTGCACCCAATCAGGGGGGGAAGGCAGAGCAGATGAGTCAGGCTCTGGTTAAAACTGCTCAGGTGTTGCTGAAAGATTCTGGGTTACCTCCAAGGTTTTGGTTGGAGGCAATCAAGTATGTGAGCTTCACCTGGAACCACACCTACAATTCCATGGTAGGGGACACACCGTTTGGGCTGTTGCATGGCAGGAAACCCCAGATTCATTTTTTGCGCAGGTTTGGATCGCTTGCATCTGTGTCACTACCTGCTGGTTTGCAGGGGCCAGATGGATCCAAGTTCCGAAAAATGATCTTCTGTGGGTATGAGCCAACAGCGAATGCGTGGAAGTTTGCATTTCCATCAGGTGATCAGAGTAAGTTACTGATCAGCAAGCACGCTGAGTTCTATGAGCAGGACGAAAAGTCAAAACCTGCTTCCAAGCGTGATGTTCTTTCAGAATGTCTTTCTGATACAGAACAGGAAGATTCTGAGGGGGAAGAAGGGGAGGAAGAAGAAACGGAGTCTGATGATGACGATCAGGGAACTGACCAAAGTCAGGAACAGGAGAAGGTATCTGTAGTTTCTCCACAGGTTAAGAGAACACCCAAAAGCGAGCCCAGTTCTCCGGTAAGTGTAATGGAGAAGGTCCGAAAACGTTTTAAGTCAGAGGGGGAATCCCGTGAGGGTAAGGACACAGGTCCTGGTGGCAGTGAATCAGAGGTAACATCTGAGTTTGTGCCCAGAAGATCTTGTCGCTCAACGAAGGGAATTCCGCCAGACAGGTACCAGGCGACAAGTGCATGGGCCTGGTTCGCACAGTGTGATTCTGGGAGTGTTGAAGGGGTTCAACGGGTGCCTGGGAAAGATGCTGGGAAAGAGCACAAGGCAAAGGGAAAGGTGTTGAACTCAAAAAGGTCTTGTCAGAAGGTGCAGCAAGGGGGGGTGTGGGAACTGGAACATAACGAGTTAAGCTTTTCCCAGGATGCTACACCATTCTGACGTCACTTTTAGAAGCTCGGGAGGAGCTTGGGCAAAATCTGCCAGTCCCACTTAGAACTTTGTGGGGAAAAGACGTGGTCTTGGCATGGCCGCTAAAAGCCCTGGAAATTCTTGAGAAATGTTGGAAATAAATGCTGTATAGAGACGAACGGGACTCTGTGTGTTTGTCCGGGAGCTAAATCCAATTGGTGACAGTTTTGCAACGCTGTGCGAAGCTCTGCTGAACCGTGACGAGAAGTGCCGGAGTGGAAGCGTGCCGGGCATCAATAAATCGCTGATTGAGGTTCGTAAATCAATTAGCGGGGGTCACGGCAAACAAAACAGCACAAGTACGGACCTCCAAAATGAATGAAGTACTTAACCCGAGGTACCACTGTACTGAATAAAGCCATCCTTCTGTATTTGCCCTCTCAGCTTACACTGATTGATTTTTGTGGTCCTTTCTGACTTTTCTAAGTTCACATTTCCACAATTTCCTCTCTGGGAGCAGGCTTGTCCTCACATGTCCCCCTGGTTGCTACAGTATTAGAACAGCTCCAAATGTCTGTATCTCTTCTTATCCAAACACTACATTACAGAATATGATCTCTGAAAGTAGAAGTCAGCAACCAATCAATAACAAGCAGTATATTTCACATGAGCTGTCACATGTTCACAAATGAAAAGTGACTCTGCTATAATAGTGGTGCATGTTCAACTTTTAAAGTCACTCGTAAGCCCTTGGAATTGCAAAATTAAGCCCCCCCCCCCCATTTGTGTGCAGAACCCTTGAGGCTCTATAAGAGTGCGGTGAATCAGAAACACCATGGAAGCAACTGGTGTAGGAAATGTCACTGCCTCCAGAAGATCAGATGAGAGATATAATGACAGGCAGTTTGTGGAAGTATGAGTGCAATGGCTGGCCTTCAGGGGATAACTTGCTGAAGCAATCTAATCATTACTTATATCAGAAGTTTCACTAGAATGAGTTGCGTATGAAACTTTAAGGAGAATGAGTTGCGTATGAAACTGTAAAGAGATGTTCTTTGTGCATCAGGCAATACCTCTCTCTGGATCCATCCCATTTACAGGATGTGGGGGATCTCTTGTTTATTGATTGCCATTATATCCCACCTTTTTCTCCAAGGAGTTCAAGGTGATATATATCTTTAACAGGGAAGCATGGAGTAGCTTCTCTCACCTGTGTATGTCTGCTCAAATTCACGATAGCAATTAAAAGTAAAGCAATATTGGACTTCTGGTTTGGCTTGCCATGGTGGAGGCTGCTGATTACATCTGAGCCACTTTGCACAGGGTATTTTGAGGATGAGATGGGAGTAATCATCCTCCCACCCCCCCACCCCAGGGCCGGGGAGGGGCAGCTTCACCTGCAGATTGCCAAACACCTGCCCCCAGTCCAGTAGGAATGAGGGGGCAGGGGGTGATGAGTGGAAAACACCATGCCCACTAGGGGCGCATTGGAAGATGGCCAACAATACCATCTCTCCGGCCCACAAGAGGTAATTAAGAGGCTGTTATGGGAGTAGGCAGCCTCCCTTGCTGCCCCAAGGGAATGGGGAACACTGCCCTTGCCTGCTGTGCCCATAAATCAACCCCGGATTCGAAAGAAGGGGGTGAGGGCCCTAGGCAGAATGCCCTCGTGTGGACTCCGGCTCTCCTGGACACTGTCTCTGATCGCACACTAGCTGCAGCAATTTGAAATATTACAATTAGAAAGAAGCAAATGCACATATTTCAAGTGAAGAAGGGGAGTGAAGATTGCTAATTGAAGGGACCTCTGTGAAAGAAGACGACGGGTTGGAGCAACAGGAATATTTCATGGAGAAGATACATCAAAGGCTGGGTATGTCGGCAGCGGGACTGGATGGGGGGGAACTTTTTTTCTTTTCTTCTATGTGATTAACCAAGAACCCCTCCTCATGCTGAAATCCGTCGGTTAACTGACCTAAGCAGGATGTTTAAGGACTGTGTGGAAAAGAACTTTAACCAAAAGTATGTTTTATGGAGATCGAGTAAGAGCAAGAGCTTTTGGAATGATGCAGCAATAAAAACAGTCGCCATGTTGGCAGGCTTGAAGGATTTACAACCGGGAGAAGGAATGGATTTGTTTTCGGACTGCATTCCTGGCGAACCTCCTCAGAGGTTGGAGAAAGGCGACAGACCTGTGAAGATTAACGATGGTAAGACGGTTTTAATTTATAGAAGTGATGATATACGGAAACTGTCTGAATATGGTTCTTGGATGAATAAAAATATCCACACAGGATTACAATTTGTCTTAACCCGCTTTGGAGAGCATCAGAGGTCACAAAGAGAAAGGAAAAATATATGAGAATAACAAGAAGAGATGTGGAAAACAATAAGAAAGGACTGGACAGCATTGTGAACATCACAAGGATAGATTTGTGGACATTAAAGCAGCAGCAAGAAGATGATTGGATCCCCTTCGGAACTTGAAATATGGGTACATCCAACAAAAATTTAAAATTCGGCTTTGTAATTTGGAATTTGTGTAATTTTGTTTGATTTGATGCGATCGGTCGGTTACTAAAAATTATATTTTTTAAAAAACAAAAACCATGCATCTCTTTGGCAACTTTCCAGAGTCGCCACCATGAGCGAATGAACTGCTTTTTAAGATGATAATTTGGACTTAATTAATGGGCATGCTCTGAGTGAGGGGAGATATACTACTCTGCCAACTGATTCAGCCACTGAGGAGCTAAAGGATTCGAGTGGAAGAGAGACTATCTGTATTTTGGAACTGGTATGTCGGAACGGAAAGGAGAGCCTCCTTTGTTTCCTTTTGATATATTGTGTATTTGCTATTTTACTTGGCAAATCCCCCTGGAAAGTCTGAATACCAATTGATTATGTACGCAAGTGAGACTGTACTGTACTGTAATATTGATATATATTTGATCTAATTATTAACTGTGTGGAAAAGATTTATGAATTTGCAATTAATTATGATGGACTGTTAAGAGTGGAATATGGGAATTGAGGTTTCTAGCCAAAGTACAGGCATATCTGTTCTGGTTTGAGATGAGATGTAGAGGTTTGGACATATGCCTGGAACAATTGGCAGAAAGCCAGGTTTCCTCCATTTTGGGACGTGTCGTATTGGATTTACAGGCATGAAGAAATGAAAGTGAAAGACAAGGACAAAAATAAACACCCACACAGAGAGATACTATTTGATATAACTAGCTTGTTGGATGAACTCAGATGCTGTAATAACGAATGAAGGATTAACATTGGAATGATTTATGGGAACCACCTGGACTAATTATGAAAGCAGCACAAATGTGAGACGATTGCAATCCTCTGACAACAGAGCATGGGAAGTCAATCAAAGATTTATGATTTGGCTTAATATTTGGACTGTTTGATTATTTTATAATTCGGAATGTCTTTAATGTGGCCTTTACTGGATTGTTAAATTGGAAAACTTAATATTTTTTTTAAAAAAAGTATAGCAATATTCACATTTTTGTATGCAACTTTTTTGAACAAACAGCTTTTTTGCATGCAATCCCCTGAATAGTTGCTTTTCTGTCCCCATTTGTTGGTTTGAGAACTGAGCTGCTAAATTCTAAGTGCGAATTTTGCAGGACGTTTGCATTTTAGTTCACATATTATTTTGGGAAGTGCAGCTTATTCCATGCATGCCCCAGACCCTGGTCTCATACATTTGACTATTCTAGTGGGAATGTAAGATATTTAAAGCCTTGGCTTGGGTGAAATTATCCCCTCCTGCCCGCCACACAACAGTTCTATGACTTTCCTTGTGTGGTGCCCTGGAATTTTTTTTTATTTTACTTCAACAGAAAACAAGAGGGATGAAGTAAAGGTGGGGGGGAGGCATTCTACCCCGAGTCACCTCATTTTGAGCACTCGGTCAGATGCTGATGATAGTGTAACACTACATAGTCCCCAGATTCATAAAGCATAGACAGATATGAGAAGAAACAAACATTTATTTTTCACCATTCAGCTCACGAGATGTACAACTAAACTTCAGAAGCATCGGCAGCTAATTGTTGATTCTTTTGGCTTGCAAACAAATTACCCCGCCATATATACTCTTGCAGAAATTCTCAATAGCTTTATACTGACAGATCTGCGAAGGCCTCACTACAATTATGTTTAGAAACTAGTCTTGGCTTTGGCAGGTGATACAATAAATGGAAGTAAGAAGAATAAACATGTTTAAATATTTAGCCAAGGATGTCAAAACCAGGTATACGCATCCGAGTAGGGATGCCAGAAGGATTTTCTAGGCCCAGCATGCTCTTGATTTTTGACCCCCTCTCCCCAAACCCAAACAGGTTGAATACAAATGTAGGGGATGCATTATGCTGCCAAAGACAAACCTTGAGGATCTTGGGGAATGGGGTGTTTCTGCAGGGAAAGGGAGGTTTGGAAAAACTGTAGGAGACAGAAGCTTCCATAAAGTGCAGGGAGAAGTGGAAAACAGAACAAAGAGAATTAACTGCAGTGGTAATTTCCAGCTGCTGAAGTTCTGCCAAGCAAGAACTATAGGGTCTATTGAATATCTATCCCCAATCAAAGGTGAGGTTTTAAAGTTCCTAAATTCAGTGGTGGCTGGTGACCACTACACCTGGTGGAGCAGCTAGGTCATGGGTGTGTGGCCTAGTTGTTCTGGTTGCAGTTTGTGCAGTCACGCAGTCTTGCAGATACTTGCAGTCTTACTAATAGTTAGCACCCAACTGAACTTAAAGTATCTTACTTTGGTTCAGAGGGGGGTCCCTGCTGGGATAAATGTTTTGTAACTGCCACCTGTTCCGGTTCACTGACCTCTCTTTTGCAAATAAACCCTCATTTTAGTTCACAAAGTGTGTTTTTCAGATTTTTTGTTGTTGTAGGGGAGGGGGACACTCAGAGTTAGTCTGAAAAGAGAGTTAGAAAGCTTGCCCATCTATAGTTTATTAAAAGAAACACAAGGCACATCTTGCAGTAAGATGGGTAGGGTGGATGGTAACTAATGAGCTCATCAAAAGCACTACGTTAAATTTATATAATACAGCTATCTTCCATAAACTCCAGCAATACATAATCCTACAGTTAACAGTACAGCCAAATCTTTTCATCTACCCCAAATGTCCAACTGGAAGAAATCCATATATTATTATTATTATTATTATTATTATTATTATTATTATTATTATTTATACCCCACCCATATGGCTGGGTTTCCCCAGCCACTCTGGGCGGCTTCCAACAAAGTATTAAAATACAGTAGTCTGTTAAACATTAAAAGCTGCCCTAAACAGGAACCAATCCAGGAATTTGATTTGACAGAGCAAGTTGTGCAGGAGACAAAGGAGGAGGCTGTTGCTGAACCTCAAGTAACAGAAATGGAGAGAGTTGCGGCCTTGCAGGAACATAAGTTGTTGTCTCTGACGACTGAACCTGGAGAAAGTCAGATTTGGAGAGATGGAGTACTGTTTGGTTTGGAGATGGGAAGCTGGATAGATCCGCCTAAGCAGGGATGTTTTGACTTTTGGGATCTGGTTTTGGGCCAGGGGGAGTTTGGAGTTGTGGGGGCCCTTAACCTTGGAGGGACTTTGAAATATGCCTTCAAATATCTTTTGGATTTCAGTGCTGACTATGGAGAATGGGCTGACCTGTCGAGAAGGGATAAAGATACTGTCAAGTTGGAGTCTCCCCGAGATCTACCCCTCAGTGAGAAAGGAAGGAAATTAAGAATAAGATCAGCAGAAGACAAAGTAAAGTGCAGGTATAAATATGAAGAAGACCTGCAGAAGGGACATGGAAAAGACTTAAGAGCCTTGGATAGAAGGTCACCAGGTTGATGGACTAGATGGAAGGGATAGAAAGGACTGACAAAACCCGAGACCAGGAAGAAGAGACGATGGATGAAGATTAGAAGAAAGTTTAAAAATTCATTTAGAGAATTTTTGTAAAATTAATGAGTGTTAGAAAAAATGTTGGAATGAAACTATTTGGCTTTAGTAGAAATGCTTTAAGGAATTATGTATAAATAAGTTTTAAGTTTTAAGCTTTAGGGCTTTTTATGGTAAGATGAGGTTAAAATAAATTAAGGTAATTTAATGACAGAATATAGTGAAAGATGGAAAGGATTTGCTGAGATAATTAATAACTAGAATACAAAAAAGGGAGGCGTGAGGAGGTCGATGAAACAAGTTAATGAAAGATAAAAATTTGGGAATATTGGATTTGGTTTTTTAAATTTTTTGTCTGCTTTTGTTTTTGGTTTTGATGTATTCTGTGTTTTGCTTTTTCCCTTTTTTTCTTTTTATTGACTTGTATTGTTGAATTCCTTTTTTATTCTGTTTTTTATTTTTTTGATGTATTGTAACTCTTTATTGTCTCTTTTTTCCGCTTTTTTTGTAATCGTTAAACTTTTAATAAATATCATTTTTTAAAAAACAAAACAATGTGCAGTGTATTGCAGTAGTAAAAATTGGAGCTTACCAGAGCATGCACAATTGTTGCTGGGCTGTCCCAGTCTCACGCAGCTGGTGAAGCAGCTGGAGCTACAAACAGGCTCTCCTTGTCAACGGTGCCACCAGGGTCTTAAGTGACCGTGTTAGTTCAAGGTGCACACCCAGACTGTGAACTTGCTTACTCAGGAGGTGTGAAACTCCATCCTGAATAGGCTGACTACCAAACTCCTGCACCTCACAAATGCACACAGTTTGTGCCACTGCTCAGTTGGGATTCAGCCTGTGTTTTGAAAATGTGAATGCAGGAATCAAATTAGAGACCTCTTTTAAAAAGGGTGTGTGCAACACTTTTTCTTTATGCATGCAATGATGCCAACTAACTGCTTATACTAGTCAGTGCTGGCCCCTGCTGGGTGTCATGTCTTCCTTGCATTCTTTGCCTTCGCCAAGATGACTGCCAAGGCCTCAGCTGCCTCTCCTCCCCTGATCCTGGCAGTCCCTCTGCCTCACCCCCTTTCTCTGCCTCACTGCAGCTAGAAATTTTCTTTTAAATTTAGACCACACCTGCACTATACATTTAAAGTCACTTTAACCAGCCATTACTTCCCCAAAATAATCCTGGGAGCTGTAGTTGTGTGCTGAAAGGAGACCAATATCCCCCTCACAAAGCTATAACTCTCAACAAACAAGCAACAGTTCCCAGGATTCTTATGAAGAAGCCATGACTGCTACAGTGGTGTAAAAGTGCTTTAAATGCCTGATGTAGATGTGCTCCAATCTGTTTGGCTCCAAAAAGGTGTGTGTTATTTGCAATTCAGAAAGACCCTAATCTGCAATAGGATATAGCCATTGGCATGGGGTAAAACCATGAAATACAAAGAACTGTTATTGTATACTGCTCTTTCAGCCTAACCTTTGACACAGATAAAAACAATGGATAACCTTGAATAGTTGCTGTAAGCTATTTTCTTGTGGGTTGGCCGACAGTTCTGCATCTATTTTGTGTTGTTTTAGCTTTGTTTTGAATGTATCTGCTGTTTGGTGTGTTTTAAAGTGCTTTTATTGTACATCTCCTAGAGACTATTGTGTAGAAAGTGATTAATTAGTTAACAATACAAAAAAATAAGAATGCCGTTGGAAAGATTATGAGACCGTAAGATCATGAGATGAGCCTGCTGGATTAGACCAATAACCCATTTAATCAACATCCGGTTCCCACAATGGTTGTGGGAAGCCCGCAAGCAAGACTTGGACGCAGCAACACTCTGCTGATCTGTAATTCCCAGTAAGAGTTATTCAGAAGCGTAATGCCTCTGACAGTGGAGGTAGAACATAGTCACCGTGGCTAGTAGCTGTTGTTGAGGAGCTTTTGCCTCAGTTGCTACCTTGTGCAGAGTACCAAGGGGTGGGGAGGCACTATGGAAACTACATATTTCCAAATGTCCAAAGGTTAGTGGGACTTCAAATGATTTTGAATTTGCACACTGAGTGAATAGAAAAACAGCCTCCTGTACCTGGGACCCAGTTAATGTGACAAGAAGAATGATATCCTCCCTCTCTCTCTCCACTCCCAACTATACATTTCTTGCTGTCAAGCTATTGTGCAGCATCAAGAAAAGGAGACCCCATAGAGATGAGCCCAAGCAGCATTACCCTACCCATGTCGATCTCAAGGTCACATTCTG
Organism: Podarcis liolepis; assembly: GCF_965112155.1. Lineage (NCBI taxonomy): Eukaryota > Metazoa > Chordata > Lepidosauria > Squamata > Lacertidae > Podarcis > Podarcis liolepis. The sequence goes on from NC_139554.1 coordinate 25,181,270, forward strand.
GGGAGGGAAAGGCAGCAGTGATAACCCGCATGCATCAGAAATTTAAGTGCCATCATCACTAATGCCTCCAATACCTGTTTCCTAAAGGCATCTGCTTCATGAATAAGCAATGCGGGAGCTGCGAATAAGCAGATGGAGTGTAGCTGATGAGTTCCCTCTGGGCAGACAGAACACAGTTAGCAGTTATGTATAACAAGGATCACATAATACCAGGCTTCCGTGTCTACATGGGCCTACCAGTCAAAGAAAGCAAATCACGTTGAGGATGCGCAGATCAGGGGTTGGTTGGAAGAGGAGTGTGGGTGAAGAAATTTAGAGAAATGCAGAACTGCAAGTCAGCAAACCTGATGCAAGCATGCATCAGTTTCAGAAAGCACACACAACTTTTGCACTAGTGCTATAGAAATAATATAGGAAGATATATTGACAGACCACCTTATACACCCAGTAGATCTCTGCAGTCCACTGAAGAATTTCTCCGGCAAGTTCCAAAGATCTCAGAAAGCCCCCTCCACAGTAACTCGGAGCAAGGCTTTTAGTGTGGCAGTCCCTGTTCTGCAGAACAGCATTCCTGTGGAGCTATGACAGACAACTGCCACTGAAATGAGGGTCTGGCACCAGTGAGTGCCCCAGGAGATGCCTAGTTCTGAATTCCTTGCTAGAGTCTGGAATTTTGATTCAGTTGGTCTTGTTTGTAAGTACTCCACTTTTCCCTGTAAAAGATGTATACAGTGGTACCTCGGGTTAAGTACTTAATTTGTTCCAGAGGTCCGTTCTTAACCTGAAACTGTTCTTAACCTGAAGCACCACTGCCACTGCACCACCAGAGCACGATTTCTGTTCTCATCCTGAAGCAAAGTTCTTAACCCGAGGTACTATTTCTGGGTTAGCGGAGTCTGTAACCTGAAGTGTATGTAACCTGAAGCGTATGTAAACCGAGGTACCACTGTAGAAGAGGTGCATTAGAATGCCTCCTCAGATATAATAATAATAATAATAATAATAATAATAATAATAGTAATAGTAATAGTAATAGTAATAGTAATAATAATTTATTATTTATACCCTGCCCATCTGGCTGGGTTTCCCCAGTCACTATGGGCGGCTTCCAACTGAATATTAAAAACAGTACAGCATCAAACATTAAAAACTTCCCTAAAGAGGGCTGCCTTCAGATGACTTTTAAAAGTAAAATAGTTGTTTATTGCTTTGACATCTGCTGGGAGGGCGTTCAACAGGGCAGGCGCCACTACCGAGAAGGCCCTCTGCCTGGTTCCCTGTAACCTTACTTCTCGCAATGAGGGAACCACCAGAAGGCCCTCAGTGCTGGATCTCAGTGTCCAGGCTGAATGATGGGGATGGAGACGCTCCTTCAGGTATACTGGACCGAGGCCATTTAGGGCTTTAAAGGTCAGCACCAACACTTTGAATTGTGCTCGGAAACGTACTGGGAGCCAATGCAGATCTCTCAGAACCGGTGTTATGTGGTCCCGGCGGCCACTCCCAGTCACCAGTCTAGCTGCCGCATTCTGGATTAATTGCAGTTTCCGGGTCACCTTCAAAGGTAGCCCCACGTAGAGCGCGTTGCAGTAGTCCAAGCGGGAGATAACTAGAGCATGCACCACTCTGGCAAGACAGTCCGCAGGCAGGTAGGGTCTTAGCCTGTGTACCAGGTGGAGCTGGTAGACAGCTGCCCTGGACACAGAATTAACCTGTGCCTCCATGGACAGCTGTGAGTCCAAAATGACTCCCAGGCTGTGCACCTGTTCCTTCAGGGGCACAGTTACCCCATTCAGGACCAGGGAATCCCCCACACCCACCCGCCCCCCTGTCCCCCAAAAACAGTACTTCTGTCTTGTCAGGATTCAACCTCAATCTGTTAGCTGCCATCCATCCTCCAACAGCCTCCAGGCACTCACACAGGACCTTCACCGCCTTCACTGGTTCTGATTTAAAGGAGAGGTAGAGCTGGGTGTCATCTGCATACTGATGAACACCCAGCCCAAACCCCCTGATGATCTCTCCCAGCGGCTTCATATAGAAATTAAAAAGCATGGGGGAGAGGACGGAACCCTGAGGCACCCCACAACTGAGAGCCAAGGGGTCTGAACACTCATCCCCCCCCCACCACTTTCTGGACACGGCCCAGGAGAAAGGAGCAGAACCACCGTATTACAGTGCCCCCAGCTCCCAGCCCCTCTAGACGGTCCAGAAGGATGTTATGGTCGATGGTGTCAAAGGCCGCTGAGAGATCCAGCAGAACTAGGAAACAGCTCTCACCTTTGTCCCTAGCTCGCCGGAGATCATCAACCAGCGCGACCAAGGCAGTTTCAGTCCCATGGTGTGGCCTGAATCCCGATTGGAAGGGATCCAAATGGTCCGCATCCTCCAGGCATGCTTGGAGTTGTCTGGCAACCACCCGCTCAATCACCTTGCTCAAGAATGGTAAATTTGAGACTGGGCAATAGTTGGCCAAATTGGCTGGGTCTAAAGATGTTTTTTTAAGAAGCGCTTTAATGACCGCCTCTTTCAGCGGGTCTGGGAAGGCTCGCTCACAGAGGGAAGCATTCACCACCCCGCAGAGCCCATCGCCCAGCCCTTCCCAGCTCGCTTTTATCAGCCAGGATGGGCAAGGATCAAGGAGACAGGTGGTCGGTTTCACTTGTCCAAGCAGCCTGTCCACATCCTCGGAGGTAACAGATTGGAATTGATCCCATGTAACAGGACCAGACAGAACTCTAGCACACTCCCGCCCTGGCCCTGCTCCCACGGTGGAGTCTACCTCCTTCTGAATCTGAGCGACTTTATCTGCAAACAACTTTGCAAAAGCATTGCAGGAGATCTTGGGGCCCCTACCAGGCCCCGGTGGTGCAGGTGGTTCCGATAGATTGCGAACCATCTGAAAAAGTCTCCTGCTGCTGTTTTCTGCAGATGCAATGAAGAAGGCCCTCTTCGCCGTCGCCATTGCCACTTGGTAGGCTCGACGTTGAGCTCTAGCCCGTGTCCAGTCTGATTCAGAATGAGTTTTCCGCCACCGGCGCTCTAGCTGTCTCAACGATTGTTTCATCACCCTCGGCTCCGGGGAAAACCATGGGGCTGTCCGGGCTCCATGCAATCGGAGAGGGCGCTTCGGAGCCAGACAGTCAATAGCCCTGGTTAACTCCGCATTCCAGCAGGCCACCAGGGAATCAGCTGAAAGGCCATCAACTTGGGATAAAACATCCCCTACCACTCTCTGGAAGCCAATTGGATCCATTAAGTGGCGGGGGCGGACCATCCGAATCGGTCCCACCTCCCTGCAGAGGGGAAGGGTCGCGGAGAAGTCCAGTTGCACCAGGAAGTGATCTGACCATGGAACTTCTTTTGTTTCGCTAGAATGTTGTTTACCCACATTTTACCACAGCTTTTCAGTTCCTTCAGTTTCCCTATGCCTTTCCTCTTCTACATTACCAAAGTGCACATGGACATTGAAACTCTTGAGGAGACTAAAGCACTACAACATTTGCCCTCCAGTGATGATCCAATAGTCTGTCACATGCTATATAATAAAAATTTAGTTAGGAAAAAATGGCAATAAGTTACATTGTTTTCTTTTATTATTCGTTTCATTTGATTTGATTTATGAACCATTCCCCACTAAGCACAAGAGAAATATAATAAAAACATGATAAAACCATTTTAAATCCTATACAGATACAGAATTGGGATGCTTCGCTTCAAATGCTCATTGAAAAAGGAAGGTCTTCAATGGGTACCAAAAAGGCAGTAGAGTTGATGTTTGTCTGATATGTAATGGAAGGGGGTTCCAAAGGGTACGTATCATTACATTAAAAGCTTGATTCTTCACATCATGCAGAATGGACTTCTGACATAATGGATCCTGCAGCAGGCCCTCTCAGTTGGGTTTATAAGGGGTGGAATAACCTTTTACTTAAATCACATACGGAAGCTGCAGGGCCCAGGTGACATATAAGTTCCTTCTTGTGGAAGTCACAAACAGATGCTTGTGTGTGGGACTGATGAGATGGGCCTTACAGGAGCCCCTTTTCAGCAGAGCACAGAGATTGGCTGGGTGTATAACGGGGGAGAGAATCTTTCAGGTATCCTGTCCCAAGCTGTATAGAGCTCCAGCACCAGCACTTTAGATTTAGTCCTGTGGCTACTCGGTAACCAGTGTAACTCTTGGTGTGAATTGCACAATGTTTCATTGTATCTCTTGTTCCTTGTACAGTCATACCTCGGGTTACAGATGCTTCAGGTTGCATTTTTTCGGGTTACGGAGCCGCTGAAACCCAGAAGTACCGGAACGGGTTACTTCTGGGTTTCGGCGGTTGCGCATGCCCCGAAGCGCTAAATCGTGCTTTGCGCATGTGCAGAAGCGTCGAATCGCAACCCACTCATGTGCAGATGCGCAACTGTGGGTTGCAAATGCTGCAGGTTGCAAACGTGCATTCTGCCCAGATCACGTTCGCAACCCAAGCGTCCACTGTATAACATATTACCATTGCACGCCACATAAAAGCAGTCATGATGAGATCATATGGCAGTGACATCACTTCCCCATGAATTGGCAACAACAGCAAGGATGGGCGGCAGCAAGCGCAGGAGGTTCCGAGGGTTAGCAGAGGACGCTTGGAGGTCTGTGGGCCCCAGCAACTGCCCAGCGATGTCAACCTTAAAACCAACTCGGAACATCAGCAATTCATTTTAGAGGTCTGTCAGAAAACATATTGTGGTGGCCCAAGCCCTACTTTGTTACTGAAGAATTTGCTGGAGGACATGTGGCTCAGCTCTATTCAAATTAGATTCAGACTATGGGAGCACTTGAGAATGAGTGGCATTTCAATTGGGAGGTGTAACTGTGTATTAGAATGTTATCTTTGGGACTGTCCAGAAGCCTGCCGCATCCACGACATAATCATCCAGAAACAATGAATTTAACAATAGCTGAGATGCGTTTAAAAATGTAGAGATTAAACCGGCAGACAAGGGTGACAAAACACGGTCTATAAAAGCATCCTCTGAGCTGGTTAATAATTAATGTGTCTGCTATCTTGCATGCTGTTATTTATTGGAGAAAATGCTACCTGGGAGATAATGCAATAGTAAGGGCAATCTGAATGTTTTCAGCAGATAGTTTAAATACTACCTGACATGTCCCTGTTTACTAGAAATCGATGCGGGCCGCTGCAGTCATCCTTTTCATTTTCAAATTATCAGATTGCCGCCACTCCCCCTGCATTTTCTAATTAAATTGTGCATAGTCTACCAACGACAGAAGCACTGCTTGATCCCCTATTGAATATTTTGCTGTTGGCCCAAGCAATAGCTATACATCAAGTGGGTTCCTCTCCCCACTTCCCTCCACCTCATGTTGACCACAGCAGCCGCTTGATTTATTTTCTTATCAAAACCATGATCTCTGCTCACAAAGCTGGCGTGCTACTTGTACATCACTTCCACAAAAGGAAACAAAACTGCTTTATGTCCTGACTGCAGGCGCTTCTGTGAAGCTGGAATATTTTAACATCTGTTAATTAGAGATCACAAACTCATAGCGTCGTGAACCAGTTGCAAGAGAGTGCAGTGGGGATCAGAAACGCACCACCCACTCCTCTGCACAGACCATTGCTTTCACCTAGCCTATTAAAATGCTGTCTTTTAATAGATTGAATTAATCCTCTATATAAAAGAGGAAATTAGACTGTTGGTTTAATCACTCGCACTTTCATCTTGGCTTCTCCTTTGCAATACAAGGGTAGCTTATGACCCGTTTCATTAAGGAATTACATACCATTTGCATGGATTCCACACAGGAAATGTACCATTCAAAGAAGTTGAAAAGGGAGCTGTTTGCCATGCGCTTCTAGATAATCACAGTCTTTATTATCAAAAATTAGTGTAGTTACGCGGGGGGGGGGGGGCTTTGTGTCTTTGAAAGTGGGATACCATGGGAAGGTTTCATAGTGGCGCACTGCACACACCCTGGGCCCAATGGAGGCTGGCTCCCACCGAGACTGCTAGACCAATGGTAGGTGGAGCAAGAAGCAATGGAGGCCGAATCAACTGGTTGTCATTTTACGCCCATCTTCCTGCTTGCTGAGTTCCACAAGGTCAAAACGGAGGCAAAGGAGGAGGAAGCTGAGGGCCAGGGTCACCTCCTGGTCTGATTCTAAGGAAGGAAGGAAGGAAACAGGTTGGAACTGGCTGAGGGGCAGACTGAGGTTGGTAGGGCAATGTCCTATATTCCTTAATGATCCAGCCGCCACTGCTTGGGTCCAAGTCAATGTCAACAGCATCTCTTCTCATGTGGTTTATGCTGCAGAACTTGGCAAACTGCACATTCTGTGTCTCAGCTCATGGCCTGTTCATTTTTCAAGGCTTCAACACAAAATTGTAGTTTTTCACTTTTTGCAGAAACCCTGTTATCCATCCCTACAGTGGCCTACAGTCCTGTACCAGAGTGAGAGACCAGTTCTCCTCTGATACTACTGGCTTCTTTTTTTAGTTATAATAGTTATAATATAATAGTTTAGTTATAACAGTGCACCTCGCATCTATTTGTTTTTCCCTACAGATGCACATCTAGCTATCTTGATATTACAGGATCATGGGAGTTTCTTCTGATGTAATTCTTTTTTATCCAGAAAAAAATGCTGGCTGTGTGAGGCCTGACGCTCCTGGCATAGGCAGTGCTGCTGCTTGCCAGGGTGGGGTGAGGTGGCAATGAGGTCAGGGGAGCTCTGGGTTGGCAGACTTGGCATTCTGATGGTGCTCAAACCTGTGGGAGACTGACCTTGCCAACCTGTCGCTCCCCTGGTTTTGCTACCACCACACACTGCTCAAAAGAAACCAACATTTTTTTGTCTTTGGTTGGAATACTCTGGTGTTGTTGTTTTTTGTTTGTTTTAAGAAAACTAGAAAAAAAACATGTTTTGGATAATGAAAAGTTAAATTGATTGGTTGGCAGGAAAACCGCTTGCAGCTGAAAGCCAACTTTTTTCCACGTTTTAAAAGTTTTTGTGTGTTTAGGTTTTTTTTGCAACTAATCTGTAGTTGTAAACAATACATTAATTCAGAAACCCATGGCATGTGGTATGGCTTAATTTCTAAATAAGAGGTATGAAAAACATATGAATCCTTTTACATGGAAACTCTATCCCTGTGAGGAGACAGTGGCAGCCTGCACAGGTGTAATGGCACATTTTCCCAAATAACAAGTCCTGTTGTGAGGAAAACAGGGAGGTTAAAAATTGTAGTTCCATCAAGTCAAAATGTTACTTGCCACCACTGACAATATCCAGATTATTGTTGTTGGGATTTTAAAAAATAATGTATCTCTCAAGGTCTCGGTTCTTCATTAATTCTCACAAACACCCTTTCGGCTCACCTGTGTTTGATACTGAATGTAATTTTACTTGCTGCCATCCAACAAATGTAATCAAAGAATAAGAATGTGCCAAGGTCCAAGCTCTGTCCTTGAAAAAGTAGACACCACCATCAATAGACATGCTTAATGGCTGACTTTAAATGCTAGGAGTTTTTTAAAGGTTCAGTTGGCAGGTAAAGTAATAGATTTATGAGATAGCCGTTGAGTGTCTTAGAGAGAAGTATATTCCACTGCCAACATAGAATAGGTCAGCCAAAATATTCTAGATGCTTTCATTATGAATTATCCCAAGATGGAACAGCTGTGGCATTGTCCACATGGAACAAAAAGCAGCAATCAACTTAACAGGCATTGAGTGAAAAATAGCCACTGACTCCTTTATGGAATTAAGGAGCACCACAGGGGAGCGTGTCCATTTTTTCTTTCCAATATTATTTATTTTAGTTATGCTAAGTCCAAAGGCAACCTACAACAGAAGAGAAATAAAACTACAAGAAGAGCCCATGCTTGATCAGGCCAAAGGCTCATCTAATCCATCATTCTGTTCTCACAGCGGCCAACCAAATGGCGATGGGAATCCTGCAAGCAGCACCCAAGCAATTCCCAGAAACTGTTATCCAGAGGCATACTGCCTCTGACAATGGAAGTAGAACACACCCATCATGGCTAGCGAACACTGATAGCCACATTCTCCATGAATCCTTAAAACATAACAATCACGTCTGTAAACTTTATATTATAGAAAGTAGTCGGATATAATTCTAATTGTTGTTGTTGTTTAGTCATTTAGTTGTGTCCGACTCTTCGTGACCCCATGGGCCAGAGCACGCCAGGCACTCCTGTCTTCCACTGCCTCCCGCGGTTTGGTCAGACTCATGCTGGTAGCTTCAAGAACACTATCCAACCATCTCATCCTCTGTCGTCCCCTTCTCCTTGTGCCCTCCATCTTTCCCAACATCAGGGTCTTTTCCAGGGAGTCTTCACTTCTCATGAGGTGGCCAAAGTATTGGAGCCTCAGCTTCAGGATCTGTCCTTCCAGTGAGCGCTCAGGGCTGATTTCCTTAAGAATGGATAGGTTTGATCTCCTTGCAGTCACTGCCTTGCCGTGGCGAAGGGGCTTGAATAACTCGGAGAAGCTATGAGCTATGCCATGCAGGGCCACCCAAGATGGACAGGTCATAGTGGAGAGTTTTGACCAAACATGATTCACCTGGAGCAGGAACCAGCAAGCCACTCCAGTGTCCCTGCCAAGAAAACTCCATGGACAAAGACATAATTCTAATACAAATGAATATTTTGCACTTTTTAAAACCAAAACAAATCAAAACTGAGAGGCTATTACTGTCCTACTATTGTTTTGCCATAACATCAATAGGCTTTTGATTTATTCCTTTTTTAACCTGCCTGGCTGGAATCAGGTCATTATCAGTCATATTTTCCAGACCAGACCATTTGGTTTTAATAACTGTTCCAGTTAGTTATTAGGTTTGTAGTTAGTCCTTTCATCCAGCAGAACTCTCTTCTCAGACACCTTGCAAAGTAGGCCCACCAGAATTCCCCATTCGGCTCGCAAGACCATTTTGGGGGCAAGCCATACCCTTCTGCCTTACATCTGACATAAGAATGTGGCTTAATCAAAAGGCCCTTTGTGGGACACGAGGAGGGAAGAGACGGGAAGAAACACTCTTGTGCAAGCAGGAGGCCTTGCCCAGGAATACTGCTGAGGGGATTCATTTGTTGAATCCCAATTTATGTTGTCTGTGGGCTATTACTTCTGATGTATCTCTCACCTTTCTGTGGCAAACTTGCTGGAGAGCATGCATGCATATCTCAAAGACCCTTCCCAGTTAGCTCTGCAGGAAGATGCAGTTTGTATACCTGCCACAACAAGGGGTTAACTTCATTAGGCATAGATTATAGCAAGCTTATAACTATGTGAGTACAAGGAAGCTGCAGAGCACAAAACCACTGGTCCCTTGACTTTCTATTAAGTTCTATTACATCAGCAAGGGTGAAATCCCCCCCCCACCTATATCCTTCAGTCATCTTTAAAACAATTAAGCTAAATACATGCCCAAGAGAAGAGTGACTATGATAGTTTGTTCAATGTCTGGAGAGCTTCTAATCCTACAGGAATATAAAATATCTTACAAAGGATAGATTATGGTACTTTCCCCATGTTGAAAGATTGAATTTAGAAGGATTTAAAGAGCACCTACAGAAAACTCTCGACAGATGCAATGGCTCCAGAGAACCAAACCTACTAAATGTCTGAAAGTTAGAGCTTTAGTGTAAGGTGAAAACTTCTAGCTATATCCTCTGAAACTGGCTAAATAATCAAAATTCTTTGCTCCTGGCTTCACATGCAGGTATATTAGTAAATGACTGGGCAAGATGAGAAATTACTCAATAGAGCAGAGTGAACTGTCTTGGAGCAGTGATGCAGGTGAGACGCCTCTGTGACGAAGGAAGATTGCACATTGCAGGAGACAAACCCCTGGAAGAATGTGACCCACAGAAGCAGGACTGACAGGGCCAAAATTTATTCCATGCCCTCTCATTGGACACTTATTTCTAGCCAGAGAAGCAAGGACAGCAGTTGCAGACCTCAGAATACACTGAGGTGACGTGTGGCGAGTGACTCTTTATTGAGGAGGATAGGGGCAGCTGTGTGTGGAGGTAACAGGATGTTCTGGGAAGTGTGCTGTTTTCCAGGTGCAAAGATTCAAGAGATGACAGAGAAGTTGCCAAGTCTCATAAAGTTCACTGACCACAGCCCCTTCCTTCTGATCCATGTGGGTACAAGCAATACTGCCAGACACGGCTTTGGACATATAGCAAGGGAAGTGAGACTCTGGGCAGGAAACTGAAGGGCCTGGGGGCCCAGGTGCTTTTCCCCCCATCATGCCTTCCTATTGAAGGTCATGGCCCCGGAAGAGAGAGCAAAATATTGAAAGCAAGCCAATGATTTTGCAGATGGTGTCCTCAAGAAAGGTTTGGCAACTTGGACCATGGTGTCTGCTTCCTTTTGATATGTGTGTGTGTGTTACAATACAATACAATACAAAAGCAATCCATTCATATGCTGCAAGAGCTGCTTTATTTTCTATCTATTGATCAAAGAGGGCAATATTATTATCTTTCCAATGAATCAATATCAGTGACAGCACTATTTTGAATGGCATATTCTTGACCCTCTGCTTTCTGCAGTGTTATGCTATTGTGTTCAATTGCATAGTATAACCTTAGAATCAAACTATAAGGAAGTTTTGTAGTTACTTTGCAGGAAGAAATGCACAGATTGTTAGGAATAAACCTTTCCCAAAAGAACTGAGAAAATCCACTCCCTGGTGCAAATTAAATGAGGTCACAAAGTTGATTCATCTGAATAGAGAACAATGTGTCGCTGTCCGCTTCATTTACAAATGTGAGTAGAGAAATGTGAATTGGACATGGCATGATAATATTATTTATGAAAGATTATGGCCTGTCCAGGGAAGTCCAGAGCTTTCATACTGCACTTTGCAGATAATGACTTTCCTCATTATAATCAGAAACACGCTGGTATTAATGTCACTATATTACTTTGTACCCTGGTCAGTTTCATTCTGTACAGACAGAGCTCAATAATAGGGGATACACATTGGCACCAGATTCAACTTGTGTCTGTAACTGTAGCTTTGAGAAGCAGCCTAATCTATTTCAAAGCTGCTTTGTGTCTTTCCAACTTTACTCTTTATTCAGAACCAAATTAAATTTGTAAAAACAAAGCTCTCTCCCCATTCACTATAATGGGAAATCTTTTTTTAAAAATGGCTATGTATTTTTTCCTTTCTACAGAAGTGGGTGAAATTTGCAGGCATGCTTACTCCTTCTGAGAGGCAAAGCTCCCAAATTTTAGAAAGGTAGCTACAATGGTTCTTCAGCAAGGGGAAAGTTTTGGGTGGGTGCAACAGGAATCATAGGGGAAGAGGTGGTGGAAGAAAAAAATGGTTTAGGGGGGAAAAAGCACTTTCTTGCCTTATTCTGTCAGGGCAGGTATTTCAGCTTGCCATATGGAACAATCCAAGTCTTCTCTCCTCATAAGAGGTTCTAGGAGTTTCCCTGACCCTCTGAACCAATATCAGGGGTCAGGAGTGTGGGGTGCGCAAGGAGGAAGGAGTGGGCGAAAGCACTCTTGTGCAAGTGAAAGCCCTTGCCTGAACCTTCACTGATAAGACTCATTAATTGATTATCACTCCATGGATCACAGGGAAAGACTAGGATGGGAAAAATGTCACTCTCCCAGCAAAGACTCTTTAACTCTAATAGGTACTGGCAGAGGTAGGCTTCTGGCCTCCGACGTGGATTTTTGAGGATACAGCCTCCTTTCCCCAGGAGAGAGATATCTGTCCATTGACTTTCATAGCAGGAAGGGTGTTGGTGGGATTCATGCAGAAAACAAACACAATTTTTAATCCAGTCCACAGATCACTGCATCGATAACAACAACAACAACAACAACAACAACAACAACAACAACAACTTATTTATTTATTTATACATACATACATACATACATACCCTGTCCATCTGGCTGGGTTTCCCCACTGTGATTGGCATGTGCTGGGGAAATCATTCACCGTGATGAAAACCTAAGGTGCATTCAGATGTGGGGAATATTGTGTGAGTTTTCTGACAATAATAATACTAATACTCACACTTCTGTGTTCTAATGTTTCTTTCACACTGAAGTGCATGTTGTATGACAGGGAAGATCCAAAACCAGGAAGGATCAACTATTTGAAAAAGACTGACTGGGACTTCCGGGTTAGCGCCATCGGCAATGGTGGAGTTCCTCTGACCGAGAGGAACCCGCTCCGTGAAAATCGGGTCTTGCCGCCGCGGCGAAGGCGGAGACCCGTTAAAAATCCCAGGTGGAGGAAGCCTGGGAACGTGGGATTCGGCTGACAACAGGAGCACCTCCCCTACTCGCAGGGAAACCCTTTTTTGGGGATTCGAAGCGACGCGGGGTGAGTGGCGTGGTGTTTTGAATCAACCGCTACTTTTACGGAGTGAAGCCGCACAGCCGTTGCCGGAGATCGCTGACTTTTTCCTGTGGACAATTGGACTCTAAACAAGTACCCGTGAGTAGAACGGAAAATTGGATTAAGAAACATTTTAATTTGGCACTGAAGCGGGAAGGTTCTAAACAGGAAGTCCGCCTCCCGTTTTTGTAAATAGATTGAAGCAAAAACTTTGCAAGCTAAAGTCTGGAAAGTCATATATAAAGGTCTAAATTTCCTTCAGTTATTACCACCAAAACCCCTCTTGGAAGCAGGAGAAAGGGGGGGGGGGATTTTTGACTGTTCAAGCCTGCAGGAGAGAGAGTAAAGAAAGATAAATTTCCACCGTCTCAAACCTGGGAATGGGGTGTCAGAGACAGAAATTTATGGGGAAGTTCATTGACTGTGAATGGAACGTCTTTTGACAGATAGTTAAAAAAGAGAAACAAATTGATTCCAATGTTGCCTTTTGCATTCAAAAGAAACAAAATATTTGAAAAATGAAAGTAATTTTCTTTTGTTGGTCCTGCTTTCAAAAGATGGATACAAATAGAAATTGTCTCCTCTAGAGGGAGCTTGTTAAATTGTTGCTGGAGTCGATCTGGGGATTTCACAGCTGTGAAGATTAGGATCGTGAGACCAGACTCTGACCTTGAATAAAAATGTGTTTACAAGAAGTTTTGGTGCTTGCTTTTTGCAAGACAAGCGCTTTGCTGGAGCAGATGCATGAGAAGATGGACTTGATGACTGTTGCAGTTAAAAACTTTGGACAAACGGTGAATACCCATATAGTAACCATTCAGGAACCAACCCAGGAACCTGTTTTGACAGGGCAAGTGCAAGTGCAGAAGATAATGGAGGAGGTTGCTGTTGAACCTCAAGTAACACAAATGGAGAGACTCGAGGCCTTGCAGGAGCATAAGCCGCTGTTCTTGAAATTTGAATCTGGAGTGGACCGGGGGGGGGGGTCTGGAGTTGTGAGGGCTCTTAATTTTGGAAGGACTTTGAAACATGCTTTTAAATACTTTCTGGATTACAGTGTTGACTGTGGGGAATGGGACTGTGGGGAATGGGCTGATCTGCTGAGGGGAGATGGAGATATTTCTGGATTGGAGTCCTCCCGAGACCTACCCCCCAATGAGAAAGGAAAGAAATTAAGAAAAAGATCAACAAAAGACAAAGTAAAGTGCAGGTATAAACAAGAAGAAGATCTGCAGAAGGGACATGGAAAAGACTTAAGAGCCTCGGACATAAGATCACCAGGTTGATGGACTAGATGGAATGGACAAGAAGGACTGACAAAACCCGAGACCAGGAAGAAGAGACGTTGGATGAAGATTGGAAGAAAGTTTTTAAAAATTTATTTTGAGAATTAGTGTAAAATTAACGAGTATTAGGAAAAATGTTGGAATGAAACTATTTGGCTTTAGTAGAAATGATATAAGGAGTCATGTACAAATAAGTATTAAGTTTTAAGTTTTAAGGGTTTTTATGGTAAGATAAGGTTAAATAAATTAAGGTAAATTGAATGACAGAATATAGTGAAAGATGGAAAGGATTTGCTGAAACAATTAATTAAATTAGAATACAAAAAGGGAGGTGTGAGGAGGTCGATGAAACAAGTAAATGAAAGATAAAGATATGGAACATTGGATGTGTGTTTTAATGTTATTGGTTTTTTTGCTGTATTGTTGTATTGTTTTTTATGCTTTTCCTTTTATGTATTGTAATGTATGTCTTGTCAATTTTTTTGTTGTTTTTCTTTCTTCTTTTTCTGTAATTCTTAAACTTCTAATAAATATCATTTAAAAAAATATATTTGAAAAAGACTGGAATAAATTTTTACATGACTTAAAGGACCACTGTAAACATCTAAATTCACTAGCAAAAATGTGAAGATGCTTGTAATGTGAAATTCTTATCATATGGGTTTTTTTTAATGGAAAAATTAGTAATTGGATAATTTAAAAGGATGCAGATAACTTTGTATTATAGAAAGGACCCATGGAGGGAGGGAGGGAAATCCGATGATTCTACGAAACCTTTTATTTTTTTTGATGTGTGAAATGGTTAATGTAAAGATATACTAAAATGTGAAAACGAATAATATATATATATGAGAAGTACTTGTTGTATTATGCAATACCTATGAGGAGTCCACAAGCACAACAACACACTCTCCCACTAGCTTGAACATGTGTGAGTGTTGGGTTGTGTGGCAGCTGCTACCTGAATCTGAGGAGGAGCATGCGGCAAATATTTTCATTCCCTCTCGATTTCTAGAAACAACAGAAGGGAAGATGCCTTACACAGAGGGGAAAATGTTTTCAAAATATGCTCCTATTGTAAGGATGAATGGCAGCCATTCAGATATGCAAGAGAAAGCAAAAATGATGCACTAGGGATATCTCCGAGATGGGAGCTGAAAGCGCTGTCTACTCCACATGGTAGACAACAACCTGTATTGATCTACCTCATAGTCTTGGTCAGGCTAGAGCTGTGTTCCCCAACATTGTGCCCTCCCCTGCTTTAGACTACAACTCCCATCAGCCCCAGTTGCCACAGCTGGAGTGCTCCAGATTGGCAAATGCTGCCTCGAATTAAAGCAAAACCTTTACTTATACAGATATGAATTCTGAAGTCACTTCTGTGACTACCTCTTTCTCCTGCTTTCAAGCTTTCTGCTTCTAGAAGAGTTGCAAGCTGGTGGCAAATTAGATCTTTTTCAAAGTAACTTACTGCTTTGGAGATGCCCGTTCAGGTTGTTGTGATACATGCATTGAAGAGAGCATGTAACTAAAACTCAATGCGTACTGTGCAGTTTTGGAAAGCTTCCACAGGAATTCATGAAGGGTTTGTTTGCTTCCTTTCAGTTCTTGGCTGTCAGATAAATATTTCATTTATTTCAGCACGGAATATCAGTTAACAGCTTGTTAGGAAGAAAATGCATATTAAAGGAATCACTTCCATGTTCAATAGGGAAAATGTGAAGGTTTACTTCCCACCGACTTTGCATTGATTAAGTAACCCAATATGCAATAGTAAAACCATGATAACTTTGGGTAGGATTCTGCTTGTATAATGGGGTTTGCCCACCTCCACCCACTTCCTGCGCTTCATGAAATTGGCTTGGAGAGGTCAGGAGACATACTAGAATAGTGCACAGGGGTGGGGAAGAGGGGGTATTGAAGTGATTAATATTGCACATAGGGAAGCAAATGGGATGAATAAAAACTGACTCTTCTTGAAATAAAAATTGTTCAGTCCAAAAAATGGTTCAAAAGCTTTACTAACAGAACTTTACTCTAAAACAACTAAAAACAATGAAGTTACATACAGATAGTTGCATAATATCATATGCTGATCCCAGGATAGGCAAAATAGATTATGAAATATCTTCCATCCAGAGCTAAAAACCAAAGCTCTTACTTTCTTCCAAGCAGCCTCCATTAGCCGGAGGCTGCTTCCCCGGACAGAGGCTTCAGAACAAAGACTCACTCCACCAAGATAGAGACCTACAGATGAACATATACACAGATTTGTAATAGTATACTTTTCAAGTGACTGAGCCATCAGAGATCCAGTCCCATGATACAGCCCTACTAATCACTAATGTGTTAGGCTCTCTGCAGCTCTTGCTTAGCTTCAGTGGAAGTTTCCATGCCGTGCTACACAATGTAGCTACAGACATATTATAGAGTTGTTATTTCCCCCCCATTTCAATGTACATTAAACAATTACAGTGGTACCTCGGGTTACAGATGCTTCAGGTTACAGACGCTTCAGGTTACAGACTCCGCTAACCCAGAAATAGTACCACAGGTTAAGAACTTTGCTTCAGGATGAGAACAGAAATTGCGCAGCAGTGGTGTAGCAGCAGCGGGAGGCCCCCTTAGCTAAAGTGGTGCTTCAGGTTAAGAACAGTTTCAGGTTAAGAACGGACCTCCAGAACGAATTAAGTACTTAACCCGAGGTACCACTGTATACTTAACAGGGCAGTTCATTCTGAGAAACCCAAATGCTTGGCCTGATGGAACATTCACCTTAGCGCAACACAATTCCTCTCTCTGTGTGGTGCTTAACTAAACTTTACTCAAGAGTAGACCCGGTGAAATTAATGAACCCAACTTAGTCATGTTCTTTCATTGTAATGGCTCTACTGTGAGTAAAATTTCATTAAATGTCACCCCTTAATTAAAAATAACATAAACTTTCAGGAGCAGCAAAGCAAGTATTAAAACCACATGTGTTACCTTACCTTACCTTACCTTACCTTACCTTACCTTAAGGGCAGTCAACCTGGTGTACTCCAGAAGTTTCAGGACTGCAGCTACCATCAGCCCCAGTCAGCACAGCCAGTGGTTAAGGATTATAGGAATTGTAATCCATCAATACCTGGAGGGCACTATGTTGGCTACCTCTGGGTTACTCCTTTAAGCATTTTCAGAGCCATTGATTCCAATGGCAGAGCAAAGCACGCATTGAAATCTCCCACTGGAATCTACAGGACAGTAAAAGAGGCCAAATTTGGCTGGATTGTAGCCAAGATTCAATTCTTTAATGGGATAGTACCCTGTCATGTAATGTCTACTCTTCAGGAAAACTTTCACTGAGCTAATAATTAGATTAAAATTACATTGCCAAAGCTCGTTTTCACCTATTAATATGCGCACTGTGATTTTTTTTTTCCTGCTTGAAATCCATCAGTTCCAGAACACAGCTCTTCTATACCATTGTGACAGTAAAATTAAAGACATGGAAAATTGCTGCAACTTCACTTCTGACTATGTGAAATACTACTATAATTCACCGAAGATACAGCCTTGCAATCTATTTATAGCAAGCTACATTATTAATGGGCTGTAGGTTTGTTGTTGTGGGTTTTTTTTAGAATGCTGACCAATAGGAAAAGATACCATCCCCCTTTCTCCATTTTATGTGTCAAGAGAGACAAATAAGACATTTATTTTTATTTTGTATCCATACACCCCACTTAGCTTGATATTTGAAATTTAGCATGTTGTGAAACAAAATCACATCATTTCCCAGAGAACATGCTTTAAGGCTCTTCATTGCACCAAGGGGACGTTTCAAAGTGTGTTGAATGTCTAAGCAAAAGAACACCAGTTATTTTACCAAACGCATTGCTGGGTATTTCTGCATATGTTCCATTTAAGGTTTAATCTCTGTTTAAAGAAATGTGTCTAACTTACATAATAGATTGGACATCAGCATATCACCTTGGCCTTGTGTGGTATGTTGTTGTTGTTGTTTAGTCGTTTAGTTGTGTCCGACTCTTCGTGACCCCATGGACCAGAGCACGCCAGGCACTCCTGTCTTCCACTGCCTCCCACAGTTTGGTCAAACTTGTGTGGTATAAGGGAAGGTAAACAGAACTTCTTAACAAATAAAAGCTTCCAAATTATATCTAAAATGGCATTCCTCCATGGAGACTGTTGCACTCACATCAGGAAAAATGCAAAAATAATCTCAGGGCCTGCCAAGGGCAGCTGATTGTCCACTGTGAGAACTGGATGCTAGAATAGATGGGCCATTGGCCTGATCAAGCAGATTCTTCAAATATCCTTATTCCAGTTTTATGGAAACATAAAACTTATAGGGGTAATCATAGTGTCAGAATGAACCCCAAGGGTCATCCAGTCCAACCCCCCCCCCACACACACACGCTGGTTGTGACCAAATGCTCAGTTGAGTCTATACTAGAAATGATCAGGACCAGCCCTTTGCAAATGAACAACTCCTACCATGCACTCTTCCTTGCTCTTAGATGTAAATCATTTGGTTTGATCCTGTGTGGTAGAGTTTTAAAAAAGCCCATAGCCAGCATGACCTAACCTGGGGAGAAAACAGCAAAGACCTGATGAAGAGAGCACAGCAGAGGTTAGATTTTCTGAGAATCCTCCGGAAAAACAATCTCTCAAAGGACCTGTTGATGGCATTTTACCATTGTACAGTTGAGAGTGTATTAACTTATGGTCTGTGTGTGTGGTTTGGGAGCTGCACAGTCAGGGGAAAAAAATGCTGTCCAAGGTTGTGAAGACTGCGGCGAGAATAATTGGGTGCATTCTTCCCACCATGGATTAAATCTATGCTTCCGGGTGCCATAAGAAAGCTGCAGAGATAGTGCACACTCCGGAAATGATTTCTTTTAGCTTCTGCCTTCTGGAAGAAGGTACAGGGTTATAAAGACTAGGACTAGCACCTGAGAAACAGTTTCTATCCAAATGCGATTTTGGTTTTAAATGCAGTGTAAGGAGTCTCTATGGGAGTGTATTGTTTTTTAAAATGGGGTATCAGAGTTTTTAGGGGGCTAACCAGGTTGGGATAGCTGGGATAGCAGGCTTGTTGGTTTTTGAATGTTTTATGTAGATTTTTCAGTTTCGTTGTTCTGTATGGGACAATGACAACAAAGATTATTGTATCGGAAGGATCTTTCCTTCCATTGCAAATAGCAGTTGTGTCTCCTCAGCTAATGCTGATCCTGATCATCATCATCATTTATTGAATTTATATACCGCCCTATAGCCAGGGGTCTCAGGGCAGTTCACAGAATAAAATCAAGATATAAAACCACAAAATACATAATAAAAATAAAAGCAACAACTCAATGACCCTTCCCCAACAACCCAATAGCCCCCTGACTGCTGCAGGGGGAGAAAACTAAACCTGTCTCACTCCCCACTATATATGTTTCAAGACCCTCTGCACCACCTATTTGTCAGGCAGTGTCACCACAGTGTCTGGAGGCTCAGACTAGGACCTGAGAGACCCAGGTTCAAATCCTTACTCAGTCATGAAGCTCACTCAGTGACCTTGAGCCAGTCACAAGGCACGCCAGCTTCAGCCCAACACTGGGTAGACTGATTTGTGTGATGTCACACGGTGTGGGGGTGACCCATCAAGGCCCATTGTGCCCTCCTAAAGGCCCAAGGGGACTAGTCACAGCTGCGGGAGGACCTGGCGGAGCCCTCCCAGCTGTGGAATATTGAGTAGAAATTTTGGGGGGACTTCAGCCCCCACAGCCCCACATAGATGACATGCCTGCTAGTCACTGACTGTCAGCCTAACCTACATCACCAGGTTGTTATGAGGATAAAATGGGGGATTGTGTAGGCCACCTTGAGCTCCTTAGAGGAAAAGCAGGGTATAAATTTATTTATTTTTTTTTAAAAAATCCACCCCCCTCAAGGCCAAGCCAAATCACATGCTGCTGTTCTCCATCAATGTTACCTAAAGGGTAAAGGGACCCCTGACCATTAGGTCCAGTCGTGACCGACTCTGGGGTTGCGGCGCTCATCTCGCTTTATTGGCCAAGGGAGCCAGCGTACGGTTTCCGGGTCATGTGGCCAGCATGACTAAGCCACTCCTGGCGAAACAGAGCAGTGCACGGAAACGCTGTTTACCTTCCTGCCGGAGCTGTACCTATTTGTCTACTTGCACTTGACGTGCTTCTGAACTGCTAGGTTGGCAAGAGCAGGGACCGAGCAACGGGAGCTCACCCCGTCATGGGGATTCAAACCGCCGACCTTCTGATTGGCAAGTCCTAGGCTCTGTGGTTTAACCCACAGCGCCACCCACGTCCCTTATCAATGTTACCTACCGTCTCCCAATTCCTAAGGTTCATTTATTGACTCCAGTTTAAAGCCATGCCTCCCGAAACTAAACAAAGGGAACTGTCCACTTCATAGAACCACTGTAGTTTTCAAATAATCTTTGGTTATTTACAGTCTCCTCCTCATGTACTGTTTGAGAGCTCTGGCTGTGGAGAATTAAACAGGAAGTATTTTAAGCTTGTCTCATATTTCATCCATCCATCTACCCTGTGAAACAGAAAAGAAGGGGGGGAGGGAGAGAGAGGAAGAATGTTAAAAATATTAATAAGTGAATTTGGTTGCCATGGGAACTCATTGTCTCAGGTGCTCTGTTCCCATACACTATTAACCCCCAAGCTCTTATTTATTATTCAAGGGAAGTAATTGACGGGGGGTGGGGGGAGTTTGTCACAGGGAGGACAAGTCACTCAGCTGAATATGATTCATTTGCATGCAATGAAAATGAATTTAGGAAGGTGGATCACAAGCATCCCTAAATTGATCTGCATTTGGGTGGCTGCAGTTTTTGTTTGCTGTCAATATTGAAGATATCTGTAAAAGTGGATGGAAGAGGCAGCAAACTCAAACCACAGCCCTACAGCCACGACACATGGGTTTAAAATATTTGTGAAGGGATTCAGATGAGGCTTTTGTGCATGTCTAAATATATATTTTGTTCTAAAGGGGGGGGTGGGATTGGAAGAGAGGGAGAAACAATTAACAAGATATACTGATTGGGCTGTTGGAACCGTTGGGGAAATTGCAGCAGATTTTGCCCTGGGCATCAAATCATGGAATGTTCTAGGTCATGTTAAAAGGCCACATAGATGGGACCTGTCTCATAGTACGTAAGGGTAAGGGGGAAATTCAAACTTCAGCCACCGTCAGACCTGGCTGGACAATCCAGGCAAGAGGATAATTGCTAAGCCAGTCTTGAAGCTGGCACAGTGTCTAGGCTCATTGCCATCACAGCAGAGGGACTGGCTTGCCATCCAGCAGATCCCAAGCTGGGTCATCTGCTCCCCATCTCTGGAACAACCCATTTTGAGGTCTCCAGCTGACTGCCAGCAGCAAACATCCCACCAGTGGAACTTCCACATGCACTTTCAATGGGCAGAAGGAGAACTTCCATCACTGTTGGCTGGTGGGAGGCCAGCTTAGCCAGAAGAGCTCAGCAAAGGAACACTTACTTACCTGAAGCCACCTCACCCCACCAAGTAACCACAAGGGAGGAGGGGAGGATTGCTCTGTAAAGGAAGGAAGACAACTGAACAGTTTGTTTTTCATGTATGGGAGTTAACAGAATCCATGGGAATGTCCATAGGTATATTTTCTTCAAGATACTGATAGTTTCCTGTATGCTTCTGAATGCCAGTTGCTGGGAACCTCAGGTGGGCAGAGTGCTCTCGAACTCAGGTCCTTCTTGCAGATTTCCCACAGGGATCTAGTTCTTCTGCTCTTAAAACTAAAAATAAAACAAGAAGGACGTCAGCAGACCGCAGTCATGAGTTGTGACAGTTCTTTGCCCTTACTGGGAAAGTATTGTCCTCTGGTAGAATGTAGGGACAATTTTTGACCTAACGAGCTATTTTTCTACACATCTACAAAGTGTGTGGTTTCATTTAGGCCCTGGACCTGAAATTAGAATGATCCTCATTAGTTTTTCACACAACCTGGGAAGTTCAGAAGATACTGCTGTGCTGCATATAACATGGATCTTTGAAACACCGCTCAGCATTCAGCAAGGTTATCTGTTTTCTAAACAGCCACCGCTTCCGAGAAATCAGCTTCTCCCCAACTAGGAAATGATGTGCGCTGATTTTGTGTAACCTGAAGCAGAGGTTCTTTGGTAAACATTCAGCCGTGTGCCAGCCCTAAACATTTAATCTAATTCAGAGATATATCCAAGGTTGGACTGAACAGCTGATACATATTTTCAAGGAGCAAAGATTAGCCACTGCTAGCACAAACTACAAAACCTATTTGCAGTTTGCATGGGATAGTTTAGCTTGGCCTTAGCATGTGCCCTCTGAAAGTCTTTCCTTTAGTTTCCTTTAGCGATTTGTCCATTGCCTTATAGTACAGACAGATCCAGCTTGCAAGCAAGAAAATCTACCTATAGGTGGCAGCAAACTACTCTGCAAGGTGAAAGCCAGGCTTTTCAATTACCTTCAATTACTGGTTCATAATCACTTTACTTGGGTAAAGAGAAATAGTGTGGAGAGATGATCATGCAGTGGAGGAGTGGGGGAATGGGAGGCCAAAGATATTGTTGAACTAGATCATCATGCTTGAGACTGACGGGCAAAACGGGCCTGAAAGCTAAAGAATGGACAGCAGCTGCACATCACCTGAGTCTCGCCTTCAGACCATTTACTGATCCCTACCTTTAAATCTACCCATTTGGAATTAAGTGGCCTGCCCTAAATGCCAACACACTGCACTGCTCAAGGTGAGAAGTGATGCTGTTTCAAATGTATTTGCTTTATGATTTTAGCATTTGTTTTCCTGGTTTCAAGCACAAATATCTTACCCAGGCCTCTTCTTAATCTAGAGACGAGTGAACTAGTCTATGGATATTTATGGCACAAAGTTCTAATCATGCACCAGATATTAGGTGGGTATGCTTCAAGGCGCCAATTAGCCAGTGCATTAGGTTTCAATGCCTGAAAGTGATCACAGTATGTTCTATTGCCGTGGTCCCATTATCTTCTGGTCCTTTTAAAGAATCATTGCAGTATTTAAAAAAGATTAAATTCAATTTATTGAAAGGCAGGCCATTAAACCCTTGATATGCTCTGCATTCTGCCCATCTGATTTCACAGCCAAAACCTGATTTCTTACATAGATAATAGAAGCTAATGAAGGTAGATGCTATTAGAGAAAACCAGGGTTCAGTGATCATCAGAACCATCAATATTTGCATATTAGCCCCCAAGGAGTTATTTGCATAGGACATTTGGTTTGTTAAGGAGGCTACAGCAGTCATGAAAGATTTTTCATAGGATTATTCACATTTGGGGGAAACTGTAATGCCCCCCTTGCCATGTTTAACAATAAAAAAGAGAACTCACTGAATAAGATTCACCTTACATTTCTGGAAGTAGGGTATCATTACTGCATGATCAAACAGATGGTAAAGAAGATAAGACTCTTGCTCCTCTAATGGTTGAGGAAAAGGTGGGGTCAACAGGCGATGCTTGTGCTGAAAATCCATCTTTTGTACACCAGGGGATGTGCAGACTTTGGCTTGCAGGATCTACTTGGGCTTTCCCTAGATCACCGAGATCCACCAACCAGAAGCAGCAGGTGCAAAATAATGGCTTAGGAAGCTGACAGGGATTTGCAGCAAGTCAGAACTCTGGCTCATCTGCTTCAAATCAGGAGAGAGTAGCTGGCATTCACCTCTACTGACCACGAAATACTGAAGTGTCTAACGTCTGTCCAAAGTCAGAACCGTTAGCAATATTCAAGGCTAGGAGATGGAGATAGTGCTTAATGTGACCGTTTTCCAGACTGCTGTCCACACTACTCTACAGGAGCCCTGGTTTCTTTTGGATAAACACTACTTTGGATCTCTATTCATTATGTCTGAGTTTTGTAGGGTTCAGGGAGAAACATGGCCTGGATAGCTCAGTTGGTTATAGCATGGTGTTGATAACACCAAGGTTGCCGGTTCAGTCCCCGGATGGGGCAGCTGTATATTCCTTCATTGCAGGGTGTTAGACTAGATGAACCTCAGGGTTCCTTCCAACTCTATAATTCTATAGGGTGGAATTCAACACTGCACTATTCAAATTGTTTTTCTTTGCAGGCATTTCACCTTGCCCAATGGATTGATCCCCTCTCTGGAGATTTTCAGGGTCTTTTCATTAGAATCTAAATAAGACTGTGTTATGTTAGGGCCACAGAATACCCATACTCTAACCAAAATAGTATTTCTTATGTTGTTTATATTGATGCAGCAATGTGGGCCTCAGATGTATAAAGGTCCCCAGAAAAACAAATTCTTTTTTCTTTCTTTCTTTGGTCAGTTCAAAGAAGCATATATGAAATGTGCAGCTCTGGTCTATGAAAAGTCAGCATGTAGAGTTCTGCTTGATGCATTAGAGATCACAATCTGCCCTGCTCTGTAGACTATTTTGTTTAGTAATCCAGACATGGCAGCAGTAATCCAAATGATTCCAGAATTTATAGATGCAATCTTGTGCTGGATAGCCTGGAATTCTTTCTTATTAGTGGAGGAGGGTTGCTACACTTTAGCCATCAGGACTGCTTGATCCTCATCCATAGACTAGTATAGCAAAAAGGATCTTTTCTCCTGGAAGTTACTGGTACACACAGCGGCGTAGCATGAGTTGCCAGCACCCGGGGCAAGGCAAGTAATTTGTGCCCCCTAACCCGGGGCAAGGCAAGTAATTTGCGCCCCCCCAACCCCTAACCTGCCAATCTGAGGCGAGTTGCTGCTGGCGCTGCCGCCCAAATGACGCCGTTTGCCCGGAGGAGGAGGGGGGCAGAGAGGCGAGGAAAATGCAACATGGCCCAGCAGCAGCAGCAAAGGCGGAGGCGGGGCTGTGAGGAGGGGCTGCCTGGCGCGTCCTCCACGGCCCTGACGTGTGGGGAGCCGCTGCCTGCCGGACGCCTTCAGCCCGGACGCGCGCACAGCTCGTCGGTTCCGCGAGACATGGGGCTCTGCTACAGCCTGCGCCCGAGGCTCTTCGGCGACTCCGGAGGCAGCAAGCGCACCCCCCCCAGATGTTGCGCCCGGTGCGGCCGGCCCCCCTTGCACCCCCCACGCTACGCCACTGGGTACACAGCAACATTGTGGTACAGCGGGAGGCTCAAGATGCAGAAATTAACTTCTTTGGGGTGTCAGTGTAGCCGCAATGGTCCCTTTTTCATGTTTTTCTTCTCCTGCTGCTGCTGACATTTCCTATACTTCCAGAAGCACTTAATGATGGAAGTGGCACACTTGTAGGTAACAAAGGTTTTCAGTGCTTACTTAGTTCTTTCCAGAGCCACCTCCTTGTGACCATGGAATTGGTCACTGGTTTATCCTCATTCTCTAGGCCAGGGGTGGGTAATCTCTAGCCTTCCAGATGTGGATTGGACTCCAATCCCCATCAGCTTCAGCCAGTATGGTTGGTGATCAAGGATTGATGGGAGATGTAGTCCAACAACATTTGGAGGACCACATGTCTGCCAGCCTTGCTCTAGGCAAAAGTTGGGCAGCCAGTTGTTGGGATTAAAGTGTGCCCTCTTATATTTGCCCTATCAATATGCGATAGTCTACCATGATATTATCATTCCAGAATATAATGAAGTTTGGATATCTTCATTCTAGAGAAAAGTGGGAATGGACCCCAGAGCACTTTGCCCTTCATGGAAGGAATCCTTCCATGGAAGAGTAGTCTTCAATCCAGTGAAGGGTCCCATGGTTAGGAGGAAGGAGATGCATTTTCCACCAATTCCTTCTCCCATGCTGTTCAACAAGGTTTCCCAGTCCTCTGGAGCAGACCGTTTTTATGGTGAAGGGTACTTGAGTGAGAAGTGAATACTGAAAATTACTCTCCCCTTCCATTTGTCAGAGTCTCTACTAGATCAAAGATAGCCCCATGAACAGAATATCACTTTGGGATCTAACCCATTGTATTTAAATTGCCACATACCGGTAATTGCTTGTTATTCCTATGCATTGCCAGTAACAGGAGCATGATCTGAAAGTATTCAGGCCTCAATTTTGATACTTCTTACTTGAGTTTTCTTTGAAGGCTTTCTTTGAAATGAGAATCAATGCAAAAACATGAGCAATGTGGTAGAGAGTAAAATCTCAAATCTCTCATAGTCCCATTCCCTGACTTTAAACATCAATAACAGTGTTTTTAAGACACTTAGTTCATAATGGGTGAAGTTTTCATGATGGCCCCAAATTGAGACCTCTGTTTCCATTACCCCATTCAGATTTCTTCCCATAATCAACGTGCCTTTAAAAGAAACTTTCCCCATAATAGACTTCCCAACAAAACCTTTCTGAGATCCATTTGGTACATAAACTGACATCAAGGTATATTTCCCTCCTACAAAATTAGCTTTTGACCAAAACATATCTTCCTGCTGAGCCCTATCTGGTTTCACAAATTGTAAAATTTAAGTTCTTATTTATCCCAATCAATGTCCCTCTCCTTTACCCTGCTGCTGTTCCTACATATATATTGCCCTTAAAATCTTATCCATTAATCTTGTGCCTACAATTCTTGTATGTCTCTCTTGAATAAATAGGATGTGTGCCCTTGTTTTCTTGATATAGTTGGCTGGAGAAGAAAAAGCTAAAGGGAGACATGATAACTGCCTTCAAATACCTAAAGAGCTCAGATTTCAGCTAAACATTAGGAGAAATATCATCATGGCAAGAGAAACAGCTCTTAACCATTAGGATATTTTTGTGGAATGGAAATATCAGTGTGAAACAGTGGATCTCACTGCCCCAGATGGTGGGGTGGGGCAGCAGGCCTTATTTGACCTTCTGGCAACTTAGTCGTTGCTGTTACTGGAAGGGAGAGTGGGAGGGGTAAGGCAGCAGGGTGGTTAGCACTGTGCAAATGCACCACTAGTGGCTACATAGCCAGAGCTGTAGTTCCATCCACCTTTGGAGATCCTGCATTGTAGCTGCTGGGTTGAGGAGGGAGTTGGACTAGATGACTCCCAAAGACTTTCCCAGCTCAGTAATTGCACTTTCTGCCTTTTATTGAACTTATTAAAAATGGAAATATGGAAAGCTGTTCCTCAATCATCAAATGTAACAACAGTAAGAACCATAGAATCGTAGAATTTTGGGGTTGGAAGGGACTTCCAAGGGTCATCTAGTTTAACCCCCTGCAATGCAGGAATCTCAGCTAAAACATCCATGACAGATGGCCACCCAAACTCTGCTTTAAAACCTCCAAGGAAGGAGAGTCCACCACGTCTTGTGGGAGTCTGTTCCACTGCCAAACAGCTTACTGTCAGAAAGTTTTTCCAAATGTTCAGTCAGAATCGCCTTTCTTGTTACTTGAAGCCATTGCCTCGAGTCCTACCCTCAAGAGCAGGAGAAAACAAGCATGCTCCCTCTTCCACGTGACAGCCCTTAAGATATTTGAAGATGATGATTATATCTCCTCTCAGTCTCCTCTTTTCCAGGCTAAACATACCCAGCTCCTTCAAGTGTTCCTCATAAGACTTAGTTTCCAGACCCTTGATCATCTTGGTTGCCCTCCTCTGCACACGTTCCAGCTTGTCAACATCCTTCTTAAATTGTGGTGCCCAGAATTGGACACAGTGGAGAGATATAGAGATATAGAATAACACAAAAAAATCAGGACTCATCCCAAGAGAAAGAATTAATTAGCAAGATACTATAATTCATAATCAATTCGGGGGGGGGGGGGAATCAAGCACAGGAACAAAGACTTCATGAACAGCATATAAGAGCTATTGAATAACCTGAATTCGACATTACCAGGAGTTCCTAAAAGTTTAGGGTGAGGGTGGGGAAATCTGGAATCAAAATTTTGAAGCTACATTTTAAAAAATAAATATTTGAACCAAGAAAAGAAATATCCTTCAGTTGATAGAATTAACTAAAGTGTGGTGTGCAGATTTCATAACCAACAATTATACTTGCTAAGTTGATATGTTCAGCAAGCTCTCATTTATAATGAGTCTATTACCAGAAAAATGAAATGAAATTATCATATTGAACTTCATACGAATAATTATATTGATCTTTATACTGAGATTTTGAGACATAGAAAAGAAATCAGGATTTTTACAAAAAGAAAAAGAAGAAAATAGGGAACAGAACAACACAATATATACATGAGGTCCGGCAGCAAGATAATTAGTTCTCATTAAAATGAATGTGTTGTAGTAAAGGATTATGTTCCATATTTCAACCAAATGGCACTCAGTATGACTTTGTTAACAAGCGAAGATATCACCCTAAGATCTAATTACCTCTGTATTATTCACCATTTATACATGAGAGTACCATCATATCCCTTTATCTCTATAGAATAACAATGTAAGAACGTCATTGCACAGCCCCCATTGGAGGATTTGTAGTGTCTTATCACAATCCTGGATTTACAGGAAGTCAGGGTGGAATAGGGGAGGAAACATGAAGGCAGGATGCACAACACCAGCTGCCCTGGGATCCAACTCCTAAGGGTTGTGGGGACTTCACCCCCCACAATAAAATGTTTGAGGGGTCCAGGCCCCCACAAAGTTTATAGGCATTTCCATTCAAATAGTGTGAGTGCATTGCATCATGTGATCAGTTATGTGGGGCAGGGCTTATCTGGGCCCCCACAATATTTTATTCAAGTTGGCACCTCTGGCAGTTGCCATGGCATTGGACTCAGCAGGGAGAAACACCGAAAGGGAGAAAATGGTGGTTTAAAACAGCAGCAGAGGTTTGACTAAAGTACACAGACTATCTATGGGCTCTGTATTCTTTATCTCTCTCGTGAGGCAGTTGAAGGGGGAGATGTTTGAGTACAACAGAAAGGGAGAGAAACTGAAAGGGGAAAAAGTGATTATTTTGTATCATCATCATCATCATCATCATCAGCAGCAGCAGCAGCATCATCTATTTATATCCCACCCATCTGGCTGAGTTTCCCCAGCCACTCTGGGCGGCTTCCAATCGAGTGTTAAAAACAATACAGTGGTACCTCAGGTTAAGTACTTAATTTGTTCCGGAGGTCTGTTCTTAACCTGAAACTGTTCTTAACCTGAAGCACCACTTTAGCTAATGGGGCCTCCCACTGCCGCTGTGCCACCGGAGCATGATTTCTGTTCTCATCCTGAAGCAAAGTTCTTAACCCGAGGTACTATTTCTGGGTTAGCAGAGTCTGTAACCTGAAGCGTATGTAACCCGAGGTACCACTGTACAGCATTAAATATTAAAAACTTTTAAACAATGGCAGAGGTTTCAGTAGAGCAAACAGGAGGGGATGTTGAAGGAAGGATGTGACAGTTTAAAACAGGCTTCCTCAACCTCAGCCCTCCAGATGTTTTTGGCCTACAACTCCCATGATCCCTAGCTAGCAGGATCAGTGGTCAGGGATGCTGGGAATTGTAGTCTCAAAACATCAGGAGGGCCGAGGTTGAGGAAGCCTGGTTTAAACAAGGTTTGAGTATAGTGGAAAGGAAGTTTGGGAAGGTGCTGCTGTGTTAGACTTTTGATGTTAGCGTCTGTGTTATACTCCGCTATTTCTCCTTGTTAAAACTGGTTTGTTGTTTTCTCTTCGAGCATGCATGCACATACCCTTCAATGTTCTTCCATGCCAGCTTTACTCAAACACCTGTTGTTTAAAACCACCATTTTCTTCTCAGTATCCATTCACCCCATTTTACTCAAGCTTCTGATGCTGTTTAAGGCAACCACCCGTTTGCTTTTCTGAGGAAAAGGACAAATAGCTCCAAGAAAGTAGTGGTTTCAGAAACAGGTTTGAGAAGCTGAAGAGCAAGCTTAGCAGTTGTGTTGGGTGGGTAGGGTAAGCTCTAGGGAGCTAATATATGGTGATTGCGAGGAGCTGGCAAGCAGAGAAAGATGAACCTGATCAGTGAAACTGTGTGAGGATAATCTCCAGTTTTGTCTATTTTCTGGAAACATGGACTGACTAAAGTTAGGAAAGGATTAGGGTAGACCCTAAAGTTCATATATCTGCAAACAGTGAAGAAATAGGAGTAAGCGCTCCAGATGTTGTTGGACCATCAAGCATGGTCAATGAGAAGATGGGAAGCTACCTTATACGGAGACAGAAGATTTGTCCATCAAGTGTTGCTACATTGAGTGACAGCAGTTCTCCAGGGTTTCTGTCTTTCCTAGCCTTACCTGGAAGTGCCAGGGGTGGGATGGTGCTCTATCACAGAGCCATGGCACAGTGGAGGATTATGGGAGGTGTAGTTCAGTAGCATCCAGAGGGCCTTAGGTGTCCCAACCATGCTTTAAAGAATCTTCTGCTCTGTTCTTACATCATTTGCACAGATATCAAGGAACATTAATAGTTCATTAAACTGAATGACATGTACACATGCATAGAGTGAGCATGGACAGCTGCTACCGTGCATGAATTTATTTATCTTTTAATGTTAATTTATAAATTTCATTTATAACAAATAAGCATTTCAACAAAGAAATTAAAACAATTCTCACATATTGAACTTCAACTACCCCCTTTCCCCCCTTCTGCCTATCCCAATTAACTCTGTTTATTCTGTTTCATATATATTGTAGAAACTGAAAGTTTTTACAGTAATCCTGCTAATGTCTTAATTTGTTTAAAATTTGTTTGTAAATATTCAATAAATGATTTCCAGTCCTTGATAAAAAGTCTGTTGTCTTGATTTCTTATTTTTCCAGCAAGTTTTGCCATTTCTGTGTAGTCCATTAATTTCTGTATCCATTCTTCTTTCATCAGGGCTTCTCTCCCCCCCCCCCCAATATTTGGGTGAATAGCTTTCTTGCGGCAGTGGTTGCATACATAAATAAATTTCTATATTGTTTAGGTAACTCTGATGTCAGGGAACTGCCATCAGTGTCCGAGGGAGAGAGCAAGCTCCAAAGGGATCCCAGAGAGCGTCCCGGGAGTGGGAGAGGCAGCCCATCTTCTGGGGAAGGGAATCAGCGTAGCTCCAGTGGAGAAGGGGGGCAGATGGGGGAATCGGTGAGGCAGTCCCATGACTCCTTGCTGGGGACCAGCAGGGAGAGGAAGAGTCCTCCGCTGCCTACGCCCTCCTTGCGCAGAAGGCTTCCGCGCAGGGAGAGTAGGAGGAGACTGGGCTTCAAAGAGCTTCTTTGCTGGAAGAAGTTTAAGAAACGCCCACTGACGGATTCTGCCAGCGATTGAGGCAGCCACGGGTGAGTGGCTGCTCGGACAGGAAAGGTTCACTCAGGCAACCCAGCCAGGTGTTGGGACAAGCTTACGCACGAGCAACCCCTAGAACCATTACACCTGATCCCATAATTCCCAAGAGAAAAGCTTCTGTTTTTTGTTTTTTACAAATGTTACCTTGAACATCTTTTTCAGTTCATTATATATCATTTCCCAGTAAGCTTTAACCTTATTACAAGACCACCACTTATGGAAAAAGGTACCTTCTTTCCCTTTGCATTTCCAGCACATATTCAATTTTGATTTATACATTTTTGCCAATCTACATGGTGTTAGATACCATCTGTATAACATTTTAATATAGTTTTCTCTTAAACCATAACATGCTGTAAATGTTATGTCCATGTTCCACAGTCTTTCCCATGTCTCCATTTCTATGTTATGACCAATATCTATTGCCCAATGTATCACTGAAGATTTCACTTGTTCGTCTTTTGTCTCCCATTCCAATAATTTCTTATACATTTTAGACATCACTTTAACATTACAGTCTAGCAGGTCTCGCTCTAGTTGAGATACTTGTTCCCCATTTCCCATCCATTTCAAATACTTCATTCAAATGAGAATATTGTATCCACATTGTTAACATTCCTGATAAATCCTTAAACTCTTTTAATTTGAATTCTCCACCTTCCTCTTTTAACAAATTTCTATAAGTTACCCAGTGTTGCGGCATATTTTTCTTCTTCACCGCTATGACATGAATTTATTTATCTGAACCACCATTGATGTGTACATGGAGCATCACAGTGTGGCCCATATGACCACATGACTCAAGTTCTCACTCCCTGAAGGTCCAGCCCAATTTCCAGTGAAGTCAAAGGAAGCTTAATTAGTAAGCACAGCAGAGGTAATGTCATTCATCGAAACACCATCCTCACCCATTAACTTCAGCAACAGCCACCTCACCTAACTGAAGTGGCCTGATAGCAACAGAACACTTGGATAATTGGAGCTGAAATCCCTTTTACTTTGAATATGTAAAGCCATTTCCCCCTCCTAGATTCTGTGCTGAAATAGCTAATGTCTAAACACCCAATTAACTCACTTGGCACTATCTTACAAAAACAACTTGTTGCCTCAGTGCCAGATGTAATGTCTCCATATGTTATTTCCATATATTCTTGTCAAAAGCAGCTACAGGTGACTGAGCATAAAGTGTATGTGTATGCAAGCAGGGAGCTACTGATTTCTATAAATTATTCCCTGGAATACACAGCTTATACAAGGAAATCAAACAAAGGGTAATGCTGGAAGAGAGAGTTGCATTTGCTCACTGAGTGTGCAAAGCTAATTACGCATATTCTCCCAGACACACCAGTGCCTCCTAAAAGGCAGTCAATAAGCTTTCATTTGCTTTTTATCTGGCTCTTTGTTTTTGCCATCTGTAACAACCCGCCAATGTGGTTTTGTTTTGCAATTTACAACAGCTATGCATAGTCAAGGACTATGGACAACTTGGAGCGATGGAATTCAGAGGAATGAATGCCATGCAGAGCTGAAAGGAACCTGAGACAGAATGTCCTTAGAAAATTCTACCAATTCAAAACAGCTTGCAAAGATCAGGGATTGCTGGTAAGATCAGGGGTGAGCAACTTTTTCAATTGTGGCTTCACACAGTTTTTTATTTTCCCAATCTCAAGTTCAGTTCATCACATTTCCATATCGGTGTATGATTTTTAAATATATATTTTTTAATTTGTTATTGTTATGTACTGAGTTGAATAGGATCCAAACTGAAGCAGTCTGATTGGTCCTAGAACAATAGGATTCAGAATGCAGCAGTCTGATTGGTCCTAGAACAATGCAGCAGTATGATTGGTTGGCAGGAACCACCCAATCCTGCTCCAGATAGAAGTGAATCCACAACCTGATTGGCTTACAGTAGAATTCCGGAATTAGCCAATCATGTGCAGCCCATTGTGTAAATAATGTATATAAAGCAGATACTGTGAGGGGACTTTCATTCATTCCTCCTCACCACTATGAGCTGAATAAAGAGCATGAAATCACTTTGCGACTCTGAGTATATTTCAGTTATAATCATGAACACCCACCAACAGTGTATGCAATTTCCCCAATACACAGATTCCTGCAAAATAATTTTTCCTAATATTTAATGTTATTGTGCCATGTTCACTCTCAAAGGCTGTGCAAATTTGCCAAGTGCCCAGATCTCATGCTACCTGTGGGTGCTGTTAATCACAAACCAGTCTAGAAGTGTTGGAAGAAGTGATATGACCTCATTAGAGCAGCAAAGAAGGGATGGCAATGGATGTCCAGCTCCTGGAAGGGGCATGCATAGAAGAGAAGAGAAGAGGATTCATTTCCCCCAATTTGAACTATAAAATGGTGATTTTTCTTGAGTCAAAATGACAGTACCCCTAAACTTTTTTATTTTTATTTTTATTTTATTTTTTTAGAAAAAGCAGTGTTCAGATTCTTCATCAGAAGTTTTAATAAGATTCTCATTTGCAGTTGACACATACACGTAAAAGGAACTGGATCTACTGTGTTCCAGAAATGGAGCAAAATAATGTGCCGATGAGATGTGTGTGTGTGACTCCTAAGTGGTGTCTGCAAGCAACAAACAGAGCTTGATTTCTCGTTCCTGCCTTGTTCATCTGAAGCATGGTATGCATGGAAATGCTTCTCCTGAAAAGTTTCATGTTTTCTCAA
The DNA here is from genome assembly GCF_965112155.1 of Podarcis liolepis. Classification (NCBI taxonomy): domain Eukaryota; kingdom Metazoa; phylum Chordata; class Lepidosauria; order Squamata; family Lacertidae; genus Podarcis; species Podarcis liolepis. The sequence goes on from NC_139554.1 coordinate 25,214,934, forward strand.
CTTGAAGTGGGTGAACAGCATAACTAAATTTATTGGCCCTAACTGCATCACTTTTATGTGTGTTAACAAGCTTTGTGGGACCGGTTTCCCAGAGAAAAACATCTAATCTTATTACCCATAGATATTATTAAACACTAAGAAAAATCTTTTAGCTATAAGGGAAATGTAAACTTTTGTTTAATAATCACATCTCAGACCATTTATTGAACCACTTCCCTCAATGTTAACACTTACATTTGATACTTTTCAATAACTCGCTTGAAGCCATTTCTTAGTTTTGGAAAGCACATTAAGAAAGGAATTCATCTATTTGTGCAATTCATAAAATTAAATCAAAATATAAAGCAAACCACCCAGAGCTGTTAGAGAGAGGTTACAGCCTCAGTGTGTGTGTGTTATCTTTGGAATCTCCACTTTGAATCACAGTTAAATCTCTGAATTGCCACAAATCTTTTAAAAAATTGACATATGTTTTTCATGAAAAATATTTCAGAGCGTCTACTTAAAACACACACACACAACTGCCAAATACATCTGAATGTTCTTAGAGCAAAATGTTCTTTTACTTTCTTTTGGTGTCCCCCCACCCTTCTTTTTCCTTTAGACAAAAGAATGGTTTGGACAAGATTTCCAAACTGCCGCAGTGTTAGTAAAGAGAGAAAATACAAATACAAAGTAGGCTTTGCATATTACACATTTTGATGAAGATGACCGTGAGCTTCCCCTCCAAGTGTTGTGGTCACAATTATATTGTGGGCAATTATAGTTTGTCCTGGGATGACTTTGTTGATGGACTTTCCTTCAGCTTGATGCTTGGGCAGAAATGTACAGTACATTAGCACCCCACTCCTGGCATGTTTAGGTGAGAAAACCATGGCCAACATCAGCTGCTGGCAATTTTGAGCAGATGCCTGGGCTCCAGCACCCTTGCAGGGCCCACCACTAATGCCTGCCTGCTCCCCCTTAAAGTTTTGTTCCTTGGTCAGGTGTTTTGAGCATCTCTGGGGAGCTGAGTGCTTGTGGCATGGCATAGCTCTAGAACAAGGGTGTGCAACCTCAGAAACAGCCAAATGTGGCTATCCCATACCCTCCAACATTTCTTTGATGAAAATAGGGACATACTATTCTATTATTATTATTATTATTATTATTATTATTATTATTATTATTATTACTACTACTACTACTACTACTACTACCCCACCCATCTGACTGGGTTGCCCCAGCCACTCTAGGCAGCCTCCAACATATATAAAAACATAATAAAACATTAAACATTAAAAAAGCCTTCCTTATACAGGGCTTCCTTCAGATGTCTTTTAAAGGTTGCATCATTACTTATCTCCTTGGTTCAGGGGTCGCAGAACTCCATACCTTATAACAACAACAACAACAACAACAACAACAACAACAATTTATTTATACCCCGCCCATCTGGCTGGGTTTCCCCAGCCACTCTGGGCGGCTTCCAACAAAACACTAAAATACAATAACCTATGAAACATTAAAAGCTTCCCTAAACATGGCTGCCTTTAGATGTCTTCTAAAAGTTTGGTAGTTATTTTTCTCTTTGACACCTGGTGGGAGGGCATTCCACAGGGCAGGCACCACTACCGAGAAGGCCCTCTGCCTGGTTCCCTGTAACTTGGATTCTCACAGTGAGGGAACCGCCAGAAGGCCCTCGGAGCTGGACCTCAGTATCCGGGCAGAACAATGGAGGTGGAGACGCTCCTTCAGGTATACTGGACAGAGGCCGTTTAGGGCTTTAAAGGTCAGCACCAACACTTTGAATTGTGCTCGGAAACGTACTGGGAGCCAGTGTAGGTCTTTCAAGACAGTTTTATATGGTCTTCATGGCCGCTCCCAGTCACCAGTCTAGCTGCCACATTCTGGATTAATTGTAGTTTCCGGGTCACCTTCAAAGGTAGCCCCACATAGAGCGCATTGCAGTAGTCCAAGCGAGAGATAACCAGAGCATGCACCCCTCTGGCGAGACAGTCCGCAGGCAGGTAGGGTCTTAGCCTGCATACCAGATGGAGCTGATAAACAGCTGCCCTGGACACAGAATTGACCTGTGCCTCCATGGACAGCTGTGAGTCCAGAATGGCTCCCAGGCTGCGCACCTTCAGGGGCATTTCTTCCAACATTTCTCTGATAAAAGTGGGGCACTCCAGGATCAAATCAGAAACCAGGATGGCTTCTGTAAATCTGGGTCTGTCTCTGGAAAATAGGGACACTTGGAGGATCTGCTCTCCAGGCCTCTCTACATTCTACCTAGTAACTAGGACTCTCTCCCAGGCCCCAGGCTTATCTGACATTTTTTTCAGTGGCATTGCAAGGTGGGGGCGGGGGGGGGGGCAGTGTGCCCTGGGTTCCATATCTGGGAGGGTGACAAGAAGGCACCCCGCGCAGTGCCTGCCCTGCCTCTCCGGTCCGGTGGTGCGAGCAGTCATCGCACCGCCACAGCCGCATGTGGAAGATCCCTCCGCTGCCGCCGCAGCTGCGAGCAGAGGATCCCACCACTGTCCGTACGGCTCTCAGGAAGGACTGGCAGCAAACCACTACGTACAACACATGTGCGGTGTCCCACGCATGCGCTGTGAGTAGTGACGCTGCACATGCACTGTACATAGCGGTTTGCCTTGGTGCCACTGGAGCGCTGTAGGGACGGTAGTGGGATCCCTCCTCCCCGGCTTGCTGTAAGCAGCTTCTGCTTTGCTGCTTTGCCAGAGAGGGGCAGACAGGAGCCATGGCTCCCCCTCCCTGGCTCACTGTAAGCAGCTCTCACTTTGCCACTTTACAGCGAGCTGGGGAGGGAGGGAGGAGGATGGATGGGAGGTGTGGCTCCCGAGAGGACGAGCTACGCAGCTTTGCCAGTGCCCCAGCAAAGTGGCATAGCTCCCTCCCTTTCCCTGATGGCTCACAGTACTTGGGAGTTGCGGGGATGGGGGTGCAGAGGCATAGGAAGGGGGCGGACATTCGGTGCCTGCCTGTGACTCCCAAGCCTACCCCGAGCTGTCAATGTGGGGGGGGGATGGGGGTTACAAAAAATATTCCACACCAGGTACCACCTGGGCTTGCTACTTCTCTGCATTTATTCACTCCCTTTTTGGGTGTTTTTGCTAGACTGGAATGCCCTCCATTGCATCTCTGGTTGTGGCTAGAAAGGACACACTAACTGAAACCATGGAGATCTGCTGCTAATCAGTATAAACAAAACTGAGCAGAATGGACCAACGGTCTGCATAAGGCAGGTTCCTGTGTCCATTTTTTCTCCATTAGAAGAGAATCATTGTGTGTGAATGGTATATCAGGTAATATTTTGTTTCTGCCAAGAAACAAATGGTGCAAATCAACAGGAGAGAGGGAGGGAGTCTATCAATGGAGCTCCATGAATTGAATGGTTTTGCTCTTTTCCCAGTCTTCGATCATAATAACTGACGTGCTTGTTCACAAAAAGTCACGTGAAATGGTTTTCATATGGAAATGTGGTGGGGGTTTTTAGCGATCCAGTGTCCCTGTAAAAAAGATTAAACATAGTGTTTAAATATATTATCATAAATAGTTCATAATACATTTGGAAAGCAAACTACCAACTTGTGCCCTTTTATTTTTTTCGTGATTATGAGGCTATTCATAATATTTCAAAAATAACAGCAAAAATATAGTGCCAAGGTTTATAATTATCTTACAATCATTGTAAGTAATACAGAAAGATTTACATATAGATTGAGGAAAGAAAATGGTGGCCACCGTATGAATGGCTTGCGGAATTGCCATCTAAGCTTTTGTTATGTTAGATTATTTTTAAAATGCAGATCCGTATTTTTAGTAATTGCCATTATACGTAATTTGACAGTGGGAGGGTGTGCATGATGGAACAGGCAAGGAATATATTAAGGTTGCAAAACTTTAAAAAGGAAGATGAAGTTTTTGCGGTGCTTGCCTCCAAAGGGAATTAGGCTATTATGATCATTTGATGGAGAAGCGAGATCATAACTGGCAAAGCTAAGCAACTGTGCCTTACTTATTAGTAAGAACTGATAGGGTTTTTATTTTTTATTTTAAAAAAGACCAGCCTCCTGAAGCATAAATTTTCATGAATTTGCAGAAGTCAAAATGAAGAAATTTTTGCTACAGTGAGTATAAATATGAACTGGCCATTAAAATAACTGGGGCAGAGAATTTAATCAAGAAACCCCTTATTAGTACAGCCTTGATCTCGAAATAAAATGCACATTATTTGACAGTTGTTTGATTCTACATTTCTTTCTGCTTCTGTTCCTGGATGTGATGCAGCCTCTGCTCATGCCAGCAGGACTTCTCCTATTGAATAGTCATATTAGGCACCTCTTTGGGGTAAACACACAGCTATGGTACTTCCTGAAATTGTCATATTGCAGCAAACTATCATGTCAATGCACACTGGGATTCATTCATATCTGGGGCATGACCCTTCTCCTACACAGGGGCAATGCCTTGGACATGGAGCAAGACCCACAGACTATAACAGGGGCCTCTGCAGGAGAGTGCCAGTCATTCAGAATATGGATGATGACTCTGAACAAATTCATGGAGGAGGAGGAGGCTACTAGCCATTGGTGGCTATGCTCTTCCTTCATAGTCAGAGGCAGCAACAGTTATGAATACCAGTTACTGGAACCGGAGGAGGAAAAAGGGACATTCAGTTCAGGTCTTGCTTGAGAGCATCCTGTAGGCATCTGTATGGCCACTGTGAGAACGGGGCATAGCTGTCAACCGCCCCTTATTTGGCGGGAAACTCCCTTATCCCAGCGCCGTGTCCCACTGCTGTCCCTTATTGATGATGTCCCGTAAATTTCCTGGGTTTCATGCTCGCCCGGCTCAGAAGGGAAGCAGTGGTTTGGGGTCCACCGCCGTGAGAGAGAGGGCGCGCTGGCACCGTCATCCTGGCACGAGGAGTTCCATCGGCCTTTGATGGGAAGTTTTCTTTCTGTACATTCTTTTCTCACCACCCTGGAATGTTCAGTTCACATTGAGTTCATGAAACATCATATCCTGACCTGTTCTTAAAGCATGGTTGACCACATCTACTATCAATCATTAGTTATAGTTTAAGTCTTGCTATATAAATCATTACTAATTGTTTAATTACGAGGTCTTCACGCCTGTCCAACTCTGTGTTCCTTTTCCCAACCTTTAATCTGTTGATGATTAATGTCTTATATGCAACCCTTGCAATGTATTTGTGTTAACCAATCAGCAACAAGCACATACGTGGCAATGCTGTAATATTCAATAAAAGGGACTCCCCGAGACATGCTCGGGAGATGCCTCCCATATGACACTTGTCATTAGTCTGTCGTTTATTTCAACCCAACATCTGGTGACCCTCGACGTGCCAGATCCCTTCACGCAGCCTCCGTGCTTCACTCGACTGGAAAAGTCTCAGCGCGCTACTTCGTGAGTATGGGGGGGGGGACTGACAAAGTTCCAACAGGAGCATGCCAAGGAGCTGCTTCATCTCGTTAGACAGTGGGTGGCGGGTGCTCATATTTCTTTGAAAGAAATTGAACAATTGTTCTGGCAACCTGCACAGAATTTTGCTTAACTGGTTGCCATCAATTTGATTTAATTAATTTTTATAATGAGATATTTTTAGATTGTGTGACTATTTGACTGTTTGATTATTTGGTTGTTGTTAGCCGCCCTGAGCCCAGCTTCGGCTGGGGAGGGCGGGATATAAATAAAATTTATTATTATTATTATTATTATTATTATTATTATTATTATTATTATTATTATGTGAGATTGCTTGCCAGTGCCCCTGGTACCCAGAATCGGGCTCTCTGGGTTCAGAAGCTTGGCAAAAGATCGGAAAAACCCTCTTCTCAGAACCGAGGGCTCCGATTCATTGTCTGCTCACTTGGCAGAAATGTGCAGATGCCGTCGCTAAATTAGGACCACAGGCATCTCCGTCGGCCCCTGCTCTTTTAGCCGCAGCAGACAATCCCCCACCTTACCCTAAGCTTCTGCCTCCATCGCAGCCTTGCCAACCCCTCCCTATGCTTCAGCCCACATCCACCCCCCATCCCTCCTTTGTCTGCCTCAGCCCCTGCGTGCTCTCCTACAGGAGCTGTGCGCGCCGCGCTTTCTCAAGCTAGGCAGCAAGGGCACCTCTCCTTAGAGGAAGAGGCTGGATGGTCTGGTGAGATGCCATCTGCTTTCCCTATCTCCTATGTGAACCCCGGCACTGCACAACAGCAGGTTATGTATGAGGCGCTTCCTTATTCTGTTCTGAGAGAATTAAGGAAAGCCATTACTGATTCTGGCCTCAAATCTTCTTATGTGCTAGGGATGCTGGAGGGGATAGCAAATGGTTACATAATGCTACCTCAAGATTGGAAAGATTTGATGCGCATGCTTTTATCTCCGGCTCAATATGTGGTTTTTGAAAGTGAATTTAAGCATAGCGCAGCAGCCCTGGCTGATCCACAACATTCAGCCAATCAACTTTTTGGCGCTGGTCCGTATGATAATATACCAGCCCAGGTGCAATTCACACCTTTACATTTCAGTCGCACCGCGACCTGTGTACAACGCGCCTTTCGGAATGTCCCTGTCTCAGGGCAACCTCTGAGCTCCTTTGTTAATATTAAGCAACAACATTCGGAGCCTTACCATCAATTTATAGATAGATTGAAAGAATCAATCACTAGGCAGATTGATGACCCTACAGCTCAAAATGAATTGATGAAAAAATTGGCCTTTGAAGAGAGGGGGGGGAGGGAGACTCTTGCCCATGCCGCCCGCGAGCCCGGAGGCGGCAGCGGTGGTGGCAGCTGAGGAGGCAGCCTGAGGGAAGAGGAAGAGGATGGGGAGGGATGCAGAAGGGCGGCGCTCCAGCGGCCGCGGTGGTGCCGCAACCGCCTCATGCTGGATTGACAGCATCTGTCAATCCTACCAATGTATGTAACTCTTTACAATAGCAAAATCCCTTATTTTGGCTGCTGATCCCTTATTTTCGAGGCTGCTGGTCTCTTATTTTCAAATCTGTAAGTTGACAGCTATGGAGCGGGGTGCTGAACTGAGTGGACCATTCACCTGATTCAACAGGCTCATTGTATGTTCTATATGTCTCATGACCTAACCACAAAAGGGATTTGCCATATCAGCATCCTCAACTCACCCAAACAAACAAACAAATACCACTCTTGCAGAAGGTGCCAACCAACTTTTGCATTTCTGCGCAACTACAACACTGGAAACCAGGGTTTCCCAAATGTGGGTCTCCAGCTGGTTTTGGACTAAAATTCCCATTACTGATCCTTCTAGCTAGGGATGGTGGGAGTTGTTGTCCAAAAACAGCTGGAGACCCAAGTTTGGGAAACTGTGCTGGAAGCAACAGTTCTTTTAAAGAGTTGGGCAGGGAGATACTTGAAATGGCTATCAACGTCCTTTTAGGGTTCATCTGTAAAAGTTCTTGCCCAGATTTTAGTACGCAGAATGTCATTTCGTTTAAATATGTGTGAAGCCACATTTTGATTTTTCTGTCAAACACTCCTGCCTCTTTCCTCATAAAATTCCATGTGGCACTGAAGCATCACACAATTTTTATGTACCTAGACAGCTACAGAGTTTTGCTCATTCTTACTGAAGTGATGAGAAGGTTTAAAATAATAATAATAATAATAATAATAATAATAATAATAATAATAATGATGTAGAATTCCTCCTCAGTTTGGATGAAGAGAAATGGTCATTTCTGCTGTTTTAGAGAGATTTCTGTATTTATTCACAAAGGTTTGCCTCTGGAATTAGGTAGGCATTATGGAAGTGTGAGCAGGCAGCATGGAAATTTCCCCGTCAAAGTCCCACCAGTCCTAAGCCTAAAACAATCTAAGATGGTGCCTTTCCCTCTTTTAAGGCAAGAACACAAACTCTGTATTTCATCAGGACAGCCCCATGCTTTCTGTCTTTAGCTAATGATCCATTAATCAGCCTCAGTTGTCCTTCTGGGTAGCCAGAACTCCAAAGAGACAGCTGTGCCAGCCAGTTATTATTACCCAGTAGGGAGCCATTTGCGATGGCCATTGTCCCATTTATGTTCCAGATTACATCAATTTATCATTCCCATACTTAATATGTAGCCTGCCTTTCAGTCTAGACAGTACTGCAAGGTGGCTTACCATAAGGAAAACATAAAAATGATAAAAGTATGACAATGCTAAACATTAATAAAGCAGCATCAAAATCAATATTAAAAGGTTAGCAGCATTTTTTCCAACAATACTATTAGCCTTTCGAAATGAATAGGTTTTTAATGCCAGCAGTGAAGGAGCCTTGTAGACCTTCATTGTGAGGGAGTTGCAAGAATGGGTGTCACCATGAAGCAAATTCCATTCTTTAATCCACCAGCCTGGTTTCTGGTGGCTATGGTACTCAGAGCAGCTTGTCATGAGGTCATCTAAGCCAGCCTTCCTCAACCTGATGTCCTCCAGAAGTTTGAGACTTCAGTTTCCATCATCCCTGACCATGAGCCTTGTTGGCTGGGAGTGATGGGAGTTGTAATCCAAAACGTCTGGGCTGTACCAGATTGGGGAAGGGCAATCTCAGCACATGGAAGGTCAGAAACATCTGTGTTTCCATAGATCTCATTGGAGTGTAGGGCTATTGTTGCAGGCCCTGGGCCTATCACCAGCTCTTTGCCTAACGTACCTTACAGGGTTGTTGTGAGGGTGAAATGGGGAGGAGAAGAACCATGTACTCCACGGAAAAAAAGGTGGTTTGGCAATGTAATAAAATAAATAAATAAATAAATAAATAAATAAATAAATAAATAAATAAATAATAAGAATTCAACCTGTAGCTGTTTATCTAGTAGTTGTTGTTGTTTAGTCGTTTAGTCGTGTCCGACTCTTCGTGGCCCCAGGGACTAGAGCACGCCAGGCACTCCTGTCTTCCACTGCCTCCCGCAGTTTGGTCAGACTCATGTTTGTAGCTTCGAGAACACTATCCAACCATCTCATCCTCTGTCGTGCCCTTCTCCTTATGCCCTCCATCTTTCCCAACATCAGGGTCTTTTCCAGGGTGTCTTCTCTTTTCATGAGGTGGCCAAAGTATTGGAGCCTCAGCTTCACGATCTGTCCTTCCAGTGAGCACTCAGGGCTGATTTCCTTCAGAATGGAGAGGTTTGATATTTTTGCAGTCCATGGGACTCTCAAGAGTCTCCTCCAGCACCATAATTCAAAAGCATCAATTCTTCGGCGATCAGCCTTCTTTGTGGTCCAGCTCTCACTTCCATACATCACTACTGGGAAAACCATGGCTTTAACTATACAGACCTTTGTTGGCAAGGTGATGTCTCTGCTTTTTAAGATGGTATCACTGAATTCATTGGGGCTCATGGGTGTAGCCAGGGGGTGCAGGGGGAGCTGCCCCCCCAAATCAAGTAAATATATAAAAATACTTAACTAACTGACCAATTGCATCACAGATAACTCAGTTCTGCCCCCCCCCATCATAATGCCTTCCATCCCTATAATAAATCCTGGCTACACCCATATTGGGCCTTGCTTCTGAGTAGACACTGCAGTGTTAAATGTGCCTGGGCACAATTCCCTTAGCTGCAAGTAATAACAGCAACAAGAAAAGTTGACTGTTTCACCTGACATCATCACTTATTGATTGTTTCTGTGGTGTAAAAATTGACCAAAACAAGTGATCTTAAACGTCACAGCATTTTTCTTTTTATACACTGTAATATCGAGTGTATGGTATCTGAAGAAGTATCCATGCACACGAAAGCTTATACGAGAACAAACTTAGTTGGTCTATAAGGTGCTACTGGAGAATTTTTTTATTGTAATATCGAGTGTAATCTTTTAAACCTTGGTGAGAATTGTGCTTCCCCAGCCTCCACTGAAATCAGCAATGGTGCCCTTGTAATCCTAGCCTTTAGAGAACTATAACAGCTACAGCACTAGGTTCTCATCATTTGCTAATTGGCGTGTCCCCATTGACATCAAGGAAGCTCTGCTCATTTACTGTAGCCATCTGTCTGGTCTGAGAGTTGTTCTGATTTATGATCACACAAGAACAATCTGCGAGATTTTAAAACTCCCTTTACAAATGTGCAATGATTCATTTTCATGGGATACCTGACCACTTTCCTCTGTGCCCTTCGTTTATTCCAAGCATATGTGATCCCAAAATTAGGGTTTCCACTGCTGAGAGTTTTTATTTATAACTTATTTGTTTATAAAAAAATGTATATACTGCTAGTCATAAAAAAAAATCAGAATGGTTTACAACAGTTATACATAAAACCATGCAATGAAAGCAAAGATGAAATCAGAAATCAGCTATTATGGAAATATGTGTTCTTATTGGCTTGCATAAGCCTAAGTGATTAAAAAATTTTCAACAGGCATTTGAAAGCTGTAACAGAAGGTGCCTGCTGAATCCATATTGACAGAGTATTCCATAACAATGGGCAGATGACACTGAAGGCTCGTTTTCATCTTGTTGTCAAATCAAAGAGTTGGAAGGGACCACAAGGGTCATCTAGTCCAACCTCCTGCATTGCAGGAATCTTTTGCCCAAGGTTGGGCTTCTACCCATGACCCTGAGATGTAGAGTCTCATACTCTACTGGCTGAGCTATCCCGGCTAGCCAACTCAGGGAATGGCTGATGATGCTCCTGCAGATGATCTTAGTGATTGAGCTGGGGTATTCAGGTGATCCCTGATATATCCTGGACCTCAGTTGCTTAGGGCTCTGTAACTTAATACACAATAACCTTGAACCTGGCTTGGTGGTAGATGGGCAGCCAATGCTTTAATAATGATGGTACTGTTGGGATGTAGCCAAGGAAATGGGGGCAATTTGCAAGCCCCAGCTGGCACCAGCCCACCGGCCGATGTGCCGGGTGACCTCCAGTCCTTGGTTCAGCATCAGCGACCCCAGCTTTAGAAGCTGGAGCACGCTCTAATCCGCAGAGTAAACTCTACACAATGGAAGTGGCAGGGAGAAGCTGTGATGAGCATATTGACAAGCAGTTTATTCAGCATACATCAGGACAAAAGGAAAAACATGTCTTCTCCCCTTCATGTCCAAGCAAGCAGCCTGAGCAATAGCTATACACAAAACAGAAGTTCCCAGCAAGCTGTGCTGGAGTGTAAACAGGCATGTGACACACATCAGTCATGCCTGTACTTAAGGTGGAACGGAATATCCTAACAGGTACATGTTCTCAGCCAGATGCTTCCATCAGCAGTCGGGCCACCACATTCTACACCAGCTAGAGCTCCCAAACCAGAAGAATAAGAAGAAGAGTTTGGATTTGATATCCCGCCTTTCACTCCCCTTCAGGAGTCTCAAAGCGGCTAACATTCTCCTTTCCCTTCCTCCCCCACAACAAATACTCTGTGAGGTGAGTGGGGCTGAGAGACTTCACAGAAGTGTGACTGGCCCAAGGTCACCCAGCAGCTGCATGTGGAGGAGCGGAGACACGAACCCGGTTTCCCAGATTACGTGACTACTGCTCTTAACCACTACACCACACTGGCCTACAATGGTCAGGTTTACACCCCAAAGTATATCTCCAGTCAGCAAACACAATTTGTTTGAAAAGCAGAATATTGCTTTGTTAAAAGATGGAGGCATGCGCTGAAGTTTTTAGGAATAAATGCTGCTTTCCTCTATTGCTGTCCCTTGGAAGTGCAGTAAAGTATCCAGCATCCCTGGCCATTTATAAAATCTGTTTGAAAGGGGCATAATGACAGGCACTGTCAGCTTCATTGCCTTAAAAGAAGAAGAAGCAACAATGCTCACAAGAATGTTTGAGAATATTACAACAGTTTCCTGAGCTCGAGACACTAACTGCTGAGTGAACACTGATGATAATGACAATTTACCCAGTGGGCTCAAAGCCTCTCACTAAAATTTCATTGAAAGCCCCTTAATATACTACCATGTGTAGCAAGTCCCTTCATTACTTCTTGGCTGCTAAGTGGATCTGGCAAGTCTTCCTAAAAATACTTCTCATGTCTCCCACTTACAGAATAATAGTAAAAAAATACCCCTCTCCTACCTCTCCTGCACTGCAGGTGGTTGGACTAAATGATCCTTGGGATCCCTTCCAACTCTACAATTCTATGTTTCTACCTCTTTGGACTCAAGATATCTTACTTCATACATATTAAAGAAAGAAACCTTTTGAAGGCATAGGCTGGTTGTTGTTTTTTTTAAAAAAAAACGCTTACAGCCTGATCCTAGGCATATTATCTCAAAATTAATGCCCACTGTATCCAATCCTCTTTACTCCCAAGAAAGTGTGTGGATAGGATTGCAGCCTTAATCTTCATTCGCTAGCTCAGAGATTGCCAAACTTGGCCATCTGTCTGTTTTGGGACTACAACTCCCATCATCCCTAGCTAACAGGACCAGTGGTCAGGGATGGTGGGAATTGTAGTCCCGAAACAGCTGGAGGGCCAAGTTTGGCTATCACTGCTTTAGCTGTTACTGGGGGCAAGTATGCATGAAAAAGATAAATCTGATGACACAAAGTTAGTGTATTGATGACAGTGCTACACCTAGACTGGGGGACTCTGGGTTCAAATACCTCTGCAGCCGTGGTAGTCATTGGTTGATTTGGGGCCAGCCATTTTTTTTCACCCTCACCCACCTCCCAAGGTTGGTGTGAGGCTAAAATGCAGGTGGGAGTTGCATTTTCCTGTTCCTGTTCCAGGAACAGAAGATACTTTCAGCAAGTGGAAAGGATATGGTAGGATTCAACCCATATTGTTTAACTGACATGTTTGGTAGAGTGTGGGTAATAGATGATATAAGGTCCATATTTGGCTCGTTCTACTCAAATCTCCACCTATCCTTATATGTCTTCCCAAAATGATATAAAGCTATGTCTGGTGACTGAGCCAACATGGGTAAACCAAATCTGAATCAGATTTGCTGAAGCCAGAAGTAGCGGTTATGCAGTTCTGTGGCTGCTATAGTTGTAGCAGTCTTGTGTCTCAGCACAGAATGTAAGTGAAGTGTAGGTGGGTTCCCAAGAGGTAGGACACAGTGATAACAGCAAGAACCTTTATTGAACTAACAGAACTGGACAACAGGGGCAAAGCAACTGCTTATATACATTTCTGAAGGCCTGGGCCAATCCCACTCCCAACGTGATTGGCTGTCTAAACTTCCAAGCTGTGAATCATGACTCAGAGTTTATGGGCCAATGGCAGAGGCCCACATCCTGAAGTGTTCTGTGACTGGATATCATGTATTGAATCAGAACACAGGGGCTCAGAATCCTTAGTCCATACTCAAGCTCGGGTAAACACTGACTACTGAATACATAACAGTAGGAATGCCAAAAGCCACCTTATACTGAGTAAGACCTCTGAACCATCTGGCAACAGATCTCTAGAATTAGCCATGGGGACATTCCCAGCCCTGCATGGAGATAATGTTTATTGAACCCGGGACCCAGGTGCGAAAGTGTGCTCTGCCGCTGAACCACAACCCCCTCCACCTTCTTTCCCATAATATCTATTCAAACAAAACATATGGTGAAGACTGGTGATGTTGTGACTTCTCCCACCTCTATAAGTGGCAGTTCATAAAGAGAAACAGAAGCTGTGACAATGGTATCTGAAGAAGTATGAATACACACGAAAGCTCATACCAATAACAAACTTAGTTGGTCTCTAAGGTGCTACTGGAAGGATTTTTTTTTTAATTTTGTTTCGACTATGGCAGGCCAACACGGCTACCTACCTGTAACTAGAACAATGGTGACACATGAGGCTGCTTTTTCCAGGGGCAGCTACACATACTCTGTAATGTCTAGTTTATGCCTGAGTTCTGTGAACTGTAACTTGATACCCTGCACTCAGCTGGAAAAAGAGCAAAGGAACTTAGTGTTAATAGAGCCATTTTCAGGGAAGGTTTTGAGGATTGCTTCTTGAACAAATTACTCACCTGGAGGAGTCCAGATGGAACCCTAGGGGAATTGCACTATTCAGGCTGGTGGTTACACTGAAAGATTCCTTATTGTAAACCATTAAAAACTTAAATAAAATAAAAACCAGCCCTGGCTAAGATGCCTTTGATGTCTGGTTGGAAAATAACTGACCAGCTGGGGTTGGGCTGCAAATGCATTTCTATTTAGAAGAAACATCATCTTCAGCTGACACCAGAGAAGCCAGTTGTGATAAAAAGCTAAATCTTGCTTCGGCTTTAGGAACCAGTAACATCCCTGGAAACAGAGGCAATGGTGAAGGGTAGTCACATAGTTTCACAGCCATTTTATTCCTTGGCTTTTCTGCACGGAGCACTGGAGAGATGGCTTTTGCTCTCCTTTCTTTTTAAACTGGGGCTCTTAAAGCTACAGACAACATTCATTGGACCCTCACACAGATGAAGGATTGGCCAATAAAGAGTTGCCTTCAGTAGCGACAAACAGAAAACCAGATGTTGTTTGACTCATCATCAATAGTTTCTGGTTAGGACACATGTGGAAATGAGACTCCCTGAGGAGTCTGCTAGGAAAACACTAAATTTTTTATCTTCTCCTATAATTTACATCTAGGTAAGCCAATATCATCCTGGCTGTAAAATTCCAGTTGAGATTCATATTTTACTGGAGAAGGGTCTAATGTTCATGTAATGTTGTGTTGTTGTTTTTTCAGTGGAACTTGATATCTTGAAAGCTCCACCTTTCCAGTCAATCCTGTACATTCTATAGCACATCTCATAAATGCCACAAAACACAGTATTGTACTTCTTCAGGGAATGGGTATATTGGCATTGTCCTACAGCTGGCTGCTGAGAGCAACAGATTCATGCCATGTGGTTGGTGATCCCTGGGTTAGGGTAACTGCTTCGCTCAGTCATAGAAACATTGCCTTAGGATGCATTAAAAAAGGGTCCTTTTCTAAGCTTTGCCTTCCTTTTAACTTGGTTACATATGTCATCACACTCAGAGGGAAAATGGAAACAAAGCAGAACCTCAGGGATGCAGCTGTGAAGAAAACAACATGAACAAGGTAGTTTGTGTGTCAAGGTGTGTGTGTGGGGGGGGGGATCTCAACCTCCTTCAAGTATAATGTTCACCCCAAAATTCCCAGCCCCAATTACATGTTATATTCCAATGGAATTGAAAGAATGGGAAAAGCTATTATCGTGGATAATCCAGTGTATGCTTTATTTAAGATGTACAGTGGAACCTCGATTTTCTAGCATCTCGGAAGCCAAATGATTTGGAACCTGAATACCAAAAACCCGGAAGTGAATGCTTCCATTTTTGAATGTGCCTTGGAAGTCGAACGGCTTCAGGGGTGTGTTTCTCCACTGCGCTTCTGTTGTCGAATATTTTGGAAGTTGAACGGTCTTCCAGAACGGATTACGCTCAACAACCGAGGTTCCACTGTTAAGTATGCAAAAGGAAACTTGCCCTACCTTGTCCATGTGTGTGTGTCTCTCTCTCTTTTTTTATATATAAATATTTATTAAATTTTCACAATTATAAAAACACACACAATACACAATACAAACGTACACACACATAAACAAACAAACACGTATAATTTCAAATCCTTTTTTTCTTAAAACTTACTTCACCGACTTCCCCATACCTCCCCTTCCTGCATTCCAATTCATGTGTGTGTGTCTCTCAGGGAGCCGACAAGGAGAACAGGTCATTTGCAGATCAGAGAAAGAGAATGAAACACTTGGCTAACTTACAGTTAGTTTCTTTATTAAGCAAGCAGACCAAAGAACACATGGAGACTTCTAAGGGTTGTTCCTTTCTAGATGAAGCAGTTGCTCGAACTGGCTTGGACTTCACCCTTCACTCCCTAGCCCTCTGTGTCAGGACTCTCCCTATATATGCAGTAGAGGTTGGCAAACTAAGGCCCAGGGGCCAGATGCGGTCCACCGGGCTCGTTAATCCAGTCTGTGAACCTTGCGGACCCTGCCGCCCGCTTGGTCAGTCCCCGCGCTAAACCGGTGTGGAGCAGACGCCTCGCACAGGGACTGACTTCCATGACACTGGCACGGCAGCCAATCTGAAGCTGTGGATGCCTCTGGGCAGGTGGTGATGCTGGTGTGGCTTCGGATTGGCCACAGGAAGCTCCTGCAGCCAATCCAAAGTCAAGGATGTCTCTGGGCGACACCCCTTCCTTCCAGCTGAAGTGGCTGCGTATGGCCAAGAGCCAAGAAGGAGGAAGCAGCAGTGGCAGGGAGGCTGCCTCCATCGCCCAGGCCAGCGGCAGAGGACAACGACGATGCTGCCGAAGACGAGGTGGCGGCAGCAACGTTGAGTGGTGGTGGTGGGTTCCTTTCAGGAGAGGGTGTATGCTTTCGGGAGAGGGTGGGTCCGGCCCTCCACAAGGTCTGAGGGGCAGTGGACCGACCCCCTCCTGAAAAGGTTTGCTGACCCCTGGTATACAGCAAGTTCCAAGGGGCGCTCTCTGTGTCTGCCTAACTCTTTGCTCAGCAACATGTAATAAACGCCTCATTCTGGGAGGTGGGGTGGGTCTTGCATGCTATCAGCAGAGAAACTGTCAAAGGGGCTTTGTGGTAGAACTGCCAAGTCTGATCCCTGTCCTTGCCCTGTGCTGGTGCACCTGCCTGGTAGCTCCTCTTCATCCTCTTCCAAGCTAGTACTTCCCAGCTCATCCCCTCCTTTGGGGTGTGGCCAGTTTCCCACTACCAGGATCCAGTATCCAAATCCTCTCCCACTGTGCTTTCCCTGGGGGGCTTTTGGTCAGGCAGCTTCCACCCCTCCTCCTCATCCAGCCAGTCCCTGACACTCTCCTATCAATGACACTTCCCTGTGAAAACTAATAATGGTTGGGAGTTCTGGACAGACTTTTATTGACTATGCAGAGGTCTGCTAACCTGTTAACAATATTCAGCATCATATTCTCTCAGCCGTGCTGTGTCTCAGGTCTGAATTTGCCTCAAGAAGCTCCAAGTGGGTGCGTGCCTTTGCCACGTGGTAATGGCAAATATATCATCAAAGCTCATTTTTAGCTCATCCCTGAGATTAGGGATGGAGGAGAAATCTGATTCACTTTGCAGCTAAATGCAAACTTACCTAATTCACATTTTCTGGAACGAGCTGCGAACCGAAATACTACCATCCTTCAAAATTCCCACTTTTTCAGATTTATTTTACTAGTGTAAAGAAGGCATATGAGATTCATATATTAGTGAAAATAACATACAAAACTGAATGAGACATGCAGAGAACCAGAATTGGCAGTTTCTTCCATCCCTAGCTGAGATGCTGAATATTAGGATCAATGTTGTGTGATGGACCCAGATTTAGTGCAGCATGGGTGGTCCATAATGACCCCACTCCCATTGCTGCTCTTGAATCATAGCCTTGCTCAGTGCTATTTTTCTAGAAAGAGAGGTGCCAGAACGTACTATGAACACCTTCCTTGTTCTCTTATAATGGCAATGGCACCCACCTGAGAAGTGCTGGAACTGAGTTCTAGTGAGTTTGGGCTGGAAAAAAGCCCCTGGTCTTGCTGATCCAGTGATCAGGAAAACAGCCCACAGAGCTTATTGCTGCTCACTCTCTTTCATTCGTCAGGATAAGTAAACTAGTCCTTCGTTCTCTAGAGTCAGTGAAGCTAATTCTGCTGCTGCCAGTAAGCTACACTTGACCTGCTGCCTCTGTGATGTTCTCGGAGAAAGAAAGTCAGGATTACCATGTGGCAGGCAGGTCAAGGAGCTGCTAATCTGCTCTGTCTGCCTGCTGTTCCTCTGCATCCATTAAAGGAAGGGATTCAGCTCCTGCCTGCCTCTCCCCTGTTTTTACTCAGCTCTCTGTGTGAGGCAATGCACACAGGGTATGATCCAGCTGAAGTTTTTGTTTGTTTAGAGCATTTGTACTCCGCTATTCAGCCAAGAAGGCTCTCAGAGCAGTTCACATACACTTGTGGTAAGAATTCTTGCCACACACTCAAAACAAGACAATCCCTACCCACAAGTTTACAATCTAAAAAACAAGGAGACAAATAAACAAAGAATCCAAGACACACAAGACAGCATGGAGGGAAGAGGAAAATGAAAATTGAAAATCAGGCACTATTTTCTAAACAGCTGAAATTAAGCACTAAGTCCTATTTATTTAGGTGCTTCAGTACAATCAAGCATTGTGGAGGGGCCCAGAGTCTGGAACAGTTATCTGATGGGAATGTTCTAATTCTGGATTTCTAGGAATGAGAAGTTGGAATGAGAAGCATATGGCCTACAAGAGTCCTCCAACTCTTATGATTCTATGATTAACCTGTTAAAAGGTAAAGGGACCCCTGGCCATTAGGTCCAGTTGTGGACGACTCTGGGGTTGCGGTGCTCATCTTGCTTTACTGGTCGAGGGAGCCAACATACAGCTTCCGGGCCATGTGGCAAGCATGACTAAGCTGCTTCTGGCGAACCAGAGCAGTGCACGAAAACGCCATTTACCTTCCCACTGGAGCAGGACCTATTTATCTACTTGCACTTTGATATACTTTCGAACTGCTAGGTTGGCAGGAGCAGGGACCGAGCAACGGGAGCTCACCCCGGCACAGGGATTTGAACCGCTGACCTTCTGATTGGCAAGCCCTAGGCTCTGTGGTTTAGACCACAGTGCCACCTGCGTCCCATAACCTGTTAAAGCACTGAATAATTGGTTGAAGATGCAGTTAACAGGATAAGATTTGCTCTCAAAGTGTCTCTCTGAAAATATGCATAGACCTCTAACTTTGATGTGCAGGTTTCGTTTTAAGAGCTGTTTATTTTAACTGAAGTACTTGCTTAGTGACTGGAGTAATATTTAACTGAGGAAATTAATCTTAGAATAATGGGCTTTGCAGATGTTTGTATTGACCTGAATCAATGAAGTCTTTGGGGGTCTTCCCCATTGTTATCATAGCATTAACCACAAAATAAATATGCTGAAAACACATTTTTAAATAGGTAAAATGGCTTGGAATTAGTGAAACAAAATAGGGAATTTAGAAGGTGCTATCTGGAGCAGGAGATATATAACATTTACTGGGCCCACAGATCTGAGATTTGGAGATCATTCCAAAGAATCAAAGAATCGCAGAATTGTAGTGTTGGAAGAGACTGTGAGGGTCATTTGGACCAGCCACCTACAATGAATGACAGACGGCTATCCAACCTCCAAGGAAGGAGAATCCACCACCTTTCAAGGGAATCTGTACCACCATTGAATAGAGCTTACCACCAGAAAGTTCTTACTGATGTTTAGTCAGAATCTCCTTTCTTGTAACTTGAAGCCATTGGTTCAAGTCATACCCACTGAAGCAGGAGAAAACAAACTTTCTTCATCCTTCATGTGACAGCTCCTTATATATTTGAAGATGGCTGTTATGTCTCCTCTCAGTCTCCTATTTTCCAGGCTAAACATACCCAATTCCCCCAACTGTTCCTTATAAGGCTTGGTTTCCAGACCCTTGATCATCTTGTTCACACTCCTCTTCACATGTTCCAGCTTTTCAACATCCTTCTTAGATTGTGGCACCCAGAACTAGACACAGTACTTCAGGTGTTGTCTGACCAAGGCAGGTCAGAGTGATACTACGACTTCTCTTGATTGGGACACTAGACTACTGTTGATGCAGCCTAGAAGAGCATTAGCTTTTTTTGCTGCTGTTGACTCATGTTAAGCTTGTGGATCCCTAGATCCCTTTCACATGTACTACTGGCAAGCCAGTTGTTCTCCATGTTATATTTGTGTAGCTGGTTCTTCCTGCCTAAGTGCAGAACCTTACATTTATCCCTATTGAAATTCAGTTTGTTAGTTTGGGCCCAGCTCTCCAATCTGTTACAGTCATCTTGTTCTTGTGTTTATTTATCTGTTCTAGTACCTTGCCTGGTATCAGCATCAAGCTGACTGGTCAGTAGTTACCCAGGTCTTCTTTTACTCCTTTTTGAAGATGGAGACATTTGCCTGCCTCCTGTCTACAGGGACTTCTACTGTTCTCCAAGAATTTTCAAATATTACTCTGAGATTACACCTTTAGTACTCTTGGGTACAGCTCATTAGGCCCTGTAGATTCAAATTCATTTAAGGTAGCTAGGTGTCATTCATCTCCATGGATGGTTCAGGCTTAGCACACCTGTACCAAACAAGTCCATTGAGACCACCAGTTCTTTTCTGTAGAAAGTGACTTTAAAAATCATTCATTTCTTACTTATAACATGGTTCTCAGGTGCTTCCTTACTTAAAAAAATATATTTTGAGAATGCAAAAGGGAGAGAAGAATCCACATACGGAACAGACAAGATAGTAATCATGGGTTTCTGCTTCCCACATCCAAGAGTGGCCGGTCCTCAATAATTTTCTGGGTAAAGTTCAGCACAGTGGTCTTACTAGCAATGCCCATGCAGCATATTCCCAGCATGCCAAGAAATTCCCATGATGATACTGGCAGTGTGGGCTTCCCATCAACAGCATGCAACACTTCTGCTTATGAAGATCTGCATATGTTAATGGCCAAATGGTTACACAGATCTGCATGTGTTAATGGCCAAATTCAAGGTCCATTATTTTATACACCTTGCAGACAGGGGCATCTCCTTGCCTGGAGATGGGCAGTCAAGTCATGCATCCACAGTAACCAGAAGAGAAATGACTTCTGGGAGGAGCAAACAGGTTTGATCAGCTGTAGCAAGCACTGGATTAAAACAAATAAAATCTAATTTACAAAATCTTTTCTAGAGAACTGGGTGGTAAAAAAACCTATATAGCATTGTCCTACTGTCCTCATATAGGATGCCAATATAGTTTATGCCGCACCATAAATCTGTGTGCCAAATCAAAGTGTTATTCATACTTAGCATGGCTGTTAAAATGGGAGAAAAACTGCATTCTGTTGCATCAAACATTTAGCCTTCATTAGTATGAAAGAGGGGGGAAAAACCTGTTTAAGAGATGCCAACATTCCTGAGTTTTATGGGAACTATATTTTGCATTGTTTTGATGAGAACTATTATGCCTGTTTGCTGCTCTGCATCAAACCTTAGACGAGCTAATAAATTCATGCATATTTATGGGCTTTCTGGAACATTGCGATTAAACAGTGATTCAATATCTTATCATGCAAACATGGAAAGCGCTTGTCAAAAGGATCAAGCCGCGGCAGCCCTTTTCATTGTGTTCACCTGCATGGCACATTTCAAAAGTGACAATCGCAGATTGCGACAGTTCACACATGTATCAAATGATTCCACTGCTGATTAGACTGAGACAGCAATGTAAATATCAAGGCCGGGACCTGCTGTATAGTTTGCAGAGAGAAATTACCGTACATTCCAGATCTTTTTTCATTGCAATGAATTGTGTGTAAGAGTTCCTCCCCTGCCCTGCTACATCCGCAATGGCATGCTGAGAGAATTCAATTTGGAACGGTTCTCTTTAATCCCATCTTCTTCCTCACACCATATTGCTGGGCCTTGTAAACCAGGGGAATGCTCAAAACCTGGCTCCATCTGCTCTCTGCTTAAAAGGTAAAGGTAAAGGGCCCCCTGACCATTAGGTCCAGTCGTGACCGACTCTGGGGTTGCGGCGCTCATCTCGCTTTACTGGCCGAGGGAGCCGGTGTACAGCTTCCGGGTCATGTGGCCAGCATGACTAAGCCGCTTCTGGCGAACCAGAGCAGCGCACGGAAATGCCGTTTACCTTCCCACCGGAGCGGTACCTATTTATCTACTTGCACTTTGACATGCTTTCGAACTGCTAGGTTGGCAGAAGCTGAGACTGAGCAACGGGAGCTCACCCTGTCACGGGGATTCGAACCGCCAACCTTCTGATCGGCAGGTCCTAGGCTCTGTGGTTTAACCCACAGCGCTGTCTTCAAATCTATGCCTTATTAGAGGCAGCAAGGCTTCACTTCAAGTGCTCCCCTTCAAATATGGCTCAGAATTTATTCCCAAGAAACTATTTTTTGGGGAGTCATGGCGGGAGGAATATCCAACTAGTTCAAAGTTAATTGATTTAACCAGAGGGTCTTTTTCATTTTTTTTTGCTATGTTAATTGTCTCAGCAACGAAGCCTACTTCTGTTTAGATAAAAAGCGAAACTTTGTTTCCTTTTGCAGAAAGATCTTTTGTTTTACACTGATTTTTTTTAAAAAAATGTTTTATGTTTTCCCTTCTTACATGCAAATCTCATTAATGTAGATTTCTGCCCCACTGAGTGGATTTTTTAAAAAAATGTTTATATAGTCAATGCACTATGATCTAATATTTTAAATGAAAATCAGATTATTGTGCATGATGATCCTAGTGTAGAATAAGCAAAGTTGCCATTGATTTTGACATTGCACGAGTACGGACCACTTCATATGTTGGGATGGGGATGGTGAATCCAGAAGCACTCGTGAAAGGCTGGGTGTTTGAAAGAGTCTGGAAATCAAGAGTGTGTGCTTGGTTAATGTGGCCACATTCAGATGTACTGTAATTATATTGGACTGAGAAACCAAGTTCAAACTGAGAATGCTTACCCCTCTTCCTTTTCACATGCACCACAACACTTCATAGGTTTGTTAAACCAGTTTCCAGTTGCGTCCAAACAAAGAAACTGACGAATGCTTGGACTGTAGGAGTGCAAACCACCTACAGCATGGGGCCACCTCAAATGGGTTTTGCATGACATCTTCCAGATTATACAGGTGGTGAACATTTTGTGCACAGTCAATTGACATGTGACTGCCAATGTGTACATCATTTTTGGCCCTAGACAAGGGTGGAATGGGCTTACATGCAACCGACAACATGTACAATGATCCAGATGCAAGCTCCATGCAAAGCCCATACGGTAGAAGAAGTTAGTGTAGCTGCTTATCTAAAAAGAAGTGTATCTTCTCCCCCCTCTCCACTGTATTGGTGCCCTTTGTTTTTTGCAGGTGGAGCTACAGAAGAGTGATAATCTGGACATAGAAATGTCATTGGACCATACCGTGAGGCATTCATTCACAATAGATGATAGGTTGTGGCTCAGTGGCAGAGCATCCTGGGTCCAATCTCCCTGTAAGAGATCCCTGTAAGAAACCCCAGTGAGCCATTGTCAGTCGCTGCACTGTAGATCAGTGTTTCCCAACCTTTTTTGGGCAAAGGCACACTTGTTTGATGAAAAAAATCTCGAGGCACACCACCATTACAGCCCCGTGACGTCAGCGCGCAGCGTCACGCCGGGAGGGACGCACGAAAGTGAAAGTTTCATTTTTTTTCCCTCCCCCTTGCCGGGGAACCTCCAAGCTTTGGGGGTGGGGGGGGAGAAGGCAGCAAAGCGAGGGACTGGGGGACGGCGGCAGCTGAGGCGGCGGCGGCTGTTGTGGTGGTGGCGGCGTTAGCGGGCGGAGGAGGGGGCGGCGGCGGGGCCGAGGTGGCCGGCGGCGGCGGGGGAGGCGGCGGCGGGTGGAGCAGGAGGGCGGCCGAGGCCGGTGAGGGAGTAGGGTTGCCCGGGGCTTGAGGAGCCGTCGCCGGGAGTTGCTGCTGCTGTTGTTGCTGCTGCTGCCCGGACATGCCGGCCTCCTCCTCGTCCGCTGTCTCGCGCTCCTCCCTTTTGCGCGCACTGCCCCGCCGCCGCCCCATTGGCCGGGTCCTGTCAGCTGATCCTGTGTTATTTCCTGTGTGTGTGTGTGTGAGGGGAGAATGGAGAGAGAAACCTCGGCACCACCACCGCGGAGCCGCCCCCGGCTCGACGCGGATCCTCGCCGCCGCCGCCTCGCCTCTCGCCGCCCGACTCGCCCGCCTCCCTCCCACGGCACACTAGCCAACGTCTCGCGGCACACTAGTGTGCCGCGGAACACCGGTTGGGAAACAGTGCTGTAGATAATGCTGAGCTAGATGAACAAAAGTTGCTAACAGAAGCACGTTCCTAAAATGTCCTTATACTCAAGGACATTTTTGGTGTGGGGTGGCTAAGTGCAGAATGACAGTTTGTGAAAGAGACATAGCCCCAGCAAACTGTGTGTGTGTGTTTGTGTGTGTGTGTGTGTGTGCTATGCATCTAGATGACATTCACAAATGTATTTTTAGATGTTAAAAGCATACTTCTGAGTGCATTAATCAGTTCTCTCAATGTAATTTCATCTTGATTGTAGCTTTTTACTACATAACCAAAAATGCTTTATATTGTACCCAAAGTGTTCCATCAATATTTTCAAGAAGAACTAAGGTGAAACCAGACTGTTGTTATTCACATACTCCTACTGTTCTTGAATTGTGATTTCTCCCTTTGTTTCATACTAGCAAATTTGTGCATAATCCAGGATGTTTCACAAATGTAAGCATGATTAAATTCAAAATTATGCTCCCAGTGGCAGTGCAAACATGCAGTAATTTCTTCCCAGAGCTGTAGAGATACAACTGTATTTTTGCCAGCTTAATATTTTTTTATGAAACTGCTTAGGAATCAAATCAATAAGGTAACTGCTGTGAATTCTGAACA
Organism: Podarcis liolepis; assembly: GCF_965112155.1. Lineage (NCBI taxonomy): Eukaryota > Metazoa > Chordata > Lepidosauria > Squamata > Lacertidae > Podarcis > Podarcis liolepis. The sequence goes on from NC_139554.1 coordinate 25,239,403, forward strand.
CATCAAAGTTACTGTTTTGTGCGTGTGTGCAAATCAATGAGGAAGGGCTACATTATCTGAATGCAATTCTGGAGTTTTGAGAGGAGTTCCAGCGGAATGGAGAGATGGGACACAGAACTGCAGTCTTATACCCATTTATTTTGGCCCAAGCCTTGTTGCAATCAATGAAACTTGCTTCAGACTGTGCTGCAAAAAAGGTATGTGCTGAAAGGGAGAGGAAGACATTTGTTCTGAGCAGATCAAGGGACTAGATGACATTAACAAAGGTATAGCTAGTCCGCATGATTGGGGTGCCATAATCCTTGCTGGTCATGCAAGATGCAGGAAAGAAATAGCAGTGGTGAGTGGTACCCATTCATAGCTGTCAACTTTTTCCTTTTCTTGTGAGGAATCCTATTCGGAATAAGAAAATTTCCCTTAAAAAAAGGGAAATGTTGACAGCTATGTACCCATTGGGTGACCAGAACCTCACCTGCCTGTACTTCTTTGAATTTGGTTTATTGGTTTAATAGTGGTTTTTCATTGCTCCAATCTTTGAATAAATATAACCTTTATTCCAGTTCTATCTCATGAGCCTTCTTTCCAGTGTGGAGGAAATCAGTATTGTGTCATATGCCCTGCAGATGCTGCACTATCTTACACAACTTGTTTAGAGTGGGTGGTGTGAGAGAAGAGGTTCTCAAGGGCTGTTCTTAGGCACCTTCCCCCCTCTCATGTTGATTTATATACACAAGGCTGGTCCACCCATGAGGTGGACTCAACCTGATGCCTCAGGTTGCAGAATCCCTCGGGTACCCACCCACCCCTGCTGGGATTGTGTGCCAGAAGCAGCTTCCAGCAAGATCTTCTGAAAGCTCCATGAGATCCCACAAAAATTCCACCAGATCTTGCTGGAAGTTGCCACTGTGCAAGCCTTGGGAGTGGCTGGAGCAGGACTTCCCCATTTCACTTCAGGTGGTGGAAGGGATGGGCTACCCCTGTATGTATGCGTGTGTGTCTCAATAGATGGGTCCTTGCAAAGAGCATTTTGTTGGGGCTGCCACTGAAGTTTCTTCTTTCTTTTCTCCCCATAAGAGGGTACAAGCACTCTTCCTCTTAGGAATTACTTCCTTTTAATGCTTGATTTTATCCTGCACTGTTCTTTATCTGTCGCAAGCCACTTAGAGGGCTTTGTAGTCAGAAGGTGGGGTAGAAATTCCTAAATGAATCAATATAAGCAAAACGGTTCAAAAGCAGCAAGGACCACAGCTCAGCGGCTAGAGCACCTGCTCTGCATGCAGAAGCTTCCAGGTTCATTTCCGGGCATCTCCAGGTAGACTAGGGAGAGACCCTGCCAATCAGAGTAGGCAGCACTGAGCCAGATGGATGAGTAGTGGGACTTGGTGTAAGGCTGCCTCCTACATTCCTAATGGCAATCAAGCTAGGAACTGAGGAACAACAGGCAAAGAAACTAAGACTGCAATCCTTAAGCCCAGTTACCTGGGAATGAGCCCTGTTGAATGAAATGGGACTTACTTTGGAGTAGACAGGGTTAGGAATGCATCCTTAAATAACTCATCAAAGGCAGGCTGAACAAGAAGATGCTATTTAGCCCAATGAGCTGTGTTTCGGCTGCCAAGAATTTTAAAGGGACTTATTGGAGCACCTTGAGTTGCACAAAAAAACACAGAGCATCTTTTCTACATGGTACATTCCTCCATCCTCACCTACCTGCAGTCTTTGAACTTCAGCAGTCTCTTGAGTCCCTTCGTTCTGCTCTCCATCCCAGCATAACTCCTTTGCGTTCAATCTTTCATGACCAGCTTGCCCTTTTGCGAGTGATCTATAAAACTGATCTTTTATTCACTGTCTTTCCTAATTTCTAGACAACAATCTTTCATGTACGCCTTTGAGTTTTTGCTCTCTCTTCTTCTCTCTTAGTTGTAAGGACTCTTCTTGGATTTCATTGTATCTCCATTACATCGTTACGAATCTTGCTTGGATCACTTTGAAGCCCCCTCCCCATCCTGTCGCAATATATTCAGCTATTCCAGTCTCCTTTTTCATAATACAGATCTTTGAAGCCTGGCATCATTTTGATCGCAGTAGGATGTACCAAATCAAAAGAAATTATGCTGTTTCCACAGCATGCTGCCTAGTATTGGGCATAGTACTGCAGGCAAGGACTAACCAGTCACTTAGGCCAGACAACCGCACCTTCACTGATTTCCATTGTGCAACTGTAATTTTACTTGGCATTACAGTCTTTCACAAACCTTTCCAGAACTATGACTTCAAATGGAAAGCAATGAAGTCAGCTTAAGAAACACCCACAACCCATACTCGTGCATGGATGGAAACAGACAAAAATCTCAAAGGCAACAAAATAAGATATACTCTGCTGGTTTTATTGCTTTTGACTTCTCTGTTGACTTTTACTGTAACATCTCGCTTTTCAGCCAAACCCTACTATAGTAGCCTACAGCGATTATAATAGAATGCAGTGAAAATTGCTATGAAATGTGGAAAATGACCCATATGCATACTTAATGATGCAGGTGATGGGGGACCCTTTTCAGACTGGGGGCCACATTCCATTTTGGGAAACATTCCGGGGGCTGTGTGCCAGTGTTGTGGTTGGGCAGAGGCAAAAGTGGGCAGCACGTTACCTTTGTAAGGTAAGTTACTTTTCCTACTCACATTTGCACCCTCCTCTCTGGCTTGCATTCAATCAACTAATGAGTGAACTAATGAGTCACATGAATCACATTAGTGGAAGGACATCTACCTGCACAATGGGGTTTTCTCCCTTCTCCTCCCCTTGCACCCACAGCCCTAAAATTGACCCCCAGAGGGAGGAGAGGGGAATCTTTTTTCATGGCAATGCAAAATTCTCTTGAGAGCGTGGTCCCCAAAACTGGAATGTCCCTATTTAATTGGGGCAGTTGAAGGGGTATGAAGCTCTGGTTTTTAGTTGCCTTGAATTGTTGCAGACAAACCATGGTCTTCAGAAAGCCAAATTGGCAGTTGTTATGATATTTTGTACGTTGTGGCGTGTGGCGAGAGGAAGACCCTAGCATCTATGGAATATTCTAATTGACTAAAATTGATGGAAACTTAAAATTGGATACCACAGAGGCTGAAAAGTCCAGAGAAGGCACAAGTAGCTTCATCAACAAGGAAGATACAACTGGCCTTAAGAGCCTCATTGTATGATTTTGTTGCCCAAGATTTATATCAGGATTCCAAGCATACTTCTACAGAAATCCATAAAAATCAAATCAAATTAAGGTAGGTGCGTTTAGGATTGAGGTATTAATTTAATCTTATTGGACACAATCCTGCACACTCCATTAAACTGTGTGAATCATGTTGACTGTTGATCAGGTTTCATCAAGCTGTCTCTGTGCAGGATTGCAGCTCACCCCCACCTGCAAAGGAATGCCTGGCCTTGAGGTATATTGTGCTGTCAGCATTGTGGCTTTAATTATTGTTTTAGGGTTTCATTTTTTATTACACGTTTCCAAAGCATGAACACTTTGATCCTGCTCCCAGACCTCTTAAAGTTATTTATGATTTTAAAGCATCAAATATAGTTTCTTGGCCCCAAAGGAGCCGGTGTTAAGTTGGACAACAGACAGCGAGGAACAATGCTGCATTAAACAGGAGACGCTGGAGGTTAATACACGGATGTTGAAAAGCAGCTTCTTTATTTTGTTAAGATGTTATTACGTAATCGGGAGATGACTTTCATATCTAACTGCCCGCGCCTGAATTATTGTTCCGACTCCAAAGACTTTGGGGCTTCTTACTTTACTGATTCTGCCATTGATCCTTCCTGGACCCTTTCCAGCCACACTGTATTTGTTTCAGGATAAGGTAATGCCAGAAAAGCAAAGAAACAATCCTAGAAGCTGATCTTAGAGCTCAGAACTGAAGGAAGGAAATTCTGGAGAGGGATTTCTGTGACATTTGGGGCTTTATGATGCTGAGATGAACAAAACACCCTTCAAGCGGGTGACATTACTTCTGGTTTCTAAAAGCTTTATCTGTTCTCTTTCTGTCAATGTTAATCATTCAAATGGTCAGCAAGGTCAGCCCTGCTGCCTGGTCTTAGGGCCAGGGGCTATCACTTCTTCCAGGCACCAAAGGTTTCCAGACGCCAGCAGCAGCTCGTTTCAAGCTGATGTATTATTCCCTGATAATACAGACCCTCCAAGTGTCCATATTTTCCAGTGACAGTCCTGGATTTACTGAAGCCGTCCCAGTTTCTGATTTGATCCTGGAATGATCCCTGACATATCCAGAATACTGCGAATTTGCCAAAAAATGTTCACCAACAACTTCAGGGGATACATTAAAACTCATCAACTTTTCTGTCTGGATTTTCACCGTTTGAAATATGGCAACCCTAGTTACGCAACCCCTGAGTCAAGGAGATAACTAACTATACAACCTTCAGAAAACATCTGAATGCAGACCTGCATAGGGAAGTTTTTTAACGTTTAATGTTATATATATTGGAAGCTGCCCAGAGTGGCTGAGCCAACCCAGTCAGATGGGTAGGGTATAAATAATAAAGTTATTTTTATTATTATTATCATGGAATAGGGCATTCCTATTTTCATTGGGGAAATGTTGGAGATCACGATGATATTGCACAGCCTCAATGGACCCAATGCTGTTTGTTTAATTTATTTAGCAAGATTTGTATATCACTTAATCACAAACAATAATAAGGATTTCTAAGTGGTTTACATAATAGTATAAAATATTCATTAAAAATAACAATAGTAATAGACTATTAAAACAGCAGACAATTGTCTGCGTATAGTGGTACCTTGGGTTAAGAACTTAATTCGTTCTGGAGGTCCGTTCTTAACCTGAAACTGTTCTTAACCTGAGGTACCGCTTTAGCTAATGGGGCCTCCTGCTGCTGCCGTGCCACCGCCGCACAATTTTTGTTCTCATCCTGAAGCAAAGTTCTTAACCCAAGGTACTATTTCTGGGTTAGCGGAGTCTGTAACCTGAAGCGTTTGTAACCTGAAGCGTATGTAACCCGAGGTACCACTGTATTGGTTTTATTGTGAACAGGTCCTTTGCCCCTGCCTGTTTTTGTGACCCTTGTACACACTGTTTTCATTTCTATGTGTTCATGCATCTTCTTTCGTGACAGTTTTTGTATACTTGTCAAAACAAAATAAACAGTTCTTTAAAAAAAATCAGGCCATAAATTTATAAAAATGTAGATAACATCAACAGTTTTAGAAGCATGTGAATGCAATAAAATTGCGTGTCTGGGTAGGCTTCCTGGAACAAACACTTTTTTTTCAAGCATCAGAAAATGCTACAGTGAAGATACCTGCTTAATATTAATAGGCCGGGACTTCCAGAACATGGGTGCTGTCACACTGAAAAATCAATTTCCTGCAAATGTGGAACATCACAAGGCACTTGCAAAAATGCCAGTTCCGCAAATCGAAGCAGTGGAATGGGCACACGTGGGCACATTGCAAGCAGATGCATTCTTCCCTGGTGATCGTGCACAAGCCAGATGGGCCTGATGCAGCTTATGGAGAAAGGGGCTTAAGCTTTAGAATGTGGGGATCACATCCAGGCTTTCCATGAACATTTGGAAGACAGTGCTGCAGCTAAGGTTGGACCTCAGAGCAGCGGTGGAGCAAGCCGATTGGGTGCTTGGAGCGGCACGCGTGCCCTGAGCCCAGAAGAAAAAGAAGAAGAAGAGTTTGGATTTGATATTCCACTTTATCACTACCCGAAGGAGTCTCAAAGCGGCTAACGTTCTCCTTTCCCCTCCTCCCCCACAACAAACACTCTGTGAGGTGAGTGGGGCTGAGAGACTTCAAAGAAGTGTGACTGGCCCAAGGTCATCCAGCAGCTGCATGTGGAGGAGCAGAGATGCGAACCCGGTTCCCCAGATCACGAGTCTACCGCTCTTAACCACTACACCACACTGGCTCTCCAGTTTCCAAACCATCTTCAGAGGCCATCCCACATATAACGTGTTGCAGTAATCTATGCTGATTTCTTCTCTTCTTTTCCCTCTTCATCAGGTCATCTTCTTCAATGTCTTCACCAGGGGAGGGTGGAGACAGTGTGGTGTAGTGGTTAAAGTGTCAGACTAGGACCTGGAAGGCCAGGGTTCAAATCCCCACTCAGGCATGAAGCTTGCTTGGGTGAACTTGGGCCGGGCTCTTCCTCTCAGCCAAACCTAGAGCTGAGGGGGAGGCATCGGGTGGACTGTTTGGGGCAGCAAGGAGCCTGCGGGTGCTCAAGCCACCAAGTCACTACTAGGAGAGATGTGTTGCTTGGGCATGCTGCAGGCCCCACGGTGAGTGCCTCGCATCATTTTGTCACACCCCACCCCGAGCTGTCTTAAGCATATGTGGCACTGGGGTGCAAAGATCCGCCCCACCCAGGTTGCCCAGTCCCAGGCGCGCAGGAGGGTGGAGCCAGCCGTCCGCCTCAGCATCTCGCTGGCTCGTTCACCCCTGAACTTGCCGCCCGCAGCAGAAGAGCCCGCCGCGGCACTATGACCGATGGGCGGGCTCTTCCCCGGACTCAACTCTTGGGCCCCGGAATCTCGGCCTGGCACCCCTGAGAGCCTGGTGCCCCACACCACTAGTGCCTATGGGTAAGACAGCCCTGCACCCCCCTCAGTGGGGACCACTGGGGCAGACTGCACCTACCACGTGCCCCCCTTGCTATGCCCCTGTGTAGGAACCACACCCAAGCTTTCCACGAATATTTGAAGACTGTGCCGCAGCTAAGGTTGGACCTCAGAGCCCAAATCCAGGGTCCCCCTGTCTCCTCCAGGAGCTGCAGGGGAAAACAGGCCTGGCATCAACACCGGGAGGAAGCCAGACCTGTCAAGGCTTATGCTGGCCACAATATCCTTATTATCCTTTTATGATTGTGGCCAGGCACAGTCATGGTTACAGATGCTCAAATTACTTTTTTTTTAAATTTCACAGAAGCAAAAGTAATATTCTGAGCATCATTTATGACAATGAAATAGTGCTTATTCCCAGGTAAATGTATTCAGCTTAATGAGCATCCTTTTTACTTCCTGTAGTTCCTGATGGTGCTGTAGGCATTTGCTTGGTAATTGTGGAAACAAGGTGCTGGACTCAGTGGGCCACTGGCCTGATCCTGCAGGACTCTTCTCATGTTCTTATGGGTCCCCACCCAGAGCCACCTTCTCCTTCAGTTTTTCTCCCCTCGATTTGAATTGTAAATTGAGTTTGAATAGAAGCAGCGTCCGGCTTGGTTGCCTTTGAGCCTCGTGTCGAGATAGCAGCGTGCAATGTATATTTAGCAAATCCAATAACACTTTACTACTCGTGCTCTGAACACTTAAAAAATGTATAAATGTGTGAAGATAAAACCCCTTAGAGAGCCTCGGCGCTCTTGTGCTGTGGTGTCATTTGCTGTCGCAAGCAGCATGGCCCTCGCTTTTTGCAGATCAATTTGTCTAATGAAACTCAATCAATAAGTCAGCGACTAAAACTACCACAGTGTTAAAGGTTGAAAATCCCACGATCATTGTCAGCCTGTTTTCCCATACCTTTTGTCTCTACTTCATGAAGAGTATTTATCTCCTTTTTTTCCTGGCTCCTGCAGTCTTTGCAGAAACTTCGGAGCAGTCTGTCTTGCTCAGGGAATAAGATTAAAAAGAGCGCTGTCGCTGGATCACACCAAAGGCCCATCTCATCCAGCCCTCTCACAATAGCCAAACAATGTCCCATGGCTAACCTGCAAGCGATCCCAAAACACTGTTATTCAAAGGCATACTGCTTCTGATGGTGGAATATGGCCGAAGGGACATTTTTTCACATGTGGTGGGATTGTAAATCATAAAGAAATATTGGGAAATGATTTATAATGAAATGAAGAATATATTTAAATTAACCTTTGTTTTTAAAAAAAAAACCCAGAAGCTTTTCTGTTAGGTATCACAGTATAGGAGTGGATCTACCAATATCACAAAAGAATTTATTTATGTATGCAACTACGGCTACACGGATGTTATTAGCACAATTTTACAAAGAAGAAGGTGTCTGAGCTAAAGAAGGTTGGCAAGTTAAATTAATGGAATATGCTGAAATGGCCAAACTGACAATGAAACTAAGAGGAAGAGACGGCAACGAAGTTAAGGAAGAATGGAAGATGTTTATTGCATATATACAGAAGCATTTTCCACAGGTCAATACATTAGCAGGGTTCAAGTAGATAAATAGGTACCGTCCCGGCGGGAAGGTAAACGGCGTTTCCGTGCGCTGCTCTGGTTTGCCAGAAGCGGCTTAGTCATGCTGGACACATGACCCGGAAGCTGTACGCCGGCTCCCTCAGCCAGTAAAGCGAGATGAGTGCCGCAACCCCAGAGTCGTCCGCAACTAGACCTAATGGTCAGGGGTCCCTTTACCTTTACCTAGAAGTACTTGTAATTTTGTTATGATTGGATAACAAGTAATTTAAATAAGATGTTAAACTGTGCAATGGACATGCAGTACATTGATAAATAATGGAACCAAAGAAGGGACTAGAGGGAAGCCAATTTGTTTTGTTTTTGTTTGTTTGTTATGGTTTGTTATCTTTGGAGAATTAATAAAGGAATATGGCAAACCTGGCTTGCACCTCATTCTCCAGTGTTGCTCTTCTTTAACTTTTGAACTTTCCAGTTGAACTCTTTCAGTAATATGCACAGGCATTTTCCATTTCAATGTGAATTGAACAATTATACTTAACTGCTTAGATCTCCCCTATTGTGACATCTGAAGAGGGCTAGAGTTGTCCAGTGCTAGTTGGCATTGAGCAGCAGTGGATCATAAACATACAAAATTCTATAAGAAGCAGCTCATCACATCCCAGCTAAATTTATGCATACATAGAAGGCCTACCACTGCCTGCAAGGTGAATCACTCAGCCAAATAGATATTGCATGAATACACTATCACTACTAATGTTTTGACTGAAGTTAGTGGTGAGTCAGACCATTGGTCCTGCTAGCTTAGCACTGTCAAGCCTGACTAGCAGAGTATATACATCCCAAGGGACCCAGGTTCAATTTTTGTCATCTTGGGAGGGGGAGGAATCAAACAGCAGGTGATGGGAAAGACCTCTGCCTGGAAGAGCTATTAGGAGCCACTACCAGAGGACACAATACTGACCTAGATGGACAAATGTGTTAGGCAGCCTCCTGTGTTTCACTAAGATCAGGCAGAGATATTCTCCTGTTCTGCTGGTGGAGAACTTTTAACGTGGAGATATTGGGGGCTGAATCAGTGACCTTCTACATGCAACGCATATGCTCTATCACTGACCTATGACTCCTCCTAATTGTGCATCCCACTACACTGTGTGTATTGGACTGGGATCCCATTACTTCTGTTTGAACACTTCTCGTTCCTGAGCTACAAAGTAAATCTAACTTTTTAAATATGTATCTCGGTTTATTCACATATAAGAAAAGAGGCCAGTAGATGGCTCCATCATTCCTGGATTGCCTGAGATGCAACACAGTGAGGCTTTGCGAGCTCTTGACTTTTGGTGAATGGATTTAATTTGATTGCACCAATGACAGGAATAAACTTTATGCAGACGTGCTGAAATAGGACACTTCAATTTGTTGTGCCATTCTTGGTAGGGGCTGTCTGTCCCTCACGTTGACCTTGATGGCTTCCTGATAAATATATCAAGGAACCATCAATCCGGTCTCCTGCACATAAACCTCCTGGGCTATTTCTTTCTGCAGAACTGCCCTGGAATCCATGAAAACCAGCATTTCATTCTCATCCCCCTGTCCCAGCACCTCCTCGCTGGTTGTTTGTCGGGAGGCTCTGTGCTGCAGGGTACCAAGCTAAACACGAAACATCAAGAGCTGTTACAGATGTTGCAATACTAGTGTAGTATCTTGGGAAATCTGAATAAGCCTAAACTTGGAAATGGAACATGGAGCATATGCTTGCATTGAAATTAACAAACAAAACAACACTTAGGCAGTGTTGTTTTCTAAATCTGTGAATGTGTCTGTGTGGCAGAGCAGCACATAGGAAAATGCACTGCAGACCAAGCACTAATTTCAGTGGCGTACTGGGACTTGTTCACTAACATCCCTAATTGGATTCTGATTTAAATTATATTACAATACAGAATCTGCTCCTGACTGCAGTTCTAGGGTTATTTTTTTTGGGGGGGGGGTTATTATTTCATGGGGGGTGGAGCTAGGCATTTATTAATATACCACCCCATGTTATGACTCGGACAAAGTTCCAACACATTTCCATACCTGCCTTTGCCTAGAAATGGCCCCAGTGATCTGTAAGCAAATTCATGGGTCTCCCCACCACCACCGAAAGCTGATTCTCCAAGTGTTCCTATTTTCCTGGGACAGTCCTGGATTTACAGAAGCCAACCTTGCTGTTGTTTAGTCGTATCCGACTCTTCATGACCCCATGGACCAGTGCACGCCAGGCACTCCTGTCTTCCACTGCCTCCCGCAGTTTGGTCAGACTCATGCTGGTAGCTTTGAGAACACTGTCCAACCATCTCGTCCTCTGTTGTCCCCTTCTCCTTGTGCCCTCCATATTTCCCAGTATCAGGGTCTTTTCCAGGGAGTCTTCTCTTCTCATGAGGTGGCCAAAGTATTGGAGTCTTAGCTCCACGATCTGTCCTTCCAGTGAGCACTCAGGGCTGATTTCCTTAAGAATGGATACGTTTGATCTTCTTGCAGTCCATGGGACTCTCAAGGGTCTCCTCCAGCACCATAATTCAAAAACATCAATTCTTCGGCGATCAGCCTTCTTTATGGTCCAGCTCTCACTTCCATACATCACTACTGGCAAAACCACAGCTTTAACTAGTTTCTGATTCTGCTTTTCTTTAGGGTGTCCCTATTTTCATCAGAAAAATGTTGGAGGGTATGGATTCTGTCCAGGTCCTTTATGCAAACTATCAGCTTGTGAACTGTAATCCCGGGCTCCTATGAACTTGAGAAGATGGTGCTCAGAGGTGCAGCACATGCCTTACATTCAGAAGGACACAGTTTCAACCCCCAGGAACCTGAGGTAGACCTAGGAGAGATGTTGCATAGTAGTAGTAGTAGTAGTAGTAATATTTATACCCCACCCATCTGGTTGGGTTTCCCCAGTCGCTCTGGGCGGCTCCCAACAGAATATTAAGAACACAATAAAACATCAAACATAAAAAACTTCCCTAAACAGGGTTGCCTTCAGATGTCTTCTAAAGGTCAGATGGTTCTTTATTTCCTTGACACCTGATGAGAGGGTGTTCCACAGTGCGGGTGCCACTACCGAGAAGGCCCTCTGCCTGGTTCCCTGCAACCTCACTTCTCACAGTGAGGGAACCACCAGAAGGCTCTCGGAGCTGGACCTCAGTGTCCGGGCTGAACGACAGGGGTGGAGACACTCCTTCAGGCATACTGGGCCAAGGCCATTTAGGGCTTTAAAGGTCAGCACCAACACTTTGAATTGTACTTGGAAATGTACTGGGAGCCAATGTAGGTCTTTCAGGACTGGTGTAATATGGTCTTGGATCCCACTCCCAGTCATCAGTCTAGGTGCCGCATTCTGAATTAGTTGTAGTTTCCGGGTTACCTTCAAAGGTAGCCTCACGTAGAGTGCATTGCAGTAATCCAAGCAGGAGATAACCGGAGCATGCACCACTGGCAAGACAGGCAGGTAGGATCTCAGCCTACGTACCAGATGGAGCTGGTAGACAGCTGCCCTGGACACAGAATTGACCTGCGCCTCCATGGACAGCTGTGAGTCCAAAATGACTCCCAGGCTGCGCACCTGGTCCTTCAGGGGCACAGTTACCCCATTCAGGACCAGGGTAGGCAATACTGAGCTATGAAGACTAATGGTTTGACTAAATGGTATAAGGCGGCTTCCTTATGCTCCTATGATTGGCCACATAATTTTGCTACTCCTTCCCCTGCCCTCTGCCATTACATTTTCTCTGTGTCTACCTGATGTATGCAAAATATTAATAAACAAAGAGGCGTCTGCCTAACTCATGCATCAGTTTCAAGTCCTCCTGCAGTAATTATTCTCACCCCTTCAAAATGTGCCAGTTTACTACATCTGTTGGCCTAAATCCTGTCCATAATCCAAGGTTTGAAAAGGCATGGCATGGCTACTCAGTTAGGACAGAAAGGCCCTCACCCACTGACTTATTTACTACTTTGTATGTCCCAGGGTTTTACCCTAACACTGAAAATAGTTTTCTGGGCTGTCTTGTGCTCTTTGGCTCAAGTCATGGATGCTTCCTACATTGCAGGGGGGTTAATTTTCCAGAATTCCAGAGGATTTCTCCTGCAGTGGACTGTGGGATGTGCCCATCAGAATTGATAGGATGATTGCAAGAACTAGTTGTGCTAGATGTCAATAGTTGTGACATCACATACAATATGTATTTATTTATTTGCAAGGGGTGGGAAGAAAAACATTACCACCAACATTAATAAAAATATATACCATGGCAATAAACAACATAAAATGAACAATAACATTGCATTCATACAACAAATGTAAAACATGCTATACAGATGGTGATGTGCTGTTTTTATTGCAATCATTTGTATGGTTTTAATAGATCATATATATATATATATAAAGAGAGAGAGAGAGAGAGTTTTAATCAACGTTTAATTGTTTTTAAATGATTGTCCCACCACCACCTATGTTTTGAGTTGTTTTTATTTTTTATCTCTAAGTCACCTTGATACCCTGTCAGGGGGAAAAGGTGATGTACAAGTAAATATGAAATAATAATAATAACTGTGGGTTACTGCATTCAACTCAGTGTTGGACAAATAGTAGGTCTCAGACATTCTTGCCTCAGGAAGACAAGTAGTTTTAGGAACACTTCTGAGAGAATATCCGTTGTGAACAAACTAATGAAATGAAATCTGGATCTGGTCTTTATACAGTTTGCATACCAATTAGAATTAGTCTTACTTGCAGGCATGTTTAAGCTCTTATAGTTAACGAAAGCTATTCCATATGGGAGTGGAAGGAGAGTCCAATCGAATCGGATGGAAACCACAGTCCGTATTCAGGCCTGCCAATTCTCAACAGCATTATAATTTGGGTGCAGCATCTAGTAATCTTTTGCCCCCCCCCCCTTCCTTTTGCGACAAATGCATCAATTCTAGTTATCAGATTGATCCTCCTAATGCAGAGAACTGTGAAACATGAGAACAACGCACTGTAAATCAATAATTTCCACATAAATGAAAACATCAACTTTCCAAGCCTTTCTTTAATGATTCCCTTGGTAAGAGAATAAACTCCCTGGCAATCCATTATGTGTTTGCCGCGTCACCTTTTCTCCAGATGCTCCCAACGACAAGGTCATTGGAGGGGAAGAGATCAAAGGGATGGCGAGCTCCCAACCTGTGTGTCCTGTCATTAATGTTAAATCTTCATCACCTGTTTCTTTTAGACAGTGAAGGACGCAACACCGTCCACCCCATACTGCTTATGGTGATGTTATTGGAAGAGAATTAGGTTAAGGAATTTTCTGTGCATTTCTGGCACGGCAGAAATAAGGATCAGTGTAATGATTTTTACTGTATTTAACGTACTGTATTTTTCGCTCTATAAGACGCACCAGACCATAAGATGCACCTAGTTTTTAGAGGAGGAAAACAAGAAGCAAGAAAGCAACGCAAAGCCTCTTGAGCGAAGAGGGAGGAGTGCTCCCGCTGTGCTCAAGACGCTTTGCGTGGCTATCCCTGAAGCCGGAAGAGCAAGTCGGATCGCTGCGCACTGATCCCTTTTGCTCTTCTGGCTTCAGCAAAAGCAACGCAAAGCCTCTTGAGCGAAGAGGCAGGAGCGCTCCCGCTGCACTCAAGAGGCTTTACGTGGCTATCCCTGAAGCCAGAAGAGCAAGAGGGATTGCTGCGCACCGATCCCTCTTGCTCTTCTGGCTTCAGCGATAGCTGCGTAGCCTGCATTTGTTCCATAAGACGCACACACATTTCCCCTTACTTTTTAGGAGGGAAAATGTGTGTCTTACAGAGTGAAAAATACGGTAAGTCATATACCAATTAGTCACCAAAACCTCTGAGCAATTTACATAAAATGCAAAATATGCAACCAAATTATTGACAAGATCAGATATTAAAGAACAAGGCAGCCTATCCCCCCCCCAAAATATGCAGTTTTTAAAAATCTATACATTGTAAAACAAAATTAATGAATACAAGGTACTCAGATGCATGTCCATGACATTCATGTATTGTGCAATAAAGACTGTATTATCCTGAGCCAAATTCCTCTTCCTTCCTTGACCACGTCAGTAACTATGGAATGCTTTCCCAAAGGAGGCCTGCCTGGCTTTGTTCATTTGTGCGTCTGGTGGGGGGATGCTTTAAAAGCCATGACAATGCCTGGCATGTAACGTCTCAAGGTTCTGTTCTGAACATGAGGATGTCAAAGTTACAAATTTAATGTACACAAAATGCTGTGTTTGAATGCATTCCGCTTAACAACTTTAACAGAGGATATATTAGTGAATAAGAAAACAGAGATCTTACATTCTTATAGCAAATGTTTTGGCTTCTACTCACATCACATCAGAGCAGCTAAAGAAAGTGGAAGCTGAAATGTTTTGCTATAATATGTTTTCTGAGTCACTGAAATGAACATGTGATTAACTGTAATAAAGAATTATTCACTCTATCCTTCCAGGAGATTCTCCCCACCCCCCTCTCTGTGTGTGTTCGTGTGTGAGAGAGAGAGATTTAGCATTAAGTTTTCATTGAGAACAAGACTTCAATGAAAATTGGGGAAGGAGTATAGCTCAACAGTAGAGCATCTTCCTTGCCTGCAAACTGCCCCGGACTCAGTCCCTGGCATCTAGGGCAGAGCTTTCCAAACTGTGTGTCGCGAGATGTTAGTGTGTCAGCTGCAGTGTGTAGGTGTGTCGCTCAAACACTCCCGCTGCTCCTCCTGGGGCTGGAAAGGGGTTAATTTAACCTCCGGTTTGCTAGTAAAACTGAATCACTGTGTTGTGAAATGATGCACGTCTAAAAAGTGTGTCGCCAACATGAAACGGGAAAGCTCTGATCTAGGGCTTGGCAAGGCTTCCTGTCTGAATACCCTGGAGAGGCGCTGCCAGTCAGTGTAGGGAGTCCTGAGCTAGGTGGACCACTCATCTGACTCCGTATAAGGCAGCTTCCTATGTTCCTACTACATTAACTAAATAACGGCAACTATACTGGCCAAATAGGAATAACTTCAAATATACATCACTCTTTTCTCTGCATGCTGTGCCCCTCTGTCCCTTTTCACGGCTCACATTCCGAGACCCTGAAGAGCAGGCATTACAATGGCAGGCTCACAATCTAACAGAAAAGATAAAAAAATTCCTTCCTGTAGCACCTTAAAGACCAACTAAGTTAGTTCTTGGTATAATCTGAGATGAGCCTGTTGACGACTCTTAACGACTGTAATAGGTCTTACAGGAAAAGGCAAGGGGTGAGAAGGTGAGAAATGGCTTAGTCATGTATAATGAGATAAGAATCCAATGTCTCTGTTCAGACCAGGTCTCTCCATTGTTTTAAGTTTGGTAATGAGTTGTAATTCAGCAGCTTCTCTTTCCAGTCTATTTCTGAAATTCCTTTGTAGTAAAACAGCTACTTTGAGATCTTGTATAGAATGTCCTGGGAGATTGAAGTGTTCTCCTACTGGTTTCTCTGTTTTGTGATTCTTGATGTCAGATTTATGTCCGTTTATTCTTTGGCGTAAGGTTTGGCCTGTTTGTCCAATATAGAGAGCTGAAGGACACTGTTGGCATTTGATAGCATACAAATGCCATCAAATGCCATCAAATGCCAACAAATGCCAACAGTAGCTGTCTGAACAGAGACATTGGATTCTTATCTCATTAAGAGTCATCAACAGGCTCATCTCAGCTATCTGCCAATCTCCGATTCCCACCACCCTTCTGAGTAATACCCCTCCCCACCTTCTCAATATATAGAAGGATCTGGCAACTTCTGTTTCAGTGTATCTGAAGAAGTGTGCATGCACACGAAAGCTTATACCAAGAACTAACTTAGTTGGTCTTTAAGGTGCTACAGGAAGGAATTTTTTTATTTTGACTATGGCAGACCAACACGGCTACCCATCTGTAACTAACAGAAAAGATGTAAAAGGAAAGAAGAATGGGGAGGGTAGAGGAAAACTGGAAAATTCAGCCAATCCTAACTCAGCAATATAACCTAATGGGCCTTCTCACCTTTAGGTATACATACACACCACCCAGCAGCCACCAGACCTGTGGCTCAAGACATAGACCAGAGCTCCTTTCCCTTCAGCTCTGCAGTCTCATTGCAACTGGCAGTTGGAGGTGAGGGAGAAGCTAGCTAAGCAATTTAAGAACACAGAAAAGGGGTAGATTACAGGGAAGGGTGCAGAGCAATCACCGACTACTTGCAACATCACATATTCACTAGCTTTAAATAGCAGCATCAATAGAACTCACAACGCAGCCATCCTTTTTCCCTTTTCCCTTAAGAAGGAAATGGCTCAACAGCAAAAGCAGGGCCCAATGAAAGGAAAACAAGCAAACAGATGCAATTCTATGGCTCCCGACCAAGTGAAAATGACAAAGTGTTTAGGGATCATGGAGTGGGGACACGGTGAGAGCTATTACATGAATTAGAAAACAATTTGAGCTCACACTATTCTTCAAATGATGCTAAATATGTCACTGGGCAATTGCTAACAAACTAGTGAGATGCCCCCCCAATGGCAGAATGTTTGCATGTGTTTTAATCTGTTTTGAAGCTCGCCACTGGTTTTAATTATTACATGAATGTTTTAAGTAGCTATTTTTAACTGCTTTTACTAATAATGATACTTTAATCTTTTTGTAAACTGCTTTGAGATTGTTTATATATATATATATATTTCATATGAATTATGTACTATGCAACTGTAAAAAAATAATAATGTATCAGTTGAGCATTTTGAACTGGGTTGCGAGTGAATGTTGAAGAACAAACATCAGATGAGCTTGTCCCAAACATTCATCAATTTGCCATGCTTAATTGTTCGATGCATTAATTGCCCATTAAAAATGTAGATTTTTAATGAGATTTTAAATAGAGAAGTCCCATGTGAAAGGATATTGAGTGCTACTGGCATTGTTGGGAGCAAATGAACCCCATCTCTTAGTCAAGTACTGCATTTCAGAAACATCTCAAAAACACTTCTAAACCACAGATTTCAACCACCCCCTGTGTCATTTATTCAAAATAAATAATTAATTCTTATCAAAAAATACTGCCTTCTTAAGTTACTGTGCTATTTGTTTCAATCATCATCTAATTGGTTAACCTGAAATTTGTTAATCCACATCAACAGAATAATAAAAAACCCTATTTGCACCTTTAATTAAATTTGTAAGGATTGCCATGTGCAAATAAATGCAGTGACTTTAGCGTGACTCAAATCAATATCTTAATACTTGGGCAGCTTCACACTGGAGCAGATGGTCCTTCAGATAAGTCACAAAGGTGGTGATGCTCACTTTTAATCTCTAAGTAGTTTAAGATTAGGAATGGAGGAAAAATTCAGTTCAGTTCACACTTAAATGTAAAACTTCTTAAACTGCTCTTCCCAAAACAAAAATCAGGAAGAACCTTCTGATGGTAAGGGGAACAGATTCCCTTAGAACAAGGGATGTCCAAAGCTCAACAACTTTGGTTCTTTCTCCCCCTATAAAGCCCAACAACTTTGGTGAAGGTCCCCCCCCCCAAAAAAAGCTCAATGGGTAGATTACTGCCAGTTGTTTTTTTAGTGGGAGTAGATCATAGTCTCTTCGAAGTTGGACATCCCTGCCTTAGAAGATGTTAGGTTCTTCTTCACTGGAGGTTTTCAAGCAGAAGTTTGCTGACCATCATTCATGGATGCTTTAGTTGATATTCCTGCATTGCTTCGACTAGATGACCCTCAGGATCCCTTCCAACTTGGCAATTCTAGGCCTTTCTGAACCAAAATCCAGCTATTCTTTGAAATCCACACTTCTCTGAATTATGTGGTGCGTTTCTCCAACCCAAAAATGTGTACAAAAAATGTGTACAGCAGCCTAGCCACCACAATAAGTTCTATTCTATCTGCAGCATCTGGACCAACCATAAGGGCAGCCACAAAGCACTGCATTAATCCAACACTGAGGTCACCAATGCATGAACCACCATGGACAAGCTATCCCTATCCAGCAACAGTCATAGCTGGTATAACAACAAAATCTAGTAGAAGGTGCTCCAAGTCACAGGCTGCTTAACAGAGCCAGGATAAGTCTATCTGAGCACATATTATAGCCCAGCACTTTCTTAAAAAATGATGCTGCTCCAAGGTGTTCACAAAGCTTCCCTGCTCACAATGATTTCCCCATTCATTTCAATGGAGACCACAGTTCTGAAGGTGCATTCTTCCCTATGTGTGGGGTTACCGTCTCTGCTGAAAATAACTGAGGCAGTCTGCATGTCATGGAACATTTGAGGACCCTGGATTTTGGCAAGAGGCTACAGCTTGTCCACAGAACCATCTACAGAAGTCCCCAAAATACCTAGTGGGAGATTGGTGTGTGGCTTGTGTAACCAAATGCAGAACTTCAGCTATGAAAGTTGGAGAATCCTTGACTGAATGCATGATTTCACACAAAAATCAGAAATGGACACATTGAAAAAGCCATTTTAGTCCTTTACTTCCAGGTATGGTATTCCTGTTCAACACAACCATATGCCTTGTTTAACTGAAATGCAATTTTTTGTGCATTCTATACCTCCTAGGGTAATTGTTGGCAGCAATATTGGGTGAGAAAGCAGCCTTTTCCTATAAAAATTGTGTTCAGAATTGCTTTTAACGAGCACTCCTTTCCTTTTCTTTTTTGGTAAATAAAAAAATAAAGAGTCCCCTTGGGAATAGTTCGTCCCATTGGCAGAATCAAGCAAACCACAGACTCCATAAGTGCTGGCAAAAATGAGTGGTTAATGACAATATATTTCTTTTTATGGGCCAGAAGGAATGATATAAATCCACTCAGGTCCCACTGACAGGCAAAGTCAATTGATTTCAGGAAACGGAGACGACTGAATGACACAAATAAATGCATAGTAACAACAGGCGACTAACTCAAAATACATAGGTTTAAATATGCTCTGTCTTCCACCAATAAACAGCATGGGGAGCCAGAAGGAGCCAGAAGACCACACTTAAATTGCATTTAAAAATTGAGCAAAAAAATAATCCAGCCCCTTTCATGCTCTCCGATATTTCTGAAGAGAAATTAATGTGCGTACCTAATGATATATTGGTTTTTTTTTTGTAGCCTAGCTATGGACATTGCTTCACTTAAAGCAAAAGTGGAGAACCTCAGGATTGGGATTCAAATTTCAGAACTCTCCCTAGGTTACACTCCCCCCTCCTCCCCAGGCCACACACTCTAGGACACGGCCACCACTGCCCCTGTTCTCCACCCCCCTTGATTGTTTAGCCTAGCAGAAATGTGTCCTTGAAATGTGCATTTTACTTGCATGGATGGAGGATGGAGGGGTGTGTGTGTATGGTCCCACTGGTGTTTAAAGCAGTATCATGGCACTTAAAAGGTCACGGCTTCCCCCAAAGAATTCTGGGAACTGTAGATTGTGAAGGGTGTTGAGATTTGTTAGGAGAACCCTATTCCCCACAATTCTCATAGAAGAGGGATTGATTTTTTAAACTGTTCTGGGAAATGTAGCTCTGGCAGGAAAACAGGGGTACCCTAACAACTCTTAGCACCCTTCACAATCTAATGTTCCCAGGATTCATTGGGACTGTTTAAAGTGGCATGATGCTGCTTTAAATGTATAGTATGGATGGGGTCTGGCTATTGTGTGGCTGGAATGCAGCCTATGGTGCAAACATTAAATGCCATATTCATTGCTGTTGTTGTTTAGTCGTGTCCAACTCTTTGTGACCCCATGGACCAGAGCACACCAGGCACTCCTGTCTTCCACTGCCTCCCGCAGTTTGGTCAAACTCATGCTGGTAGCTTCGAGAACACTATCCAACCATCTCATCCTCTGCCGTCCCCTTCTCCTTGTGCCCTCCATCTTTCCCAACATCAGGGTATTTTCCAGGGAGTCTTCTCTTCTCATGAGGTGGCCAAAGTATTGGAGTCTCAGCTTCACGATCTGTCCTTCCAGTGAGCACTCAGGGCTGATTTCCTTCAGAATGGATAGGTTGGATCTTCTTGCAGTCCATGGGACTCTCAAGAGTCTCCTCCAGCACCATAATTCAAAAGCATCAATTCTTTGGCGATCAGCCTTCTTTATGGTCCAACTTTCACTTCCATACATCACTACTGGGGAAAACCATAGCTTTAACTATACACCATATTCATTACCCTACCCAATTTTGCCTCTGGCCCTACAAATCCCCAGCATGTGCCCCCTGAATGGTTTCCCACTAAGGAATGCAGATGGCAGGTTGATTTAGAGATTAGATATCCAGGTAATGATCAGAAAAAGAAATAAACAATTGGTCCCCAGGCACTTGTTGAAAGTCTGGAACACAGTTCCCCAAACTTGAGTCTGCAGTTGTTGTTCAACTACAACGCCTATCATCCCTAGCCAGCAGGACCAGTGGCCAAGGAGTATGGGAACTGTAGTCCAAAAACAGCTGGAGACCCAAGTTTGGGAAACCCTGGTCTGGGAGATCCCAGCTTTCATATATTTGACAAAAAAGTGAAACCAGTCATAGAACTTTTTTTAAAACATTGGACTGGGGAAGGCTCAAGTAGGTCAGCTGTAGAACAACCCTATGCATGATTGCTCAAATGTAAGTCCTACTGTGGTCAGTAGAATTTGCTTCTAAATTAGCATGCCCGGGGTTGCATTCCTAATCTCATCTCGTGTTTTAAATTGGAAATTCATTTTCCGACGGCACTTCCTTTCAGCTATTTAGTACACAATATAAAATTAATCTTGGCCCACACAGCACCATCTTCCTGGTATCAAATATTAGCCAAAAGACACTTTGCTCTTACTATCATAGCATGTCTGAAAATAATTAATATTTTGACATATGTGCAATCCAAACAATTATTAAAATACTAACAACACACATTTCTACTTATAGATTCAAATTCTGATTGTAGATAGAAAAAATGTAGGAGATTTGCATGCTGACAATATTGTCACAACTGGCATTGTCTGGACTGTAGTTATTTATTCCTTGTAACTGCAGTTTGGGCTCCACATGAAGTCTCCATATTCTCTGTAGGCAATATTTCTGAGTGAGTGTAATTGAGAGATGAGATTGCTTCTGCTTCTAGCAGTAATAGGTTTACACTTTCAGCTTAAAAGTGGTGTGATAGGGAGGAAGCTTCGACCAGCCCAGAGTTCGTCCAATGGAGGCAGAGTTCATAATTATAAAAAATAAATAAATTATAATTTTATATAACCTATTGCTGCAACTTTTCCTCATAGGGATGTTGCTCCATCATAGGGTTGCCATATGTCCTCTTTTTTCCAGGAAGCGTCCTCTTTTTCATGGGTAGAATCATTATAGCGACTCATAGTTAGAAATTGAAGTTGGCAAATGTGTCCTCTTTTTGCTCTTCAAAATATGGCAACCCTAATAACTTGATCATTTTGGTTCCCCTGCATTTCCAGCTCAACAATATCCTTTTTGAGAAGAGGCAGCAAAAACCATACACAGTATTCCAAATGTGGTTGCACCATAGATTATCAGAGGGCTTCACACTGCAAGAGGCTGGATCTACACAAGACAAATGGAACAAGCTGGGTTTGTGGACATGAGGGTGCCATTCCTAAGGTTCACAGACAGGCAGACTTCTGGGATCCCTCCACCCAGTCACCAGAAATCTTTTTGAACTAACAACTGAGGTAGGAACAGCTAGCATCATAGTCAATATTGTTGCAAAATGTAATGCAGATACCACACTAGGGATCATTAGGAAAGGAATTAAAAATAAAAATGCTGATATCATAATGCCATTATACAATTTCCCAATATTTCAGTGACCTGCTCAAGACACCACAAGTAATAGTATTGGTTAGTCTTTGTGTACTGTGGACTCCCCTTGTTGTAGAGGGATGGATAAAAACAGTCCAAAAAGACCACCTTTTCTGGAGTATCTGATAACGTTCCAAAGACCATTTGCTGAAATACCCTGGGGCAGAGAAGGAGCCCTGTCCCCCATGCCCTCTCCAGCTCCCACGCGGTTTAGTTTTATTGATGTGACATCACATCCAAGCATAATACGATGGCCATGTAATCCAATAATAGCAGGAGAATATAACAACCAATAAAACCAGCTGAAACATATCAGTCACCAAAAGACTGAATACACAAGTCATGAAGGACCATTTAAAAGGGTCAAGGTCACAAATCTGGCAAGGATCCAAAGGGAGCTGAGAAAAAAAGAGGGCGGACAAGTTGTATGAGTTGATAAAAAAAAATCCATAGAAATCAGTCATATTATTTTGTGTCATGTGAAAGTTGTAACTGTGTGGTGGACAGGAAAAATATGGCTGGTGGGAAGGTTTGATAATCACTCCATGTTTTGTGGGATCCTTCTCACATACTCACCTGTGTGACTGCTGTCTTAATCTGGAATCGACTTCCCACTGAAATTGGTCACAGGCTCTCGTCGACTTTAGAGAAGTTATATTGCACTTCTGCCATGGTACATAAGCCCTTTTGAAATGGTCATCTTTATTTTGATGGCTAACTAAATGCTGGACTCTTTTCCATGTCTGTCCCAGATCTGGGCTCCAGATAACTTGGGAGACAGTCTATTCAGATGCAGTAAAGTCTGACTCCTTCACTCAGCATGAGACTGAGAAAACGAAATCAAAGCAAGACCCACCTCCTTAGACAGAGAAACTGATTTGAAGAAAGATAGGTAGCTGCATGCTTGGCCAAATAGCACAATGAACACATGTGATTACGTGCTGAGTAATTGTTTAATGGTGCTAGCTAAAATAGGAATTAGTTTATTCAATCCGTACTCTTGCCAGGGGTAATAAAGTGAATAAACACTGATGCGTTTGCACAGAAACCTCTAAGAACCCAACAGCCAAGACCTCTGGCACAAAGCTAAGCCCCAGAATACAGTTCTGACTATAGTCTTCACACAACCGAGACCTCACATGTTCATATACATATGATTATTGGTGTGAATATGTCAAGAAGAAAAGAGCAGACAATAAAATCAAACAATCAACAATACATCTGGCTTACATCTTTCACTTGCATTCTTATTCGAGAGGAAACGTGGCTCTTTTAAAATCTGTTGTCCATCTGCATCTACTATTCCCCCCCTGCTATATAATTTGGAAAGTGGTTTGTCTTTCTGTCTATTCTCTTTGCATTCAGGCACCTCTTTAGATATTGTTCCCCGATTTGGTGTGACAGTTCCCAAGGTGGATGGAATTATTTTTGCCTACATTCAGAAGATGCCAGAAGATGCCATTTTGAATCAAGATGGCAGGTCAAAACATTCAAAACTGTACTGAATTAGACCTCTAGATATATCATCACCCAATTTTGTGTGACAGTTTCTGAGATTGAAGAATGGGTTTTGGCCTATGTTTGGATACTGTTCGATGTCATTTTGAATCAAAATTCTGGACCAAACCATTCCAAACTACACCCATTTGGATGTCTCTGAAGATATCATCACCCAATTTAGTGTTATGTTGCCCAATTTGGCATGATTCCAAACTTCACCAATTCTGAATATATAATCATCACAATTTGGCATGACAGTTCCTGAGATTGAGGAGTGGATTTTGGTGTAAAGCTTGGAAATAGATAGACCCCATTTTGAATCAAGATGACAGACTGAACTGTTCAAACTGCATTGATTTGGATGCCTCTGAAGATATTATTGCCCAGTTTGGTGCGACATTTCTGAAGAAGAAGAAGAAGAAGAAGAGTTTGGATTTGATATCCCGCCTTTCACTCCCCTTCAGGAGTCTCAAAGCGGCTAACATTCTCCTTTCCCTTCCTCCCCCACAACAAACACTCTGTGAGGTGAGTGGGGCTGAGAGACTTCAAAGAAGTGTGACTGGCCCAAGGTCACCCAGCAGCTGCATGTGGAGGAGCGGAGACGAGAACCCGGTTTCCCAGATTACGTGACTACCGCTCTTAACCACTACACCACACTGAAGAGGGGTTTTGGTCTGTATTTGGTAATGCTTGGATGCAATGTTGAAGGAAGATGATGGGCCAAACCATCCCAAACTGAAATGATTTTAACCAAATTTGGCATGGAATTGAATTTGTATGACAGTTCCTGAGAAGAAGAATTGGGATTTGGTTTAGATTTGCAATTACTTTAAGGCTGTGTGCAAGATTCAGCCAAAACCCAGACCAAGTCAGGCCAATTTGGACCATTCTGGGCTCCAACCAAGTCAGGTGAAGACAACTCCAGATCACTCCAGGTTGGTCCACCTGGAATGATTTGGGTCTGTCAGGTGGTGAGCCACTGGGCGGGAAAAAAGAGAGTCAGGCTGTAAACAGCTGCCCAGGGCTGATTTGCAAGAAGGTTTTCAAACAACCCAGTGCTGAGTGCGTATGCCTGTTCCCAGCAAGGAAAGACACAGCTGCTCAGTCAAACTGAGAATGATGGAGCCCTCAAATTCTCAGCTAGGAAACATGCTGGCAGAATTCGAAAGGCAGTGACCGAGAATGTAAAGGGCCCAAGGTGGGATGAGGAGACCTAACCCCAGGACTGGTGAACAGGGGGAGAAGAGGAGAGAAGAACCAACTATCACTCCTGTGCTGGAACGTACTGAGGGCAATAATGGGGGTGGAAGAGTGGGGAGGTCCACCAGGCCTGGCCGCTGAGGACATGCAACAGAACTGCAATAATTGCATTCCAAGGATCCAGGCCTGCTGGCTGCAGGGGTCTGCATAACCAGCATGTTTTCTGCAGAGTGTGTGTTGGCAAAGCAGCACCTAGCTTGGTTGAATGTTCTTGCTCTCCACAGTATGGTCAGGTGGAGGAAGAAAGGAGATACGATGCCTCCATTTCCTGACTATACAGGTGTTCTTGTTTTTGTTGTTTTTTTTAAAAAAACTCTAATTAGTCATTGTGGGACGCGGGTGGCACTGTGGGTTAAACCACAGAGCCTAGGACTTGCTGATCAGAAGGTCGGCGGTTCGAATCCCTGCGACGGGGTGAGCTCCCGTTGCTCGGTCCCTGCTCCTGCCAACCTAGCAGTTCGAAAGCATGTCAGACTGAGAGTAGATAAATGGGTACTGCTCTGGCGGGAAGGTAAACGATGTTTCTGTGTGCTGCTCTGGTTTGCCAGAAGCGGCTTAGTCATGCTGGCCACATGACCCGGAAGTTGTAAGCCGGCTCCCTCGGCCAATAAAGCGAGATGAGTGCCGCAACCCCAGAGTCGGCCACAACTGGACCTAACGGTCAGGGGTCCCTTTACCTTTACCTTTAATTAGTCATTAGCCCCACCACGAAATTAATATGGGTTTGGATCAGATCACGTGTGCTACAGGTCCGGTCAAGGCCCTGGGTTGGGTGAGGCACTGTGCACAGGCCTAACTAACAAATTACACCATCCATTTATAAATGTATCTTCTTTTTTAGATTTCTTCACATGCAACGCCAGACATTTCCGGCTAGTACTAAATCGACATTTTCAATCAACTCAAAGGAGAAGGAAAGCAGCCAGCGAGGGAGGAACTTGCACCTGTCAGAGGAATTGTCAATGGCTCTTTTGGGAGGTTTGCCTCATGCATTAAAATTTATAGAATCTGAACATGATGTTAACACTTCCCCACAGTGTCTCAAATTATCCTTGCAAAATATAGGTGTGACTCTTTTTCTGAACACCAAAACTTGGGTTTTTTCCCAGGCATAAATACAGAAACTGCAATTTATGAGGCTCTTTCTCACACAGAGATGTCCAAATAACATCTGCTAAAGAGCTAAGTAGCAAATCCTCGCATAGATTTTCTCGCATCTTTTATTTTTCCTAATTGCTGCTCATTAGCTCTCCTTACATTATCCATTTCAATTTTCCTTCAACTATGTCTCATACACTACCAGTCACTGGGGCTGTCCCCCGGCCTTCCCTGTATGTCACATAAGTGCCATAGATTATCTACTTTGGGACACATTTTTAAACGCCGAAATAATTTTGTGTGATTGGCACTGAAAACACATCCTATTGTAACTGTAAAAGAGAAGATGATCTGCAAACGTCTTAGAAAAATGTGTTCTATTCACTTTTTGGAAAAGGGAGATGAAGGCTTGCTATTATCCAAAGCTTTATATAATTAGTTTAAGTATATACACTTTAGAAAATACCAATACCGCTGTTTATAATGCTGCTGTGTTGTTGTTTTTCCACTTGGTTTGTGATCTGCTTTACATCTTTCCTCAGTGGTGTAATTAACTTTAGCAGCTCTACGAGCAAAGCCTCACAGTTTACAAAGCAAAGATCTTCTCGAAACATCACTATAGCCAAATAAACCCAGAAAACATTGTTCATCTTACTTACATGCTTGTAACTTGTGTGTATTTTACCATTCTTCTTTCTGGCTCTGCACAGATGGGATTTTTCAAATGAAAACCAGATGAAAAGCAAACAGCAATTTAATAATCAAAAGCTCAAGGTAAAGGGGGGGGGGAGGAAGCATCTCCCACTCAGAACTGCAATTAGATCTGTTTGTGGGGCAAAAGTGTGCTTCTAATAATTGCACTGTTACTTGTTGCTATGAAAACTGCAAATTATTAGATGTTTTATACTCTCCCTACCTCCCCTGTCCCACTAAGGACAAGAAATTGACAGGTGGACAACTGGTGTCTAAATTCCAGAACTCATCACTGTCTCATTGTCCTCAGTTTTGTACCAAAATGAGAAGCACAATTTACGTGCAGGTGTAAGCTGTGCCCAGAGGCTCAAATGATTGCCTTTAGTTTGGTGTGAGGCTGTAGGGGGGACTCTGAGTTCCTTCTCTCCCCCACCACCTGAAAGGGCACTTGTTGTTGTTCAGTCGTTCAGTCGTATCCAGCTCTTCATGACCCCATGGACCAGAGCGCACCAGGCACTCCTGTCTTCCACTGCCTCCCGCAGTTTGGTCAAACTCATGCTGGTAGCTTTGAGAACACTGTCCAACCATCTCGTCCTCTGTCGTCCCCTTCTCCTTGTGCCCTCCATCTTTCCCAACATCAGGGTCTTTTCCAGGGAGTCTTCTCTTCTCATGAGGTGGCCAAAATACTGGAGCTTCAGCTTCACGTTCTGTCCTTCCAGTGAGCACTCAGGGCTGATTTCCTTCAGAATGGATAGGTTTGATCTTCTTGCAGTCCATGGAACTCTCAAGAGTCTCCTCTAGCACGCTAATTCACAAGCATCAATTCTTCGGCGATCAGCCTTCTTTATGGTCCAGCTCTCACTTCCGTACATCACTACAATGATACCTCGGGTTAAGTACTTAATTCGTTCCAGAGGTCCGTACTTAACCTGAAACTGTTCTTAACCTGAAGCACCACTTTAGCTAATGGGGCCTCCTGCTGCCGCCGCGCCGCTGGAGCACGATTTCTGTTCTCATCCTGAAGCAAAGTTCTTAACCTGAAGCACTATTTCTGGGTTAGCGGAGTCTGTAACCTGAAATGTATGTAACCTGAAGCGTATGTAACCCAAGGTACCACTGTACTGGGAAAACCATAGCTTTAACTATACGGACCTTTGTTGTCAAGAAAGGGCACTTATTAGCCACTAAATACAGCTTTCTTACTGAATGTATGGCTTTAACTGTGTGTCTTCTTCTATAAGTGTACACAAATGTGCCCAGTCCAAGGTGCTTTAGTCTTTAGCTATGAGGAGGGTTGGAGGAATCTGTTGATTTCAGATTCTCTCAGCTTTTAATTTTTTCCAAACTAATATTAGTTTTTCACAAATTCATTTCAGCACAGCAACCTGCATTTCCTTCCTTCCTTCCTTCTTTCCTTTTTCTTTTCAAAAAAGGTTATTCATAAAAGTTATTTAGCATTTTAATGTGGATTTCTCCTAATAAACACATTTTTATTTGCAATTTTGACTAATATGCACATTTTTGCAAGAATTCTCCCTGAATATGTTTTGTTTGTGTGCAGGTTTTTGGGGTTTTTTAGAATTATTTGTATTTTGTGCACATTTTCACTATTACAATCATACCTCGGGTTACAGCCGCTTCAGGTTGCGTTTTTTCGGGTTGCTGACAGCCGAAGCCCAGAAGTACCGGAACAGGTTACTTCTGGGTTTTGGTGGTCACACATGCGCCAAAGTGTCGAATCGCAACCCGCACGTGCGCAGATGCACAGACATGGGTTGTGAACGCTGCGGGTTGCAAATGTGCATCCCACACGGATCATGTTCGCAACCTGAGCATCCACTGTATAGGCAATTCCATACACATTGTTTGGTTGGAGAACAGCATCACGAAATTTGGAGAAGTGCAGATTTTCATAGAATTATAGAATTGTAGGGTTGGAAAGGGACCCTGAAGATTCAACCATCTGCAATGAAAGAATTTATTTTAAAGTGGAGGCTGAATCCACATCAGTTAATTTTGTGCATTGTCAGGGGCTCAGCTAGATAAACTTTGAGTCCCCTCTCAAACTACTCTGTTTTTTGATCCAACTGAAGACATTTTCTACAGTTCCACGTATTCCCAAAGGCAGCCCTATAAATAGTGTAATAGATAATAATTTGCTAAATGTTGGTACAGTCCCATGCACTTACTATGTACCATACAAATTCTTCCTTCAAATCTGTGGCCTGCCAACAGAGCTCATTTTTATAGATTTGCATTGCATAAACTTATAAACCCCTTTCTTGACTGCTTGTTGGATAGTTTCAGTGCCGAGCTTTCCAAAGGAAATTGGCCACAGAGTCTGCAAATAGACTCAGCAACGCTAACATGTCTTTCTCTTGTCAAATACATAATAATGTTCTGTGGGTTGTGTCCGACAACTAATAATTTCCATCCTTTCCCTGTTTGAAATTCATTCTTGAGAAGTCATAACAAGAAGAGGGAAGCCACACCTATATATTAAAAAATCTACTTCCCTCCACCCACCCAGTTCCAATGCTTAAGTGAAAAACGACCAGCCACTCTCATTAAATTGAATTGTTTGGTGGAAGGAAGTATATCCTTGTTATTGATAAAATGAAGAAAGATCTGGGAAGCATTAAAAAGAAGAAGAAAAGAAACCCACCCTTTCTACTAAGCTGATTTCCCTTTCAATGAGCCAAATGAGAGGCTCTTGTAAATCCCACCCTTTTCTATATGTATCCCTCTAGTACTATAAAGGGTAAAGACTATCATTTAGGATAACATTTTTATTAATCATTTTAATTCTTTTTTTCCCCCTCCATGGAATCTGGCACTGTGTTTGTTTTCATGTCTCATTCGTAATGCCTTACATTTTCTGGATTTCCCATTTGGAACTGAAAGAACCTCCTCGTATTTATAACATACCGACAACAATGTCGTTCAATATTCTAGCCCACACATTCCTTGGCAGAACAGAGCCTATCGGACAGGTGTGTTTTCCATTAGGAGGAAATGCTCTCCCTCTTTTTCCCCTGTTGTTTATTTGCCTCCTTCCTTAAGATCGCCATCCATTTCAGCAATGACATGTTCAGAACACACAATTTGAGAGCGTCAAAGGGATCCTTCTCTCCATCATTCACAGACACACACACACAAAGGAAAGGAAAAACAAAATCTGCATAAGGAGACTTTGTACCCAAAGGAATGAAAGGATATTGCTGAACTGCATGATTGCCGTACAAACCTGGAGAGCAATGCTAAAGGAAGAGGCATAATAATAATAATAATAATAATAATATAATTTATTATTTACACCCCACCCATCTGACTGAGTTTCCCCAGCCACTCTAGGCGGCTCCCAATTGAGTGTTAAAAACAATACAGCATTAAATATTAAAAACTTCCCTAAACAGATGTCTTTTAAAAATAGGATAGCTGCTTATTTCCTTGACATCTGATGGGAGGGTGGGCGCCACTACCGAGAAGGCCCTCTGTCTGGTTCCCTGTAACCTCACTTCTTGCAATGAGGGAACCGCCAAAAGGCCCTCAGCACTGGATCTCAGTGTCCGGGCTGAATGACGGGAGTGGAGACGCTCCTTCAGGTATACAGGACCGAGGCCGTTTAGGGCTTTAAAGGTCAGCACCAACACTTTGAATTGTGCTCGGAAATTTACTGGGAGCCAATGAAGATTTCTCAGGACCGGTGTTATATGGTCCCAGCGGCCACTCCCTGTCACCAGTCTAGCTGCCACATTCTGGATTAATTGCAGTTTCCGGGTCACCTTCAAAGGTAGCCCCACATAGAGCACATTGCAGTAGTCCAAGCGGGAGATAACTAGAGCATGCAGCACTCTGGTGAGACAGTCCACCGGCAGGTAGGATCTCAGCCTGCATACCAGATGGAGCTGGTAGACAGCCGCCCCGGACACAGAATTAACCATGCCTTCATGGACAGCTGCAAGTCCAAAATGATTCCCAGGCTGCGCACCTGGTCCTTCAGGGGCACAGTTACCCCATTCAGGACCAGGGAGTCCCCCCACACCCACCCGCCCCCTGTCCCCCCAAAGCAGTACTTCTATCTTGTCAGGATTCAACCTCAATCTGTTAGCTGCCATCCATCCTCCAACCGCCTCCAGGCACTCACATAGGACATTCACCGCCTTCACTGGTTCTGATTTAAAAGAGAGGTAGAGCTGGGTGTCATCTGCATACTAATGAACACTTAGCCCAAACCCCCTGATGATCTCTCCCAGTGGCTTCATATAGATATTTAAAAGCATGGTGGAGAGGACGGAACCCTGAGGCACCCCACAAGTGAGAGCCCAGGGGTCTGAACTCTCATCGCCTAATACCACTTTCTGGACACAGCCCAGGAGGAAGGAGCGGAACCACTGTATAACAATGCCCCCAGCTCCCAGCCCCTCTGGATGGTCCAGAAGGATGTTATGGTCAATGGTGGGCATGGCAAATGCTTCTATGCCCACAATGTGCCAACCCTCCTGCTACTTTGCCCCTCCTCATCCCTGTTCCTAGCAGCGACCTTCACATTGATGAGCAATGCCCACCCATCCAACTGCACCCCACCAGCTGTATCAGACATCTGTAGCCACTCTTCACAGTGGGCTTGATTCAAAAGCTATAAAATTAGGTGAAACCCAAAATTATTTAATTCAAAAACCAAAAATGCCATGTCCTATTGACTGCTTGGTTGATGCAATAGATGCATTGTAACATGCTTGCATTTGTCAAAAGCAAGTGGGAAACACTCAAGATTTGTGTTCCTTAATGAGCAGGGGGATTTATTAAATTTACACCCTGCCCTTCCTCCCAAACTAGCCAAGGGCAGCTAAAACATCAGTGATAAAACAAGGCAACCACATTTGTTTGTGTTAATGTGTATAAAATTACCAGCATGGCTAGTAAATTCAAGGTTTCCAGGAATAATATCTTTCAGCCATGAAAAGTCTGGGTAAACAGGTTTTTGTTTTTTTTAATTTCCCCATGTTAATAATGGAGACAGATGCACCTCACTATGGATGGTATTCCACAAAGAAGGAGCCACAGTTAGAAGGCCCTATCACAAGTCAATGCCAGCCTCGCAGCATGTAGTGGTTGGGATGGAGGAAAGCTTTATTTAGGTACTTGGATCCCAAGTTGTATGCTTTGTATGCTATTACTAACAACTTGAATTGGGCCTGGTAGCTCACTGGCAGCATGTGTCCAGTGACACATGGTCCTATATGGCTGCTCCATCTACTAACCCGACAGCCACATTCTGTACTAGCTGCACCCTTCAGATTGTCTTTCAGGGCAACCTGATGTACAATGCATTGCAGTCTTCCAGGAGGGGGATCATCAGAACATGGACAACTAAGGCCAGACTATCCAAGTTAGATAAGTAACATCTGCTAACTCGTTTCAGTGCAAACATCAGACAGCTGAAATCTGTTGCTCAAATGAACTTTTCAAGCTAGTCTAGGGCTGAAGTTTTGGAACCCGTAATGGGAGAATTCCTTTGTCTCCATTTAGTCCCCACTACCCAATCTATCAATTTCAGGTGCAAGATTTCACACGATTCAGGCTAGAGCAGTAGAATCTAACACTAGGGGTATGGGCAAATGTTTAAGGGCCAAATAGAAAGGGAAAGGGGGGGGGGACAAGAGTGAACTTGAGATGGAAGGTGTTTTACAACTGCCATCATTCCTCTGCATTTTCTGTTGTATAAGCGCTCTGCGTATTAATAGCAGACCACCAGACATGGGGGAGTGTGTGTCTGAAGAACTTAGAGCAGTGTGAATTATTCCATTGTGTCTCAATTACAGAAACACCTGTGCTAAATAATGCTATATTGATTCCATATAATGATTCATGGAACATTTTTTTTAATCTTCTCAATAGCTGTCAGAATTTGTTGCTGCGGAATGTTTTGATGAAGCACCAGTCAAGATTTGAGACTTGCTCAATAGCCAGGGGACTGGCTAAGCCCCAGGGAATCCTGGCTATGTTCAGTTCCTGGAGATGTAGCAATGCATAGAATCTTTTGAAAAAGTTGGCGTTCTCTGTGAATGTTGTTCTCATCTACTTGACTTCTGCTGAACTAGTTGGTGTGTGTGTGTGTGTGTGTGTGTGTGTGTGTGTGTGTGTGTGTATGTGTGTGTGTGTAAGGAGGCGTCATTTTCTGCCCTGCCCTGGATTTGTCATAGGCAGCACTGTTTTTGACCCATTGCAGTTCACCTTCTACCAAAGTTATTCATCTAACTATCAAGTGTAGAACAATTACATAATTTCTGCAATTCGGCTATGCAAATCACATAAATTTTGTTGCTGTTACGTTATTCCATCCCATTTATTTCAATACAAAAAGCCCACAATGCAAATGGGGGTGGGGACTGTAATTGATTACATATCATTTGCTGATGAAGAGCAACAATAACAGTGGGTATTCATTGCATACTAGTTGATTGATTTCTGTTCTGGACATAGGACCATAGGACTAAGAAGTGAACACTGCCAGTTTCCCTTCTTGTTTCTGTTTCCATTGTAATTTACTAGATGAGGATCTCATACAAAGTGTGAGGGGATGGCAATGACTTGATATTCACCATCTCCATTGTGGATTCACTAATTCCAATCCCTATTTGAAGGGTCAAAATTACCATGGGTAATGATTTGCCCTTGATGTTGGGGATGCATCTCACTGTTCACTCTGAAAGGCTCAAGCTATTTGCAAGCAATTGATGTTGGTGCTCAGAAAGGGGACACACAAAGCATGCTATTCCTCCCTTCCCTCTTCTGAAACCCATAAACTTACCTTAGGGCAGGGAAGGGGAAGTCATTAGCAGAGGCAGAAACTGGCACTCACCTGGGCTCCTCTTTTGCCACCCGGGGCTGGGGCTACCATGAAGAAAGCCCGAAGGATCCCTGGAGGGACTCAGAACCAGTGGCAGTGATAAGTGGAGCATCAACTTTTTGAAAGGTGATTTGGTAGGGGAACGGCAGCCCAAATCACAGAAGGCAAAAGACACACCTTGTATGCCGCTTCCTGCATCCCAAAATAGATTTCCAAGCCTTGTGGTAAGTGAATGTGGGGGTGACTTTCTAAAGGATAACAGGAATAGCCATAGTGGAACTTAGTGCATGAACCATCCAGAATCTGGAGTCTGCAGGCTTTCCCACAGACTCCCAGTACCAAGGACCTGATAAAAGATGGCTTTACTGGTTGGATCAGTGAAATATTGGTTGACTCAGGAGTCAGTAGAGCTAATTAGGTGGGGGCGAATTCTCACCTAATCTCTATCACATGAAAATGGTGGATAAAGGCCATATTGTTGCACTTTATCAAAAGATAAACACAAGAACTGAACCTAATAAGAGGCACACACATGTAAATATAAAAAAACCTTTATCCATGGAGTGTAAAGTTGCCAGATGATCTTATTGCCACATACAAGGACGTATCTATGCTCTTTCACTCCAGAGTGAAAAACAAAAACAGAATTGGTTTTGTTTAAGAAACATCAAGCAGATTAGGAGGGGGGGGGGAGTGGCTTCTAACACTGAGATCTTTTTGCTGAGATCTTTTTTTCCCTGTCTCTGGAGAATGACTGAAACACGAGTAGTCCCCCACACGCACCCCACCACTAAAATGCTCATTTATGGATGAACATGTCTCAGACCCCTAAATGATTATTCTATACTTGGCAGCTTTAGATTGCAGCACCAGTTACGTTAATGATTTCTGAGGTGCTGCTGATGCCTCTGAGGTGCCTGGCGGAATTGCGAGCATAAAACTAATGAGTATCCCAGCACGACCATGTACCAATGTGGGAAGGGAAAGGAGGGGTTGCAAATAAATTAGAGAGCAAGTCCTGTGGAAAGAATATCTGTACAGACACTTAATGGAGTCTGGGATAGAAAATTAATCACCCGTAATAACGGGTTTGTGAGAATATTTAATTCCATTTATAAATATTTTCCACCCAATGATAAATGGCTACCTGGTGCTCGTCTGAACCTGTGAGGAGCCTCAGGCAGCCATCCTATGCACACTTACCTGGAAGTAAGGTCAAAGAGCACACAGTGGGGTTTAATTCTGAGTAATTCCAATAATACTGGGAGGAGGGGGAAATTAAACTTTTTGTTTGTGATGTATTTTTGTGTTTTTATATTGTAAACTCCACCGTGTTCCTCGACTGAAGGGCAGTATAGAAATTTAATAAGGAATAAGCACGCACATAGGATTGCTGTGTGGGAAGTGTTTTGGATGAGGAATGAATCAGTTAAAGTCCACACACTAGCCTTTGAGTATGAATTAATATTTTCTGCTTTTCCAGCAACAAAGCCGTGCTCAAAGCAGATGTTCTGTTTTATTATAATACTGTGTAAACCCTAATAAAATAGATATATAAAAAGTTAGGTGGAGGGAAATTGAGCAGAGTTATGGCAAACATTATTCCTATTCAGAGTTAGACCCAGTAAAATAAAACTGGACACAGTGGGGCTTACTTCTGAGTAAACACATGGACAGAATTGCTCTATTAAAGGAGTTTTACGCTATAGGGGTGAATTTGGCAAATCTGCACACTTGCCTTTAAGTTGTATCCAATGTAAGGCCTACTTAAGTTAGCCATATCTATAGATTTCAATAGGTTTACTCTGAGTAGGACTAATATTGGATACAACTTTGTCTGCTGTGTTGTGCCCCAGCCCCGCCTCCTGGCACACTAACACACATGTAGCTGAGCAAAGTAGTACTTATGCAAGGGTTGAGGTCTTGGGAGAAGGGTTGTGGCCAAGGCACAGTGCCAAGGAACAGTCTTCAATCCATGGAACTGAAATTCTCCTTCCATGTGTCAGCCATTGGGGTCCTAAGCCATGTAAGCTTTGCAGGTCAAAACCAGCACTTCAACCGGGCCCTGAAACAAATGGGGAGCCAACGAAGATGAAAAAGGGCCGACATAATTACACATCAACTGAGGTACTATTGACACATTTCTTCAGACTTTTCACACTGACTACACTGACTGCTGATAACTTGACCTTGCAATTCTTATCCAATCTTGTCACAGCCGAATGCAGCCATCTATAAGATTAAGTTACGGAAATGGAGCCTAAGAATCCTTAGCAGAATAAAAAGGCAAGCGCTGAAAGGCACTGCTGACTAACTGGTGAGGGGAAAAAATAAGGCCAGCTATGTTCTGGGGGGGAATAAAGGCTGCTTACCTTGGATTTCTGTTAGTTCCACTCTTTCTTTACATAGTGATAAATCACCATTTACACCCAGCGCTGGCAGCACGGTTAGAGATTCATGTTGGATGCAGCAGGCTTGCAAAAACTTTAATCAACAAGTTAAAGTGGGTTGCCTGAGCAGATTCCCTACTATGCCTGGTGGCATTTCTGCCGGGCTGAGAGAAATCATTTAAAAGGCAAAGTTAAT
The DNA here is from genome assembly GCF_965112155.1 of Podarcis liolepis. Lineage (NCBI taxonomy): Eukaryota > Metazoa > Chordata > Lepidosauria > Squamata > Lacertidae > Podarcis > Podarcis liolepis. The sequence continues at coordinate 25,275,451 of NC_139554.1, forward strand.
AGTGTGAGAAGCTTGTAATGGGTTTGTGGTGCTCTCTGAACTGCTGCTTTCTTGCCCTGGTTCTTAATTTCTTTCATTTCGAAAACAGACTCTTTCCACTGTGCATGTGCACAACAACCTAACTTTCTGTGTAGACGTATCGATTTTCTGCCCAGAAGACTGTTCCTGCACATGACAATGTGGATAGATGCATGATGTGGATCATACTCTGGTAGGAAGTCACAAGGTTCAGAGAGCAGGGATGGGGGACCCTTTTCAACCCATGGGGCACTTCCAAGGAGTACCCATGTCAATGGTGGATATGGCCAAAGACGAAAATGGGCAACATAATAGATATGGCTTTTATCTTTGTAGAGTAGGCTGCACATTCACACAAACATCCAGGAAAGCAAGGGACATTGTCACAGCTCAACAGCACATTTCAGCCAGGCAAAAGCACTCAGGGGAGATTTAGAGCAGAACCAGGCTATGTGGGGCCTGTGCTCATGTTTGACAGAGAGCCCACTGGGATGCAGTTTTTCTATCCGTTTTCATTCATTTTGAATTACCTAGTGTTATGGGCATTGCTTTATATTGCGTTCATTGCATAGAACTCTATGAACTGTTCACAGAAAGGTCACAGGGGGAAGACAGAGATAGAGAGAGGGAAGTTCTGTTCAGAGATGTTACAGTGATTGGAGAAGAAATAGAAAAGTCCAACTGGCTGATAGGTAATCTTTAAGTGTGGGAATCTGTTGGGTTGAGTCTTTAAACCTAATTTAATTGCCTATAAAATGGGGCCATTTCGTCCTTTATATCTGAAATCCAGAAGGGCTGGTGCAGGATGGAAAACACCAACATGACAGGCAGCAGAATAATGGTGGGGTCTTCACTGATACCACAATGAGTGAGCAAATGGAGTAACTGTTATTAAAATAGAGGGGAAACAAAATGAATGAAACATTAAAAATAGAAATGAATAAAGAAATATATTCTCCTCTCTTGCACACCCCAGGAAGTCCCACACCACACAACATGCTTTCAGATAAAGAAATTCACAATATAGGATGATGACCACAGACTCAAACAAATTTTGTAAGGCTTAGATAGGAAAGGACATCATGACCTGAAGTGTCTAGAGATGAAAATAAAAATCTTTGAAAAAAGATAACTTGAACTGATCCAACAAGGCAAGTCTCGTGATCCTCTATTTAATGGGTCCTTTTTATTTTTTCAGAATATTTTATTTCTATGAAGTTCCTTTAGAGAACTTCAACATGATCATTCAAATAAGGACAAAAACATCAAACCCCATATTTTCAGGGTGGGGGGCAATGAGATGTGCCCCCTCAAAAAATAATAATACTCAAACAACGTATTAACTTGGGCAGCTTCGGTTTGAATTGGTGAATTGGATTAATCTGTTATTCACTTTGAACTCAAACTTCCACCATAACCAAAGAATGCAATATTATTTTCCCTATCTTTGGAGTACTGCTGTTGGGGTGCTCCAAGACCCCATAATGGATTTTCAAATAAGCCTAGGTTTTCTTCCTTTTCTCCATCTTTCATAATGGCCTGCCCTGAACTCTAAATATGCTTCCTTTCAAGTTTGGCAATGAAGTCAATACTGAGCTGACCCAGATGGAGGTACAAGTAGAAATATTCCTTCTAGCCTGCTACATCAGCAACAGCTTCTGCTTTCAAGGTTGAGAGGGGGAAACTCATGGGAATGGATTGAAGGGGAATTGGAAAGTGTTTCATCTTTAGGAGGCTGGTTAAAAATCTTATCGAGGCTCGGAGGATGTAAAAATAATTTCTCTTTGATGACTTATCTCTGTCACACTTTTTTTTCCTTGGTATTGATATTGATCAGCAAAGAATAAAGCTGAGCAAAAAAAACCTGTATGTGACTCATGAACATTTTCTCTCTGTGTGAAACATGCCCCTCCCATTTTGGTATTCAGGGGACAACATAAGAGGGCTGAAGTTTTCACATGTCTGCCCCTTCTCAATATATTTGCTCCAAAGAGAACCTACTCAGATTCATAACTGGCTGCTTGGAGCCAGCGGTGGAGCAAGCAGATTGGGCACCTGGGGCGGCGCGCGTGCCTTGCGCCCAGGGGTGGGGCCAGCTGGGGTAGGACGCTCTGCAGGGCCTCTGAGGAGTCTGCCTGCCTCCTCCCATTCAGCCACCCCACAACTGAGGGGAGGTGGCAGCAGACCGTTTGGGGCAGTGCGGAGCCTGTGGGCACCCAAGCCACCGCGTCACTCCCAGGAGAGACACATGGCTCGGGTGCGCTACAGGCTCTGTGGTTAGTGCCGCCCGCCATTTTGTGACCCCCCTCAGTGGTGACACCCGAGGCGAGGCGACCCGCCCCTGCTTGGAGCCCTCTGTCTGACATCCCAGTATCCTGCCTTTTGTACAACTGCTGAGAGTGTTTGGGTTATTCCCCACAGCTGCTGCTGTCCTGTTGCATCAACTTTGGCTCACCTGTGTCTTCATCTCAGGGAGCTGGGGAAAGAATGATACCCAAGGCAGCAGCAACTCCGGCGTTCTCCTGACACAGATTAGAAGAAACAGTATTAACAGTAAGAACTATTCAACAGTGGAACAGACTGTCTTGGGAGGTAGCAAGCTCTTTTTTCTTTTTTTGTTGGAAGTATTTAAGCAGAGGATGGATAGCCATCTGTCAGAAGTACTGTAGTTACATCCCTGCATAAGGCAGAATTTGGGCTAGAAAACCCCAAAGCAGGGCTTTTTTTCTGGCTGGAACTCAGTTCTGGCACATCTCAGGTGGGCACCATTGCCATTCTAAGAGAACAGGTGTTCATAGAGAGTTCCGACCCCTCTTTTCCAGAAAAACAGCACTGCCCCCAAGGAACTTTCCAGTTCCGTGGGAGGTATTCAGCTATGTTTAAGCCAGAGTAGATCCACTTCATTTAATAGACCCAATCTAGTTATCTTCATTTCAACTACTCTGAGTTTAACTTTGCTAAATACCACCCAATAATTATGAACTTCTCCCTCCCTCGTTCCGGAGTAGAGTTATATTATTTGCAGAGCAAATTCAAGGCCTCTCTCTCCCTTTTGTTCCAGAGCAGGGATAGCTAATTTGTGGCCCTTCAGATTTTATTGGACTCCAACTCCGTTCATTCTTGACCATTGGCCAGACCAGCTAGACCTGACAGCCATTGCAGTTTGTTTGGTTATTCTGTTATTTACTTATTAAATTTGTATGACTCAAATTGATTGATTTTTTGTTGTTTCTAAATCCCAAAGTTTGAGAGTCAGTAGCACAGGTGTTGTAAAGGTAAACAACCCAATTGAAGAAGGTAACAGTAGTAACCCAGACCTTATTGCTGGTTATGAAGCCCCCCCCCCCCCGATAATAGTTCAAGCTTCAGGGCCTCCAAAATATAGGTCTGCCACTGCCACCCAAGTATAGTGTTCTATAAAGGCATAGATATATTTCCTACTGCTGCTGGATAGTTCATTTTTTACATTCACACCCTGGGCTGTTACAGTTCCTATTGGGCTAGGTAGTAATTTTTCATTGGCTGTTTACCAAGGTAATAGCTTTCAGTTTATAGATTTTTATTTTTTTGCTTTGATAGCAAATGGAACCATATTTTTTTTAAGGAAGGAGTCAACTTACTTTATTGACATATTCTTACCACTGACAGCGTTGTTTTTAGAAAGAAATAATTTAACCCGTGTTAATGGTTGAATGTGTGCAAATATACCTGTATATAATGTGCACAGGTGGTTTTCTGATAAAAATGCATAGCTGCTGTGAGCATATGATCTTCATCAGAATTGAGTGAGTCATTTATTCCATATATCTTCATATCAGTTTCCATTCTCACCACTCTCCTCCGCCTTCTTCAGTACTCCTTCATTCTTATCGAATACTTCTATCTTTTCTCTCTCCTCACAGGGACAGATTTATGCTCCCAAGAGCTAAAGCCCTTGCCTCTGAGATGATCACAAGCAGAGCATGAAAGGAATAGGCTTTCCTAATTACTTCTCAAATAACCTGGGTTTTGTTCATATTCTAGCAAGCTGGTGCAGAATTTGGCAGCCAGATGGTTGTCCAGGAGAGTCTGGCCTTAACATATAGCGCCAAATCTGGAATGACTGCAATTCTTTTCCAGACTGAATGCAAAGAGCAGGTTTTGTACTTCTCAGGCCTTGTACTTCTCAGGACCCCAGTACCTCAAGGACCACCTTTCCCCCATGAATTGACCCAGACCATGCAATCACCACCTGGAGGCTCTTCTTTGTGTGCCCCCGCCACAGGAGGTTTGGAGCGTGGCAACATGAGTTTGGGCTTTTACCGTGTTGCTCCCACTTTTGTGGAATGCTCTCTCCAAGGAGGCCTGCCTGGCTGTCATGCAGTGGTAAATTAATCAAAGCAGAGTCTTCTTCATAAACAGAATAAAACTTTTACTTGAGAAAATAAAGTTGTTCATAAACAGCATAGTTAAAGAGCATACACAGAGTGCTCATATCAGCTATCTGACTCTTCACAGAGGCATAGTCTTAGTTACTGATTAAATAGAGTCCTGGAGCCGCTCTGTCTGCAACAACACAACACAACACAACACAACACAACACACACTGGCTGAGACAAAGACACAGACACAGAAACAGACACACAGACAAAGACACTGACTGAGGCCCATACAGAGGCTGGCTACTTTTATATGGCACTCAAGATGAGTCACTAGTCACAGTGACTTAGCAGTTTGCTGGTAACCGTTAACAGGCTTAGGCTTGAATGATTGTGTAGACAAGTGTTTCCCAACCTTTTTTGGGCAAAGGCACACTTGTTTGATGAAAAAAATCTCGAGGCACACCACCATTACAGCCCCGTGACGTCAGCGCGCAGCGTCACGCCGGGAGGGACACACGAAAGTGTAACTTTCAATTTTTTTCCCTCCCCTTTGCCGGGGAACCTCCAAGCTTTGGGGGTGGGGGGGGAGGAGGCAGCAAAGCGAGGGACTGAGGGACTCCTCCAACGACAAGGGTTGGGGAAGAAGAGAAAGGGCTATTCCGCTCCAGTCACGGGAGGGGAATATGTACTGGCCCAACTGGTGTGCGGTCTTCGGAAAGCGGGGTGCGGGAAGGAAGCCTAGGCTCGGGGTCCACCGACCTCGGCGGAGAAAGGCAACAACGGGAGCCGATGACGAGCCGGCGCGTGTGTGCAGTGGCTGGCCTCGAGCTCGGGAAGCTGCGCGCGGCGATGTTGACGCGGGGCGCGCGAGAGCTTGGGGGCGGGGGAGGGCGGGAGAGAGAGAGAGAGAAAGAGTTGGCAGCACCAGGCGCTGTTACTTATTGCGCTGCGGACGCTGCCAGCAACTGCGGTGGTTGTGCGGCGGCCGCTGCCGCAGAACGTCCTCGTCAGTCAGCTGAGCTGCCTGGCGGCGTAGGGAGCCGAGGGGCGGGGCTTCCTTTCTGAAGGAGCTGAGGGTGGGGGTCCTCCGGCGCCTTCGGCGAAACGGCGCCGGCCCAGAGCGCTTCTAGGAGGCTGCCTTTGTGCGCGACGTAAAGCCCTCTTTCCCTCCCTCCAGCCCCGTGTCACATGTGGAAAAGGGGGCTGGATCCAGTGACGCAACTCGGAAAACTGTTAGGGAAGCCAGAGCAGGAAAGTGAGTGGGAGGCGGCGGCGCCGCTTTAACCCACGTTTCCTTTTTGAAAGAGAAACTTAAGTCAGTGTTTCCCAACCTTTTTTGGACTCGCCCGCCTCCCTCCAGGCAACATCTCGCGGCACACCAGGCAACATCTCGCGGAACACTAGTGTGCCGCGGAACACCGGTTGGGAAACACTGGTGTAGACCTTGTAGGCCTTGCCTTCTGCTGTTTCTGCTCTCAAGAACCTATGTCTCATGGCACTGGCACCATCTTCATCTGTTTTTAGGCACCAGTCAAGATCCTTTTTATATTTACTGAGACTTTTTGCTCTGAAGTTTAGAGTATGGCTTTATGGCCTCTCATAGTGTGTTGGGATCTGTAAGTCCTGCCTTTCTTCCACATTGCTGTGTTTTAAGGTATTTTTTTTTTGGTTGTTCTTAAATCGAGTCCTCCTCACAGAGGGCACATGTTGCGGTGAGATCATCAGGACTGGCCTCACTGTTTGTGTGGATGGGAAGGATTGGATAGCCACAACAACTCGATTGGTGGTCCCTCAGTTGCTGGGCAGATCTGGCCAATGGGGATTTTTTGTGTATTAACCAAGGGACTTTTATATACATTGCGTAGAGCTTCCTCTTTTCGCCTCGTGCACCGGATCACGCGCCCACCCTCCCTATATTTAGGGTCTTGCTATGACCTTGCTATGCCATCGTGGGTCATCTGTTTTGGAACAGGGGCCTGGTAGGAATTTTCCCATTTGGCTGGTTGGCTTGTGACACTTGGGTTTCGCCTGCCACATAGCAAATTATCACAACTTTGTAAGGCATTGGTTCAAGGTGGTCTGGAGGGGGGGGGGTTGGAGCACCTGTCCCCTCCAATGCGCAAAGGTATTCCATTAAAGGAATCCAGAGACTCGCCATGTTTTTGTTGACCCCTTTCGGGGGGTAGAGCCACACAAGAGTCCCTGGGAGCATTTGGGGTGAGCTTGAGTCTGATCCTGGACCAATGCTCCCCCACGATGTTTACCTGTACTGATGACCTGGTGGAGCCCAGTCGTCAGTGCTGCCCTTCTGTGTCAATTGTGTATTTATTTATTTATTGGGGAAGCTCCTGGGGATCTTAAGACACAATTGCTTCTAATGTAACTCGCTCTGGGTCACCCTGTGAAAAAAGCAAATTGAGGATAATGAAGATGAAGATGGAGACCTATGGGCTAAAGGCTATCTACCCTTCAGCACTCTGTGTTGACTTTGCCCCCTCCCCAAGCCACATACCCCTCTGGTTCTGCTCCGCCCCCTGAATATTTCCTTGAACTGTAATAATGCATCTTGCTTTCATGTGTGAGTGGGTGTCTGAAACTTCTGCCTACTATACAAAGGTGAAGGACATGTCTGTTATTATTCTACAGAAACTTGCTTCTAACCTCACCCAATTTGGCCTGTGACCCCCAGAAGGTTCATCATAAAGCAGTGAGTCCCTGAATCTGCAATAGGTTCCCCTACTCCTGGGTTAGAACCTTGCACCAAAGGAAGTTTCAATAGGCTACAAAGTTTGATTTCTGATGCAGATGTAGTATAGATAGTTCCATTGGTGAAGAGAAATATTCCAGTTAACTTAATTCAATTACCACTGGAGGGAAATGTATTCGATTTGGATTCTAAAACTCTTTCATATGCTGCTCAAAGGGGAGAGGATATATGTGCTTGGAGACTCATCTTGTGCAAGATCAAAGATTTATGTGCAAAGGTTGCTAAGAGCATCAGTGAAACTGACAAGCCTTTGCAGCACGTCCTTTTCACTGTAGAGATGAAATTGGCAAGTGATTTGCTGGTTAGTTTCACTTCTGCAATGCAGAGGCTTCTTCCAACTAAAGCTCGTCAGTTTCCCTGCTGTTCTTTGTGATGAGGGTTAGATCAGCTTGGAGAATGATGTGCAAAGCTGGCAAAGAATGATAGGGATATTGACATGCTTCCCCACCCCTTCTGCCATAACTCCAGAAAAACTCCTTCACTGTACAGTGGTATCTCGGTTTACAGACGCTTCAGGTTACAGACTCCGCTAACCCAGAAATAGTACCTCAGGTTAAGAACTTTGCTTCAGGATGAGAACAGAAATTGTGCGCCAGCGGTGCAGCGGCAGCGTGAGACCCCATTAGCTAAAGTGGTACCTCAGGTTAAGAACAGTTTCAGGTTAAGAACGGACCTCAAGAACAAATTAAGTTCTTAACCCGAGGTACCACTGTACAGTTGAAATTGATAAGGTTTTGGTTTTTTTAAACCTTGTCTTACAGTGCAACCCCATGCTTGTTTACGCAGAGGTAAATCCCACTATACTTAGGGCTTAAAGGTAAAGGTAAAGGTACCCCTGCCCGTACGGGCCAGTCTTGTCAGACTCTAGGGTTGTGCGCTCATCTCACTTAAGAGGCCGGGAGCCAGCGCTGTCCGAAGACACTTCCGGGTCACGTGGCCAGCGTGACGAAGCTGCTCTGGCGAGCCAGCACCAGCGCAGCACACGGAAACGCCGTTTACCTTCCCACTATAAAGCGGTACCTATTTATCTACTCGCACTTAAGGGTGCTTTTGAACTGCTAGGTGGGCAGGAGCTGGGACCGAAAGACGGGAGCTCACCCGCCACGGGGATTCGAACCGCCGACCATACGATCGGCAAGTCCTAGGCACTGAGGTTTTACCCACAGCGCCACCCGCGTCCCTTCTACTTAGGGCTTACTCCCTAATAAATTTATTTAGGAATGCTACTTGATAACCTAATATTTGTGTAGCGCTCAGGAGAGAGCCTGTAATCCTAACCTAACAGACCTGTGAGTGAACCTCATTGATTTCAGAATCATTAACTTCTGAATATACTTGGTTAGGCTTGGAATCTATTAAATCTGGGATCTCTTTGCCCATTTCATCTTAACGTTATGCCTTTAACATCAAGAAAAAAATTTCTTTTTTGTTCTGTACTCCCTGCTTTAACTGATGAAGACTTCTGGGAAACTTGAAAGCTATTTTGTGACATTTTATTGACCAAATAAAGATACTTCTCTAGTGCGAAACTTGGATTCCACCCCCCACCCTTATTGGCCTACAAAAAGAAACAAACCCACAGATGAATGCATAAACAAGAAGAAATGTATTTATGAATGTAAAATTGACACAGAGCTAAAAGGGCTGTTCTATCCATCCCTCTATCATTTATCTGTCAAATTCAAAACTTTGGAAAGGGCAAGCTAGAGGGCATAAGACTATCAGTCACCTTCGTGGAAAACTAATGAATTCCCCTTGCAACTATTACTGAAGTGAAAAAGGAAGGAGGGAATAATAATAATAAACTATGAGTGGGGTGCCATGGGGGGAAGGAGGTGTGAGACAGCCGGATATGAGATGCCAAGCATCTTTGAGTGTAAGTGAACCTTTCAGGTCAGCTTCCAATCCCGCTTGTAATGTTCTTTCTGTCTTGAATTTATACTGAATAGACAGGGGAAGTGAGAAATAGACCGCAAGAGACAGCTTCTAAATAAGTGCCTTTTTATGACAGGAAGTGCCAGTGTTATATTGAGCACCTCCTTAAATCTCTCTCACACTTTGACTTACACCCACACCCACATACACCTACCTATGCAGACAAAACATTGTGGGAAATGGCTTCCTTCCTCTCCTGACAAGCTCTACCAAACAGTAATTAAGGAGGAAAGAGATGGAAATGCAAACATTCACACCAAATGAGTTCATAATATTCAAATGGTTGCCCTGGGCTCCTCTGAGAGAAAGGGTAAGGCAGAAATTCAACTCAATTCAGCAAAGAAACCTGATCATTCCTGTTTGCAGAGTGACATTTGATGGTGAAATCCAGCAATTAAAGTCTCAGTGTCAATGGCATTCAGTTCATATTCATATCCCCCAAAGAGCTCTACCATACATGGAATGAAGGAAGGGAAGGGCACAGATCTAGCTCGCACTTTTACAAAAGGATATTAAAATGCTAATCCTAGATTATGGCTCAGAACTGAGTTTTACTCCATGCTAATTCCCAACACGTTTGCTTCAGTTGTGTAATAACACAATTGGCGGGAGCCGGTGGTGTCAGTCAGGTGATCTCGGGCATTAGAAGGGCCTCAGCCTACAGCCGTCTCTCCCTCTTCAACTCATAACAATATTTTGGAGAGGGTGGGTGGAATGCAGGAGTAGGAGGCGGAATCACTGAAAATTGCCTCCTTTCTCTTGCTGCTGATGCTGGATGCCTTCTGTCAGCAAAGTGACACCCATTATCAGATTCCTCCCAGTGATAGGTTGCAGCTGTCACAGCACTTTACAAAAAATGGATACCAAGGAGATGATAAGGTTGTATGTTATGAAGTTGGGCTGCTTACGTTCTGCTTTCATGCTGATCACACCTCTTCCAGATGTACAGTGGTACCTCACAAGACGAATGCCTCGCAAGACGAAAAACGAGCAAGACGAAAGAGTTTTCCGGTTTTTGAGTTGTTCCGCAAGACGAATTTCCCTATGGGCTTGCTTCGCAAGACGAAACGTCTTGCGAGTTCTTGTGAGTTTGTTTCCTTTTTCTTAAAGCCGCTAAGCTGCTAAGCCGTTAATAGCCGCTAAGCCGCTAATAGCCGCTAAGCCGCTAATAGCCGTGCTTCGCAAGACGAAAAAGACTCGCGGAACGGATTAATTTCGTCTTGCGAGGCACCACTGTAGCTCCCATGCAACCTTCCATCCATCTCTCCTTTGTTGCAGGTATTCATGGATAACACAATTGCCATGGTAAAGGTGGGGAATGAGGCTGCAATCCTAAACTCACTAATCTGTTGAGCAGATGCACCAGCTTCTCCGAATGATTGAGGGGACCTGGCGTCATGTCCTGATGCCATGCATGGGGCCCTCTGAATATTGAGGGGGCCCAGCAAAGTGCCTCAGCCCCTAGGAGCCAGTTCCCTTGTCTGGGAGTGAATTCCATTGAATTCAATGGGACTTACTTCTGGATAGAGGTGCTTTTCATTCAACATCTCACCCTGTGCCTTTAACAGCAGCTAGAGCTGCAGATAGTTGCAGAAATAGATGTTAATTCTATGTTGTGAAAATCTTCATATGCTGATTTCTCCAGATCATGCTGCAAAAGGCACAGGACTTTTTTGGTGGGAGGAGGTCACAGTTCGAAACTCTAAATAATAATAATAATAATAATAATAATAATAATAATAATAATAATAATTTTTAATACCACGCCCATCTGGCCGGGCCTCCCCAGCCACTCTGGGCGGCTTCCAACAGAATATTAAAATTCAGTAATGCATCAAACATTAAAAGCTTCCCTAAACAGGGCTGCTTTCAGATGTCTTCTAAAAGTCTGGAAGTTGTTCTCTTTGACATCTAGGGCGTTCCACAGGGCGGGTGCCACTACCGAGAAGGCCCTCTGCCTGGTTCCCTGTAACTTGGCTTCTCACAGAGAGGGAACCGCCAGAAGGCCCTTGGCATTGGATCTCAGTGTCCGGGTAGAACGATGGGGGTGGAGATGCTCCTTCAGATATACCATCTCTGATGCTGAATCATGCAGCTAAAGAAGCCTTAGAATGTATGCTCATGCACATGTATGCTCCCGCATTTGCTCTGGAAAGAGTAGTCTGTGGCAATAGGCTAAGAGCTTTGATCTTAATATATGCTCAGTGTTTACAAACTAGCACATGTATACAATGTGGTTCGCAGTTATGGACATTTTACAACTTTCCAGGCATGCATTTTGCTTGCACAAAGGAGAGGAGACCCCTCCTGTCCTCTTAAGCAGATGCTGCCCATGTAGAAACATAGGAAGCTGCTGTTACCAAAGTTGGGTGCCACCCCCTCTCTCTGCTGAAAGGTAGCAAGTTTCCAAGGAGTTTCAGGCCCTCACCCAGGGTCTGTGTTGCTTTGGAGAATTGAGACATGGCAGAGACTGTCAGAGCTTAAAGCTTAAAGCATGGTTTATTCACCTATTTATACCTTCAGTTTGCATGGAGCGAGTCCATATTTTACAGCGTGGTCCTTTCAAGAGGGGCTTGTCCCCCACTGCAGTGTGGCCCAGGAGTCAAAAGCTTCTCTCCCAGCCAGCCTTTGGCCAGCCTGCCCAAAATGGAACCCAGTCTTTCTTCTCTCAAATTCTTCTTCTTTGGGACACCTTGCTAAACAACTCTATTTCCCTGTCACCTCAAACACACTGTTATGCTGGCAAACTTCCAAATCCCCAGTCTCTGTTCACACCTCAAGGCAAGGAAAGGACAGTTCTCTTGCACTGCCAATGATCCTCAATGGCCCTGTACAGTGGTACCTCTGGTTACATACTTAATTCATTTCGGAGGGCCATTCTTAACCTGAAACTGTTCTTAACCTGAAGCACCACTTTAGCTAATGGGGCCTCCTGCTGCCGCACCGCCGGAGCACGATTTCTGTTCTCATCCTGAAGCAAAGTTCTTAACCCGAGGTACTATTTCTGGGTTAGCGGAGTCTGTAACCTGAAGCGTATGTAACCTGAAGCGTATGCAACCCGAGGCACCACTGTATTTTATCTTGGCCAGGTTGTTTTACATAGGCCAGCCCAGGAAATCCTTTGCAGCTTGTATTTTCCCCTTCACATCCCAAATAACCAAAAGCCTAACATTTATTAATCTATAATCTATAACACTGCCTTATCCTGCATCATACCATTGTCCCATCTTGCTGATAATTGTCTAAAGTGACTGGCAGGAGCTGCCCAGGGTTTCAGGCAAAGGTCCTTCTCAGCCCTACCTGCAGAGTCCAGCTATTAGACCTGGGACCACCTGCATGTAAAGCAAATTGAAATGGTTGGGTCTCCCAAGGCTGAGTTCGGACTGAGTGTGCATTTGTGCCCTTGCGTGTGTGAATATTTGTGGGTGGTTCCGTTTGGGCAAGAGGCACAAAATGTGCTATAAGAAATGGTTGTATGAATGAAACGACTTATTGCCTCAAGCCGCCAGTGCAGAGGAAGTGATTGTGAGTAAATATGGCATTTAAAAATCCTGCTGTTCAAGACTTTGGCTTGGCCAGATACCAACCTTGTTAAAACAAAGGGGAGTGAGTAGTCCCTGTGGACTATCAAGAGACATGTGTTGCTGCGATTTTATTTTTTATTTTTTTGAGCTATGCCTAAATATATTCTGTAGATAGTTTGCTAGGAAATGAAATTTGGCATCAACTTTCAGCGATTTGAAGATCTGATTTCCCGCTCCCTTGAGGAACATGCATATGTCTGTCTGATTATGCAGATTTAATGGAGAGGGTAGAGACTTGCTATAGTCTTTTATCTGCCTGCAAAGTAAACAAAACTTTATTGTCTTCTTGTCTCTTTCTCTCTCGTTTAAAGCTCCTCTGAAGATTTAACATTCTGTTTGCATGAATTATAAAATAATTTGACATGGAAGCAGCAAGCCAAGTACATACTCCTCTACTCTGCCTCTTAATATATGCCAAAAATGCTCCAGTGACATCTTTCTGGTCAAGGCTGAGCAGTTCTTTTTAGCAGATGTGACGGAGGGATATTAATTGTTATTGGGTGACTAGATACAGTTCCCCCCGCCTCTCACTTGAGAAATTACACTTAATGAAATTAATTCATTTGCCATTGCAGGTTGATAATACGTTGCTTAATTATGGTGCAGAAAACAAAGTAAAGAAAAGGGAAGAGAGCAAAGAAGACAGAACAGACTTAATATCGGCAGACGTTTTCACCGTGAAGCAAATAACTGAGGGGAAAGGAAAAGAAATGTCTCAAAGGAGATTGTGGAAGTAGGATGGGCAAAGATGCAGAAATAGGCTTCCAGGTGCAATGCTGCATTGGATAAACTGGTTCTCTTGTAAGTTTGCTAAGCAATGTTTTTAGCAGACATTTGAGGAAGGAGCTCTGCTCGGATTCCTTGTTGCAGTGGACAAACCCAATCCAATTCTCCTGGGTCCGCTTGTAGATCAAAGTACAGCTCTTAGTTGGATTCCACACTCCTTGGGATTTTGCAACGTGCTTCTGGTGTGCATAAAGTGTGTACTTTATTCCCAGTACATTTCCGAGCACAATTCAAAGTGTTGGTGCTGACCTTTAAAGCCCTAATCGGCCTCGGTCCTGTATACCTGAAGGAGTGTCTCCACCCCCATTGTTCTGCCCGGACGCTGAGGTCCAGCACCGAGGGCCTTCTGGCGGTTCCGTCATTGCGAGAAGTGAGGCTACAGGGAACCAGACAGAGGGCCTTCTCGGTAGTGGCGCCCGCCCTGTGGAACGCCCTCCCATCAGATGTCAAAGAGATAAATAATTACCTGACATTCAGAAGACATCTTAAGGCAGCCCTGTTCAGGGAAGTTTTTAATATGTAACGCTGTACTGTTTTTAATACTGATTGGGAGCCGCCCAGAGTAGCTGGGGAAACTCAGCCAGATGGGCGGGGTATAAATAATAAATTATTATTATTATTACGACAGCATGTGTATTTTTCTTGGTGAATGCACTGAAATGCATTGTATATCCCAATATTGTTTTCAGTGCTTTATAAAAGAATTTTTGTTTAGGCAAGCCTACCACGGCGGGGTGAGCTCCCGTCATTCGGTCCCAGCTCCTGCCCACCTAGCAGTTTGAAAGCACCCCTAAGTGCAAGTAGATAAATAGGTACCGCTTTATAGCGGGAAGGTAAATGGTGTTTCCGTGTGTGGCACTAGTGCTGGCTCACCAGAGCAGCTTCATCACGCTGGCCACGTGACCCGGAAGTGTCTTCGGATGGCGCCAGCTGCCGGCCTCTTGAGTGAGATGAGCGCACAACCCTAGAGTCGGTCACGACTGGCCCGTACGGGCAGGGGTACCTTTACCTTTACCTTTACCGCTACCCAGACATGTAATTTTATTATGTATCTTTTAACTGATATTTTTTTACTTATTATTTTTTTAAAATATGTCTATTTTTTAAAGTTTGATTGGGTATTTCTGTGAATGTTTTATGTTTTATATAAACTGCTTAGAACGTTCCATTGAATAAGTTGATTATTTACTTCAGGGACGTCCAACTCCCAATAGACTGTGATGTACTCACAGTATAAAAAAACTGGCAGTGATCTACCCCTTGTCAAAGTTGTGGAGATTTTTTTGGGAAGCCAGAGTTGTTGAGGTTTTTTTTTAGGAAGACAAAGTTGTTGAGCTTTCTTTTCTTTCTTTCTTTTTTTTTTTTGGGGGGGGGGAGGAGATCACTGAGGGGCCAAAGATCTACCAGGATCTACCAGAAACACCCCATGCTCTACCTGTCGGACATGCCTGATTTACTTGAATAAATATAAATGTCTATTTTCTGTTAAATGCATATTTAATGTACAAAATATGCATAAAATGCATTCAAAATGTGTACTATGGGATGGAATAGCATGCAGTGGAACAGGATGGAATGGGACAAAATTGCATGGATTGGGACAGAGTAGGCTTGTTGTTGAGGGCCAGCAAGATCTAAAGAGGAAATAATGAGCTGCTCATCTCAACTCTGTGTTTGGGCTATCTGCCCTGAGATATTGGGAGAGATAATTCTTGATATAATGTGCCCACAAGAGCCAGACCCTCTGAAAGTTCTGTGTTGTGTGTTCTAAAAACTGAGATCAGCCAAAGGCACCAATAATACCTATCCTCTCCATATAGTGGCTTTCTGCATTTCTAATTGTGGAAGGTGTATTTATCCCTGTCTTATAATAAACACTCCTTTTCTCTAACTGAGCATCTTACAGAAAGATTCATTGTTTTTGTTTAGTCGTTTAGTCATGTCCGACCCTTCATGACTGTTAAGTTGTGGGCAAACATATCCGACGACACAGCGATTCTTCCAAAGCAGCTCTTTATTTGTAAGCTGTAGCAGAACTGAACTGAGGAGCTCAGTCAGCCTGCTTATATAGAGCTCCACTAGAATGCAACAGTAACCATTTTCTGTAACTAGCCAATCACTGAATGTCACTTTCGATCCTTCATTTGCATACAAACTATCCAATCATTGAACATCACTTTCGATCCTTCATTTGCATAACTATCTACAGTATCCCCCTGCTGGCCCAGGGTGAGAACTTCAGTACATAACAGTGACCCTGTGGACCAGAGCACGCCAGGCACTCCTGTCTTCCACTGTCTCCCCTAGTTTGGTCAAACTCATGCTGGTAGCTTCAAGAACACTGTCCAGCCATCTCGTCCTCTGTCGTCCCCTTCTCCTTGTGCCCTCCATTTTCCCCAACATCAGGGTCTTTTCCAGGGAGTCTTCTCTTCTCATGAGGTGGACAAAGTATTGGAGCCTCAGCTTCAGGATCTGTCCTTCCAGTGAGCACTCGGGGCTGATTTCCTTAAGAATGGATAGGTTTGATCTTCTTGCAGTCCACGGGACTCTCAAGAGTCTCCTCCAGCACCATAATTCAAAAGCATCAATTCTTCGGCGATCAGCCTTCTTTATGGTCCAGCTCTCACTTCCATACAACACTACTGGGAAAACCATAGCTTGAACTATACAGACCTTTGTCGGCAAGGTGATGTCTCTGCTTTTTAAGATGTTGTCTAGGTTTGTCATTACTTTTCTCCCTAGAAGCAGGCATCTTTTAATTTTGCGATTGCTGTCACCATCTGCAGTGATCAAAGATTCACTAATGTATACAAAATAAGAGGGCCTTTCCATCTAGCTGAGAGCTAGGAGTTTTGCAATTCTTCTTCAGCAAAAAGCATCTTGTAACAAAATGTTGGAATTTTGCAAGATTCAAGGTAGGGCTGGACAGGTTGATAACCTACTGCAAAAAATAAAATAAAATAAATAAAAATGTTTCCTTTTGATGCCAATTTAATATAGTCCGCTGTACTATAAACAGGCATAGACATGTAACTCATCTTCTTGTATTCTTCTAAGTCTTTTTTTTTTTTTAAAAAAAATTATTTATACCCCGCCCATCTGGCTGGGTTTCCCCAGCCACTCTGGGCGACTTCCAACAAAACACTAAAATACAGTAACCTATAGACAATAAGTCTATAGCTAGATGATTTGTTGGAAATAATTGGATTAAGAATGAAACCTCTTTTATTTCTGGTGATCTGAAATTGCTCTGTAGCCTTCCATTGACTGCAGCAAACTCCATTAAAAAAAACTAACATCACATTTTGCCATCAGGAAGTCTAAGTGTCAAGAGGATGAGGTCTGCTATATTGCTTTTTATGGAATTGTGTGGAGGTAGGAACAAGTGAAAAGCTGTTTGTGTGAAGTGCCTTTCAACCGCAGTATGATTCATTTATCTCTGCCATTACGAATCTCACACAAAAGAGGTTGTGATGAGTGTTGAGCTGAAAACCTTGAAATTGTGAGTTTGTGTGTGCTGGGGGATGCCACATGTGCAAATATCTTTTTTACAATCTCTGTCTCTCTGAGTCCACCACTTATTATACAATCCCCTCTTCTCTCTCTCTCTCTCTCTCTCTCTCTCTCTCTCTCTCCCCCCCCCCCCACTTATTCAATAGAAGGCCTTTAAGAAGTTTAGGTGGCGCTGTGGTCTAAATAACAGAGTCTCTTGGGCTTGCCAATCAGAAGGTCAGTGGTTCAAATCCCCACGATGGGGTGAGCTCCCATTGCTCTGTCCCAGCTCCTGCCAACCTAGCAGTTCGAAAGCACACCAGTGCAAGGAGATAAATAGGTACTGCTGTGACGGGAAAGTAAACGGCATTTCCATGCCCTCTGGTTTTCATCATGGTGTTCCACTGTGCCAGAAGTGGTTTAGTCATGCTGGCCACATGACTGTGGACAAACAGTTGTCTGTGGACAAACACCAGCTCCCTTGGCCTGAAAGCGAGATGAGCACCGCAACCCCATAGTCACCTTTGACTGGACTTAACCATCCAGGGGTCCTTTATCTTTACCCTTTTTTACCTTTAAGAAGTTTACAAAGGGCAGTCGATAACAGGTCTGGGGAACTTTTGGCTCTCCATAAGTTGCTGAACTACAATTCCTATCAGTCCCAGGAAACATATTCAGAGCCCAGGGATGATGGGAGTTGTAATTCCCCTGCTGCTGGCATCTGTCTGTCTGGGAAGACAATGGAGGAGTATTCCTTTGGGGGTAAAGTCAAACTGTTGGAGGGTTGCAGCGCCTGCTGTGGCTGTGGAGACCAATGAGGGAGAGACATGTTTTGTTGCAGCTGTGACAGATGCAGGCATCCGGTTGTGCTGCTGAAGATGCACCATGACATTTTTTCTCTCTGCACTCCTCCAGGCAGTCATTCCTCCTCTGGTCCCTGCTATGAACACACAACATGACTGCCAATCTCCAGGCACTGCGGTCATCTGCAAGGGATTCCCACGTGGCGGAAAAACCTGAAATGAACATTTCAGCTCAACTCTAGATATAAGGGGCCCACGCACATCGGTAGCTGCAAGTTCAAATTGATCCCGGAAGTCCGGCAGAAATGCAACCAGGTTTATGATCATTTCAGAATGAGTGACAACGATTAAAGTTACTTGAAGAAATCTGTTTAGTGAGAGATTGGAAACCAACAACATCTACCTTATAGCCTATGTTTTTTTCTTCTTCTGAGCAGCAGCAAACACTTTTGCCTACAAAACCCCATTGGGACCAAATGCATTGATTCCGAGAGATTTGAAAGTTGGGCTATTTTTATTTAACATTTTATAACACTGTATGTTTGCGACTAGCAGTGTTATTTGAAGCTATAAATATTCAGGGAAATTGGCATCATTAGTGCAGTTTGTCTACCACCGTTCAATTATACAAGTGCCAGGCATACATCAACTTTATTGTCTTCTGTAAATCTTGATTAAAACCCCATAAAGGTTTTACACTTTCTTAACAATATGCAAATGGACGCATTTACTTTGGTTTTGCAGCATAAATAAAACTAAATAAAAAAAATGCAGGAAAAAACATGTAGCAGAGCAGCAGGAACCAAAAGTTATCTGTTTATTTCTCAGTGAATGTATATGAAACTCACCAAAAGTTGGTCCATTTAACTTAGTGCCACCAGCATGCCAGACACTGCGTATCTTTTGACAAATGTTTGAAATCGGTGAATGCCAACATTCATGAGTGGATTTGAGCATTATTACATTTATTTAAAACATTTATATCCTACCTTTCCACTAAAACAGCAGCAACAGAAGGAATCAAACACTTTTAAAAATCTAGATGCACCATCAAAAAAGATCCATGGCATGAAAGCAAATTTCATCATATTAGTAAGCAACAATTACTTACAACACACCATTGAATCTAATGCACACCTCAATTTTCAGAACCTTGAAACAAAACAAAAATGGTATTTGCTGGTGAATGTAAATGTGACATCGAATCTAATGTGCACCTTAATTTTTGCAACGTTATTCGGCCAAAAAAGTGAGCATTAGAGTAAATACAGTGGTACCTTGGGTTAAGAACCTAATTTGTTCTGGAGGTCCGTTCTTAACCTGAAACTGTTCTTAACCTGAGGTACCACTTTAGCTAATGGGGCCTCCTGCTGCCGCCGTGCCGCCACTGCATGATTTCTGTTCTCATCCTGAAGCAAAGTTCTTAACCCGAGGTACTATTTCTGGGTTAACGGAGTCTGTAACCTGAAGCGTCTGTAACCTGAGGTACCACTGTACGGTAATATAAAGCCACAACAGAATGCATGCAAAGGAAGCTGGAACATGAGGGAAATCATTTCCTCCACATTTCAAAGAGGATTGATTTGATCAGCATCTCCTGGACTAATCTGCAGATCAAAACACAGTTCTTTTATGGATTTCCCAGTTCCCTAACCTTCTGCTATAGTTTATTTGGCTGGCTGTGTTTATGAAACAGTCCAAGGAGTGCCTTTAATGTGTTCATGTTTTCTTTTTCAAACTGCTTCAAGCACCTAGAAATTGTGCCTACTGCCACAGTCAGAGATGCCCCTGGGAGTGATGAGACATGACTGCATGCCATCATTCCCAGGCACCGTATGGGGGGAAAAGATGGTTGCCTGCATGGACCCATGGGAGCAGCCTTCTTCTTCTTCTTCTTCTTCTTCTTCTTCTTCTTCTTCTTCTTCTTCTTCTTCTTCTTCTTCAACAACAACAAATTTTCTCTGGGAGTGTCAGCCTGGCATCACAGTCTGGGGTATTTATGACTGCATTTTATGAACATAGTGGCAATGGCAGCTAGACTTAGAAGCCACCTGATGTAGCTATTTTATGTTTTTTTAAAAAATCAGGAAAACTTTAAAAGGCATTTTCTGAACACTGCATAACAATGTAAGTAAATATTATGCAACTGCATATCAAAACATAAATGAGATGAGGAAGCAGCACATGCAAAAGTGGCATGGACCAGAAATGGGGTGGATCTACATACAAGAAAAAATGCTATATATAAGGCAGAAATTACCGTATTTTTTGCTCTATAAGACTCACTTTTTCCCTCTTAAAAAGTAAGGGGAAACGTGTGTGCGTCTTATGGAGCGAATGCAGGCTGCGCAGCTATCCCAGAAGCCAGAACAGCAAGAGGGATTGCTGCTTTCACTGCGCAGTGATCTCTCTTGCTGTTCTGGCTTCTGGGATTCAGAATATTTTTTTTTCTTGTTTTCCTCCTCCAAAAACTAGGTGCGCCTGGTGGTCTGCTGCGTCTTATAGAGCGAAAAATATGGTAAATTGTTATTAAAAGGGGGGGCTGCTATGGAAAATTGCAATTATATATATTTATTTGCTCTCCAGTATGATGTTGCATGTTTATAACAGATTCAAAATGCTGTTGGTTTTTTACTAATGTAGCTGAATCATGGATTTATCTGTCCATTCTTGTAACACGGATGCTTGAAAATATCTTAACTTGTGTGGCTACTTCAGACAGAGTGAGCACATGGAGTCTTGATGTATTGGTAAAAGATGGTGGTTCTTCAAGTATGCAGGGCTCAGATTGTTCAGGGGCCATCTCGGACAAGTTTTGTACATGTCCAAACATTTAATAACATCAAAGGTAGCCATGTTAACCCAAAATAATAAAAAAACTAAAATCCACATTAGGGCAATGCCTTAATTGGGCCAGACCAAAATGTTAGAAAACAGAGTGTAAGCTTTCGAGTTGTCCAGATCTCTTCATCAGGCCTGATTTAAAACAAAGTAAGAGTACATCGGCCATCTTTTTTCTCTGCTCTGTTTATTAGGTAGCCTGAATTATTCCAACAAACTCCAAAATCTTGCACCTTATTTTATAACATGTTGATTGACTTAACCAAGGTATTGTCCCAATATGGTTTTTCAAATTCTGAGAGATACACTGAATTGGGATTAAAACAGCGTTCACGTGTGTTGGCTATACAAAAAAGTATAGCTTTTATCAAGCATTCATACAGGAACAACAGCATTCACAAAATTTAGGAACCTTCACTGTAGCGTATATAATAGAGAAATGATGAGATGCATAAGGGAGAGATAGGGCACAAGGTCATGGTTTAATCATTCGAAGAGGGAATGGAGTATGTAATGGAGGTTATTGTGGTGTCAAGTGATAACAGAGAATAATAAGTTGAAGCTGACTTGGTTCCGCCAATACTCTGCTAAAAAACAGAAGTGAGTCTTGAGAAATAGCTACAAGGTGCAAAGGCATACAAGATAAAGGCAGAAGGGGATTCTGTTCTAGATGTAGGGAAAACTATAGATAATAATATGGAAATGGGTGTGGGCAGGTGACCATAACTAAGTGTGTGGAGAAAGGAAAGAATGTAGGAGGAGACAAGGAAGGGAAAAGGCACATGAGGTCAGTACACATACCATAAGAATGTAAGAAGAGCCTGCTATATCAGGCCAATGTCCCATCTAGTCTAGCATTCTCCTCTCACAATGGCCTACCCTTGTTTATTGCCTTGCTTTAGTTTATTGTAAGTTGAGGAGAAAGTCATGAGAAACATAGCTGTCAGTTCCTTATGGTTCCAATCTTAAATACAATTCTCTACATTTTTGAATACATTTGGGGATTTTCTTTTTTTTAAAATCTGCCTGAAAACTCTTCAGCATTCAACTTTGAATTTCTCCTTTGGTATGCAGTTTTGATATAATGTGCTTTGTATGTTATGTTCATTAATATAGTCATTTTTATGCACACTTTTACCTAATATATACACTTTAGAAACACTGGTTGGTTAAGCAACTCTTTCACAAAATTCAGATAAATTTGAATTTCAATGGGTAACTGTTCCAGTTCTCATATTGTTTCAGAAAGTATGAATTTGACAGATTCTGTTTTAAATGTGAACTGAATTGAACCCCCATCCTTTCCTACTCATGAGTCTGAGTAGTGGGAAGAGATTGACCCAGATTTACCCATCTTGTAAACCTTAAGACACCTGTGCTTGTATTGACTCACACTTCAAATCAGTGACAAATGCGATTTATCCATGCACCATTAAGGACACATGGTTTCCAGCATACTGGAACAGGAGATTGGCTATCTATGCAATCAGTAAAAATACTTCTATTTAGTTAATTCTAAGCTTCATGCGGCATAAATATTAGAAAGACCAACTTGTTTAAATAAGGTGCAAGCAGATATTACATGTTCAAAAGATACCCTACATCATACATTAAAACCAGTGCTTCAAAGAAGCTTTCTATTAATAGTATAATAATCCTCTGTTAATTACATTTATTTCATTTCTCTTAATGCATCCTGAAAATATAGCTCAATAATATTATTTACAGCATGTGGTAACAGTTTCATCCATCACTATTCACTTTTTTACCGCTGGTTGTGCATTTATGGAGATCAGCCAAATGCCACAGCTTTCCTTTAAGGTCCGTAGAAGTCATAATTCATGTCCAATTTGTGGTGGAGGGAGGTGGGGGAACAATGAGGGTGGAAAGCCAGAGATAATGCATGTCCTCAGTGCACTGAAACCTACTGAAACCGAAACCTTGGGGAAATTAACTGTGCATGAAAGGCCTGGTATTCTGCAACCTGCAAAGACTAGTTCTGCATATGGTGGGCAAGATGACCTCTGAAAACCAGAAAACCTACCCAATTCTTTTATTTGACTAAGTCATAAGAGCACAATCCTAAATCCCTGCTCCTCCGTGAATGTCTGGAGTGTGAGGTTGGGGTGGAATGTAGCTTTCTTCCTGCTAGCTTCTGCTAATAGAAAGCAAAGGCTTGTGTTAGCAAGGGTGTGTGTTTCTGCTGTGATGAAGGCTCTGGGATTCTCTGTGGTGGGTGGTAGGCTGTGGCTCCCACTTCCCCTGTCATCAGTAGAGTACATAAAGGCACCTAGGAGGGCATTTTCGAGTGCAGTGCTAGAGGCTTGGGATCTACTGGATCTTAAGCCCTGTGTGTTCTATCCTGGTAGTCTTCAGCTACCAGCCTAGAGTGGGCATAGAGAAGAAAAGTGCCTAACAATGTTCCACCCTGGCCTACATGACCCACTATTCTGTACCTTGTCCATCGTTCTGCTTATGCTGAATTCACAGGATGCAACTAACAAACTATGAGAGCCGGACAAACTTAGTCATGTTTTAGTCCCACTGAATTCAAGGACAGTGATTAGTCATAGAATCACAGAATTGTAGAGTTGGAAGGAATCCCAAGGGCCATCAAGTCCAACCCCCTGCAATATCAACTAAAGCATCCATGGCAGATGGCAATCAAACCTCTGTTAAAAAACCTCCAAGGAAAGAGAGTCCACCACCTTCTGAGGGAGTCCGTTCCACTGCTGACTAGCTCTTAACATCAGAACTTTCTTCCTAATGTTTAGTTGAAATCTCATTTCTTGCAGCTTGAATCCATTGGTTTGGGTCCTAATCTCTGGAGCAGAAGAAAACAAGCTTGCTCCAACTTCCATGTGACAGCTCATTAGATATTTGAAGATAGCTATCATGTCTCCTCTCAGTCTCCTCTTATCCAGGCTCAACATACCCAAGTTGGTCCTAAATTAGTCATGACTAACTTAGCAGACTAGAGCTAATCAATGAGTGTGACAATTCTATCCCCATATTTCCTTCTCTGCAGAGGAACATGCAAAGATAAACAAAACTAAGAATGTATCCATCAAGCCACCTTTCTAGTGACCAGTTCCTGGTGAAAATATTGTTGACTAGAATAGCCCTAATACCACAATACCTCACAGATAGCAACAAAGGCTGGGATTCTAAGGACAATTACTTCAGAGTAAGTCTGATTGTTTTCAGTAAGATTTACTTCTCAAAAAATATGGATAGAATCTGGCTAACAGTTTTGGTCTTTTTGGATTTTTGTTTAGAAGGTGACCTTCTCTGACTAGATTTTGCTCTCAGACTTCTAGATAGCTTGCAGATGATCAGTTTATTGAGCATTCATCCTGATTTCTTTGCACAAAGCTTGCAAGGAAGTTAGCCAACACTGGCTATTTCTTGAGCATTCGTTCTGATTTATTTGTAAGGAGGTAATATGAAGTTTCCTCATCTACACTTTTCATGGCATTTTCCCATCACTTCCCATAGGACAGATGAGGGTGGGTTGGTGAAGAGAAGCAGGTTTGTTGTGTAAAACCTCAAAATCAACTTCAGTTGCACAACCTGAATCGGCCATTGAGTGACTGAATTCTACCCCCAAAATGCTGACAGCCTGGAAGTGCCCCCTAGTCTCTAATCCAGCATATAGTTGCTTCCTGTTAGTTCCAGGAGAATGTATTATGTTTTTATGTAACAGCATTTCATCCTCCCTCCTCCCTTTGTCTCCAGAAAGCTGTTCATTGCATTTTTTTTCTGCCACAGAGAAATCTGTGATTTAAGACCTAATCTTGGACTCATTGAAATAATGCACATTATGCCATTGAGAGTACAAGCAGATCCATAAATAGGATTTATTTATTACACAAAGTAAAGGGCAAGAACGAGGAAGTTCATACTACAGATAATTTGTAACAAGGGGGGAAAAAAATAAGATTCCTGAGGCTTGAAAAATAAAATGCCTTTTACTCTAGAGTTTTATCCATCTGTTTTTCAGAGCCTTGGGCTGTCTTCATTTTATGTCTAACCTGGGACATCATCACTCAGTTATGCATTGCATAAAGAGTGCAAGAAGGATTTTGGCTATTTGTCATCAAAAATTCTTTAATGTCTGAGTCATAAGTTTGTAAAGGGGCTTTAAGGGTTTAATTAAACTCAGAGATTCTGAAATGTATGCTATAGATCTCTTTGATCTACCCATAAGACAAAGAAATCAAATCGAAGCAGCCAGTGGAAGACATGTTCAGAGCTGGTGTTCACAGCTGCAAGGTGGAAACTCCAGTATTCAGGAAATGAAGCAGAGGTGAAGCCTGGGCAGTCATAAGAATTTCTGAAACTAACTTATTGCATAAAGCAGGTTGTGGAAGATTAACTACTAGTACTGCTGTTGCCTCTATCATTACTACTGCTGTTAATTTATATAGTGCTGTCCATGTGCTTTAGACTCTAAAGCACTATGCACACTGATGACACTCTATAAATTAGTAGCAGAAGCAAAAAGATGAGGCCTTGCCCCAAGGATCTTATAATCTAAACCTTTATGGATGGAAAACAACAGGGAAAGGAAGAAAGGGGAAGATGAACAGAGGAAGATTGGTTAGTTTTTGCAGGAGGGATGAGGCTGGAACGTTTAAGCCAAAGGTGCATAAACAAGGTGGATTTGGGGGAGATGGATTTTCCAGAAGAGAATAATGTACCACCATGTGTGTCAGGAATGGTGAACCTGTGAAACTACAGGTGTTTTGGACTATGAGACCAATTGGCCCTGATCATTGTTCCTCCTGGATCAGACTGATGGAAGTTGATGTCCAATAGCATCTGGTGGTTCCAGGTACCCAACCCCAGATATATGTGTTCTGGAGAGAGTCCCAGGTATAAGGGATGCAGGAGAATATAAAGAGGTGATGGACCTCCATAGATGTTCACACACTCTTGCATCCAGAGAGTCTCTTGTGTTAGCAGAAGGTACTCATATCCCACTCCTATTACAGCTGCAGACCTGTGCAACAGTCCTGCCCCCATGCTGTTTAAATGAATGTGGAACAGGACTGTCCATTAAGCATGCATCTCCCTAGCCTGGTTCCACAGGAGACTCATCAATTTTGTTCCACTCACACCCAGCAGTTCAAGCAGATGGTCCATAGCTTGAGCAGAAGGGCTGCAGCAACTGTCCCCAAAGCTGGTTCTATAGAGCCAAGCACCTGAGCCACTTGTCAGAGATAAGGCATTGGTGTAAATCCAAACATACCTCTATTGCATTGCTGTCAGAGGGATGCTCCTCAAGATGTGAATATAGACTGCATTGGCACTTGAATTCATTTTTTGATGTATACCCATGGTTCTTGGCCCCAAAATCATATAAGCCTATGGCATAGATATCATTTAGTTCAGGGGTCGGCAGCCTAAGGTCCATGGGCCGGTAGTGACCCATGACCCTCCCGCCCCCCACTCTTACCGGTGGGGGGCGGTGTGGTGTGGCACAGTGCCCAACTTCCGGGTTGATGGCACCTGTGCAAATGCGTACAGGTCTCCTCCGACCCGGATGTGCACCGGAAATAGCTTGTGCGCATGCGTGCGGGACGGAGAAGCACCCATGCGCACACACACACAATATTTCTGGTGCACTTCTGGGATGGAGGAGTGCCAGAAATAGCGTGTGTGCATGCGCACGGAGCTCCTCTGACCCAGAAGAGCGCATGTGCACACACGATCTGACCCATCCTCTGATGGACAGAGCGTTGACTGGCCCATCCTCAGATAAGGTTGCCAACCTCTGATTTAGTTGGATCAGGATGTAGAAACATGGACTAAAATTGGGACAATTGGAAGCTGTCTTATAGTGAGTTAGACTATTGGTCTCTCTAGCTCAGCATTGTCTACACTGCTTGGCAGTAGCTCTCCAGAATTTCTTGCATTATTATTCATACCCCACCCATCTGGCTGGGTTTCCCCAGCCACTTTGGGTGGCTCCCAACAGAATATTAAAAACACAATAAAACATCAAACATTAAAAACTTCCCTGAACAGGGCTGACTTCAGATGTCTTCTAAAAGTCAGATCGTTGTTTATTTCTTTGACATCTGATGGGAGGGCGTTCCACAGGGCGGGTGCCACTACTGAGAAGGCCCTCTGCCTGGTTCCCTGTAACCTCACTTCTCACCAGAAGGCCCTTGGAGCTGGACCTCAGTGTCTGGGCAGAACAATGAGTGGTGGAGACGCTCCTTCAGGTATACTGGGCCGAGTCCATTTAGGGCTTTAAAGGTCAGTAATATAAGAATACTGGCCTGTCTTACTGAGAGTTACTGAGACAAGTGCGATGAATAATGAAGGGGATCATATATGGAACCTGTTATCCTCCAGCTGTTGGACTACAACCAGCATCCCTCACCAAATTGACATGGAACAGATTTAGTTGGTCAGCTATTTCCACCTATTATCCAAATATCTACTTTTCTGCTTAAACTATCATAAGATGACCATGTTTATGGATCTGGTTTTCTAGGTCTGATTTTAAATGTTCGTATTTGTCTTCCTGGCCAGACAGGACCACTTTAGTTATAAGCATTTTAGTTTCATTGTTTCACCCCCAAATACGTGAAACTGAGTTGGAATTGAGTAGGAAATTGCCCTAAAATTATAACTACAGTAGTACCTCGGGTTAAGTACTTAATTCGTTCCGGAGGTCCGTTCTTAACCTGAAACTGTTCTTAACCTTAAGCACCACTTTAGCTAATGGGGCCTCCTGCTGCTGTTGCACCGCCGGAGCACGATTTCTGTTCTTATCCTGAAGCAAAGTTCTTAACCTGAATCACTATTTCTGGGTTGGCAGTTACATACCTGAAGTGTATGTAACCAGAAGCGTATGTAACCCGAGGTACCACTGTAGTTTAACTTCCCTATTGGGGAAGAGGGGTGCTTATTCTGTCGACCAAGTAAAGAAGCACGGCCGTTAATCATGAAATTTACCGTACTTATAATACTTAGCTGTTATCACATTCCAAGGGAGCAATGAGAAACTATTGCACTCTCTGTAATTCTGGCATTAAATTAAGCAGGGGAGGGGTGAATGACATGGCAATTTGATTTATTGCTGATTGCACATAACGGATTTTGGAACGTGCACTACAAAACCGCACCTCAGTGGACCTATAAAAAGTAATATGTGATGCAGATGCTTGATTTCAGACAAGTAATAGTCCTTAGCTGGGGGGGGAGCAGAGGAAGCAAAAGTGAATTCATTCAACTACATTGCAGGATACTGACAATGATCCATCAAATGTGAAGCTCTGTAGAGAGGAGCTTCCCTGCTCCCAGGGCAATCTCTGCATCAGTGTAGTGTGTGTGTGTGTGTGTTCTCCATACGAGAATAAAATTACTAGAGCAGTCTGTCTCCGGTCAGATTCTTATGATCACAGATCTCATGAACTCAGTGCAACCTGTTGTTTTTTTCTGTGGCGACCATTTCTTATGAATATGTGTCTCCATTGCAAGATGCGAGATTTTCTGCATCCAGGAAAGCAGTTGAAAAATGAAACCTCTGGAGATCTGATCATGTGATGGCACATTGAAAAAAAGAGGGGGGAAGGCACCTTGTTGTGCTGGCTTCACCACATTAAAAATGAACATGAGACACTGGACAGAATCCAGATCTATCCACACTTCCTTGCATCTGGCTCCAGATACCCATCTTTATCGCATCAGATGCATCGCTTTGTGAGCTACAGTCACATCATCTGCAAATGGGGATCGCCTTTGCTGGGCTGGGGAGATTTTTTTCCAGCTGCTTACTCTAGAGCATTCCCACTGACTTGTATGGGTCTACTTTGGCTATTTGGCATATTTTGACATATGCGGCTGAAGCACACACACCACTGTTTGCAGAAGGTGTTCTCATAGAAGAAGCAGAAGAGGCTCTAATGCTGCTTTCGAAGGCAATAGCATACAGACTATGCACTGGGGACCTTCTTTGGATCCGATTAAGGAGTCCTGAAGCAGCAGGGATAATCGTATTGATTTGGAAGGAATGTCTGGTTAATTTTTCACAAGGCGTAGATTCCTCCAAAATCAATAACTTTCTGCTGGTATCTTTATTCTTCAGAATAAACTGTGTCTGTCTCGGAAACTTGATTCCTAAGCTCAATTACATTCATAAAACATTCACAGACATACCCAGCACAAAAGAAATGCAAGCTTACCCAGGCAGCAGTGAGCATTTAACCCCAAGGTAGGACAAAGAGAATTATTTCCCCTTGATATATTGTTGTCCTTGGACAGATAGGATTTTTCTTTTTTAGTGCTTTAGTGCTCTGATGTTCCCTTGTTTTTGTTGGCAATGTACAGCCATCAACTCAGAGGATTCTTTTAAAACTTTATTTTCTACCACACCCCTCCCCATCCACTTGGTGCACGAAACTGAAAGTCTTATTAATCATCCAGGAACTGGGTGAATGCGAGAATAGACAAACAGACCTTGATCCAGTAACAGAATATGCAGGCTCCAAATGAGAACTGTGCATTCTTTTGCAGAAGCAGTCTGTTGGGTGAGTTAGCTTCCAGCCAGTGGGTTGCTGTGGCTTACCAGAGGGAGAGGTGGAAGGTGGTGGAGAGGTTGGTGTAGTGCAAACACACTAGCAGAGCCAATCTTTTCCAGATTCCTTCGAGAGGTTGAAGGAATCAGCTCAGGGTGGGTTTTCACCAGTGAGGTCAGCGGATGGTTGGGTGGGAATGGTTGGGGGGAAACAGTCTCGTAGGTCAAATTGGATCATCTGGCAAGCCCAGACTGGCCCTTGGGCTGGTGGCTTCATACCCTTGCTTTGTGCAGACTGATATACCTTTGTTCTATAAAGGGTCGGGTTTGGGGGTTTTTTTGGGTTTCTTGCACCCTGTCACTTCCTGGAAATTAGTACAGCTCCAAACTTCAATCAATCATAAGCTAAACTGATTATTGTATGCTTTAGATCTATAATGTCCAGTAAAAACATAAAACTTATTTCCACTTTCCGATGTTCTGCACTGGAAATAAACATTCCTATTAAAAAAAACCTCAGTGAAAGAAAATTGAAAACCCGCATTTAGCAATGAGTTTCACTGGGCATTCTGGTCCAGACATTTTCTTTCCTCCCCCTATCTTGCCAGTGAAATAGGGGGGGGGGGCACAGGGATTGTTGCCCCGGGTGCAAAATTGTTAGGAGCGCAAAATGTCAGCATCCGGTGCTGCCTCAATACAGCTGTGAACCTTTGTCTCTGGGCTCTGTTGAAAATGGCTTCTCCATGCAAACCAGGAAGTGACCTCTCCAGACAATGGAACAACTCTTCTTATCTCTGCAGCTGTGATCTCCTGGGTGACGCGGATGCCATTAGGCAGTTGAATACACATGTGTAGTCTGTCCATTTCCCTCCCTCTGACCCACCCCTCCTTGTGGCCTCAGGCATTGGCAACCCACACTACACCACTGTTTACCACACGCAAATGCACACTATTGACAAGTAGAACAGATCCCCCTTTTCACAGCAAACAAGAAAATGTGTCCAGTGCTCAGCGCAACAGCAGGAGGCACATCATATGAACAGGTAGGCGGGCAAGTGAGCATGATATGATCATCGCTCTGGGAGCCCCACCTCCTACAGCCAAAAGGCGCATGCCTGACCAAGAACAGGAAATAAAAATGATCCACATGAGAGCAAGGCAGAGAACTAAACTCTCATTGAATGGGGGAAATGTGTGCAGTGCAAACTACTCAGATTCTCAAATATTTAAGTTGCAGCCCTTGACTGTTTTCCTGCCTTCTTTGAAAAGGCAAAGCAGCAAATTGCGAGCCAAACAACTCTCCCCAACAAGGCCTGGTGTTTGTGCACATTTCTTGGTTATTATGCATATTAAGCACATGAATTTACATTTGTTCATATAAAGGCAACAGCAGAAACAATTTCTATTGCAAAAAGGTACTTCCTCCAAGTTCTTTTGCTTTCCTCCTTTTCTTGTTCCTTGGAGCAAACCTGGGCTCGCCACCAGCTGTGGAGAATAGAGGGGAGATCAGCCAGAATGAATTGGATAGGACTACACTCTCCTAGGTTGAGTAACAGCATTTCCTGCAGGTTCGTGCTCATGCAATGTTTTCACTTGACCACACACAGGAGAAACATAATAAAATCATCATGTGTTTACATCATCTTGACAAGGTTCATTTCCAAATGTATCTTAGTATTTCCAGCATTTTTAAAATCCATTTTAGCATCTCTCTGCAATACAAGTACAGTGTACTGTGCATTCTTTGTATACATCACATCATTTTCCTTGGGTTTTTGTCCTTAATTTGCTATAATTCCTCAAAATAACCCAAAATTAAGAAATAAAGAGGGGGGGGCGGGACTTGAACTTGTAAAACAATGCTTTCTGAAGATGTATTACTGGTGCAATTGGACAATTAGGGCTTATCCGCATTTGCCTTTCCCCCTCCCTTTCCAGGCATGGTCCATGTCTGAGTGCCCGCCCCCCATTTTTCTCTCTGGTGCTTTCTCCATGAAAACTTGCTTTTTAAAGCTGAATCAGAGGAAACTCTAATCCAGAAAACCCAAATTGCCGTTCGCTTTGACTGAGTGCTAAAGTACAGGTTTTCATGGGGAAAGCTCTGGTGCAAGCAGCCCCCCACCCCCAGAAAAAACCACCATGGAGTATTTAAGGAGGAGTGGAAAATGTCTGCAGAGTATCTGAAGAATCATGTTAATCAGGTTAAAATGTCAGCAGGGTTAATGCAAATTCAGCAGTATAAAGTATTAAAGATATAGGGGGAGGGAGAAATAGGAATATAAGGGGAAATTAGAATAAGCAGTCTTAATAGATAAAGAAACAGAACCATGAGTGTGTGTGTGTGTGTGTGTATAAAACATGCTTGGGCATGGAGCTTTAAAGCACAGACCAGTGCCTGGAAAGAACAAAGCAAAAGATAACCGTGGATAAGCCCTTGGATGTTGTTCAGCTGTTATAGACCTCTCTGAGTAACTATGGGTCAGTTACTGTCTCTCAACCTGCAGGGTTACCCTGTAGGGTTGTTGTGAAGACAAAATAGGACAGATACTTATGATACCTTGATCTTCTTGGAGGAAAGGTAGGATACAAATGTAACAGAATAAAAATAAATGAAAGCAAGTAATTAATGGGGCCCTCATTGACCCCAAAGATTTTCTATCCACATTCTTTCAAACAGAGGAAGAGGAGGAGCGCGCCAGATTCCAACAGTACAGCTGAGGTCGTCACTGTCTAAGAAATTGAGTGCTAACAGTTTGAAAAGCAATTCTGAAAAGAAAGGGCTCAAGTGTGGCTTATGTAAGTGGTTGGTGTCTCAAGCATATGACAGCTAGATTACTGATGGGAACTGGTCAGCTGGAACACACAACACAAAATAACTTCACTGGTGAACTGTCTTTTTTCTGTGCAGAATTCAAAGTATTGACTTTAACAAGTACAGAGAACCGTTAGCCCTTCAGATCTTCCTGAACTATAGCCATTGTGCTTGCTGGTGCTTATGGGAGTTGTAAGTCAGCAACACCTGGCGATCCAGTTTCCCTACACCTGATTTAAAGCCCTATACTGTTTGGGGCCTATATCCTTTAGACCAGTGTTCCCCAACCTTGGGCCTCCAGCTGTTTTTGGACTACAACTCCCATCACCCCTCGCTAGCAAGACCAGTGGTCAAGGATGATGGGAATTGTAGTCCAAAAACAGCTGGAGGCCCAAGGTTGGGGAACACTGCTTTAGACCACGGATTGAAAACAAGTGGCCCTCTGTATGTGGTTGGATTGCATCTCCCATCCTTCTTGATGATTGACCATGCTTGTAGGGGTTGATGAAATCTGGAGTCAAACAACATCCGGAGGTTACAGCTTCCCCAATCCTATAGACCATATGCTGCCAAGTGAAAGTGAAAATATAAGAATAGCCTTTCTAGATTGGAGCAAGGGCTTAACTAGTCTAACATTCTGTTCCCAACAGTGGCCAGTGGGAAGCTCACTAGCAGGACACAAGGTTCTTCCACTGTCGTGTCTCAGTTACTAGTATTAAGAAGAATGTCGCCCTGGAGGTATATGACTACTAGCCATTGATAATCTGCTCATCTATCAAAGTCACCATCCAGTATTCTTTTCCAGGGGCACCCATCTCCAGAGATTAGGCAGGTGGTGATCTGGGAAAACGCCTTTTCTGCATCTATTTAATTGTTTCATTGATATACCACCATACTAAATACATTGTTGTTGTTTAGTCGTTTAGTGCAAGAAGATCAAACCTATCCATTCTTAAGGAAATCAGCTCTGAGTGCTCACTGGAAGGACAGATCATGAAGCTGAGGCTCCAATACTTTGGCCACCTCATGAGAAGAGAAGACTTCATGGAAAAGACCCTGATGTTGGGAAAGATTAAGGGCACAAGGAGAAGGGGACGACAGAGGACGAGATGGTTGGACAGTGTTCTCGAAGCTACCAACATGACTTTGACCAAACTGCAGGAGGCAGTGGAAGACAGGAGTGCCTGGCATGCTCTGGTCCATGGGGTCACGAAGAGTCGGACACGACTAAACGACTAAACTAAATACATAAATGATATCAAATGTAAAGTTGGCCCTGGGGGCAGGCAGGTGAGAGAGTGGTGAGGGGACAGTATGCCCCTGATGTTGTCTTTGCCTGCTTCTCTCACTCTCTTTATCCTTCCCACAAGACAGATAATGACTGGGAGAGAGGGGGCAGTCTGACTAGAGCAGCATTCGTGGGACACTATTTTAATATTTTGTCTGTGAAATCGACACCCTCAAAATCAGTCTTTCCTGTATCACCCATCAAAACTAAAACTCCCATCT
Source organism: Podarcis liolepis (assembly GCF_965112155.1). NCBI lineage: Eukaryota > Metazoa > Chordata > Lepidosauria > Squamata > Lacertidae > Podarcis > Podarcis liolepis. The sequence continues at coordinate 25,308,892 of NC_139554.1, forward strand.
GCTTTGAGAGTTCTGGATCATCTGTAGCATTGTTTAGTTTTTCCATTTGCAGAGTGTGTCACATTTGTCAGCCGTATTTTCATGGGGGACCTCAATGGCTTATCTATTTCTAATTTGTGCAGATCAATCTGGTCCCTGGGAGATCGAAAGAATGGTCACTCTCCAGAGGGCATCTGACACCTTAGTTCAGGAAGCAGTCAATTACCCCATCCATCATTCCTGACTCTGCCAGTCCGCATTTCTGAGGCACAGTGATGATTATTGAAAGGATGCTCAAATGGCACATAATTGCCTTTTTATTGTCCATCATTCTCCTTTATATTTCCTAGCCAAAGATTCTGAGGCATTGCCATTTTGCTTTTCCAGCCGCTATCTCTAAATCATTATTCCCCCATATTGAGTTAGTAACTACAATTTATTTAAGGTCCAGTCTTGGGAGACACTGATTATCTTACCCAGGAAAATGTTGCCTATTACCTGCTGTCTGTGCCCTATCTTTAGATGTCAGATTCATTCTTTCTCTTGCTGCTTCTATTTCCTCAGTACTTGGAAGCATGAATTTTGATACCAGCATCCTCAACAATTAACTCTGTTTTTGCAGCTTATTTTAACCTTACTTTTGTTGCGGAGGATTCCAATTTCAATACTTTATTTCCATTTGGCACTGATGTGTTGTTTATTTTCACCTCAGCTGAATCCACTTTCATAGGTTTTGAGTTTCCTTCTATGAATTTTTCATCCCTACACTTCCCACACCCTTTCCTGAAGACTTTATGTTTCTTCTTCAAAATGTGAGCCAACACTATCATGCCTTTCTAACTTTTCTTGGGTTACAGCACGTGGGAAGCTGTAGTTTATGGTATTTTTATGCTGTTTTACCAGGTATTGGATGAGATTTTACTCCTTTGTACGCCATTTGGGGATTTTAAATGTAAAGTGGTTTGTAAGTATCTCAAATCTTTTTTAAAAAATAAAAGCATATAATCCTTCTTTTTTGAAAGTTTCAGGGGTCATACATTGCAATTCATATTCCTATCATAAGCAGAGCAGAACTGAATCTTATGGTATACATAACAGCAAAACCACAATAAATAGAATGCCGTAGTCCAAACTGAACTTAAAACTGGAAAAAATGAGAAACTGAGAGAAACCAAAAGTAATATATTTATCTTTAATGTCAAGGGTCATTTGTCTATGTTGCTGTAGCTGTGCCCTTCCTGGTTGCTGACAGACCTGTCCTCACATGAGAAGCAGGCATCAAGAGCAACCAAACTATTACAACTGCAAAAGCTTCTACACTGAACTTTTATCCAGTGCAAAAAATCTCCCTTCCCCAGGTACCACTATACTGTCTCTGCTTCATAATAAAGCTGCCTGTGTAATCAAGTACAAAATAGCTGAGGATCTGACCGCAAATTATAACCAAGGCAGTTTAATCCTATGGATTAGTTGTAGCTCCTTGAGCGTAAATTCTATACTTGGTCAATGATGCAAAGACATACCGCCATGCTCCACTGGGCATAAACCCCAGTTATTTTCCAAGTAACAACAAAGCAGAGCTGCGCTACTGTTTTCAATTGCAGCGACAATAAACAGCTCGGAGCATGCTGGCTTTGCAGTCCTTCCTACTAATTCTCCATCCCAAATAACACTGAGAGGAAAGGAAAGAATGCTGGTGCAACAATAGGAATGTCCAGGGACCACTGCACAACTGCTTGGGCTAGAGCTATAGGGACAGGATGTCCTCTGGCACAGATGCCTGTTCAGCCAGGAAGTGTCATCTGCTTGCCTGTGCCCAGTGGCTTTCATCCAAACCACTCAACCATTTTTGACCAAGAAGGTTAAATATACAAGTCTGCAGCAACACATGCAGTTTAGTTAAGCAAAGTTGCTTATTTCCCTTTCCAATTCTAGTTCTAATATGCTCTCCACTTTAGCTTTCAGTTACTTCACATTCTGTGACATCAGAGCAGCTCACCCAATGGCAGCCAAACAAGCCTCTCTGCCTGCCCCCACCCCATTAGGACACCAGAGGAGTGTTTCTATTCACTGTAATATGAGGCACACAACCCATTGGCTGCAAATCAGTTAAAACTAATTTCACATTATTGGGAGATACTGCCACTGAGCTAAAAATTCAGTTTATTTTCTGGCTTAAAATATTTCTAAAATGCCCTTCATCGCAAGCAATCCATATGGCAGGGTGAAATGTAAACAATTTTAAGCCATAACAAACATTAATGAGTGCAATCATACAATAAAATGAGGCAGATAAATCAAATGGATTAACAGCCTATAAAATACAACCAAATACAGCTGAGCACCCAGTCTAGACACTTGGAACACATTGTACCGTTCCAGTTGCCTCACATCAAAAAGGGTTCAGAAAAGGGTAATGGAGAAACTCCATATAAACAACATTTGGGGCATGTTAGCTTAGAGAAAAAGGTAAGAGGCAACATGATAGACATTTACAAAATTATGCATGGCATGGATAAAGTAGATAGGGATTTCTTTGAAGAAACAAATGTAAATTTTACCTTTGCACAGTGGCCTGGTTTCTACACACTTGCATTCATACCCCTATCTTCCACCCAGTAAGCAAGATGTTCAAGGGAACATTCCAGCCATGCAAAATCCCTCACGGATTATGAGAAGTAGGGCTGGACAGGGGCGTAGGAAGCGAGGATTGGGAATGCCGTCCACCCTGGGTATCAACCCTGGTGACGAAATGGCACACCACGGGGGGGGGTGGCACTTACCGCGAGGTCTGGCCTGCAGCACGCCTGAGCCACGCGTCTCTCCTGGGTGGCTCGGGGCCCCACACTACCCGAAACGGCAGCGTGGGGCTTGCATCTGCCAGGTGGACTCTGGGGCAGTTTGCTGCGGTGCCCCCCTGTGTGGATTGCTGCGGTGCCCGCCCCGTGTACAGATCGCCACAGAACCCCCGTGGCCGACTTGCCCCGCACCCGCTACTCCAGGTAGCAGAGCAGCTAGCTACGCCCCTGGGGCTGGAGAGAGGTGTGGCCTGGGGGAGGATTGTGTGCTATGGGGAGTGTCCTGAGGGCCAGATGTGGAGTGTGGAGGGCCACATCAGGTCCTCATCCCTGGTGTATTTCAGTCATGGGTTTAACAATTTGAATTATTATTCTCATCAATAATATTTGACTCTTGATCCCTGGAAGAATTCAGCTGGGTGTAGAGAGGGAAGAGAGAGAGGACGATGAACATATCAATTTACACTGACAAGCATACTGCATCCTTCAGGAGGCAGCTAATTTTAAAGAGACCTTTGCAGAGTCAACATTAGAAGAAAACATTACAGCAAAGGCAGACGAGCCTCATATATTAATTCCAAAACTTTAGAACTTGGAGGACAAAGAGTGCTGTTCAAAATAGCTTAAAGAACTTGAGTTTTGCATTAGACACAGATCTATTTTTACTCCACTCATTTTCCATTCTTGCCTCTGCTGTCTGACAGCTTTGCCCATTCCCCATATTAATTTATAATTCGGCAGATGATGTCAGGCAACCCTCAGATCCTACTGTTTATATCAAAAATAATTTGCTCCAGATTTTGTTTGGAAGTGTGTGTGTAAGTATGTGTGTGTATGTTTAATGCCAGGGACCACACAAAAGCTTTTGCAAAGTTATTATTTGCCCGCCCCCTAAACTTTCAGAGTAAATCTTAGCTTTTCAAAGTGCCCTTATGTAATTAATTTCTCACTCCATGCCTTCTCCTGTTTGTACATGGGATGCAGAGTGCAAAGAGCCGAAAACAGGGGGGTGTAGGGAATTGGTGGGGAAGGAGGAGTGAAAGTTAATTAGGATCCTATGATTCCTTAGGGATTTTGAAGATGGTGTAATTGTTTACCTGCCAATAATGATGAGGAGATTAAAAAACTAACAAGACTCTTTTCAGATTCACTGGATAGCCCCTGATGTTCTCCATCTTCAAGCACAGAGGATAGAATTCAGACTAACTCTGCCGCCAAACATAGTCTACCACCAGGCGATATATAAGTTCAAGTCCTAATTTTGCATACAAATGGTCTCAGGTTCAATATCCAGCATCTCCAAATAGGACTGGGAGAGAATTCTGCCTGAAATCTCTGTGATACTCTGCAGGCCAGTGCAGACAATATTAAGCTAGATGGACCAACCATCTGACTTCCTATGTTCCTAAAAGAAGTAACTATAGACTTCATACATGCCAATACACACAGCAATGGGTCTATGTCACTTACAACAGGAATGGGGAACTTGCGGTCCTCCAAATATCGGTGGACTCCAGCACCCATCAACCCCAGCCTTCATGTAGTCACAACAGCTTTTGGAGAGCCACAGGTTCCCTACCCTTGACTTTAAAACAGCACAGGTGTGAGGGCTTTGGTAACACGTACTTGGTGCTCATGATGGCACCAAGTAAAATTTCACGTCACTAAAAAAGTAAAGGTAAAGGTCCCGTGACAGTTAAGTCCAGTCACAGAGAACTCTGGGGTTGTGGGGCTCATCTTGCTTTACAGGCCGAAGGAGCTGGCGTTTGTCCGCAGACATTTTTCTGGGTCATGTGGCCAGCATGACTAAGCTACTTCTGGCACAACGGAACATCGAAATCAGAGCAGGGCATGGAAATGCCGTTTACCTTTCCACCGGAGCGGTACCTATTTATCTACTTGCACTGGCGTGCTTTCAAACTGCTAGGTTGGCAGGAGCTGGGGCCAAGCAACGGGTGCTCACCCCGTTGCAGGGATTTGAACCACCGACCTTCTGATCGGCAAGCCCAAGAGGCTCAGGGGTTTAGACCACAGCACCACAGCGCTACTAAGGTGATGCATTTCTGCTTGCCATATGGAACAATCTCTCTCCTCCCTCTGTGTGATATTTCAAGAATTCTCCCAACTACCCTCAGAGCTTATTTGTGAAGTGGGTGCACTGGGATAGGAGAGCAGGGAAAGTCAGTTCCACTACTGGGACTTGTTAATGCAGGCTCATGCCAGCACAACTAGTTACTTCACTCCGCCCCTAAGCTTCTGCTTGCAGAAAATGGAGAGGGTAACTTTTGGTGGTATTCCTATCTTCGCTTGTAGCTCCTAGAAAATCTGCTCCAGGGGGGTGGGGACCTTCTAGAGTGGCATGAGAGGGGCTACTGGAGGAAGGGGACACTGGCAAAAGAAAAAAAAGTCAACCCACCCACGTTCTGCAGCATGGAAACCTGCTGGTTCCCAGTTTCCTCCACAAGGTCATCCTTCCATTTAGGGAAGCACCAATAACAAAATAAGGGAAGATGAATAATGTTTGTCTTCTCAAAACTCTTATAGCTTAGGACTCTGGATGCAAATATCCACTAGGAAACTCTTCTACTGTTCCTGGGGCTGCAAGGAAAGGGTCCCCCACATGTCAGGGAGGGGAGACTATGCCTCAAAGTAGGTCCCTTAGCATCCTCCATCTCTTTCCCCACCCCTATCAGAACAGCACCATCAAGGCACACATCTCATTAAGAGCTAGTATTGACAAAACCATCAGATCCACGGGCAGGGTGGGGAGGAGGAAATAGGCCCTGTGGAGTGGGGGTCCACTCACAGGGCCCCGATTCCATTTCAGGAGAAGCTGCCTTCTGCTCTGTTCAGCAGCCACTACAAAATGCTGCATTTTGGTTCAATTACACCACCTTCCCTGTGATTACATAGCTTTTCAATTCTTTGCAGTGAAGCATTCTGCTTATCCAATAGAAATTTAAATATTTGGTTGCCTGTCTCTGCTCTTAAGCAATGTCAGGTAAATACACAGGCCTAATTTGTTTCAGATGTTTGCTTGTTTTCAACATGGTGGTGAGGGAAGACGTTAGAATACAAAAAGACTGAGTTAAATCACAGAACATGGGAGCCAGAGTTGACACCAACTGACCTTGGTGGGTTTAAAAATTAGAACAATAAAGCTTATTTTTGTGTGCCGGCGGGGGTGGGGGGCAGGAACAAGGGGAAGAATCACAGCATGCAGATTCTTCTTTTAAAAATAAAAAGAATTGACTATCTGCACACAATGCAGAAGATAATGGAAGCGACTATTCATGCCCGTCTTTCTGAATGGCTATGCACAAGCCGTAGGTCTGCTCAGTGCCGCTGCTGTAGACAGAGTGAGATTTTATAATGAATTGCTCATTAAATTTTCGGAGTCCTAAAATGGTTGGTTGAAATGCAGTAGTGAAATGCCCCAGAAACTCGGCATCACTTTGCTTCTCTTCATTAAAAAGAAGGCAAAGCAAAAAAAAAGGGGGGGGGGAAAGCGAGGGATTATTTCATCTTTTAAAGTGACTGTAATCAGTGGAACGAAGGGGGTGGGGGATGGGGAGAGAACCACACCGTATAGCTCATCATTAATAATTTAATTTTCAAAGACTCCCTTCTCCTGCTGTGGTGCCGCACCGTTTAATGAGACGTACTAAATAAATTACATATAAATACAATGAAAACAGACACAAACAAATGAGCAAGTGCACTGCCAAAGGAAAGGATCAAGGAATTGGGGGGGGGGGGGGAGAGAGATAACAAACCTACAGCTGGCTGATCAGAGATTGGAATATAAAACAATTACGGTGTAAGGCTACATTCCTCTGCATCTTACATGGCAGTAAATCCCCCCTGAAATGTGCAGGGCTTAAATGCACAGGACTGCACTGGGGGGGGGGGGGATGTTCTCTAGGTAAATATACAGTTATTCCATTAGCATTCTTGAAAGCTATGTTGGGATTTCCGTGGTCCATGAGGCAGCATGCCTGGCTAGGTCATTCTCATGCTGACTAAACTGATGTGCTGCACACATCTGGCGCCTGTGACGTGAAGTTGGAGAAACTCCAGGAGATTATGCCTCGTTTTGAGGGTCAGCAGCTATTGCTTCTGTGTCCATAGCTGCCCTAGAAGCATTAGCAAGTCAGCAGAGATTGCATGGTAGTGATGTCACCAGAAATGCCATTGGGGCATTTCTGTAGGTAGGTCAGCACTGCCACTCCATCCATCTCTTTAAGAACTGCATTGAGATTCTAAGTTCGGAATACATTTTTACTCCCGAAATAAAATTTGTTCTATGAATATAGGAACACCCTGGCTGGATTGCAGAAAAGGCCTGTTTAGTCCAGTGTCCTTTTCTGCACAGTGGCCAACCAGGTGCCTCTGAAAAGCACACACGCAGGACGTGATAACAACAACAACAACAACAATTTATTTATACCACACCCCTCTGGCTGGGTTTCCCTAGCCAGTCTGGGTGGCTCCCAACAAAATATTAAAAACACAATAAAACATCAAACATTAAAACTTCCCTGAACAGGGCTGCCTTCAGATGTCTTCTAAAACTCAGATAGTTGTTTATTTCCTTGACATCTGATGGGATGGCGTTCCACAGGGTGGGCGCCACTACTGAGAAGACCCTCTGCCTGGTTCCCTGTAACCTCACTTCTCGCAGTGACGGAACCGCCAGAAGGCCCTTGGCACTGGACCTCAGTGTCTGGGCAGAACAGTGGGGGTGGAGACGCTCCTTCAGGTATACTGGGCCACATGAGGCCACGAGTCCTAGAATCTTAGAACTGTAGAGTTGGAAGGGACTGCAAGAGCCATCGAGTCAAACTCCCTTTGACAATGGGTATTTGGAAGCATGATGCTTGCAGTAGAAGCTATTGTTAGCTTTCTGCTTTATGAATTTGTTAAGAACCATCTAAGGCTGCATTCATACAGTAATTTTCCAAGGCTATGATGATAGAAATACCTTGGCTGGATCTAGACACACCAAAAAAGCATTTCAGGAAAACGTGTTGTAAACGTTATATGAAAAATTGCGTAGGCAAATACTCCACAGTGCCATCTGGTGTCACAATGTTATAATGCATATAAAGTGGTACCTCAGGTTAAGAACTTAATTAGTTCCGGAGGTCCGTTCTTAACCTGAAACTTTTATTAACCTGAAGCACCACTTTAGCTAATGGGGCCTCCCGCTGCTACCGTGCCGCCACACAATTTCTGTTCTTATCCTGAAGCAAAGTTCTTAACCCGAGGTACTATTTCTGGGTTAGCGGAGTCTGTAACCTGAAGCATCTGTAACCCGAGGTACCACTGTACAATGCATATAAAACACTTTTTCTTTACCCATCTAGCTGAGTCCCTGGTCTGAGCCAGCAACAATACTCATATACCACTGTTGTTTCTAAGCAGTTCACAGTTAAGTTACTATAGAGGTAAAATAGTGATAAAATTAGAGAAAGTGAACCACAATTTAGGGCTTTAAAGGTTAAAGGCAGGACTTTGAACTGTGGCCAGAAATGGACCACAACCCAATTTGGGTTTGGATATTATTATTACTATCATCATCATTATCATCATCTTGCTTTCAAATGTCTCAAGATGATGTAAAAAATCCAACAGAAACAGATAAAAATGGCCAAAAACAACACAGAAAGAAATAGCAGATAAATTTTAAAAATAATACAGAGTTTGTACCCATGAAAGAGGGGACAGCTGGGAAGGTTTTTTGGAACAGAAATATATTCAGTTGTTTCCAGAAAGTGCTGATAGCGGGCAGCTGTGATATCTCGATGGGAATGCTGTTCCAAAGAACATGGGCAGCCACATTATGAGCTCTATTCTGATATTCCTTTTGTATGGAAGAATATTCAATATGGAGATTCCTTCTAGCCAGCAGAACTACCACCAGCCCGTGAGAGACCTGTCCTCTATAGATTTGCCTAACCCACCTAAACAAAACAGTTTAATATATATACATAGATCATGGAAATAAGAATAAGAATCTGAGATTTTTAATGGGCACATCATGTACTTTAAAACACACACACACACACTTTGAATTTTAATGATACTCTGGGGGGGCAAGTACTTGGTCCCAAAGCCCAGAGCTCTGTGTTGCAAGAGAAAGCAGACACACACTATGTCTTGTCTACAAGTTTAACACAGGCCTGGGATCCCAGGGGCATTTGAATATCTTGATAAAAACAATAAATAAAAAAGAAACAGGGAAAAATGTAATAAACTGTAATGGAAAACATGTTTCTGTTCTCTTGCCAGGAGGGATTACAATATTATTCTATGTACCTCGCCAAATGGAAAGAAGAGGCAGGCAAGACGAGAGGGTAGAAAGGACCGAGAAAACAAAACTTCCATTTGTTTTTCTATCTCAAAATATAAAAGAGATCTTTGGGGGGAAATTGATTTGATTTGAAGAAAGGCAGCTTTCATGTAGTGGCCTCATCAAATACCGGAAAACCTCACACTCTTGGCATATGCATCTAGATTGCAGACGTCTCTCTCTCTCTGTGTGTGTGTGTGTGTGTTAAAAAGGGAAAAAAAGAAAGAAATAAGGCAAGGGAGCCTTCATCTGTGATTGTAAACCCTAGAAAACAACTCGAAGACAGCACATTTTTGACACTTATGTTAGGTGGTGAAAGATTGTTAGAAAGCTGTCCAGCTTCCATCTCTTTTGTAGTAAAACAAAATCCCTGCAAATCCAAGATATGCTTCTAATAAATGCACTAGAACTGATCAATTAGAGAAATGGGATTATTGGAGGGGTGTGTGGAATCCACTGCAACAGATGTTGAGTTTGCAGGAGGCCTGGAACACTCATCTTTGATGCTTTTCTAAAAACAGCAAGCAATTAAAAGTTACGTTTGTGTGGCTACAATATTGGCCGACTGCTTTTCAACCAAGCAGTTAAGCCAAAAGGAGAGGACAGCACCTCATTGGGAGACCATGTGCTTTGCATTCAAAAATCCCCACATTCAAACCTGGACATCTTCTGTTAAGGTTCCCCTCTCTCCTCTTACTATTTTGGGGGACACAACCATTTGTGCTTTATTAACTCTGCTTTGGGTTGGGTTGCCACTGGCAGGGGAAATGTGCTGATATGGAGAAGGGTGCACAGGTAGCTACCACCACAATCACAATATTTCTTCGCACAATCATTCCCCACCACCAAAAAGTGAAGGTTTGGGGGGAAGGTCTGCCACTCTGCAAGGACAACACAACACAATGGAAGAAGCACTATGGTGCAATGGTCAGAGTGCTGGACAGGGACCTGGGAGACCAGGGTTCAGGTCCCTGCTCAACCAAGAAGTTCACTGGGTGACTTTTGGCAGTGCAGTGGTATGGCGTAGAGGGAGCACAGCAGCAGTTGCCCTGGGCTCAAAATTGTTAGCTGCGCAAAATTTCAGTACCCAGTGCTGCCTCAATACAGTTGCACACTTCTGTCACTGGGCTCCATTGAAAATGACTTCTCCATGTGAACCAGGAGGTGACCTCTCCAGACAACAGAGCAACTCTTCTTTTCTTATCTCTGCGGCTGCGATCTCCTAAATGATGTGGACACTGTTAGGCAATCAAATGCACATGCACGCTCTGTTGCCCTCCCTTCTACTCCCCCCCTCCATGCAGCCCTGGACTCTGGCAACCCATGCTATACCACTGCAGCTGCCTAACCTACCTCGCAGGGTTGTTGTGAAGGTTAAGTAGAGAGGGGCAGGAGAACCATGTACACCACCTTAAACTCTTTGGACGAAACATGGTATAAAAATGTAACCACAAATAAACAAAATCATCAGGATAGTTTTGAGAAATCACGGGACAAACGAGTAGAAGTGGTGATGTTACTAGAGGCTGGGACATGTGCTACGCGACTCATGAACAGGCAAAGATCTGAGATACAACCACAGCAACCCTGCTAATAGTCTCTGACCATAGGTGACATATGGGAAGGGTTGCAAAGAAACAGGTGCCATAATCTCCTTCCAGAAAATGTTTCCATTATTGGCTATGTGGGCACAGAGTATATAGAAAAGAACCTTCTATCTGTCCAGACCCGGGACAAAAACATGTGTGTGTTTTTCCCAGGCAGCCATTAACATGTGCTGGCTACTTTGGGCTCTTTTGTGTGATTCTTGCAGCAGATTCCCTCCTCTAGATTGAGGAGCTGGTGTCACTATCGTTTCAACTGTTTCTGCAGAAGGCTTTTCACTGGAGTGTCTTACGCATTTTGTTTCAACTTTGGACGTGCTCTTGATTAAAGTTCCAAGAAAGCGTTCTTTCACTTTTCTTTTCTCTCCCCACACTTTCCCACACAATTAGTCGGGGAGGCATGTGCCAAAGTCTATGCAATGAAATAGTTAGCAAAATATACAGTTCTTGACAGATGAAACCCAGGGCAAGCAAAAATAAAATAAAATGAAAATAAAAGTGTGTGTGGGGAGACACAATATGTGGTTCCTTCTGAATCTCACGTGATGGGGCTCAAAGCCTCCATGTACATATGCAGGATTAAACGGCAGCTTTTGCACTCCTGTGCCAAATCCTAGTCACGCTAACTACACATGTTCTGTTTGCATTAGATAACAGGAGGGAGAATAGTTAAACTGGGGCCGACCCCAAATTTCTCAAGAAAGAATTTGCTGACAATTTCTGAACAATAGGTTGTATACCTCAGAGATATTGTGGGTTCGGTTCCAGACCATGGCAATAAAGTGAATATTGCAATAAAGCGAATCACACTAATGCTGAGGGTTTCCCAGTGCTTTCAGAACTTGGCTAACTGTTTGGCGCAAGAGACCTAGTACTCAGCCTATCTCAGCGGGGCTGCCTGCAGCTGCACCCACATCCTTGTCTGATATTTACAGTGTTTACAGTTGAGCGGTTGCCGTTTTAACATGGAGGAACCTTCAGTTATGTGTGGATCCTTTAACAGTGTAGTCTGCTCTTGTTCATGAAACCATGCCCTCACCCAGGATACTCCATTGAATCAACAAGGGGCACTGACTTGGGCCCCAAATTATGGGTACGTGTGGCGAAACGTGACATCACGACGTCACATTATGTTGCGTGTGCCGCAGCGGCGCCTGGGAGCCCCAGAAGTCACATCTGAGGCCTTGTGAAGCCTCAGGTGTTACCTGTGAGGTGAGTTCTGGGAGAAACAAGAAGTCACGTCCGAGGCTCGCCAGCCATCAGACGTCGTGTCAGAGACCTCGTGAGGCCTCGGACATGATCTCCAAGGCACTGTGAGGCCTGTGATGCAACTTTCAGGGCCTAGCACTGGAAACACCGGAGGTAGCATTGGAGGCCCCACAGTTTTGGTGCCAAGCACCCACAAATAAGTTTTTGTGGGTGCCCAGGCACCCAAGGCCTCCCATAGTTTGTGCCAGTGACATCAGCCCTGGTTTTCACCTTTCCCCACTAAAAGATGTTCAGTGCTCTGTGTCCAGTGAGCAAGTTCAGTCCTGTCGGGCCTCCCCTCCTCTTTCAGGTTTTTTAACAGGTTTGTTTTTAACTTCAGTTCCATCAAGATGGTGATATTAGGGCCTTTTGTTGCCCCACCCCACAGCTTTGCACTTCTGAAAACTAATATCCTTCCCACTCTGGTGTGGGTGATACTGTTTTGGCTACATAGACGAGGGCAGCTTGAACATCAGAATGAGAAAGGAATGATGTGAATCCTTACCTAGAGTCTGAAGACGCACAGCCAGAGATTTAGCACTTCAGGGAGAACTAGGGCTGAGGTTTACTTTTTACTTTTAAAAAAGAAGCTTTTATGAGACTGCAAATAAAAAACAGATGGCATCAAAGTTTTGCCACAAGTTTCCGTGCAACATACTTTTGATGAATCAGCTGTTAGATGCTTGTAACTTCCAGTATGGAAAGAAAAAGGAAGGATTTGAAAAAATAATCTCAGCTGATTTGAAAAGAGCTTATGATCTTTTCGAGCATTAGCTGCTGCCAAGCTAGCATACACATGGCTGCTGACCCACGATGGGGAAGGCAGGTATATTTTCCGTGGTGGAGGCAATTAATTACTCTCAGGACCACTGGGAAATGGCGGCCTTTTCAGTGAGACCAGCCCAGTTGATTAAGCAGCAGCAGTTTCTGGCTTCAGGGTAGCTACAGATGTTTAAGACCCAGCCTTTTCTGAGTACTGCAGTCATTCCTAGGCTGGAGAGAATAAACAGCCTGTAATAGAGAGCAGAACCGCCTGAGGTAACTGCATCTAGCGCTAAAGAATTGCAGGGAGATAACTTCCTACACATCTTGAGGAAAAAAACCATTTTAAAAATAGCAGAATTATATTTCAACCCAACGACCTTCCTCAAATGACAACGGCAAGTAATTATTCGAGAAACACAAGTGTTTGCTGTTAGTGGAGAATGGGATTGTGTATGCAATAACCTTGGGAAGACAAACATTTCCAGCGATCCTCCAAATCTGCAGTTATGAGAGGGCGGAGGTGGCAATGGGAGAGGAGGGAAAGGAAGCCCGGGAAAGGTTGTTTCAGATTGCCACTGGCGTCATGGTGCTGAGCTCTGTATATCCAATGCCTCAAAGTCAGCAGCTTGTAATCCCCTATCTGCTTTTTATATTGCTAATAATAATCTGTTTAGGGCTGTTTGCAGAGGTGGAGCACAGCTGAATATGTTGTCTTTATTTTTTTTTTAAAGCAGGGGTAGTTTCTATAGCCAAAGGCAACGTACACGTTTTGTTTGCTTGTTTGCTTGTTTTGCCTACCCACCTCAGAATAGTTACTCTTCTTGGGAAGTCTTCTGGTTTATGCTGCTGTGTGAAGCATGCCTGCTTTATTCTAACAGGTTTTGGGGAACTGACTATTTTCTTTAAGGAAAAGGTTTCCCCCCTCCCTGTTTTTAGTTTAGTTGTGTTTTTTTATTGTCTGTATTTTAACAGATTCCCCCCCCCCCCATTTTAAAAATTCAATTAGAGTTCAATTACTTTTAAAAACAATTATCTTTTATATGTTCTTAGCTTTTTTTGTATTTTAGCTGGTTTTTAAAATTTTGTGTAAGTGCCTTAAGTCCCAGTCTGGGAAAAAGGTGGGATATTTATTATTATTACGGCCGACCACCTGCCTCCTTGATCCTTGCCCATCTTGGCTCATAAAAGTGAGCCGAGAAGGGCTGGGCAATGGGCTCTGGGGGGTGGTGAATGCCTCTCTCTGTGAGGGAGTCTTCCCAGACCTGCTTAAAGAAGCTGCTATTAAACCCCTTCTTTAAAAAACATATTTGGACCTGGCCGACCTGGCCAATATGGCCAGCTGTCACCCAGTCCCAAACCTTCCATTCTTGGGCAAGGTGATTGTGTGGGTGGTCGCTTAACAACTCCAGGCACACCTAAGGATGCGGACTGCTTAGATCCTTTCCAGTCGGGATTCAGGCCTCATCATGGGGCTGAAACTGCTTTGGTCGCGCTGGTCAATGATCTCTGGTGGACCAGGGACCAAGGTGAAGATCTCTGGTGGACCAGGGACCAAGGTGAAAGCTGTTTCCTGGTCCTGTTGGATCTCTCAGTGGCCTTTGATCTGGACCATCTAGAGGAGTTGGGAGCTGCGAGCACTGTTATACAGTGGTTCCGCTTCTTCCTCTTGGGCTGTGTCCAGAAAATGGTGTTGGGGGATGAAGCCCCTGGGAGATATCATCAGGGGGTTTGGGCTGGGTGTTCACCAGTATGTGGATGATACCCAGCTCTACCTCTCCTTCAAATCTGAACCAATGAAAGCAGTGAAGGTCCTGTGTGAGTATCTGGAGGCAGTTGGAGGATGGATGGCGGCTAACAGATTGAGGTTGAATCTTGACAAGTTCTATTTTGGGGGACAGTGGGCAAGCAGGTGTGGGCGACTTCCTGGTCCTGAATGGGGTAGCTGTGCCCCTGAAAGACCAGGTGCACAGCCTGGGAGTCATTTTGGACTCACAGCTGACCATGAAGGTGCAGGTCAATTCTGTGTCCAGGGCAGCTGTCTACCAGCTCCACTTGGTACACTAGCTGCCTGCAGACTGTCTTGCCAGAGTGGTGCATGCTCAGGCTTGGACTACTGCAATGCACTCTACGTGGGGCTACCTTTGAACCCAGAAACTAGAACTAATCCAGAATGTGGCAGCTACACTGATGACTGGTAATGGCCACCGGGATGATATAACTCTGGTCCTAAAGAATCTTCATTGGCTCCCAGAGCATTTCCGAACACTATTCAAAGTGTTGGTTCTGACCATTAAAACCCTAAACAGCCTTAGCCCAGTATACCTGGAGGAGCAGGGTATTCTGCTGGTTCCCTCACTGCAAGAAGTTACAGGGAACCAGGCAGAGGGCCTTTTCAGTAGTGGTGCCCTCCCTGTGGAACCTCCTTTCTTCAGGTGTCAAGGAAATAAACAACTTTCTGACTTTTAGAAGACATCTGAAGACATCCCTGTATCAGGAAGTTTTTAACTTTTGATGTTTTAGTATGTTCTGATATATGCTGTGAGTAGCCCAGAGTGGCTGGGAAAACCCAGCCAGATGGGCAGGGTATAGCAGTAACAGCAGCAAAAACTAATGCAGGTAAAGTGCTTGTATTTACCGCAAAAACAGTTTCAGGCATGTGCCTTATGCTTGAGCAAGCAGACAAACATCCGCTCTCCTGACTGGCTGGAGAGAAAGAGAGAGAGAGAGGAAATAAGAGACATCACACAGAACCTTCTCTGTCAGTTACATTTCCATGGTCTGCCTGCCTATCAGCAATACAGATCGATGGTCTTAACCCCTTCACATGTGAAGAAGCAAGAATATGCTTCGTTAGATTTGACTACAAATATGATTTGTTAGATTTGACTCCTACAGACATCTCTTTATAGCTTTGCATAATTGCTACTGTTGTGGGTGCCAGTGATAGAAAGAAAAAAGAGCTCACCTGCCAGATGAGAAAATGAAAGACTCTTCAGAGTATTAGTGTTCTACCAAATACCATTGTTTGCTCAATGGAAGAATAAGCACAACTCTGAGCACATGATGCATCTTGCATGTGCCCTTGAAAGCTCCCTTTCTGATGACAGTTTTCAAGAATTGATGCTCTCTACCACAAAGCAGAATGCTTCCTCAATGAGCCCTTTCCTGATTGTTTATTATAATGATGATCGTATTCAAACTAGGCAACATTTCTGAATGATCATGGTGAGGTTTGCTCTTAAATGCACAAAGTGGTGGTGCAGTGGAGGCCCTCATTCCCTGGGGCTGGACTGCTCCTAGGTCATTCTTCCTTCCCAGGCCACCCCCCCCCCACTGACCCTGCTCTGTACCCTCCTCGATTTCTTTTACCTGTCTGGGATGGGTCCTTGAACTGTAATAAGGCCTAGTTCTTGCCTTGGATGCAGAAGTGCATCTGTATGTTAGAATTATTGCAGTCATGGGATTGTTGTCTATCACATGACAGTGTATGTTTTGACTCCACAGTGTGGGAAATGATGGAGACAGGATGTTTGTGTTACTGTGTTCCGTGAAGTGGGACTATTGTCCTTTGTTCTTTTTCTCTTTGCTGTCTGATGCTAGAGAGAGAGGGAGCCATGTTGCAGTGCTCTATGTGTGTTTATATGCAAATAAAGTAGATTAGCCAAAATGCTGAGTTGCTGAGGTCTGTTATGCAAGCTGTGAAGACTCTGCTGATCCCTAAGTGTGCCGAAGTCTGCTGGCATCGGTCGCTGAAGAAAGCTTTTGAAGCTCCCGAATGATCGACCAGGAGGGAGAGAACATGCCAGTCAGCTCCTGTCACTGTATATGTGTACAAACTTCTGGGCTTTTGTGTGATTGGAATGCTGTCTTCTGTACAAAGTAAAGAGTCACATCCAAAGCTCTACCCAAGGTTACTTCAGGCACAACTCACCTCTGGGAAAAGGCCTCTGGAAGTTCCCCCCAGGTTAAAGAATGTCCCCAACATTGCTGGAAAGCAACAACAACCCAGAGCAGATAAAAGTCACAAGTGGATAATCCACCCTTCTTGGAAAGTTGCGGGTGTCTACCTCCCAAAGGGCAAAACCCAGGCAACAACAGGTGTAACAAACCAGACAGGACAACATTCTGGGATTTAAAATTGGACACAACTTGTATTGATTACAGATGTGGGTTGCCTTTAACTCAGGCACTGGGTGTATATCCATTTCCAGTCTCCAGAGGGAGGGCTGACGCTTAAGAAGGGGTAGAGGGCTGTTCCATGCTTGGGCACAGCTGGTCTTTATCTCCAGAAGGTGGACCAGAGTGAAGACGTATCCATTCACCTCCACCACCCAGATTCCACCCGCCAGCTTGCCCCTAATAGGGCACATTCAAATTTCAGGATGGCACTGCCCAGGGCTGCCCACCACAACAACCGCCCACCTCCTGGCTAGGTTAGTGGCCTTTACACAAAGAAAAAGAAAGAGTGGGTGATTGTGCAGATATATTCCACAAGCATGAAACACACTGCTGCAGATTATTTATTTATGCCCCTTTGCTATTTATACATCCCTTTGCTATGAATAATACCCAACGATTAAAACAAGAGAAACAATAATACTAAGAGCAACAATAATATGAGGAAGGGCAATAGGTCAATAACAAGCAAAATAAGAGGGAAAGTACATTGAGAACCAGAGATGGGCCGAGTTGTCCTATTACATTGTTTTACAGCAGCAAAAGATCCACTGATGGAGTACCTGCCACATCCATTACCCTACAATTTGATTAAATAAGTATTGCCTTAAAAAAGAATCGGCTTTCAATAAATATGCATTCATGCTGCCTCTTCTGCTTATCCAGTTGTGCAACGTCTGCCCTGCCAATTCATGATGGCGATGAGCATTTGTTTACTAGCTGTCTTTGTGAGCTGCTTTGAGTGTTATTTTGTATGAAAAAAGTGAAATTATTATTTCTGTTCCTCATATCAGCTTGCAAAAAGGTAAACAAACGTTACTATATCCATGCAGCAAGAAGGTATAAATTCACAATTTTAGTAAATTCGCTTAAAACACTTAATAAACCCTATCACATGGGTAGACAAACTAAGGCCCGGGGGCCGGATCCGGCCCAATGGCCTTCTTAATCCGGCCCGTGGAAGGTCCAGGAATCAGCGTATTTTTACATGAGTAGAATGTGTGCTTTTATTTAAAATGCATCTCTGGGTTATTTGTGGGACATAGGAATTCGTTCACCCCCCCAAAAAAAAATATAGTCCAGCCCCCCCCCAGGTCTGAGGGACAGTGGACCAGCCCCCTGCTAGAAAAGTTTGCTGACTCCTGCCCTAGCGCTTATATCCATATATGTCAGCCAGCAAAATCACCGTACTATACCAATTAAATTTCTCTAAGCATATCAAAAAGCAACTCCCTCAATAAATAAGAGCAAACAACCCATGAGTTAATAAACTATTTTTTTCTTTACACATTGCTAATTAAAGACTGGATATATTAGTGTGGCAACAACTATGGTGGTCTTTGTCTTTTCTTTGTAATCCCCCTTCTGGGATCACATGTTGCCAGAGTTCCATTAAAACTGACTAAGCAATCATGACTAAGCAGAATTGGCATCCAGGACTTATAGCTCATCTTTGCTGGGGTCTATTTTACACAATTACTGTCAAGTAAATTAGGCTACATAATCAGAGTTGAAGTTCCCATGCTCTGATATGAATATGAATTGGCCCTGGGGAAAAGGGCTTCCTACTTTCTCTCTTCAAAGCACCTTGCTTCTCTCCAGGCTGCGAGTATTGGCACTTCAGGAAAGCTGATCTTCAACTTCTCATTCCAAATATTCCATTACAGGTACAAGCAGAAATCAAGAAAGTGTCGCTTGAGATAAGGAACATCTTGGCATTCTTCATATCTAGACTCCTTGGTGGTGCAACCCTAGGCACACCTACTCAAAGGTAAGCTCCAGTGAGTTCAATAGGACTTACTTGCAGGCAAGTGTGTATAGGATTGCAGCCTAAAGCAGAATATTGCATGAAGAGCT
The DNA here is from genome assembly GCF_965112155.1 of Podarcis liolepis. Taxonomy (NCBI): domain Eukaryota; kingdom Metazoa; phylum Chordata; class Lepidosauria; order Squamata; family Lacertidae; genus Podarcis; species Podarcis liolepis. Next base: position 25,327,674 of record NC_139554.1, read on the forward strand.
GCTAGATATTGATTTATGGCCTTCGTGTAACTAAAGCACTACAGACTTAGGCAACATAAATCTGATACAAAATCTAACAAAGGTATCAGAGAACAATAACCCAAGAGATAATAACATAATAATTAAGGATTGTGCTGCATTAAAGAAATTGAATTTGCAATAGTAATGTTTATTAAGACAATGACGATATGCTAAGTGGGGTAGTTTTATATGTACATATTTTCAAATTTAAATGCTCAAAAGAAAGTTAAAAGAGGAAGACACAGGACCGATCCTACCATTGGCCAGACTGAGGGCTTAGCCATGCTTAACTTTTGCCCTGCTCTTTCCAGGCAGAGGTCTGTGCTCAATGGCTCATAAAAGTTGCTGGCATGTTGGTTTGATACCTGGTCTAAGGGGAGATGTGCATTAGGAAGTAACAATGCTCATACCTTCCATTATAGAAATACTGACTCGTGTTTTCTCTTGTTTTGGCTCAGCTTGAAATGGAGGCTGGTGGAAACTTTTTAGCTGATGTGCATAAAAAACTAGCAGGAAAGTGTGTGTGTAAAATAAAATAAAAAAATCATCTGAACAGAACAAATGGAATATGCAATTGCATGAAACAGTTTAATTCACCAGAACATTTTTTTTTAAAAAAATCATCATCTTATTAGCATATCCAAATTTGCTTGAGCATGGATCATGAAGGTTCTCAGTGACCCCAGAATCATTAGAACTAATGGGGTGTAAGCTCTGGCCTATGAATAGCAAAAAACCCACAAATTCCTTCTCAGGACTCAAGCTGTATCATCCCTATTAATGTATTAGCATCAGTAGATGAAACATAACTAATACTACATCTCATTTGCATAATGGATGAGATGGAGGAAGCAGTTCCAGATGGCTGATGAGCACCTGGAGCCAAAAATTGATTTTTTCCTTTTCTTTTAAGTAACACTGAGATGCTGATGGACATATTTACCTGGTGTGGTTGGCTGTACATGATGGGGAAGAAAGTTGAAATGCAAAAACAATGCAAAGTGCAATGGCAACAATAGCTTATCAATTAGGGATGTGTTAACTCATAGCTCAGCAGTAGAGAAACAGATCTTTTTGTGCCATATAATGCATAAAAATGGAAATACCTACCATTTATGGTAAGGTGGTAGTTATGAAACATAATACAACCAGCAGATTTCAATTATTTAGTTAATAATATTGATTTAAATAAAACCACAAAATATCAATTGATGCACCACCAGCACAATTCTATACACATCTGCTCTGAAGTAAGCTCCATTGATTTAAATCAAGTTTATTCCCAAGTAAGTAGGTATCTTAAAAAGCAGAGACATCATCTTGCTGACAAAGGTTCGTATAGTTAAAGCTATGGTTTTCCCAGTAGTGATGTATGGAAGTGAGAGCTGGACCATAAAGAAGGCTAATCGCCAAATAATTGATGCTTTTGAATTATGGTGCTGGAGGAGACTCTTGAGAGTCCCATGGACTGCAAAAATATCAAACCTCTCCATTCTGAAGGAAATTAGCCCTGAGTGCTCACTGGAAGGACAGATCCTGAAGCTGAGGCTCCAATACTTTGGCCACCTCATGAGAAGAGAAGACTCCGTGGAAAAGACCCTGATGTTGGGAAAGATGGAGGGCACAAGGAGAAGGGGACGACAGAGGGCGAGATGGTTGGACAGTGATCTCAAAGCTATCAACATGAGTTTGACCAAGCTGCGGGAGGCAGTGGCAGACAGCAGTGCCTGGCGTGCTCTGGTCCATGGGGTCACGAAGAGTCGGACACAACTAAACAACAACAACAAGTAGGTATAGGATTGTAGCTTAATTCATATGATTATGTGCTTTTGGCAGATTTCTCCCCCCACCATTCCCCCACCAAACATGCTGTAAGATATAGGCACACTAATTCACCCCCTGAGGATTGTCCTATTTAGAGCCTTCTCTCCTTCTCACTACTCTGTCTTCTCTTAATTTGTTCAAATAAACTCTTCTTTCGATCTTTAAATTAAGCTTTTCCCTCCAGACCGTTTCACCTCATTGGAACAAGAACACAATTACAAAGTGCGGATGATGACATGCAGCGACGTGATATTTGGGTCTTTGGCCTTCAAATTAGGAAGGCTCTGATTCTTTTATTTGTCATGGGCAAAAAGTCCAGGGACACTTCACATGTTTTTATATGAGTGTGTGTGTGTGTGTGCATGTGCACCCTCCCTTAACATACTTAAAGTGCACACCTACAAATGCAAATGTGAAAGTGACAAGCGTATGTTTATAGCAACATGTATCGCAGGGGGACTTCCAGCCAGGAGCTGTGATACACTACACATTTCAATTCTGAGGACTCATAGAATCACATCTGCAGTGCATGCCCTTTTTAGTCATGCAACATCTATGGCTAAGAAATGCCCTTTCATTCATTAGATCAGTAGAGGAACACTGCATGCATACTGTGTGTAAGGTGTTCTACAGACATTTTAATGAAGGTAGGTAAATTGGGGCATGGCAACCGCTCCCCAATAATACAGTTATAATCAACAGAAACTGACCAAGTGAAATGGCTTGGCTGACAAACATGCGTTTGTGTAGTGTTTAAAATGACCTTTCGGGTGCATTAAGACCCATGTTTCCCCTGTCTAAAATAATTATAATTATTTATTAGTGTTGCTTTTCATGTTGCTGAATTAATGCTTTTCTAAAAAAAAAAGAACATAATGCAGTTTACACAAAATCCACACAGTGCTGAATAAGAAAAAAATACACCCACAAACGAAACAAAGTAGGGTAAAACAGAGAGGCAACAACAGTTAAAAACCAACAGTAGTTTGAAATACGAAAGAGGTAATCTATTATTATTATTAATCTTTCTAATCCCAAACCCCTCATTCACTCCCCCAATTTTTGTGGGCAAACATTTGGCACAGGCATATGGAATATAATGATGGATGGGTTCTCTGATTCCACTCACTTACCTTGGTGACGGCAGAATTTCCTAGCAGCGCAAGTTTCAGAAGGAGCAGAAAGACTGTTTGTAGGCAAAACCCTTACTGGAAACACAGTTTTGGTTTCCTGACCCAAATGGAGATCCAACTGCCTCTTCAAATTTCACCTAGACTCATTTACTCTGTCAGCTCTTCAAAATCATACACTGCCTATTTCATTTAAAAGCTTGGCATCCCCCCCCCCCTATATTTCCAGTTTCTTCACAGGCATACTGCATCATGGGTAAAATGTGGATGGATCACCTCCTGCGAATGTTTTAGCTGGGGAAAAGAAATAAAGATGGCTTGGGGTGAAAGTATTAAAACAGCAGATGGGATGGAGCAAAGAACACTTAATTCTTATTGTGATTCCACTCTTAAAAAAAATAAAATTAAAAATGAGCAATTATGGAATACCAGCCAGAATTTTTGGACGAGGATTTAGAAGAGTGGCAGAACTGCAAGATTCAACCCCCACCTTTCTTTTTTTGGAGAGAGTCTTTATAATTTTAGTGTTAAGACACTCCATACATTGTTGATAAACTGCAGCAATGACATGGAGCTGTTTAGATTAGTCATGGAAAAAATTAATCCTTTGAAAACCAGGATTTGGCTTTTAAAGACAGATGATGTAGCAATCTTGCTGCACTTAAGCAGGTCTGGATCTGCTTAGTGCCTAGATGGGAGACCTCCTGGGAAGAACCCTGCAAATAAACCTTTGAGCTCCCCGGAGGTAAGGCATGATATAAATGTAATAAATAAACCAACAGGAAGAAGAATAGGATTTGGATGTTGTCCACCTAATGTCTGTAATGGATCTCTTCCATAGGGTAACTATGCCAAATTGGAGAGTGTTCTGTGAGCTGACACACTCCTATGAGTTTTAGGTGCCCTCTTAGAGCTAAGAACACTATAAATTTATATTTCAGTATAAATGAAACCTCTCCATGGTGCTAGCTGTGTGCTGCTTATCTCAGGCACCAGAGAGAGTCCCATCCATACTGGGAAGGGCATTGGGACTATTGGGGGAAAGGGGCCTTATGCCATTTTATTTTTTATTTTTAAAAACTTATGTCCTTCCCTTCATCCTAGAACCCCCCAGAGCAGGTTATATCAATAAATAAAGCTAGTGGTAATAAAAACAAAAACCAGCAAGATGATAATGTGAACATCTTAGATGTTGCCAAAGATGTCCAGAGTGGTTTGACATCACAAGAAGTGTAGTTCCTATGATGTCAAATCACCCTAAGTGAGCAGTACCTGTGAGATGGTATCAAAAGTCTTAGGTCCAGATTTCTCTCCAGCAGTGGGTGCTGGTCCTTTAGGTCACCTGTGGCACTGCTCCCCATCCAGCCTTCAGCTAGCGCTCACAAAGCTTCCTTCTTACTTGGAGACACTGACTATCAGCTTCCTGTTCCTTAGTCTCAGCATTGCTCCTGTAGAACTCAGCAGAAAGGAGGGTGAGTTAGCTTTGCCTGTCATTGGCTCTGGCTCCAATTACTGTTGGCCTCCCTTCCTTACGCCCTAGCAGTTTGAATGGCCACCAACCACCACGGCTCCCCAGTAAGGATATAGTCCATGCCCTGCTCCAGAACTTTGCACAATTTCCTAAGGGGGCCCATATAGGAAGTCCTATTGGCCTCATTTTTGGAGCCTACGAAGCCTTGTGTTGACTCCAACTACATGCTGTGCTTATTGGCTTACATGCTTCATTTCCGTGCAAATTGACATTTTCCCAACCACCTTCCCAAACCAATTTGTTGTTGTTTTTCCAGAAGAGAGATTTAATTTAATCATCACTTATAAGCATTCACATTTTATTTTTATGGTATGAATAAGGATTTTATTTTTATTTTTTAGGTTGTGTATGAAATGTTTTCATTATCCATTACATGGGGTGATTAACTGATTAAGGAGATAAGCCACTAATTTCTGCTGATCCAAGACCTCAGCTGGTTCAGGCTGGTATAATTCCAGTGACTTCAGCTGACTGCAATATATGCCACCTAGGTAGCTGACATCAGGCTTCTATCATCAAAATAAGGAGGGGCAAACAATTTTTTTATGTCAACAACAAAGTGCTTCAAGTTTTAAAGGAGATAGGCACTTTCATATTATAAATATGATACTGATTTTGATATCTAATGCAATGCTTTGTGTTAATGGCTTGTCAGCTTTTAGGGGAGGTACTTTGATAAAACTTTCATATTGTTAGCCTGCAGGCAAGGATTGCCTGGTTTTGATTGTAGGCAAGCTGTTCTGGGAGCCTTTTTGGCTGAAGAGTGGAGGCAGTGGGGTCTCAGATTTCAGTGGCGACCTGTGCAACACCAAAGTTTGGTGACCCTGCCTCATGCTTTCCATTTTACATAATAGCTGTGGCGCCCCTTGCAGCACCCCTGAGGCTCTAATCCAGGGGTGCCAACTTGCATTAAAAAAATTGGGGAGGCACATGTAAGCCCCGCCCTGCATAACTGATCACATGACACAGCACACACACACTATTTGAGTGGCAAGGCCCATCAACTAGGGGAGCAGCCCCTTCAAATATTTTATGGGGAGGGAGGCAAAGGGACCTCAGCCCCTAGGAGTTGACTCCTATGCTGCTCCTAGTGCAACTGAACCAGTTGCGCTCCCCTAAATCTATCTCTGGCGGAGAACAAATGCTCTAAATAAAATATTAATAAAACAGTCCTGTGTGATTCTGTTGTAGAATGACTGTCAGTATCCAGAAATGGAGAATGAGCGGAGATCTCAATGGTACTTCAGAAGAACTACCTCAGCAGAGAAAAGCGACCTGAATAACAAAGCAATCAAGTGTATCATGGTAATTAGCACAAATATTTCCCCTTTAAAACAAAATCTGCTGCTGCCCACACAAACTAGAAAAATGAACCCTCTTGTGTTGTAACATAAATTCCATAGGGGCGATGTAATGCTTAGCATGTCTTTTGTAATTCAATTATAAGGCAGAAATGGTGGATTTCCGCTTTGACATTCTTGTGCAGAGATCAAGTAGGTTTGAGTCATTACGGAGTTTTGTTACCGTAACCACATGCTATATTTTATGTCAGCTCTGATCTTTGTTGACAGAGAGATTTTGCTATTTCGAGCCTCCACAATGGTTTGATGGTGAAACGTTAAAGCAAAATGGATTGTGTGGTATCTCCTGGGATGACTGAGAGAAATTCCATCCTCAGTACTTTGGGACTTCCCCCCTCCGACCCGCCTTTGCTTTTTACTTACATGCTACCCCAAACCACCTAATCAATTTTTCATTCTGTACACTCTCCTTCCAATACAAACAGAAACACATCAAAGCACCCTTTGTCTCACCAGTTGAGCATAGTTGTTTCATTTAGTGAGCCAGCAAAACCACCAAGTTGGGAATCTCTGCCCTTTCACAATCACAGACTCCTGCTATTCCTTGCCCTCCCCGCCCCCCAGCAACACATGACACATAATAATAGTAATAATGGCGGGTTTGGTGAAACATATGGGATTTCATCCTGACAAAGATACGTTACAGTGAGGGTGATGGCTGTGGGCTGCACAACCTGGTGTGGAATAAGGCACAACCAAATGCTGTGTGGGACCTCTACAGCAGCCTTCCCAACCTGGTGCCCTCCAATGTTTTGGACTACAATTCCCATCCTCCTTGACCACTGGCCATTCGGTGTTCTGACCTGCCCTCCCTATGACAAAGGAGCAAGGCAGACAGTGTCTCAGCACCTCAGAGGAGCTGTGCCAAAGCTATGTCTTCCTGGTTTCTTTAAAAAAAGTTTTCTTCCCCAGAGAAGGGAGCTTCTGGTGTGTGTGTGTGTGTGTGTGTGTGTGTGTGTGTGTATTTGGCCTTTTTCAAGGCTCATTAGAATTTCTTTAAAGTGAGTATTGGTTCTGAGCTTACCCCATCCTTGTGAGATGGTTGGGGGAGATTTTTGTATTTCCAGTAAAAAAATTCTCAAGCACTCTGCAGTTTCTCAGGCTTCATACACTTTCTGATCTGAGAAAGTCCCATGGGAGGAGTTACCTGGGCTGTCTTCCCTTGGGTTTCAATTCAAGCTGCAGCGTGCAGACCACTAGTGAGTTGATTTGTAGAACAGAAGGATACCTTTGGCTTTGTGAGGCAAGCACACACACACACAAACCTCACCCCCTATCCGTGAGAATATTACTGATTTTTTCTCTCCCTTTGATAATTTTTTTAAGCAACTCTTATTAATTGGTGGATAATGTTTAGGAATTGGGGAAATGCAGAACATTTTGGCAGAGTACTAGCTCTGAGTGCATAGCTTTCTCTAACAAGCTCTGGAGGTTGAGAGCCAGTATGGTGTAGTGGTTAAGAGCGGTAGTCTCGTAATCTGGGGAACCGAGTTCGCGTCCCTGCTCCTCCACATGCAGCTGCTGGGTGACCTTGGGCCAGTCACACTTCTGTGAAGTCTCTCAGCCCCACTCACCTCACAGAGTGTTTGTTGTGGGGGAGGAAGGGAAAGGAGAATGTTAGCCGCTTTGAGACTTCTTAGGGTAGTGATAAAGCGGGATATCAAACTCTTCTTCTTTCTAAAGTCCAGATTATCCCTTTCTAGGCACTCCCAGATTCTTCCTGGGGAGTGTGACCTTTTAAGAGGATAGTGCCCTGACCTGAAGGCAAGTACTTCTCTCCATGACTTCTTGCTCAATGTGCTGCTGAGTAGGCATCTAGGAATGGACTGCCTCCTCTGGTGAATCAGGTTTGTGGGAATTGTCTGTGATGTGTTTTTTTCAGGGCCCACCCTATTCCCGTGACTGTAATCTGCTTTAACTGTTTTCAATTCTTAGTTTTTAATTGGTGTAATAGCTTTTAAATTGAATTCTAAACTGTCACCTGTTGGAACCTGCTGACGAAGGGGGAATAATAATAATAATAATAATAATAATAATAATAATAATAATAATAATAATAATTGCAGCAAATAAATGCAAATAAATACTGTGCCTATTTTTAAACAGATGCTGGCACTGAACGTCATTATGTAAATACAGTACTTTAAACAATTGATCCAATTATGCAGGTACAAAGACTAAGCAGGTGTGAGGAAACTTAAGGCGCCCTCCCCCAAACCACAGGTAAGATCATTTTAAAGTGTTGCTCCAGACATTAAGCTTAACTGAGAAGGGTATCAGTAAATCTTATCAATCTCCTACCCAAGTACCACAGTGAACTTGAAATTGTTCTGAACAAATTACAGAACTTTGAATGTTATCTCTGTCTGTTTGATGCAGAGTAACCAATTTGATAGGATGCTTTATTCAATCTTAGTGAAATTGAACTTGGCTTGAAATTAGTTCTTGATTATAATTCTATTTAGAAAATCAATGGGAAGCTAGTAAGCACCATGTCCTTCCCCGGAGGCATTGTGCTACAGACAATTGCCACATTCCCCTTGTATATGCTGCCCATTTAATATCAATACCACTTTGTGGTGCAAATAGCAGCCTGATTCAAGACTGACTGATGGAGGGGGTGTCAAATGCTTTGGAGTCATCGTCTAGCAGACACAGCCCCTCTGGCTGTGGATATATTGACAAGTCTGTAGACTACGGAATATCTCAAAGACTGAGGCAAAGAGAGAGAGACAGAGAGAAGATGAAATGAAAATGAAAGCATAACCAGAGTGTGGTTGAAAAAAACAGGGGCAGGAGAGAATGGAAATTAAAATAAGCAGTAGGTCACCAGAGGATGCATTGTCCCTAGTTCGGGAGGCATTAAAAGAAGATTGGGCAAATTCATGAACAATCAGTAGTGACCATGATCAGTATATGGAACCTTCCTTTTGATAGGAAGCAAAAAGTGAGAGGGCTGTTGTGTTCAATGTCTTCCTAGAACAGGTATAGGGAATCTGTGATGCTCCAGATGTTGTTGGACTCCAACTCTATTCAATCCTGGCCAGCACAGAATCATGGAATTGCAGAGTTGGAAGGGACCCTGAGGATCTTCTCATCCAATCCCCAGCAATGCAGGAATACTGTATGCAGCTGTCCCATCCAGATGTTGAACCTGCAACCTTGGCATTATCAATGGATTATGAAAGGATGTCACAGTCCAGCAGCACCACCACCAGCAGCAGCTCAAAGCAGCCTTCTGTTAAAGTTGACAGAAAGGGATAGGGACAACCTCTCTAAGTTCTCCATGGCAGGGATATAATGGTGGTTACTCTCTTGTGAACATGGGGAATTATAAGGTGGTGGAAGTGTGCTCTGCCCTGTAACCAGAAGGTTCCCACGGTGGTACATAACAATCTATTAAGGCACACATATCTCTACCAGAAACTCAACAATATAAAACCTATATATATATATAAAACCCCAAAGCATCAACATAACAATGAGCCAAAATTACAGACAATGCAGCAGCAATCCGGTTCTGAAGCAGTCCCATATGCCTGAGAAAACAATGAGCTGACATCTGAAAGAAAATAACATTGGAGACAACTGAATTTATGGAAATTCTATGGATGGACCTGCAGTGGTTCCATCGTTCTATGATTCTTCATTAATGTATTGCTTGTGGATTGACAAGTTCCTGGTAGTGGCCATGGGAGACTATATGTGCCAAGGAACTTAAGGAGTTTCTGCAACTTGGAATGAAAGAACCTGAGAAAAGATTCCTTTGTTCTGGAACCTGAAGAAAGACAAAATTTTCTCAGTCTCATTGCTAGTTTGCTGCACACTCTTGCATCCATTTAACAGTTCTTTGTATACTGATGGGTTCAGTTCTACTTTTCCAAACCACGTATCCTAAGAGCACTTTGCCATGATCCCATAGTTCTCAAGCAGAAATGCCAGAAGCATCCTGGAGGAAAGGTGTGTTTAGATATTTGCCTGCACATGCGGATGCTGAAAGTGTGGTTGGGGGCTGGTGTGTTCACATCATCCTCTCTGCCAAATTCTTGTGGGACAATCTGCAGCCAAATCACAAATGTATGCTTGCTGGAAAGTCTCAAGCAGGGGACCTATGATGTCATATCCTTGAAACTTGTGTGTCAGGATGGGAAACAATAGAACCTTAATCTTCTTCTTCCTGTCACTGCACACTCTTCTTCCTACATGCAATGGGGTAGGTTGTCTGTGAGCTCTTCTCCAGAGAGCACACTCCATTTTGAACTGGACCATGGACTTTTGTAATTTTTAAGGATTATCCCCTGCCTGATTTTCATCATTGTATCTGTTGAATCCTGGCAAGACTTTGATAAGTGAGTAAACCTTATATTTTTCTTGTTTACTTAAATGGTCTGAGAGTGATATCTTTGTTAAGAGGGAAACCTAAAAGGGAGAAGATAATCCAAGTTTGCCTAAGCATCCTTGGATATCAGACTTGTTCTAGAAGGTTATACAACCTTGTCCTAAAAGCTTCTGGAGTTGAGTTGCAAATAGATGGTGATATTACTCTGATGAAATAGGTATGTGCATTCTCACACTAGTGAAAAGAGGAAGGATGATTAATAAGTAAAATATCCTCTCCTACTCATCTAAATCCATCCAACAATTCTCATGCACAATGTCTCTCCCCTTCAACCCCTGGCATTCCCTGCATTGAGCAAGGAAGGTCTGCAGGGGGTTTGTACTTGCAATTGCTTGAACATGAGTTGCGTAATCAGGGACCATGATAAAGTTGTGTTGAGGGTTGCACTTCAGTAGAAACCTCCAACAGACACTCTCCCTTGTGTGCATCCTGTGCCTCATACAAAGATACAGAGTTTGCATTTTCAGGCAAATACCAGAACTTGCCTAAAGAGATGTACCTTTCTCCCAGGGTTAATGATGTACTCAGGAGTCAGCAAACTTTTTCAGTAGGGGGCCAATCCACTGTCCCTCAGACCTTGTGGGGGGCTGGATTATATTTTTTGGGGAAAAGAACGAATTCCTATGCCCCACAAATAACCCAGAGATGCATTTTAAATAAAAGGACACATCCTACTTATGTAAAAACACACTGATTCCCGGACCGCCCGCAGGCCAGATTTAGAAAGCAATTAGGCCGGATTCAGCCCCCGGGCCTTAGTTTGCCTACCCATGCAGTCTAGACAGTCAAGTTTGACATTCTGGACATATTGGCGTAGGTGATTTTCAAATTGCACATCTTAGGCTAAAAACATTGAATATTTTATATGATGTAATTTCCAATAGTTTTTATAGTGGGAATGGGTATAGTTGTTAGTGAAACATTCTCATATGATTCCTTCCAGGGTTGGAAGCTAAAATCTATGCAAGTATTGAGCAAGATAAGATGCAGAAATTGTATGTTTTAGGAAGATGGAATGTGGTAGGCCCTCTGAAAGGAACGGATGGGCCTTTGACTTTCATTTTCTCACTTTACAACACAATCTTCTTGTGGAGCTCTTGCAGTGAACCCCTGATAAAAGCAGAATTGGTTGTTAAAATTTGACAGTCCTTTGCAATCAGGTCACACACAATGAGCATGTTTCTGTTGAAATCCAAGGACTGAAGTATTGCATTGCAAAGGCAAAGGATTGCCTTAATCTTTTAGTCATCAGTGCATTGATTATACATTCACTGTTTATGTGTCAAATCTAGCTGTGCCTTTGTACAATGGAAATGTGTAATAACGATCCTTTTAATGTCATTTGTATGTAACCTGAGAGATGAATTTGAAAGCGATGAATGTTTTTAAATAGCACCTATAAGCGTGATACACAAATATAGCAAACTGTGCTCTAGGGTACTCAAAGACTGGCTTCCTGAGCTTTTCAAAATGCTACCATTTTAATCTTACTTGCCTCTTTTATGCATTTGTTCTTGACAAAGCACTCAGCTTATATTACTCAGTGTCTCAATCAAAGCCCTAGTTTTCAGTAAATCTGGAACAAGGCATAAATTTAAGGAAATGCTGGTGTCTACAAAACATTATGTTAGTTTACATAGGTTAAGCTTATCATGTGCTACCTTGCCTCTTATTGATAAGCACATCTTTCACACAAAAGGAAGACTCTGTCAGTGATAAATGATCTTCAGAAGCAATTTCACAACAAACAGACAAGTGTGTGATAGTTTCAGTGATTGTAGCGAAAAGGTTGGCTTAATCTAATCTCAGTTTCAACTCCAGTTTAAGTGTTTTGTGATTACAGGCTGATAGTGCTGCCTAGGAAGTAGCAGTGGCTATTGGCAGTGATTATGGTACCTTCCTTTTGACAAAGAGAATCCATTCTGGAAATCCCATGAATTTCCCCTATTTAAACCCCAATTAAAGCGCGTGATTTCACCCTTCTTGTTCCCATTCCAAGAGGACAGGTAAGCCTATATCTGTAATGTGGCTCTCATAAATTGTTGTTGTTGTTGTTGATGATGATGATGATGACGACTTCACTCACTGGCTAAAAACACTCAAAGGAAGGATCAGGCTGGATTCTAACAATATGAATAAAGAGACTAGTGCCTGCACGTCTTGCCTCATATCTCAGGCTGCTGCATGCTGGAATGGAAAGGGGGAGCGGCAAAGTGTCACTGAGGTCAGCATAGGGCTAACACACCACCTGCTTTATGGGTCAACTTCTGGGCATCACATGCTAGTGGTGGGCAGGACCAATGGTCAAAATGCACAGACGTGAATTATCTAAAGGACTGTCACATGCTAGATGGGGTAAGTTTGTTTTCTCCTGCTCTGGTGGCTAGGACCTGAACCAATGGACTGAAATGACAAGGAAAGAAATTCTGACTACATCAGAAAGAACTTTCTGTCTGTAAGAGCTCCTTCCTTGGATGTTTTAAAGTAGAGGTTGGATGGCCATCTGTCATGTATGATCAAGTTGAGATTCCTGCATTGCAGGCGGTTAGACTACATGGCTCCCAGGGCTCCTTCCACCTCTGCAATTCTATGGTTTTTGCATTGTTTCTACACACCCACTTATCCCTCTCTTTCCTTCAACCAGGGAAAGCAAGAAGCATTATCAGCATTCAAGGACTCATTTCTGCCAGGCAAAAACATCTGAGGGTGGAAAGCAGTGCTGGTGAAAGGTGTGACTCAGAAAGGTATCTAAGAACAATAGAAGAGCCTGCTGGATCAGGCCAGTGGTCCATCTGGAATCCATAGGGCCAGATAGGGAAGACTGAAGGGCCACTATAGGGCCCCTGGCCTCAAGTCCCCCATCCCTACTTTAAATCTTAGAATGCAACAGGAACTGTGAGTTCTTTCCTTTGATATGTGATTCAAAGTGATACTTTCAGAAGGAACATCAACAAGCCAGGGAAGGCTTTGAAGAGTAGCTTACAAATGACAAATGATTTGAAGTTCAATCGGTATGAGAAAAGGTTGAAGAGACTGGACATGTTTAGCCTCAAGAAAAGGAAGATTAGAGGGGGATATGAGAGCGACCTTCAGATAATGTAGGTGAGAACCATGCAGCCCTGTCTTGGGGGAAGGACAAAAAGAGATAAGTTAAAGTGATAAGCAGAGAGATTTAGGCTCCATACAAAGAAAAGCACACTTTTCAAATGCATGGATAGTGAAACATGGTGCCTAAGGAAGTGATGAAAACTTGTTTGAGGCTGAAGAAAGGGCGATACAGGCATCTGTTGGCTATACCATTAATATATAGTTTCCAGCCTCAGATTGTGGAGTTAGACAGCAAGGCCCCGCTAACGTTTTGTTTCTAAGCACCTGTCATTGTAAAAAAAAAGAAAAGGAAGGAAGGAAGATTAATGGATGACCAGATCTTATCTTTCCATGTCTTCCCAGCTGAGAAAGGGCAGAAAGAAATGATAAAAGATTAAGCAGCTTTTCACATCTCCAATTTATAGCACTGGTCAAAGCCTTTCTAAAATATGTACTAGAGAGGTTCCATCCATTTGTTGGGAAATTGTTCCCACGGGAGACTAGAGGTTAATATTCTCCATATCATATACATCTTGAGCAAATCTATTAAAAGTCAAGAGGTTCACAACGAGAACTATTCTAGATGTGAATTGTCTTAGAATGAAATAACTCACAAGGAAATTTTATTTTCTTAGATTCACATCCCATGCTATCATATTAGGGATGAATGAATCTCTCAGTTTCTCAGTGTCCCATTTATAAGTTCTGTTCACCCAATTTTTACATAAGATTGCATTAAAAAGAAAAGAAATCCACATGAAATCCATAATAATTTTGGGTGTGTATTTTCCAAACAGACACATTTTTGTACACACAATTGTCCAATGTTCTTTTTTTCTACACAACTTTGTCTGTTCCACACATTTTGCAAGCAATGTCCCCTAATATAATGCATTTTTATATTGTTTTCACTAATTGATATATTTTTGGATGTGCATCATTATATGATTGGATACCTGCATGCAAAATTCAGAGAAATGTGAATTTTGAAAGATAGCTGTGTTTCAATTCACATATTGCAGGTGTGAGAAACCTTTCGCCCTTCAGATGTTACTGAACTACATCTCCCATCATCCCTGGTCATTGTCCAACATTGACTTGTAGAGCCTTGAAAGACTACAGCAATGAGAGCAGCAATGGTCAAACTTTTTTCTATCAAGATCTGAATTATCTTGGCGGTAAACTACTTTCTGCCAGTGGGTGGGATCAGAAATTGCAGTGGGTGAGACCAGAGGTATTTCATACAATTTCTCATCCAGCCCTCTTTTCCCTGCTTGATAACCCTTAAACTACTTCCCACTCCTGTGATTAACTCTTCCCACTCCTGTGATTCTAGTGATTATTGACCCCATGCTGGTATTCAGCTTTTTCCTAAGCTTAATGGCAGTGAGTTGGGAGACGGTTCCATGAGCAGGATCCAGAGGATACGGTACTATTTAAGGCCCAAACAATTGTGATGATGATGATGATGATGATAATTTTATTATTTATATGCCGTCCATCTGACTGGACAAGATGACATTGATTCTTGTTACAGGCCTTCTTTGTAGTATCTTTCCAATCATGGAACAAAGCCTAGCACAAACCTTGTCATAATTTCAGTTTCCCCAGGCACTTGGACAGAATAATCAATAGGGTATTGTATTGTTAAATATGTTTTTAATATATGTATGTGATCATACCACTGAATTTTTTTACCTGCTTGCAAATCACTTTGGGACTCTTTTAGTTGGAAGTGGTACATGAATTTAATAAACCTAAGCCTAACCATTTCTGATAAAACAATGCTGTTAAAAATAAATTTTGTTCATATGGAAAGAAATAAACTGAATAATGGATCCCTTTTTTCCTCTTGAAACTGACAAGCTTCTATTCTTTCTCAAATATCAGATGGGCTTAAAAGTAACATTTTTTGTACACTATAAAACTGTATTTTTCCTTTTATAAAAAGGAAAGAAAATCAGTCCTTAAAGCTACTATTTGCCCTGATAAGGAAAATGCGTGGATATGTGTAAAATATTCTTTCACTGGGAGAGTTAACTAACTAACTAACTAACTAACTAACTAACTAACTAACTAACTAACTTTGTATACCACCCTATACCCGCAGGTCTCTGAGTGGTTCACAGGATAAAATCAGAATATCAAAGCACAAAATACATAATAAAAACAAAAACAAAAACAACCCAATAACCCCCCCTCCCCCGGAGAACATTGTGTGAAGGCAAAAATACTCCATTTTTGCCATTGTCTGAATAATGCTTTCCTTAAGTGGCTAGTTTCTTTGTAAAACAAACAAACAAACAAACAAACAAAAACAAACAAATTAAAGAAATGAGAGAACCAGTATAGATCTCCATTATTGCATGTAGCTTTGGCCTGAACAGAAATTACCTCCAGTTGGAGTGGAGTTTGGATTTGATATCCCGCCTTTCACTCCCTTTAAGGAGTCTCAAAGCGGCTAACAATCTCCTTTCCCTTCCTCCCCCACAACAAACACTCTGTGAGGTGAGTGGGGCTGAGAGACGTCAGAGAAATTTGACTGGCCCAAGGTCAACCCAGCAGCTGCATGTGGAGGAGCGGAGACGCGAACCCGGTTCACCAGATTACAAGTCCACTGCTCTTAACCACTACACCACACTGACTCAGTTGATTTCTGCCAATCCCTCAGTGCAGCTACGTTATTCTGGAGAATCCATTGACCCCTGGGATCAGATTTACAAGATGGCTAAGGTGCTATAACAGAAAGGCAGAAGCAAGAAGATCCACTTCAGAAGCTCTTATCTTTCAAGTGTTTGCATTACTTTGCTCACAGGAGTCTGATGGTTTCATTCGGCCCTGTTTTGTATAAAAGGTAAAATGCCAGCTTTAAAATATAAAGCCAGAAGAATAATGAAAACTCATGAACTTCAATCACCAATGAAGAGAAAATGTAATTTGAGACAGGTTAGATGGTATTTCCACAACTAACCAACTG
The DNA here is from genome assembly GCF_965112155.1 of Podarcis liolepis. Classification (NCBI taxonomy): domain Eukaryota; kingdom Metazoa; phylum Chordata; class Lepidosauria; order Squamata; family Lacertidae; genus Podarcis; species Podarcis liolepis. The sequence goes on from NC_139554.1 coordinate 25,344,004, forward strand.
GATGAATCACAACGGAAATAAGTCATGTTGGATGAAGTGGCTGACCAAACAAAGTGGTCTAATGACAAGGGAATGGAGCTAAACAAATAGAGTGTAAAATAATACTTTTTTGGACAAAGAGCAAACATGTTCTGTTATCCTATCTATCGGCAAAACAGATCTGGAAGTGGCAGTGGAGGTAAGATCTTGTGATACAACTGCTTAATCAGAAGGAAACTACATGCTATCAATAAGATGCAGCTGCAAAAAGACTGGTTGGAATTCTTGGAAGTAATTAGGCAAAGTTTTTGTAGAACAGATGGAGGAGGATGAATAGCCTTCTATAAGGTACTGGTGAGGTCAAACATTTGTCCAGTTGTGGAAATCCATTTTCAAGGAGAATGAATTCATAAGGAAAATTGTTATGTACTGAATTGAATAGGATCCAAAATGCAGCAGTCTGATTGGTCCTAGAACAATAGGATCCAGAATGCAGCAGTCTGATTGGTCCTAGAACAATAGGATCCAGAATGCAGCAGTCTGATTGGTCCACAGGAGCCACCCAATCCAGCTCCAGGTGGAAGTGAATCCACAACCTGATTGGCCTGCAGGAGAATCCCGGAATTAGCCAATCACATGGGGCCCATTGTGTAAATAATGCATATAAAGCAGACATTCTGGGGGAACTTCCATTCCTCCTCACCACTATGAGCTGAATAAAGAACATGAAATCCACTCTTGACTCCGAGTATATTTCAAAAATGATGGAAAGAAGACCAGGTATAGAGGTATAGTTACGAGCAGAGATTGATCTCTTTATCTTAGGGAAAATAACACTTATGCCCCATTCAGTGCTGTGGGGTGGCAGTTGCTTCTCAATGCCATGTGGCTGAAATAAGGCTGTGAATAACAGACCTTTCTGGGTATAGTCTGCTATGAAGGGTTTCACCAGTCAGTTGGCTATTTATTAATCCATATGTTTTTGTTATTATTATTTGCACCACCCTTCAACTTAAGATCTCACAGGAAGAGCCCATTCTTGTGTTGCCATCCTCCCGATCTCAGTATGGGGGATGAAACTGAACCCTGGCATGTTGGGACAGCCTCATAGTCATCATGGCAGCCATTAAGTTCTGAGCCACCCCAGAGCCAGTCATCTTGGCATGGATGTAGAAGTCCTCCAGAACTAGCAGTCTGGGAGTCCTCAACATGGCCTCTGAGACCATCTCTGTGAGCTCAGGCAGGGAGAATGCTGGGCAGCGAGGCTGGCAAAAAATCAGCAGAATCCCTAATCTATCCTGATTGTCCAATGCCAGGAACACACACTCAGGATCCTGCCCCCACACCCCCGCTGGGCATGGACATAGAGCCTGGAGAGTGAAATGGAATCTCTATAGACTACAGCAATAAGAAGGGGTACTATGGTGTTTGGAGCTTTTCAAAACTGTTATCGTGATTAGGACTGGAAGCAGTGAAGTATGAGGAGATTTCATCACATAGGAATGGGGGAAGGGTTCTTTTCAGTTGACATTTTTATGGGAACCAATGTGGTTTGCATTTCCCAGAATAATACACATACTAAAAGGTAGCTATCCTTCTAAATTCTCTGTATCTTGGAATGCAGTACTCCAACCAAAAAAAGTGTACCGAATTGTGAATATTAGGAGAAAGTGTAGATAAAATGCATTTATCAGTGAACGTAACATAGAAAATGCATTATGTTACAGGAAATTGCTTACAAAAATGTGTTTATTAGCCAAAATTGCATGCAATAAATAAATAAATGTGTATGAGAACTGTTTGCTAAAATGCTGATTAATTTTCAAGAGGGGGGGAAAGAACCACCATTCCAAACTGATGCAGAAATGTTGTAAACTGGAAAAAATGAGAAATTGAGAAGAACCAGAATTTACATCCTGGCAGATTGAGTGGGCAAGACCAATAGTGGGTCCAACAGTCAAGAAGCGAGGGGCAGATGGGGCTCGTCAGCCTGGAAATGTAGCCCATCTAGGAGAAGGAAAACGCTGGTCCTAAACCTCCGCTGCTTTGTAGGATGTCTTTGGAAGAAGAAAAGGCTAATGTGAGTTTCACCTACAGTATGCTGCTACCTGATAAATGCCGCTACCTGAAATTGACCCTTGCATTAGTATGAATTATGCTGACTCATATAAGAATGTGTAATTGAAGCCAGCTGACAGAGTGACTAAGCTATTCATGCTGAAATATGAATCAAGGACTCTGAGAGACAAAGCACCTACTGTCTTATCTCAATTATGGGATGTCGCCATTCATAACAAAACCAACTCTACAGTCCTTTGTTTCTAGATAGTACATTTACAGCTGTAATCTGCTGTGCTATACGCTGGAGAAAATGCTCTAAAAATCAAAATTATGTTGAAAAACAAAGCAAAACTATTTTGAAAACAATAGAGTTGTGGTCATTAAAATTAATGGGGTTTGCAGATAAACAGAAATGGGAAGTATAATGACTATAACTGGAAGACAGAGTCTTAAGGAAAAGAGACATCCAGAGGTCAAAATGATGAACTGAAATTGAAATGAGATTAATTTTGATTGATAATTCAGACACCCAAAAGAATATTCTGTGATAGTGGGAACAGTGTGAGTGGGGGTTTATCTACACTTCCTCTTGCCCTGCTGCTTCCTCAGGGGAAAACTGCTCTTTAGTGCTCACTTGGAGCAAATGGCAATTCAGGTTTTCTCCAGATTGATGTTTTTGCACCTGGCTCTGTTTAAAGAAAAATAAAAACCAAAGCAAAATTGATCTGAAAAGCCTGAAGTCTCCCCTTCTCCAACATATCCTGCCCTAAATGTGATCTAATGAAGGGTTGGAGGTGGCATACTTCTGAATACCATTTGCTAGAAACCATATCAGGGAGAGTGTCCTTGTACTCAGGTCTTTCTTTCAGGTTTCCCACAGTGGTTGACCACTGTGAGAACAAGATGCTGGACTAGAGGGGCTGTTGGCCTAATTCAGCAGGCTCTTTTTATGTTCTAGGGTTCCCTAAATCAAGGAACAATGCAGGCAGCCTACAAATGATCAAAATGAATAAATAGGGGGGGTGGATGGGGGGGGAAGAATGTCTATGCATGTTTTCAGAAATGTGTCAGAATGTGTCATGCTTTTGAACGTGGCTATAAGAGGCAGGCATTCCTAACAAAGGCTCTGAGTGCCCAAGTTACACATTGATCACAATTTTCACCTGATTCCTTGTCACCTGAATCTTTGATTACACAGCAGTGACACTGAGACAGTGTGGAAGCCAGTTTGGTTGTGCTTTGAATATATTCTGTCAGATCACAAGCCACCATAATCAGATCAAACGTTGGCAGCTATGGAAAAGTAAAGAGGGGGCAGGGGCTTGTTTGGGGAAAGCTCTCCAATCCCCTTTTAGCTGTTGTTTCTTTTCTTTAAAAACTTTGGCTCAGATCTCATTATGAGTCTGAGTTCTTGACCTAGATTCACATTTCCAGTTTAGCTAAGGGCCAATTCACGTTTCATTTTTAAGGTGGCAAAACCTCACAAACTTGGTTTTCACATGTTTGCAGAAAACAGGTTTTGTGTAAGAAAATCTGAATGTGTTTAAATTTTTTAATTTAGAGCTAATTCATACAAATTGTTCCTCCATGCACAATGCACCTAGAAATCAAGTCTAACGTGCAACACGATTTCTGCAAAGCTGTTCCCTCCTACTTGTGCCCACCCAAACCTTGAATTTCAATTATTGTTGGCCCAAAGTATTAAGTCTAGCTTTTTCATCATGTTGAGGTGGAGGGAGGGGGAGAACCTCAGTTGATTTGATCTTCAGTGGAAGGAATGTGAATACAATTCACAGAGGGTAAGATGGTCTTTCTGTAATGTGGCTAAAACTTATTCACAGGGGAAACCATGTTTTCTCCCCAGAATGCCCTGGGGATTTTGGAAGAAGATTAAATCCAGGCAACATGAGGTGCTTCTTCATCAAGTACACAGTGAAGCTATGAAACACAATATCACAAAATATAGTGATGGGAACCAACTTTGATGGCTTTGAAAGAGGTTTAGACAAATTCCTGGAGGATTCAGCTATCAATGGCTTCTTGGATGATGGATAGGTACTTACCTTGGCATGCCCTAAATTCTGACAGTGAATTTAAAATCAAGGCTACTTTATCCTTTATACCACTGTATTTTCTAAGTGGCAAACTGAAGCACAAGAGCTTCTTTGGATCATTTGAAAGATCCAGTTCTTGTAGGCTGCTGTCCAATCCCCTAATCCACTACACTATGTTGGGAGTTAGATGGACAGTTTATCCCGCTCTGCCCATAGGTCACAAAGACAGGAGTTTGATGGTTGTTTCTTTTAGTGTCTCTATTCTATTATACTTCCTCCGGGGTATGTCCCTTTCAACTCAATAAGACTTGATTTTGAGGAAATGGTAAACATGAACATCATTGACATCACTTACTTCAAATATAACTTTATTCACTTTAGAAACTCAGAAATTTCCAACACAATTCTGGTTTGATAGTACAGTCACTGTACTGAGATTCTGAAAAAAAAGGATGAAAAAACTTGAAGCATAAAATAAAATACCTGAATCGTTGCAGCAACAGCAAACAACAATACCATTCTGAAGGCTTTGACCTAGTGAAAATCATGAGGATAACATTCCCCCTTTTTAATACTTAAAAGCCTTTAGTGCTTTATTGCCAGCTAGAAACTAGTCAACATTAGCATTTGACTGATGGAGTCCTCTTTCTTGTGTAAGTACCTGCAGTATGATGAATCGGGTAATAAAGGGATCAGTCACTACAGGTTCCTAGTGAACTCTGGCTGATTATACTTTGGAAAATGATCTGATGAAGGAGTAAAGGAGAGGAGATAAATCACAAACTTCCCATTTCTGTGTATTATCAAGGCCACAGTGTGCTACCGCTTCTTTGAAGCACGGAGTTCAATAGGTACCAATGGTGTAACTTCCATTCTTCCCTTGTAAAAAAATGGAGTTCACGGGATCATAGGATTGTAGAGTTCAAAGGGACTTTGCAGGTCATCTAGTCCAACCCCATGCATTGCAGGAATCTATTGCCAAATGTGGGGCTCAAACCCACAGCCTGGAAATTAAGATTCTCATGCTCTACTGACTGAGCTATGGAGCTGAATAAATTTGGCATTCTGTTCTACCACAGGATGCAATTCTAAAGGACTTCCTCTGTGGAATCAAACGCAAGGGAAAAGTTTTAAAACAGAGATATTTGGGGCGTATAGGCATGGGAATTAAAAGGAAGCTATTTCTGCTAGCTTGCATCCATATGTATGTATGGGAGAATCTGTTACTTTCCATTTCTCTCTTTCACATTTTTCCAATCTTAAGTTTAGTTCTCCATGCTGTTTTGACATCAGTTTGTGATTTATTTATTTTTTAAAAAGTTTTCATAGAAATTCACCAGCATTTTCATGTCAAGTTCTCCTAATATACATGCATTTCTACACAATTTTGTCTAGTTTACACATTTTTGATAATGCATTTTTGGATGATATATGCATTTATATGCATATTTTACCATATGTGTTTGTCTAGATGTGTGTGTGTGTGTGTGAATCTCTCTCTCTCTCTCTCTCTGTCTCTCTCTCTGTGTACATACTGTATTACTTGGCTAGAGAACTGCATTGCAAGATGTGAATTTCAAAGGATGGCTGAGGTCTGCTTCACCTATTCTTTTGGAAAGTACTAATTAGCTATGTTCGCCTTTAAATGCAAACTGAATCAATTTCCTCTCCCATCCCTATCTATGCATTTGTACGGTATTCACAACCACAGCATTGCAATTTCTAGGCATGGTTATTTTGGAAGGGTGCTTTCTTGTCATAGCAAAGACAGTTAAATAGTAAGGAGGATATATGCAGAGCTTCATCAATTTTCATGTTATGCCTGCTTGGAAGTCACTGCCCTCAAACCTGAACACCATCACCTGCTACCCTAGATCTGTTGGAATGGAAGGTGATGAGTGACTCAATGGCGGGGTTCTCATTTGTCTGCATTTTCTACTTTAGAATTCATTCCTTGGCAGAAATGAGCCCTTGGAAGTAGAGGAAGTTGATTTAAAAGTGCGACAGATACATTTTTTGTTTAAAAGAATCCATATTTGGAGGGTCTTTGTGTCCTGAGAAATGTGTCCTTAGCTTTTCTTATGCCCTTCAGACTCTTTTCTCTCCTGTATCTCTTGCTTGTTGCCAAGAGCCAAGTGCTCAATAAAGGAGACTTGAGGCTGAGTCTAATACATCAAAGTCAAGGCCTGAAAGTTTCAGAGGAAAGTTTCGCACACATCCCTCAGCACAGTGTAAATGTGTAACGCTCAGCAACACTTAAAGAAATCATTCCTCATTCAAAATTCATTATATTGTAGCTGCAGTTTTATTAGGAAGCTGGTCGTTTCTATCGATTAACCCGAGGATGTTGTGGAAACCTGAGACAAATGGAAAGTGCCCTTAAGAGCAAACTGTGACTTCAGAACAGTACATAAACACAAATGGAAAGAACCGACCACTGTGCTTTACTCAGGCATGATGAGGAATAACAATGCACAAGCACGTTGGCCTACAGAAGGTCCCAGGTATCTCCACACAGGGCTAAGAAATTTTCTTGTCTGGAATCCTGGACAGCCACTGCCAGTCATTGTTGACAATACTAAGTTACATGGACCAATGATCTGACTCTGTATAAGGCGCCCAGGGAAGGAGGCAGAAAAGTAAAAGCCTCTATTGCAGAGGAGGAAAACCTTAGAGAAACTGCGGGATGAATTTTGGCACATATTTATATTAGTGAGACAGAGCAGGACTTGTTCACTTTGAAAGCTTTTACCATGGATGACTGGGTGGGAAATGTCACCATACAAATGATAAAATGGGACCACTCTGTCCTGCTTTGGATCACTGGGTATGTTGGTTCAGTACTGAATTATTCTGTTAAATTCCACATTCTGGACAGATGCTCATTTTGTAGCATGAACTGGGTGCTTTGGACACCTGTCCAGTTTCCCTATTTGCTTGAGTGTTTTAGCACCAAATCCCCATAAAAATGGAGGTCATATAAAATGGTGTGCATGTTCAGAACACAATTCTGTATTTCAAGTTTGGATATTGGACCTTGCATCCATTTTGGAGGACATTAGGAAAGATGTAAAATGTTGCTGCAGTTTGGGAGTCTCCTTGAGTAATGAGAAAGCCCAGTGAAGCTTTATTATATAGCAATATTATATATATTAGATATATTAGATTAAACTCTTTTAGAAGTTCAAATAGCATTTAAATCCCTTCATTTTCAAGAAACAGAAGAAAGGGCCAAACAAAACTGAAGTTTGAACTCATGAACATTGGGTTTTATTAATTAAAATAGATAAAACTTGTGGTGGAAGGCAAAGTTCAATAATAGCATTCAATAGGCTGCAGTCCTACCCAAGTCTCTCTAGTGTGAACGAGCACTATATATTTTAAGATACTTTTTTTTTACCTTCTGCTGAGAAAATAAAAGTCTTTTGTTCAAGGTCACAGACAAATTTACTTGCAACATGATAGTTTTTGCAGTTGCTTAACAGCATTTCTTTCTCAAAGAGGGAGGCATAAAAAAAGAGAAGAATTTAAAATAAATATGTCCTTTGTTATTTAAGGTAAGAACATGATTCACATTTGTGGTCTAGACTTGTATTATTTAACATGGTTCCCCCACCCCCCAATGTGATTCGGTAATTTCATGTTTCCAGAATGTCAACAAGGGTAATAAAATAGCAATTTAAAGCAGCATTAAAAGCTAAAGTAAATGGCATGATTCTTCTGAAGCTATTATGACAAAAGTACTCCTGTTTTTACACAGCTTTGCACTGTAAAAAGAGACTCACTTATGTTACCAATTCACTTTTGGATGCTTGTTCACTCATTACATTTTTGAGGCTGTTCTGTAATATTGGACTGGACGGAGGTTGTAAGAAAAGGATCAAAGTAGCTAGTGCTGCTTTGTAGCATCTGATGAATGTGAAAAGCTGCTACTCCTCTTGTCTTAGGGAACAGACCTAACTTCCTACCTCACCCTGGTAGGGCTTTATGGAGCAGTAGGGTAGCCCTGCTGTGCAAAGCAACTGAGGCTGTAGCAGTGGCATAGCATGGGTGGTGCAGGGGGGGCCGGCCGCACTAGGCGCAACATTTGGGGGTTAGGGGGCACAAATCCACAGGTTAGGGGGCGCAAATCCATGGGTTAGGGGGCGCAAATTACTTGCCTTGCCCCGGGTGCTGACAACCCACGCTACGCCACTGGGCTGTAGTGGAAGTGACAGTGATTGGCCTAGCATCGCACAACAGCAGTGGGCTTGTCACAGGATCAAATGGCTTAGGCCAGCCCCTTCTCTGCCGCTGTGTGAAAAGAAAGCCCAACCTGGGAACTCCTACTTGTGAGTGGGGATTCCGCATTATCAGGACACCCACACAAGCAGGTAGGTTTAGAGACCTGCTTTTAACTTCACACTCATGTTCCACATGCAAATAATGGATAAAGAGGGTTGTTGTCTTGAGACATTCTGGCCACATTCCCAGTCTAGCACTGATACCATTTTAAACAGTCCTAACTCCCCCCAGAGGATTCTGGGAGCTGTAGTTAAGGGTTCAGATAATTGCTAGGAGATTTCTATTGCCCTCACAGGCCTACTATTCTCAGAGCATTTAAACAATCAAACCCTCTTCCCAGTGAACTTTGGGAATTGTGGCTTTGTGGTGGGAATTGGGGTTTCCTACAGCTCTCAGCATCCTTAACAGTCTACATTCCCAGAATTCTTTAAGGAAAGCCATGACTGTTTAAAGTGATAACATAAGGCTTTAAATATGTGGTGTGAATGTTGGCTCTATATACAGGGCTCTGGATGACAATAAGACCAGTTCTTCCTGTCTCCCTGGCTGCTGGTTTCTGTACTCATTCCACCACTCCTCTGATTGGTGCAATAGGAAATCCAAAGCAATGCCCTTCCTGCCTTCAGTGCTATTTTTCTAGAAAAAGAGGTGCTGGAACTCACCATGAACACCTCCACTGTTCTCTTATAATAGCAATGGCACCCACCTTGAGAAGTGCCGGAACTGAGTTCCGGCTGAAATAAAGCCCTGTCTGTCATCATGTGAAATTTATGACTGCTGCCCAGCATGCCAGCCTCCACTAAAAACTGTAATGCCATTCTTGCACGTTGTGTGCCAATCTGCTCCTGCTAAATCGTCCAGTTCTCTTAGTTCTTCATATCATATCTGAAGCAGGCATGTTCTCTTTTTGAAAAAGCAAATTAATGGGTAGTTTCTAGGATGTATATGTTGCCTTTCCTTTCCTCTAAGGTAGCCACAAACAATTTTAATTCCCCCCCCCCTCATACCTATACCAGGCTTCAAGGGACACGGGTGGCACTGTGGGTTAAACCACAGAGCCTAGGACTTACTGATCAGAAGGTTGGTGGTTCGAATCCCCATGACAGGATGAGCTCCCGTTGCTTGGTCCCAGCTCCTGCCAACCTAGCAGTTCGAAAGCACATCAAAGTGCAAGTAGATAAATAGGTACCGCTCCAGCGGGAAGGTAAAAGGCGTTTCCGTGCACTGCTCTGGTTTGCCAGAAGCGGCTTAGTCATGCTGGCCACATGACCTGGAAGCTGTACGCTGGCTCCCTCAGCCAATAAAGAGAGATGAGCACCACAACCCCAGAGTTGTCTGCGACTGGACCTAATGGTCAGGAGTCCCTATACCTTTACCTTTATACCAGGCTTCGGCATAGTAAAGGTGCAAATTGTACAGCACACAGAATCCCAAAGTTAGTGAGGCTGAAAGAAAAACTTCACTGAGTAATACCCACATCTCGAAGCAGTCAGAGGCACAATTCAGGGATGGAAACACCCCCAATTTAATGGATGCAGTGATACTCCTTTATCTTATTCCTTATCTGAGTGTGCAAACTGAGACATTGTATAGCATGCTGAACTACTGAGTATCAGTGATGAATATAGTTTGGCTAAAAAATAAAAAAGCATGGCATGAGGTCATACAGAGGGAATCTGGGAGGGGAAATAAGGGACTGCTCTATTGTAATAATGCAGAATCCCTAATAAATTATATATAAAAAAGAACACTTGAAAAACTCCGAACTCAGCAATGCAAAGTGGTCTAAAACAAATGGAGAATTGCCAACTGATTAGGAGCCTTTTTTTTTGCTTGCTTGCAAGATTAAGGGTATCTGAGATTGTTAGTTTAGGTTTCCTGTAGAAAAGCAGGGTTAAAATAAATAAATACATTCAGTAGCACTTTGAACTCATGCCTGCTTAGTGAAAAATGCTGGGTAGAAGTCAGTACATTTCATTTATCTTTTTTAAAGGAAAGATCAGGATGGCTTCCCTGTGCATGGAATTGCAGTATTTTACAGTTATTGACATGAAAATGCATTTGTCTCATCTAAAATGAGCTGCATGGAGCATGTCGCTCGATGACTTGCTTTACTAATAATGTACAAAATATATGTCGAGCATATGCATTTACTACAGAAAGATGGGCATTTTAGCTAAAGACATCCTCTTAATAAGTCAGGCATGAAACACCCCAAGAGAAGTGTGTTTGATGTTTTTTTATTAATTAAAATGCTTAAGGAATTCAAAAGGAAATAATTTATTCCCTGCCAGTCATGTAATTTTAGTGAAGTTGAATGGGAGGGTAAAAATGAATCAGTTTTTTTGAACTGTAATCCAATTTGAAAGGGAGATTTTTATTTTATTTTTTGGTAATGGAAGAAAGACTTCACTTTTGTACCAATTTTACGAGATCGTTTGTCACTAGAGAAATTGGAGTTTAAATTGCATTAGTGTTTCTGTCCAATTACTGCTTCACTTTGGCTTCTCTTTCTGCCCTGGTTCCTAAACTTTTTTTTAACAACAAAATATGATATTACAGAATAAGTCACCCTGGTGTTCTTTATCTGGGTCTACAATTCCCTATTAGCACAAAACCTGAACGGAAGTGAAACACTAGGACTTTTAGAGATTTGCTTTTTACTCCAATTAGTTCATGCTGATCCCAACTATAGTGTCAAACTAGAGAAATGTCCTTATAAGTGATTGACCAAACAGCACATCTAACTGCATCCATGACTGATCATAGATGAGCTCCCATGCTGGGAGACTAGAAGCCTTGACAAAAAACAATTTCCAATAATCTCTGTATTGGGAAATTCTTGTTGGTATTGTCATGTGCCCACCCATACTTGCAAACTATAGTTTCCAAGAATTTTCTGCATAGAACTTGCATAATTTTATCCACCTCTAACATTTTCCTCTTATTCCCCTTTTCTCTAAAGCAAAAAGCTCTAAACATTTTAACCTTTTCTCAAAGAGAAGAATGTTCATCCTCTTGATTATGTTTTGGTTGCCTTTTTTTTAGGAATGGAGGGATCTGCCCATTTCAATTCTCAGTTCCTCATTTTTCCAGTTTCAAATTCATTTTGTTTTGCAGCAATTTGTGAACTTGGGGGGGGGGGGGGAAATCCTCTTGAAAATTTGTCAACATTTTTAGTGTGAATTTGTTTAATGTACACATATTGTTTTGCAAACATTTCCCCTCGATATAATGCATTTTGCATGTTCTTTTCACTAATATCTTTATTTTTATGTACACATCCCCCTAATAGATGCACTTTGGTAAACATTTTATCATTAGAGAACTGGGTTGCAAAATTCAGATAGCAGTGTTTTGGTGCATGTGCAAATTCGATAAACTCAGCTTTAAACACAAACTGAATTGAATTTATCCTCCATCCCTAGCCCTTTTATGAACCTTTTCAGCTCCACAATATACTTTCTGAGGTGAGGAGAATTCCTTACCCAGGAATTCTGTACCCAGAATTTCAAGTGTGGTTGCATAATTGATTTGTATAAAGGCATTAAGAAAAATAAAAGAGGACTCGAGAAAGGCCCCTATCTCATTTGACAGCCTCCTACTCAGCTTAATATGGCCATGTGTAGCTGCTGAACTTGTCTGTTATCTAGCTTCACATTTCCGAAGCAGAGGCAGTTATCTTCATGTCTCATTAAAAAAAAAAGTAGCTGTCACCTGGTCAAATTTAGCCGCTTGTTCCTCAAATTTAGCCGCTTGTTCATCAGCTTTCTTATTTAATGCTGCCAGCTGATCCAATATTTCTTTAGAAACAGGGTCTAGCCCTCCTGCAGCCATATCCCCAAAAGCTGGCTGTTTGGGTTGTCCTTCTTGCAGACCTGTCACAATTGGAACAGATGATCTACGTGGCTGCACAGGCAACGTTGATTGCAACAGTTCAGTTTGTTTTGCTTTCTTGGCAGCCCTTGTTTTTGCTGCACCACTCATTCCACAGCTGTCCAAGTGTCAAGGTCAAATTGTAAATCCCATGGGAAAAGCAATCCAAACAGTAAACATCAAGACGTAAAAATTCCAAAACAACCAGCAGTTCTCAGAGACTAATAATTCCACAATCCAGCAGGGGGAGCTCCCCAGAAGTTAGGGAGAAGGATAAAAAATTTTTTTTCCACCATTACGTTCCCAGAGAAAAAGTTAGGTAAAATCCAAAACAGGGGGGGAACCCTCTAGATTCACTTTTTAACTGCAGAGAGTAAAAGTTCTTTACAAAGGTGCATGCAACAGTTCCTTTTTTATAACTTACAAAATAGCCCGATGTGACTTTACATTTTATATACAGTTACCGCAATCTGATGTTACTTTATATCCAGACAGCCCGAGAGCTGGGTTTCGTAACTTTGTAATCCACAAAAAGTAGGAAGAGAAATCACAGTCTCTGTCCGCTTATAATACAGTTTTAACTTTTCTTTAACCTTTAAACAGCTAAATCCGAATTTGCAGGGTAAATTCCAACTTCATTTAAAGTCCTTTCAACGCTTCCGCTTTAATAAGTCTTTGCTCAATACTTTAAACAGAGCCAGAAGACTGACTTCCTTTTTAGCGTCTCCCGCTTTTAGCCAAAATTCACAAATTTAAGTTCCAATAAAGTCTCGGATTTCTTACTCACGAGTATGTTGTTTCAAATCAAATGATCAAAGAAGAAAGGTCAGCGCTCATCAGCAGCAGCCGCGCGGCTTCACTTCCGCGGAAAGAGCGATGGATTCACAGCACCGCTACCCCCTCCACGTTCCGGAGCCCCTTACGGGGTCCCTTCTTCGTTTCCGAGGTCGCTCCTGGTGCCCGCCGAACCCCACGGCCACGGGCTCACTCTACCCGTGGTTTTTCTGAATGGGTCGTCGCTGTGCCGCAGCGCACGACCCTTTTCCGCGGAGTCCCTCTTCAGCAGCTGAAGAGGACCGCCATTGCCGTTTCGCGCCGCCTCCGGAAGTCCTGAGGTGAGGAGAATTCCTTACCCAGGAATTCTGTACCCAGAATTTCAAGTGTGGTTGCATAATTGATTTGTATAAAGGCATTAAGAAAAATAAAAGAGGACTCGAGAAAGGCCCCTATCTCATTTGACAGCCTCCTACTCAGCTTAATATGGCCATGTGTAGCTGCTGAACTTGTCTGTTATCTAGCTTCACATTTCCGAAGCAGAGGCAGTTATCTTCATGTCTCATAAAAAAAAAAAAGTATTGAGAGAAGAACACCTAGCTGGTTTTTTCTCCCTCCAAACAATCTGTTTCTCTTTTATTGCTGGTGCTGTCAACTGACTTAGTTTGTATCATTAATTAGCAGAGTCAAGTCATAAAGCCTTTCATGGATTGCCACACCATCGGACTGTAGGTGGGAGCTGTGTGTTTGAATTTTGTGAAGCATATACAGCTCCCTGCAAGAATGGCAGAGAGAAGGCTCTGACCTAGCTTCTTCTAGTAGATACTGGTATATTCAAACATGTCTGCTTCAACAGTTCATTGAAAGGTTACTGCATGACTCTGGAAGGGAGGCGCAGGGGAGGGTAGTTTGTCTCACAAACACAAAAAGAAGATAGTGTCTGTACAATTTGCCTCCTATCTTAGGTTCAACATAAGCAAAAAGTTTACTCATATTTTTTTAAATGAAACCTGGGGAGCTGGATATTATAGTAAGTTAGGGCAGTGGAGGGGGGTGACGTGGCCTCCCTGTGTTATGTTGGTTCATCTAAAAAGCCCATTCCTGCCTGTTTTGTATCTTTTTCTTTCTCTCTGTTCTGGGTTATTCTAGGTGTAGTAGGTGGTTCTGTTAACTTGCTGCAACAGTGTGGTTTCTGCTCAGAGGAGGGTAGGATCTGCAATCAAATGTAATTAATAAATAGAGTAGATAAGAAGTTCAAAGTGCACTCTCTCTCTCATATACTATTATAGATCTAGGGTGGAAGCCTAGATCTGTGACCATTCTTACAAATCTGGGAGCAAGTGTTATTGAATTATAAGTGTGAGTTTTATTTATTATTTCTATTTTATTTATTAAATTTGTATACCACCCTTAATCCATAGATCTCAGGACAGTTAACAACATAAAACTACAATATATTTATGATTCAGGCAGATGGAGGCTTTGTTCCACTTCCATAGAGGCCCCCCCAGGGGGAGAGACATGATGGCATTATTTGTTGTTGTTTAGTCGTTTAGTCGTGTCCGACTCTTTGTGACCCCATGGACCAGAGCACGCCAGGCACTTCTGTCCTCCACTGCCTCCCGCAGTTTGATCAAACTCATGCTGGTAGCTTCAAGAACACCATCCAACCATCTCATTCTCTGTCGTCCCCTTCTCCTTGTGCCCTCCATCTTTCCCAACATCAGGGTCTTTTCCAGGGAGTCTTCTCTTCTCATGAGGTGGCCAAAGTATTGGAGCCTCAGCTTCACGATCTGTCCTTCCAGTGAGCGCTCAGGGCTGATTTCCTTCAGAATGGAGAGGTTTGATCTTCTTGCAGTCCATGGGACTCTCAAGAGTCTCCTCCAGCACCATAATTCAAAAGCATCAATTCTTCGGTGATCAGCCTTCTTTATGGTCCAGCTCTCACTTCCATACATCACTACTGGGAAAACCATGGCTTTTACTATACAGACCTTTACGTATAGCATTATTTACTATACGGACCTTTACTATACTATTTACTATACGGACCTTTACGGATGGCATTATTAAGACCCACTATTGGGAAACAAAAACCTTAGATTGTGGTTTGCTATGGGTAATGTGAAAGCAACAAAACATGAGAAAGACTTTTCATTAATGGCTTACACTAGACAAAATTGACACCTTAAATCAACAGGTGATTCTCGCTTACAATAAAAATAGTGGCAGCTTCTTCTCTTCCTCACCAGCTCAGAGGCACCTGGAACATAATACGATGGGGAGGGTTATTCATCACCCAAGTTTGTGGTTTAGCTTCTGTTGAAGAACATTTGAAATGGGATTTGGTTTAATGTCATTCGAATGGAAATTTTCCCCATTGAAACGTACAAAAAATAGTCACGATCAGACTGACACTACACTGAAATCTTGTAGCATTGTTTTGCTATTCAATTACCCCACGCACTGTTGGCCTTCATGGGTCTCACTGCCGGACTCCATGAATTTGAGAGTTCACCTAGAACACATCCAGCACCCACCTGAGACTGCATGTTGCAGCAGAAGCCTGGTCTAGGTGGCAGATCAGTGAGTCATCTGCCATTGGCGATCTTTTTCAATGAAGAGTCTTCATAAGCTTCCGTAGAACCTAGAATCATAGAATCATAGAGTTGGAAGAGACCACAAGGGTCATCGAGTCCAACCCCCTGCCAAGCAGGAAACACCATCAGAGCACTCCTGACATATGGTTGTTAAGCCTCTGCTTAAAGACCTCCAAAGAAGGAGACTCCACCACACACCTTGGCAGCAAATTCCACTGTCAAACAGCTCTTACTGTCAGGATGTTCTTCCTAATATTTAGATGGAATCTTCTTTCTTGTAGTTTGGATCCATTGCTCCGTGTCCGCTTCTCTGGAGCAGCAGAAAACAACCTTTCTCCCTCCTCTATATGACATCCTTTTATATATTTGAACATGGCTGCCTAATCTGAACACACACCGTGTTTGAGCTACTTAAGCTACTCAGTCACCTATTATCCTTTGTACCTCATCTGTTCTGGAATCTGTATCCATGTTTTCAAAGATCACTGATCATTTTATGGCACTGATTGCACACATGCTATTTACCATTGTCAAGGGAAATGCACACTTAATTTGTTTTTCATATTCAACATGACTAACTAACTGCACACCTGTGTGTAGCATTTAGTTAGCATTAATTACCCATTGTCACAGCTGCAAAAACAGTGATTACAATATAGTTTGGAATCTCTACACAGGTCTTTATGAAATCGCTGGTTTCCTGCACCCTATTCATCTAGGGTGGTCCAGTGCAAAAGCTTTGGCTGGGGAAAAACCAGGGTTCCGGTTTCTCATTCTGCCACAAACTTACTGGAGTAAGCCTGTCTGTAAAAGAGTCCATCTACTTGTTCAAGGGATGACTTGGGGAAGATTTGAATCAGGTAATGTTTCTCAAGCATTATGCTTTATACAAATGAATGGTTCTAATTGTACATGACAGAGCCTAACACAAAACTTGCTTTTTCTGTCATCCCAATACAATTATCCTTTGAAATGGGTTGTGATCTCAGCTGATCTATGTTGCACCCAATCAAGAGTAATTACACCCCAGCCAATATGCAGTTGCCAATTTGGCAACCGTACGAGCTCAAAAATGAAGGATCTGCTTATTGTGTCTCATCATAGCTCATATCGTATTTATATTGCTGTTACTCTGGAAATGCAAGCTTGTACCCTATTTATGTCATTCAAAGTAGCTGCAATTTTTGGTGGAAGGCTTTAAGGACATTATTTTTGGCAATATTTCTTAAATCTATTTCCTGGTCATTATGCTGGAGCACTTTTCCATTTAGCTGCTGCTCATTTTACTCCTTCCTCCCATGCTCATTATTCTCTTTTTATCTTTACTGAGCTGTGTTTGGCATCTATTAACCTAGGTCCTTCAAATCACGTATATAAACAAAATCAAGGCTGTGCCTGTCCAACGGTGAGTGGGGGAAAACTATGTGTGGGAGGGGGAACACTACCCACCTAGTCCATCTTTGCAGAACAAGAACAGAAAAGATTAGACTATGCAACATTCTCTTATGCAACAAGGCAGTTTATAAGTCAACCTTTACCCAGAGTGCTCAGGGTTCATTTTATTTCGTACAAATATAGCATTGAATGTGATTGATATTCAGTAGCACTGATATCATCAGCTGTTGTAGACAGTTGTGAGCATTTTGCCTAAACTGGACTTAATACTGGGTTGTGTGAGGGTGTAGTGGTAGGACACAACATTGACCTTGTGATGACTGTGGACTTCCTACATTTGAAGATGCATAATAAAAAAATGACTTGAACTGGGGAGACTTGGGTCCTCATCCTCAGTGAGCCACAAAGCCAGTGGGTAATCTTGGGGCAGTGACTATCTCTCAGCATAACCTTACCAGTTCGGGATTCATGTGTTACTGCCAGGAGCGAGCTGGCAGTAAACCACAATATGCAAGTCTTTATTAGCAAGAACATGATCTGCATAGACTTGGCGGAGTGCCAGGCCTGATGAGCACAGCAGCTCATCCCCAGTAGGTTTTGCCCCCTGTCTCCCTACAGCCGTCCAAGTCCCCTCTTCTCTAGGGTTCCCTCCAAGCAATCAGAGACTGCATGTGCATGAAGCCAATCTCTGACCCCACCCTTTTCACGCCTCTTCTGGTTCTGGGAGACAAGCAGGGAGTGGAGCTTGTCACAGCAGGAGGATGCGAGTGTCTTGTGTCCCCACCCTTCCTTTAAAAAACCCATGTGCAGCCACATACAGGAAACTAATGGTACCTCCTAAACTCCTGATCCTACTGGGTTTTCTGCTAGGAATGGGAGAGAATGTCCATGGGATTAATGATATCAACTTTCTATGAAACACCCTTGCATTAGTGAGCAACGAACCTTAACATTCCCCTTCTGAAAGTCCTTTGCTATAGAATTTTCTCCCCTCAAACAGTTCATGAACTAAAAAAGAATCTCTAACAGAACAATGCCTTCCTCGGAGCCTTTGATAATTGGCATATTTCTGCTCCCACTGGGATGTGCCAATTAAGGGAATCAGTTGTTTCACTGTGTCTGCCTCAAGTGGGTCTTAGGTTCTCCACTGTCATTGTTGGGAGCTTTGGTGAATCATCGTATTTTATTAGAAAGTCTAATAAGGGCATGAAGACATTCATGGGTTTTCTCTTATTTAATGTGCTCCAGTAGTTTTGTTCATTTAAGCACTTTCTCTTCTATTACCATTTCTGTCACCGGATACAGTCTTCAACATGACTTTCTATGCAACTTCACTTCATGCTTTGAAATGCTCACTCATTGTTACTACAGGCCGTTATTAACTCACTCCACCACAAATTGTCATATAGTTTGCACACCATCTTCTTTCTCTAATCCAGGGGTTACCAATGCAGTGCTTGAAGGTGCCAACTGAGCCTGCCAGTACCTCCAATGGTACCCACAAAAGGTCTCAATAAGTGTCTTAAAGGTAAAGGTAAAGGAACCCCTGACCATTAGGTCCAGTCGTGGCCAACTCTGGGGTTGTGGCGCTCATCTCGCTTTATTGGCCGAGGGAACCGGCATACAGCTTCCGGGTCATGTGGCCAGCATTACTAAGCCGCTTCTGGCAAACCAGAGCAGCGCACGGAAACGCCGTTTACCTTCCCGCCAGAGCGGTACCTATTTATCTACTTGCACTTTGAAGTGCTTTCGAACTGCTAGGTTGGCAGGAGCTGGGACCGGACAATGGGAGCTCACCCCGTCGCGGGGATTCGAACCGCCAACCTTCTGATTGGCAAGTCCTAGGCTCTGTGGTTTAACCCACAGCGCCACCCGCATCCCAATAAGTGTCTTACCTCCTCAGAATTGCACAGTGCACAGGATACTGTTTTCTCTTGCTCATCTCCTGTTTTGTATTTACTTGCTTCAGTTTTTATTCAAGGTTTCCCTGAAAACAAATGTCATTTGACAATATATAAACATCATAAATAAATACCTTTGGTCCTTTGTAATACTAGAAAATGGGCATGCTGCAGAGATCTATCTTAGGTTCAGTGCTGACCAACATCTTTAAAATTGACTTGTATGAGGGAATAGAGGAGATGTTCATCACATCTGCAGATGACACCAAACTGGGAGCCGTAGATAATACCTCAGGAGACAGGATCAGGATTCAAGATGACCTTAACAGATTGGGGAACTGGGACACAACTAACAAAATGAATTTCAATAGGGATAAATGTAAGGTTCTACATTTAGTCAAGAATAATCAGATGCACAAATATAAGATGGGCGACAGCTTGCTTGACAGCAGTACATGTAAAAAAATAATAATATCTGCACAATATGACAATTACTCCTAGTGATGCTAGCATTGGATAGTTTTTTCACAAGCCCCTTTTATCACATAAATACTGAGAAAGAGAATGTTAGCTCATATGGATCAGAGCTTCACATATGGCATTTCCTAGGGCAGACCATTAAATAAAATTAGGATTAATGGCTGTGGAATAAAATGCTAACATCACCAAAATCCAGAGTCATTTTCAGTGAAAAAGCAGATTGTGCCATACAGTGTAAGGTTGGTATACTGGCATTCAAATTAACCAAAAGAGGACAGACGGACAGGAATGATTTAATGCTTGGCCACATGAAAGACTTATTTAATGGCACTTTGTTCTTGGGTGTTTTGAAGAAACATCAATGCTATGAAAATAATGAAAAGGTCAGAAGCCGATTGTAATAAATTAGGAAAGACTGAGCCAATTTTCAACACCTCTGTTGCATCCATTTAAATTAGTGTTCTTTTTTTAATAAAAAAAATATGAAATTCTGTGACATTCACACTTTGATTAAGGATAACGAAAGGGCCAAGCCAGCCTCGACAAAGCAAAACAGAGTCAGGGACAGTAAAAGTCACATAAATTCATCGTTGTTGTTTTTTTAAAAAAAGAGAACAACAACAAAAGGTTTCAGAGGAGCAGGGTGTGTTACATGCTATTCCATTAGCATAAAACAGTGATCTCTTCAAAGCAAAATTAATTGTAGATGTGTGATGAAAGAGCAACAACAAAAATGTTGGGTATTGCTTGCATTGATGGGACACAGCAGTTATACTATGCTGGGAGCCCCCACAGAAAAAGACATCTTGACCAAATGGTCTGCTTCAGAGGCAGCTACCCTTTTTTTGGCCTGGGGGGGAGGTCACATTCACCCATAGTGAGAGGATCCAGAGGTTGCATGGCACCCCACACTCTTGCATACACACAAACACACTGGACTCTCTACTCCACTGATACATCCATATCAACTGTGCTCATCAATTTGTCAATCTGGTAATAAGAGAGGAGGCAGATAGAATTTCCATTAGGATGCAAACTTTTCTGCCACCCAAGTGCCATATCAATTTGCACCCTCCCCTCTGCTCTTTTTTCTGTCCCTTACAAAAATGGTGAGGTTGAATGTACGTGTGCAAAAACTAGCCAGTGGCAAATTATTGGAACCAACTCACAATCCAATTCAAAATTCAGAATTTTAACAATCATGTTTTAGTTTTGTAAAGCAAGCTGAATCAAGCCCTTAAACTAAAGAGAAAAGCATATCAGCAGAAGTCAGAGAAAAGCTGAACAGCTTTGCCAGTTATCGTGGTGGCTGTCTCAGTGCTTTCCCCTCCGTCATGACTACTACAAGAACCCTATTTGAAAATCTTAGAAGATAAATTAATCATCAAATTAAGCACATATATGAAAACTTGCTTTAATGCACATAATGCATTAAAAAAATTAAATGTACTTAGCTCAGAACCTGGATCTCCTTCCCACACAATTTAGATTTAAATTTGTTTTTCACTGTTTTCACTGTGGTAACCCCAATTCCTGTTTGTTCCAACTCAGCCATAAATAGTGGGCTTTCCCAGCAAAAGGAAGTTTGGAAGAGCCTAGAATCTAATCACAGTCATGATCATATTCTCTTCCACCATACAAAAAAAGAAGTATACTTGTTTTCTCAGAATAATAAGAAAATAGCACTAGACAAACTTTTACAACTTTTGTTCTGACACCCAGTGTTCAAAATATAACAGTTGCTATTTCTTATCTACTCCTTCTCTGTTAGGATTCACCAGTCGAGGGGCTTATCCCCACACTTCCTCTTGTCCCACTACTTCCCCTATCCTACCCTACCCCCGGGGGGGAAACGCTCTTTAGCGCTCAATCAGAGCAAATTGCAGTTTAGGCTTGCTCTGGATTGATGTTTGCTCCTATTTAGAGCAAGGGTTTCAGTGGGAAAGAGTGGGGCAAGGGGAAAACTACTCAGACCCGTACTTTCTGAGGCTGGTTGTGACCATTGCCATTTTTACTGCAGCGCAGTGCAACGCTCACCTCCCACACACAAATTCTACAAATAGGGTCTTTAACTTCCCAACCAGAAATGCAACAGCTACATGTGCACCCCAGTGTTTTATACTTGGTAGTCATCATCTGCATGTGAGTGAAACAGGGCAGTGGTGCAAACTTGAATAAAATATTGGGGGTGCCCAGCTAAGTCCTGCCCCACATAATTAATCACATGACACAGTGAGCATACACCATTTGAATGGCAATGCACATCAACTTAGGGGAGTGGCTCCCTCAACTATTTCATTCGGGGGGGGAGGCGACGGGACCTTGCCCTCTAGGAGTTGATTCCTATGAATCAGGGGTAGGCAAATTGTTCTGTTTCTAGTCTGAGTTGCTTTTGCATATGTTCAGACATAAGTCTTTTTCATCCTGTTTTTGCATTAATTTGTGTTTGGTTTTTCGTTTTTTTAAGAAAGCACATAAAATGCATTTAATTATGATTATTTATGGATCTCTTCCTATGAAGCATCTTGAAGTAATTTCACATTACAATAAAAGCATATATAAAAGCATTGCTCGTGTGCGTGTGTGTGAGCGCGCGCACACACACACACACAAACACACACACTCAAAATTTAATGCAGTCACATATATAACAACAATTTCAAATCCAATACAGATATGAACTAGGATAGACATCTGCATTCAGAAGACTTGTTTTCAATAGACTCTGAAAAGACAATAGAGTGGAACCAGTGGGATATGTAATGGGACAGAATCCCAAAGGCATAGGCACCATTAATAGGATTCCAGCATTATGTGAGGATCTGCTGATACAGTTTTATCTGCAAAGCACAGTGATCAGTTGTATATAGAAGGAATGAGAATTGCTTTTTAGGTACAATATATATATTAAGTGTACTTCCTCTCAAAATACCCATTTCTAAATCACCCCCACCCTCAAAATACATGTCTTAAACATACTTCGGTTGCAAAATCTGTATAATTGCAGAATTCCTTGGATATTTCTGATATGCAAATGAGTCTGAGAGATGTGGATCGGATCAGTTCATATCAGCATCCCGTTGGTGAGAGTGTGGTGCTGATAATGCCAAGGTTGCAGGTTTGATCCCGGTATGGGGCAGCTGCATATTCCTGCACTGCAAGGAGTTGGAGCGGATGATCCTCAGGGTCCCTTCCAACTCTACAATTCCATGATCCCTAATGTAAATCAAGCGTGAGAGTGAATAACTTGCCTAGAAAAAATAAATGCCCCATTCCTCCAGCGTGTGGCTTCCATATAGGTGTGCACCTGCTGATATGACTAGCATGAACTTCCAGTTATGCAGAGGAAGTCTTAAGAATCAATCTTATCCAAAGCAATTGGTGTTTGGGAGCCCCACTGTTTCATTGCAACAGCGGGAGTAGCATTAGAGCGCTGCTTAAGTTCCCCGGATTCTAAGTTTGCATTCATTGCCACACGCAATGGAATTGTTGGCATGCAGTGTGGAGGAGGAAAACACAAAACAATGTGCTCAAGAGAAATGAGGTACATGACCTGAAGTTTGTGTGTCTAGCGGTGGGGGGGGGGGAGAGAAAAGGTGAGAAGCAGCACTAGTCAAATGAGAGATGCAAAGAGATTGCCAGATCAAGGCTGGAATAAATAGCACTGGCTCTGCAGTAGAGGAAGCCTTAGAGAATTTAATGGAGAGGAACGTTTTCCAGCATACGGAGTGGAAGAGAGCCGCTTTGACAGGAATGTTAAAATCTCCCAAACAATCAACACTTCAGCCCCAGCGATGCTGAAATGACAGCAACCGACACAGCTACCTAATGAAGCATCCTTCGTTATCTGTTCTCTGCTGAATCTGTGCATCTTTTGTTGAATATCTACAGCATATAACAAACACAATCATAATTAAAACTAGGTACAAAAAGATGGTAGGCTGATACTTAACTGAAAATTCCACATTGTTGGTAACTTACCTACTTCAGTCAATAGCTTTTTATGCAGCTCCCTGACTGGGCGTTTAATGCAGGCCTGCAGCAGAGTTTCACCTTTTACCTTGTGTATTCTTATCAGCCATGACTACTGTTATACCACGCTTTTTTGAGTGGGCGATCGAGGCTTTTAAGCTTCACAAAAGGCCCAATATTGCTTAAAGCAGACAGAATAGCTCTTACCCCATTCCCCTGAGCTTGGTCTGGACATGTGGAGAGGAAGAAAAAATAAGACTTGCAGCCACTTTTACACCATACATTTAAGCCCTATGATATAACTTTCAATAGTCATGGTTTTCCCTAAAGAATTCTGGGAGCTATAGTTTGTTAAGGGTGATGAGAGTTGTTAGGAGACCCCTGTTGTCACCACACCAGCCACAGTTCCCAGAGCTGTTTAACAATCTATCCCCCTTCACAAGGAACACTAGACAAATGACAAACTAGCTCTGAGATTCATATACCAATGAATTCTTATACCAAATGAACAGAATCTCTAAGTGCTTTGCAAAAATATTAAAATGAACCTATCTGAATGGAACTATCCCTGCAGCCTTGCCTTAAGAGCAGTGCACCTCACCCCTGACCACCGGGGAGGCTGTTTGGGGCCAATGGAACATCTGAGGACCCACAGCTGGGGAAGGGTGCTATAATTGTTTGTAATACTTGAGGAAGTATTGATGCAGAAGATGGAAAAGACCACCAGCATTCTTTAATGCCACATGCTGGACTCAGTGGACTTGGGGGGAGGGCGGAGGGAGCAGGAAGCCAATGAAATGTGGGTGAGCAAGAGCAAATGCGGAAATGCTGCCTCACGGAAGGTCTTGAGCAAAGACAAGCTATTTCCTCCAGGGCAGGCATCCCTAAACTCGGCCCTCCAAATGTTTTGGGACTACAACTCCCATCATCCCTAGCTAACAGGACCAGTGGTCAGGGATGATGGGAACTGTAGTCCCAAAAACATCTGGAGGTCCGAGTCTGGGGATGCCTGCTCCAGGGGGATTTGGGAACTGTGGACTTGGAAAGAAAGTGCCAGGGCAGAAGGCCAGATAACAAGTAGAAGAAATACTTCTTGTATCTGTGCTGAATCTTCCAACAAACCATTGGATGTCTGTGAGTCCTTGGGTTCTATCCACTTTTTCAGTGCCTTGCATGAATCTGTAAGTAAAGTTCAAAGCAGAGCTGCTGCCAATCGTCATGGTGGGGATCATGTAGAGGAGCTGCCTTGCTCACTGCCTGTGATAACAGGGGCAGCCCCCTTGCAAGTTGTACCCCTTTCAGAAGACCTATACGAATGCAATGCTAGAATTGCAGACTATTGGACTATTTCCAAGAGAAGTCCTATGCAAGAGGCAAACTTGCATAAGCCAAGGTGCATCCGTCAGCCTTCGCAACTCCATTCTGATATGGCATAGCCCATGAAGAGTGTGAACCAGGATAAAATTAAGAGGAAGAACTGCAAGGGGCAGATAGAAAACTCACTGGCCTTGCAGACAACTTCATTGTCCAGAAAGTGGGAGAAGCAACAAGAGGAACAGCCATTTTAGATCTGGTCCTAACCAATGTTGATGACCTGGTTAGTGGGGTAGAAGTGGAAGGATCATTAGGCGCGAGTGATCATGCTCTTCTGAAGTTTACTATACAGCGGAAAGGAGCAGCCAAGCATACTAGGACTCAATTTCTTGACTTTAAGAAAGCCGACTTCATAAAACTTAGGGAAGTGCTGGGTGAGATCCCATGGACAGTAATACTAAAAGGAAAGGGAGTTCATGATGGCTGGGAGTTTGTTAAGAGGGAGATACTAAAAGCACAACGTCAGGCAATACCAATGAGACGGAAACATGGAAGGTGCCTAAAGAAGCCAGGGTGGCTATCTAAAGAACTTTTAACTGAATTAAGATTAAAAAAGGATGTGTACAAAAAATGGAAAAGGGGGGAAACCACCAAAGAGGAATTCAAACAAATAGCCAGCACGTGTAGACACAAAGTCAGAAAAGCTAAAGCACAGAATGAACTCAGGCTTGCTAGAGAGGTTAAAAGCAACAAAAAAGGCTTTTATGGGTATGTTCGTAGCAAAAGGAAGAACAAAGAAACAATGGGGTCACTCAGAGGAGAAGATGGTGAAATGCAAACAGGGGACACAGAAAGGGCTGAACTACTCAATGCCTTCTTTGCCTCAGTCTTCTCCGATAAAGAAAACAATGCCCGACCTGAAGAATTTGGAGCAAATGATTCAGCAAAGGAAACACAGCCCAGAATAACTAAGGAGATAGTACAAGAATATTTGGCTAGTTTAGATGTATTCAAGTCTCCAGGGCCAGATGAACTGCATCCAAGAGTATTAAAAGAACTGGCAGATGTGATCTCAGAACCACTGGCAGTCATCTTTGAGAATTCCTGGAGAACAGGCGAAGTCCCGGCAGACTGGAGGAGGGCAAATGTTGTCCCTATTTTCAAAAAGGGGAAAAGAGAGGACCCAAATAATTACCGCCCAGTCAGTCTGACATCAATAGCAGGGAAGATTCTGGAGCAGATCATTAAGCAAACAGTCTGTGAGCACCTAGAAAGGAATGCTGTGATCACCAATAGTCAGCATGGATTTCTGAAAAATAAGTCATGTCAGACTAACCTGATCTCGTTTTTTGACAGAATTACAAGCCTGGTAGATGAAGGGAACGCAGTGGATGTAGCCTACCTTGATTTCAGCAAGGCATTTGACAAGGTGCCCCATGATATTCTTGTAAAGAAGCTGGTAAAATGTGGTCTTGACTATGCTACCACTCAGTGGATTTGTAACTGGCTGACTGACCGAACCCAAAGGGTGCTCATCAATGGTTCCTCTTCATCCTGGAGAAGAGTGACTAGTGGGGTGCCACAGGGTTCTGTCTTGGGCCCGGTCTTATTCAACATCTTTATCAACGACTTGGATGATGGACTCAAGGGCATCCTGATCAAATTTGCAGATGACACCAAACTGGGAGGGGTGGCTAACACCCCAGAGGACAGGATCACACTTCAAAACGACCTTGACAGATTAGAGAACTGGGCCAAAATAAACAAGATGAATTTTAACAGGGAGAAATGTAAAGTATTGCACTTGGGCAAAAAAAATGAGAGGCACAAATACAAGATGGGTGACACCTGGCTTGAGAGCAGTACATGTGAAAAGGATCTAGGATTCTTGGTTGACCACAAACTTGACATGAGCCAACAGTGTGACGCGGCAGCTAAAAAAGCCAATGCAATTCTGGGCTGCATCAATAGGAGTATAGCATCTAGATCAAGGGAAGTAATAGTGCCACTGTATTCTGCTCTGGTCAGACCACACCTGGAGTACTGTGTCCAGTTCTGGGCACCACAATTCAAGAAGGACACTGACAAACTGGAACGTGTCCAGAGGAGGGCAACCAAAATGGTCAAAGGCCTGGAAACGATGCCTTATGAGGAACGGCTAAGGGAGCTGGGCATGTTTAGCCTGGAGAAGAGGAGGTTAAGGGGTGATATGATAGCCATGTTCAAATATATAAAAGGATGTCACATAGAGGAGGGAGAAAGGTTGTTTTCTGCTGCTCTGGAGAAGCGGACACGGAGCAATGGATCCAAACTACAAGAAAGAAGATTCCACCTAAACATTAGGAAGAACTTCCTGACAGTAAGAGCTGTTTGACAGTGGAATTTGCTGCCAAGGAGTGTGGTGGAGTCTCCTACTTTGGAGGTCTTTAAGCAGAGGCTTGACAACCATATGTCAGGAGTGCTCTGATGGTGTTTCCTGCTTGGCAGGGGGTTGGACTCGATGGCCCTTGTGGTCTCTTCCAACTCTATGATTCTATGATTCTATGATTCTATGAAAAGCAAATTTGTGGTTTGAGCTGTAGGCCTGAGGTTCCTTACCCTTGACATATAATTAAGGTAAGGACACTATCAATAACATTTATATGCCCATCCAATAAAATTGTTTTTTGGCCTGGAGATTTCTTTTTGAAGTTAAACCAGTCTTAGTCTTCCCCACCATGGAAGCACATCCCATAACTTTCTTCACAGGTCTCTGTTTTCATTATCCATCTCCGAACTGTTAATGTTAACTGGTGGGTTCATTCATCATTGCTCAGTTGCATTTCAGCTAGGGGAGGCTTTCTTGAAGTCTGTATTATTACACTGGCTTTATTACAGCCACAAATAGCTGTGGGAGCTCATTGATCTCCCCTTCCTTGCTCCTTCCAATTCAAAGATCTGACCTAGATTATACTAGATAAAACTGAAATATGTTTATGTCCATTATTCCCATAGGAGGCATTTATATTTTGCATTGCGAGTTAATAGCGAAAGACTCTTTACAAGTTTTTGCATGCATAAAACAAAAGCTTTTATAATCCTGAGGAGGCATCTTGCTGTGATAATATATTTAACTCACTTGCAGTGCTGTAAAACAGATAAACTTTAAATACAACATATTGTGCCAAAAGATTAGAACCGACTTTGCTTGAGTTCACTATGAGTTCAGAAAATCAATGTTAACGGTGTTTTCCCCTCCCATTTTGGTTAAAAATACAAACCGTTTCCCATTCCCATCACACTATCTCTTTGCATGCATAGAGCACAGATAAAAAGGTTTTACAAGGGAAAAAAGCAGGCAAATTTGCTCTTATTGGAATTAAAGTAACAATTTTGTTTAGCACATGTGTATTCAAGAGTGATAAGAATTGAGAGTAGCAGATTGGTTAGGCTTAAACTGAACCAGAATCACAGTGATCCATCCTTGTAACATGGAAAGAAAAAGAAATTAATTCTACACTAGTGGGTTTTCCACCCATTATTGAAAATATGGGGCGTATGGGGTAGTGGGAGAGGGAATACCTCTGGTGTGGGGCACATTGTGTTCCTCCTGGGGTCATATGTCCACCTTTGGTCTCCACCCCCCCTGCACTCAGCTCTCACCTGTGGCTCCTAGAAGCTGTCAACATGCGACAGTGGCCACACTCTGGGAATGGCTTCGGCTGGCTGGCAAAACCAGGTGAGGGTAGCCAATGGGTCTCAAACCCTCAGTGAGATAGGCACTTACCTTACATGTGAGAGAGGCTCCAGAGGATTGAGAAGACAAGGTCAATAGTGGGTCCAACTGCCAAGGTGGTTTCTGCACAGGTTGTAGATGGAAGCGAGGGGCAGATGGGGCTCATCAACCTGGGAAGCCACTCCATTTAGGAGAAGGAAAATTCTGACACTAAACTTCCACTACCTTGCAGGATATCTTTGGGAGAAGAAAAAGGCTAAGGAGTAAAACCTACACAAATTCAGGGCGGAGTCCCTAAGATGGTTGGATGGTGCCTTGTATGCCTCCTTCTGGCAACTCTTGCAGCCAAGCTGGTGCCAAAAGTATTGCTCTGCTGTGGGGATGCGGATGCAGCGTGGGGGTGCACCCCACCTCAGCATAAGACACGCCACAGCGTGTCTAGCCGCCATGCCCACTCTCTGACCTTTTCCTCCCTCGCAGAAAGCTTTGCTTAATGTTCCACTTGGCTGGAGCATGTCGAATGACTCAGACTTTCGAGTATCAGGGGAACATTTGGGGGGAAAACACCTGTCTGACACATGTATTGCTAACGCTGGAAATGTGCTTTACTGGAAATACGTTAAGTTCAGGGTGGTTTCACTACTGTTTCCAATTGTTGACTTCTGCTAATAAAAGGAGCCTCCACAGAGCTAGCCGGCAGCTTGCTTGGAGTTTGCTTGCTAGCTTGTTCCTGCACAGCTCACATGCATTCAACTCCCGTGCCGTCCTCTGTTATTTCTACACTCTGCTTTCCTCTGGAACATATCAGTGAGGCTGAGAGGAGGATTTTGCCACCCCAGATCCTCCATACACACTGCCAATGCCTGTGCCCCAGGAGAAGTCACTTTAGTGCCTCTAATGCAGCAGTTTGAGGCACAACCCCAGAGACAGATGGATTCCAACAACAGTAAAAATATGTTTTGGACTGAGCCACTCCAAACTTCACAACCCTTTTCGCATATTGTGAAGTTGGAAGTAGCATTTTGGGAATGCAGGGTGGGGGTAAATATGATTTTGGAGCTGGCAGCAAATCTAGCACCAGTGTCAAAAGTGCTCCCAGGAGCTGTGGAATCACAAAGACAATCAGAATACCCTTGATCTGCAGGAAGGTAAGAAATGGTGGCCACCAACTGTTGGGACTCCCAGGACCCCTGCCGCTGTTGTCAGAACCACCAAAAGGGCTACTGGAACGGGCAGTAGCTCAGTGGTAGAGCATCTTTTTCCCATGTAGAAGGTCTCAGGTTAAATCTCTGGTAATGCTAGGTAGGGCTGGGAGAAACTCCTGCCTGAAATCCAACTGAGACCATCTTTAAGTATTTTGCTGATCCACACAAAGCTCAGTGTGCTTGAATTTGGCTCATGACGACAACAAGATTGCCCTATAGAACCAAGAGTAGTCAAATTTTGGTCTCATGGTAGGAACAAAAGACTGAACCTGAGCAAGGTAGAATTTGATGAGTGATCTCCCCCAAACTTAGTAAGATTATTTTTTTTAAAAAAACCACCTATGTTTCTTTCTGCACTGAAACAAGAGATAGTTTGCATTCTGGTGTAATTTGTTCCAGAAGTCCTTGAAGGACAGGCTTTACTGGCAATGATTTAGAGACCTGTTCCTACCTCTGGTGACTTTGTGTTGGAATTCTGTCAGCAAAATGTATCTTCAAAGCCATTTCACCCACAGTAGTTATTACTCAGCTAGGTTCACTCAGTGAATAAATATCCCCTCACGCTAACACCAATTTTTCTTTCTTGGAGCTTTCTCTACAGCATTTGGAAGGGAAGGGGGAGATGACAAAAACAAGGGGAAATATGTTAGGAAAGGCCTGGATATTGGACTCTGAAGACAAACCAAACTAACCTTTCTTTGGAAGACAGTTCTGCTTCCATGTGGATGCAGAGGCAACTAAGTCCAGCTTCTCATGAAATGGTCACATTTGCTCCTGTGACCCCATCGCTTTGAAATGCCAGCCATCAGACTGGAAGATTCTGCAGCGGGGACATGATTGTTTTACATTAACAAGAGCTATGGCTTAGTGATAGAGCATCTGATTTGCCTGAAGAAGGTCCCTGGTTCAGTCCCTGGCATCTCCACATAGCGCTGGGAGTGACTTCTGCCTGAAACCCTGGAGAGCCACTACCTGTCAGTGCAGACAGTACTAATCTAGATGGGCCAATGGTCTTTCTCAGCATGAGGCAGCATGTGTGTGTGTGTGTTTACTCTGATTAACAAAATATAGATTTTATTTCTGTGGCAAAATGTTTTGGCTTTAATAAAAATGAAACGATACTGTTGCCAAGATGGCAGTTATAAAGCTCTGAAGATGAATCCTGACAAGACAGAAGTATTGTTTCTGGGGGACAGGGGGCAGGCAGGTGTGGAGGACTCCCTGGTCCTGAATGGGGTAACTGTGTCCCTGAAGGAACAGGTGTGCAGCCTGGGAGTCATTTTGGACTCACAGCTGTCCATGGAGGTTCAGGTTAAATCTGTGTCCAGGGCAGCTGTTTACCAGCTCCACCTGGTACGCAGACTAAGACCCTACCTGCCCGCAGACTGTCTCACCAGAGTGGTGCATGCTCTAGTTATCTCCCACTTGGACTACTGCAATGCGCTCTATGTGGGACTACCTTTGAAGGTGACCCGGAAACTACAATTAATCCAGAATGCAGCAGCTAGACTGGTAACTGGGAGTGGCCACCAGGACCATATAACACCGGTTCTGAGAGATCTGCATTGGCTCCCAGTACGTTTCCGAGCACAATTCAAAGTGTTGGTGCTGACCTTTAAAGCCCTAAACGGCCTTGGTCCTGTATACCTGAAGGAGTGTCTCCACCCCATCTTTCAGCCCGGACACGGAGATCCAGCGCAGAGGGCCTTCTGGCGGTTCCCTCATTGTGAGAAGTAAGGTTACAGGGAACCAGACAGAGGGCCTTCTTGGTAGTGGCACCCGCCCTTTGGAACGCCCTCCCTTCAGATTTGAAGGAAATAAGTAGCTATCCTATCTTTAAAAGACATCTGAAGGCAGCCCTGTTCAGGGAAGTTTTTAATATTTAATGCTGTATTGTTTTTAATACTTGATTGGGAGCCGCCCAGAATGGCTGGGGAAACTCAGCCAGATGGGTGGGGTATAAATAATAAATTATGATGATGATGATGATGATGATGATGATGATGATGAAATGTCCAGAAGGGCTTCGTGTTGGTACTATCCTCAAGGCTGAGGCCATGCGTTGTAAATGCATCTAGTGTGTGCATCCAGATGTTGCCTCCATTCGCTAGCAGAGTAAGATCCGTTGTGAGCTCTCTCCCTCATCCTTCTTTACCTGCTCCTGTTATTTAATCACAACAATAACCAAGGTGACGAAAATGAAGGAATGGCTTAGCAAGGTCAAATGCAATAAAGCACACAGAGCCACAAAGGGCAGGCTTATTTAACTTGTTGCGAGAGGGTGGTTGTTGGAGGCATCCCATGAGTTAAATGTACTTCCTCACACAATTTAAGAGAATTGGTTTGATTCCGTGTTGGTCATCTGCTTTTTTATGATTTTGTAATGTAGTAATGTTCTAATTATTTTATTGTGCACCTCCATGATCTTCCCTTATTTGTTGCTTAGATGATAGATATAGATAGATAAATAGATAGATATATAGATAGATAGATAGATAGATAGATAGATAGATAGATAGATAGATGATAGATAGATAGATAGATGATAGATAGATAGATAGATAGATAATGATGATGATGATGATGATAGATAGATAGATATAGACAGATAGATAGATAGATAGATGATAGATAGATAGATGATAGATAGCTAGATAGATAGATATAGATAGATAGATGATAGATATAGATAGATGATAGATAGATGATAGATAGATAGATAGATAGATAGATAGATAGATAGATAGATGATAGATAGATAGATAGATAGATAGATATAGATAGATGATGATAGATAGATAGATGATAGATAGATGATAGATAGATAGATAGATAGATAGATAGATAGATAGATAGATAGATATAGATAGATGATAGATGATAGATGATAGATGATAGATGATAGATGATAGATGATAGATGATAGATGATAGATGATAGATGATAGATGATAGATGATAGATAGAAAGATAGATATTCCTACTGGGTAGAAGAGGTCAAGGATATAAACAATACAATAAGCTTAGATTTATGGAGAAGGCTCCCCACTGCAGACATTGTCTCCAGCATATGGAGGGCTGTAGGGCCTCCAGCAGTGGCGTAGCGTGGGTTGTCAGCACCCGGGGCAAGGCAAGTAATTTGTGCCCCCTAACCCGTGGATTTTAGCTCTCAAGTGTGAGCGCGCCCTCGGATTTTTCCGGTAACACTTGACTTTATAGAATCATAGAATAGTAGAGTCGGAAGGGACCCGATGGTCATCTAGTCCAACCCCCTGTGGTGATGATTATGATGATGATACATTTTATTTATACCCCGCCCTCCCCAGCCAGAGCCGGGCTCAGAGCGGCTAACACCGGTAAAATTACAATAGAAACATAATGGGGGGAGGGACCAATTTAAAATACAGGTTAAAATGCAATTTGAAAAGCAGCCTCATTTTAAAAGTAGCCCACAAATCAAAACTGTAAGGGGAGGGAAGACATAAGGGTCCCACTGAGTCCAAACCAAAGGCCAGGTGGAACAGCTCTGTCTTGCAGGCCCTGAGGAAAGATGCAGGACTACGCAGCTGTCCCGTGCGGGGATCGAACCTGCAACCTTGACATCCCTATTTCCATAGGGTTCGGGTTTCCGAGTGGCTAGGGAAACCAAGCTGGATGGGGAGGGGAAGCCACAAACATGAGTCTGACCAAACTGCGGGAAGCAGTGGAAGACAGGAGTGCCTGGCGTGCCCTGGTCCAGGGGGTCACGAAGAGTCAGACACGACTAAATGACTAAACAACAACAACAACAACAACAATAATAATGTATGAAGTTACATTGAAAGACCTACATTGGCTCCCTGTACGTTTCTGAGCACTATTCAAAGTGTTGGTGTTGACCTTTAAAGCCCTAAACGGCCTCGGTTCCAGTATACCTGAAGGAGCGTCTCCACCCCCATCATTCTGCCCGGACACTGAGGTCCAGCGCCGAGGCACTTCTGGCGGTTCCCTCCCTGCAAGAAGTGAGGTTACAGGGAAGCAGGCAGAGGGCCTTCTCAGTAGTGGCACCTGCCCTGTGGAACGCCCTCCCACCAGATGTCAAAGAGAAGAACAACTACCAGACTTTTAGAAGACATCCGAAGGCAGCCCTGTTTAGGGAAGCTTTTAATGTTTGACGTATTAATATTTTTTTGGAAGCCGCCCAGAGTGGCTGGGGAAGCCCAGCCAGATGGGCAGGGTATAAATAATTTATTTTTATTTTTATTTGACACCCCCCAAGCCAAGGAGATAAGTAACTCTACAACTTCACAAGTCATCTGAAGGGAAGTTTGTTTAAATGTTTCATGTTTTATTATATTTTTATCCAAGGTGACTGGGGCAGCCCAGTCAGATGGGAAGGGTATAAATAATAAAATTATTACTATTATTATTATTATGGAATAGGGTGTCTCAATTTTCTTTGATGAAATGTTGCAAGGTATTCCGATTAATGCTTTTTATAGGATATTGGACACGGTGCGAGTTTATGGCTGCCAAGTATTGGCCTGAAAGGAAGCGCAGCCGGCGTCAGGGAACTGCTGGAGGATGGAGCTCGCAAGTGTTAGAATGCAAAACGCGGACAGGTTCAGGCACGCAAGAAGGTGGGGGAAAGGGGAGCCCGGATGGCTCAGTTTAAGAGCATGGCGCTGATAAGGCCAAGGTTGCAGGTTCGATCCCTTGTAGGGGGGCAGCGGCGTATTACTGCTTTGCAGCGGGTGGGACTAGATGACCCTCGGCTCCCTTCCAGCTCGACAGATTCTATGAAAGCGCATGAAGCGCGGAAGTTGCATTGCAAGTAGTACGCGGGGGGGGGGGCGCAAGGGTTGCAGAGAGAGGGAGGGAGGGAGGGAGGAACTGGCCCTCCGCTGGACAACTGACCCGGCGGGCTCTGTTTCCCAGGGAAGCAAGAAGTTGCAATCCAAAGTTGCAGAAGCGCCCTGCTCCTTCTTCCGCGGAGGGAAACGCTCCTGCGGAGGCGAGAGGCAGCAAGGAGGCGACGAGGTGAGGCTTTTGTGAGGTAGGGAGAGGAAAGACGGGGGAGGGAACCCAAGGAGGATTTGCACGAGAGGGAATGAAGGGGAAACGCGCCTCCCACGCGGAGCACTTTTCCCCGGGAAATGCACGGGGTGGGGTCGTGGCTGATCCGTGCTGCGCGCTCGCGTTGTGCGGCCCAAAGTGCTGCAGGATCGCCAATGCAAGACCCCCTTTTAAAACTTCCCCCTCCCCCAGCTCTGGAAAAAAAGGGGGAAGGGGATGGCGTCAGGGTGCGGAGGCTGCCCGTGCCCGGCCAGGCGTCGGTGGCGGCGTCAGGGCTGCTGCAGCGGCTGCTCCTCCTGCGAGCAGTGAGTGGAGCGCAGCCGCAGCGGCGGCGGGGGGCGCGCGCGCGCCAAGGCGCAAAGCTGGCGGTGGCGGTGGGGAGCCCGGTGGAGGAAGGAACTTGTCCCTTCCCTCTGGACTCGCGCCCCCCGCAGATGTTGCGCCCGGTGCGGCTGGCACCCCTGGCACCCCCCACGCTACGCCACTGGCCTCCAGCAATGCTATGAGCAATCTTGACAAGTGTCTTTCGGGACTAGTACTGTGGATGGGAGAGGGACCAGCAGTAGGTGAAGCCAGAGTCAGACAGGCAGAGCCACCCTCTGAGTGTCTGTCAGCCAGTGGAGGTAGGCTGAACTTGTGGAGCAGTTCTACTATCAATGATTCCAAACCCAATGGCTATTGCTCACATGTGCCCACTCAAACGCTTCAACTGGTGGAATTGACACCAATGCAGGTGCCATGTAATGCCCATTCCACATTTGTAAGAACTTGGTCATTTAGTGTGGCAGCACCTGAACTTTGGAATTCTCTGCCTATTGATATCAAGCAGGTGCCTTTGCTGTACAGTGGTACCTCAGTTTACAGACACTTCAGGTTACAGGCGCTTCAGGTTACAGACTCCGCTAACCCAGAAATAGTACCTTGGGTTAAGAACTTTGCTTCAGGATGGGAACAGAAATTATGCATTGGCAGCGGGAGGCCCCATTAGCTAAAGTGGTGCTTCAGATTAAGAACAGTTTCAGGTTAAGAACGGACCTCCGGAACGAATTAAGTTCTTAACCCGAGGTACCACTGTACTCTTTTCAGTGCTTGCTCAAAACACTCTTACACAAGCCTATCCAGATGTTTAGAAATTTGAGGTAATCTTAACCTGCTTTAGTATCTTAACTTTTATATATTTTAGAGAAGGATTGTATTTTTTTCTTGTTTTATCTTTTTGTAAACTGCATCGAGGGTTTGTTTGTTTTTTAACAAGCAGGTGGTGTATAAATTTTATGAAATAAAATGAAATAAATAATAATGAACTTTCTCCAGTGTCGAAGGCAGTATGCTTCTAAATATCAGTTGCTCGAAACCACAGGAGGGGAGAGTACTGTCGCCCTCAGGTCCTGTTTGCAGGCTTCCTGTCAGCATCTGCTTGGCCACTGTAAGAACAGGATGAAGAAGAAGAGTTTGGATTTGATATCCCACTTTATCACTACCCGAAGGAGTCTCAAAGCGGCTAACATTCTCCTTTCCCTTCCTCCCCCACAACAAACACTCTGTGAGGTGAGTGAGGCTGAGAGACTTCAGAGAAGTGTGACTAGCCCAAGGTCACCCAGCAGCTGCATGTGGAGGAGCGGAGACACAAACCCAGTTCCCCAGATTACAAATCTACTGCTGTTAACCTCTACACCACACTGGCTCTCGTGTGGTCCAGGATACTGGACTATTATTATTGATTGATTTTATATACCACCTTATACCTGGATGTCTCAGGGCAGTGCACAGAAAAGATCACAATATATAAAATAAAAATAAAAACAATAACCCAATAACACCCCCCCCAAAAGAACCACATTTTAAAAGGGTATAGGATGTCAATCAGGTCAACAAAAGGCCTAGTTAAAAAGGTACATTTTTGCCTGGTGCCTAAAGGTGTATAATGCAAGCACCAGGCAAACTTCCCTGGGGAGAGCATTCCACAGATGGGAAGCCACTGCAGAGAAGACCCGTTCTCGTGTTGCACCCTCTGGACCTCTCAAGGAGGAGGCACACGAGGGACCATTGCTCTGATCCAACAGACTCTTCTTATGTACTGTCCTAGGAGACCTGCCTCCACTGCATATGATGGAGAGGGCTAGGGAGTATTCCCACCCCCTGCCTCCTTGTGCTATTGGAATCACGTGAGGAGGGGAACAACTGAAGAGAGCCGAAACAGGGCCTAGCTGGAAACCAAAACAGCATGCTAATCATCGCTCTCTCTCACCAGATGGTCAGAAACAGAAGCTACATATATTTGTAGACCAGATCCCTTTGTATCTTAATGTCTTACGCAAAATGAGACACCTCCTATGTAAATAATAAAAACAAAGAATGATAGCACAGATCTCTTATAACCACTTATCTGTTCTGTATTATGTATGCTGGCCCACCCTGCACAAGTGTTACCAGCTTAAAAGGGCTTTAATCCTCAATGAAATTATTTACCAGTATCTTCTGTTCTATTCATCCAGGCTATTTGCATTCAGTTCAGCTTTCTCAAGACAAAAAGCCACCGGAGCCTGCCTGTCTAAAGAGTTTAAGCTTATGTGCAATAAAGCAATATTACATTCCCTTCAGATTAGAATGTTGTGCTGTTGAAGGGATTATGGTGGCACCAGTCACCATGCAAGAATTTGGAGGAAGAGAAAGTTTTGCATATTACAAAGTGACATCTTAAAATAATAATAAAAAGAGTCTTTCACAAGCTGTAATCCTCTTCTGGAGTTTTTCCAATAGCTTTATGGACTTCTGTGTGAAAAATGCTGTCATAGTGATTATATTGCAAGATGACACCAGTAGGGGGTATTGGATCCAGGAGGCGATTCTGCTTTTCTTGTCAAACAGAAAGCAAAGTGATGCTGAACCAGCCTAAGGTTTTACTTTAAGTAGGAAGGTGATGAGGGGGAAAAAATGCAAAGAACTCCTGTCATGTCGGGTTTTGCCTGACCTTTTCCAAAACAGATAGGAAGGATCATATCACTGACAATTCATGTTTGGGTATAAAAAGTTACAGTTGTCACACTGCTACCTGTTTAAAAGTTGAAGATTTTCAGTGGAGAATTAGCCTCACTTGGCAAGCAGAAAGCATAGGTATAGCATATGTTTGCATGGGGAAAGATAGTGCAATTCATAGCATCCTCTTCTTGGAGTTCTCTTCCACGCTTCCACAATAAAGCTTGGCTCACACAGGCACCTAACAGAAGTCCCACTCCAGATGTGAGCTTGTTCCCCTGTGAGGAGGGCCAGTGATCCACTCTCTGCACAATTGGTATTTTTCCAAGACATATTCAGGCAGATGTGTGTACTGAGTTCCATGCATGCAACAGAAATTCTCCTTCCTCCAACCCCCTGGAGAACATTTTGAGTGTACACAGGGGCTGTAGGTGAGATGAGAGGAAGTCTCCATTGTGCAGGTGGGAGTTTGCTGAGCTAGCAAAACAGCATCATTGGATATGCCCCATCATCCCTCCAGACATTGCATGCCCTTGTCTCCACTGTCATATCCCTTTCTGATCCTGTCCCCATGCTGTCCATTTGCTGGAGCTTGTTTGCGAAGGACAAGCCTGCTGAACAAGCACAGTCTCTCCATGACCGCACAATATGGGTTCCCAATCATAGGGAGAGCCTATGTGCATTCAGCCATCTTCTGATTTCACTTAATGCATGGATAAGGCTTCAGTGAGGACTTAAATCTTGTAAAAAGACTGTCTGATGGTTAAATTTTCACACGTATTTGTAAGCAGCATAGGATCACATTTTGGGAAATCAGTTCCCCCTAGTGCTGGGTGAATGTGGGAAGGAGCGATCCTTTCACTAACCCCCCCCCCCCCCATGATATAAGGGTTGTTCTGTGTGTGACTTTTATTCTACAAAGGTGTTACCATCTTTGAGCCATACATTGCTGGTCTCACAGCTTCTCTGGGCCCCACTCCTGATGTCCTCCTGTTAGGTAGGGCAGTCTATAGAGGAAAGGCCTGTGCATATAGATCTCTACATATAGATCTCTACATTCCTTTGGAGCTTGAAACTTGTGTGATAAGGATTCCAGGTAGGAATGGAATTTTCTGAAAAATATGATGTCTGCATGGATTTATTTTTCTAATCTTGCTCCTTAATCTTGATGAGAAACCAGATTGCACTGCTCCCCCTGGTTCTGCTAAAATTATGAACAATTTTCATGTATTTTATTCATTATTATACATTGAATATTATATACGTATTATGCATACATACACTACAGGTTTCCTTTAGTAAACGGCACAGAAACAGATACATATCTTGATCTTGATCTCCTCCCCCTCTTTCCTTTTTCCTTTCTCCTTCTGTGATGGAACTCCTATTTGGGGACTTCCCTGGCTTTTTTCTGGCCCAAGTAGGACCAGTCTGGGTAGTTGGCCTTGGTAAAGATTTGAAGTTTTCATCCCCAAAAAGTTTTTGATTTGAGTTTCTACCGAAATGAGGCTGCATTTTAATGTATTTTAATCTTGTTTTTAAGTTGTATTTTAATCAATTGTTTTTATACCTGGTGTTAGCTGTGCTGAGCCCGGTTTTGGCTGGGGATGGCGGGGTATAAATAAAATTTATTATTATTATTATTCAACCATGCATATACCTGCAAAAAATGTATATTAATATTAATATTAAAATTATGCTGCAGAAATATACGTACAGTGGTACCTTCAGGTTACATACGCTTCAGGTTACAGATTCCGCTAACCCAGAAATATTACCTCGGGTTAAGAACTTTGCTTTAGGTTGAGAACAGAAATCGTGCTCCGGTGGTGCGGCGGCAGTGGGAGGCCCCATTAGCTATAGTGGTGCTTCAGGTTAAGAACAGTTTCAGGTTAAGAACGGACCTCTGGAACGAATTAACTACTTAACCCGAGGTACCACTTTAGTACAAAATGGAGCTTAACTATGTTATACATGTTAGGGGAAGAAGTCTGTGTCCCAATAAAAAGATCGCTCCATCAGCACATGCATTTCTGCCAGTCTGATGGAGGGATCTGCCTTCTCCCCCACCCCATGCTGTTCTGACCCCCATCCCTGAACTATGAGTGGCCACATAAAAGGAGGAGAGGGAGTAAAACCCCCCACTCAATTTCACTAGAAGGAGCCCTTGCACAGGCTTCCACTGGTGGAGCTCATTAGTTGAATCCCGTCCTTTAGATATAATAGTCATAATTTTTTTGCATATAATTAATTGAGTTTATAAAGCCCTGCTCACCAACAATGCAATTCTCAGTTGGTTCAGAGCTGCCAATTTCAGTGTATAAATCTATTTGGTTCTTCTTCCATCTCTAGTTCTAGCTTCTGGGGAAGTCTACACGTGTAGAGATGCATGTAGGTCCACACATAAAACATGGAACTTTGGGTGGTACTAGGATGGGGGGAGAATCTGTGTAATCTCAGGGGTGGGGTGAACTGCACTGCCGTACAACCTCACAGATTGGCCGGCAGTGCAGCCCTACTCCACAGTAACCTCACAAATGCTTCTTTATTCCCAGAACACCATGAATAGAGATATATTTGGAAGCTGCTGCACCTTCAAAATACATAATATTTGTTAGCTGAGGCACTTAAATAACGCAGATGACATTCAAAGAGAAAATCCTAGTAAAAATTTATGGAACAAACTGAACCAAAAAGAATACATCTTGAACAAAAAGGCACAAAGGAGTTTTGCTTTTCTGACTGACCTTGTTCAGAGCATGGTTAGCTTCAACTAAAAATTCACCCCCAAAAAATCCTCCCTCAGAGCAAGAGAGGATAACAGAACACATGCTAACCTCCCTAAAGATCATGCCAAGTTCCCTGTTTGCTTTGCAACATTGCCACTCACTCCTCTTGAGTTGTTGACCAACACTGAGACCAGAATTAACTCTTAAATTTCAAACTAAGTGATCTCGGCGGTTGTACTTCCAACAGCATTTAAGCCAGCAATCTTATGTCTAGGTAGAGGAAATTTACATGTAAAGGAGTTCTAAATCATCATCTTTTTCTTTTTCTTTTTGGGGTGGGACAAATGTATCTAAATTAGTTATGTATACAGCTTAATGTGGTGATATTAATAATAATAATTTTTTCTGGCAATGGGGAAGCAGCATGATTTCAAAATTAAACTGATTCACTTTCTCTACTGCATGTTTTATTAGTTCAATATCAGTTAATACTCCTCGTGGGTTTTTCTCCTGCACTGTATAAATCTCAGCTGAATGAAGTAATGTCTTTTGGAACTGAAAATCCAACCCCCTCAGGAGAATGTGGGACTCATTGCTTCCCCTACTCTTTCTCCTATATTAATGCCAGAAAAGAGCTTCATTCTAAGCACAGCGGCCCTGCGATTGATGCCAGAGCGGGGGGGGGGGGGGAGACGGCATAAACACAAAAGCAACAATGATTCTAGACCAGCCTGGTGTCCTCTGGATGTTTGAACTCAATTCCCAACTGCCCCAGCCAGCATGGAGGACACCAGATTAAGGCTAGTGGTCCATTCTAACAACTCTATACAAACAGCTCCAATACATCCATTATATGTTCCACCCTTTGTTTAGCTTACCATGAAATTCTGTTTGTGTCAGCTGTCAAAATGCTGTGGACATAGTGTACTTTGATTTCAGCAGGCCTTTCTGCAGGTCCTACATGATATTCCTGTTGACAAGATGATAAAACATGGGCTAGATTACACCTTTGTAAGGCTGGACCATAAAGCTGGACCATAAAGAAGGCTGATTGCTGAAGAATTGATGCTTTTGAATTATGATGCTGGAGGAGACTCTTGAGAGTCCCATGGACTGCAAGAAGATCAAACCTATCCATTCTGAAGGAAATCAGCCCTGAGTGCTCACTGGAAGGACAGATCGTGAAGCTGAGGCTCCAATACTTTGGCCACCTCATGAGAAGAGAAGACTCCCTGGAAAAAACCCTGATGTTGGGAAAGATGGAGGGCACAACTAGAAGGGGACGACAGAGGACGAGATGGTTGGATAGTGTTCTCGAAGCTATGAACATGAGTTTGACCAAACTGTGGGAGGCAGTGGAAGACAGAAGTGCCTGGTTTGCTCTGGTCCATGGGGTCATGAAGAGTCAGACACGACTAAACAACTAAACAACAACAAGGTGTGTATGCAGCTGGTTGATGAACCATATTGATATAATGTTCATCAATGGCTCCTCGTGAGCCTGTAGAGAGGTGAGAAGTGGGATGTCACATGGTTCTTTTCTGGTTGACAAAGGACAAAATGACAAAGGAAGAAGTAGAGGAGAAGTTTGCCAGAGCTGCAGATGGCACCAAAATAGGTGATGTGGCTAATACCTGAGATAACAGAAACAGGATGAACTCTTATCTTGACTGGATGGAGAACATTTGATATGTTTTCTAATGGATAGTGCCAAGAAAATGCATGAAATGGAACATCTATGGCAGCAAACATTCATAAATGTCCGACCCAGGTTTCCTGTTCCTGTTCTCTACAAGAGTCAGAAAACAAACACCCTGATAATGTCACAAGAATCATAGCTGGAATAACTGCAGTGGTAAATAGATCTTTATTATCAGTATACCCAATAAGTAAATCTTCTTAAATTTTTCATAAAGTAGCTCAACAATTCATCTTCAGTGAAGCTGAAACTCTGCATTACAAGTTTTCTTGTGAGAGGTAGCTCTTTAAATGAAGCAATGCACTGAATATTGAAAGTGCATTATGCTTTAATTCTCAGTCTGAAGTTCTGTTTTGTTTCAACAAAAGTATAATCATTTTGTCAAGTAGAAAACTGCTAGATCTTTCTCCCGATTCTTAAAACGAGGTCTGCATGCATTCATACTGCAGCAACAGGCTTTGATAATCTTATTCAAAACTGAATGAGCCACAAACGGCTCGAGATACTCCCAGGCTTAAAAAGCTGTGCAAAGAATTCCTAAGCATTTCACTCATTATTTTAAGCATGGAGGGTGTCCCAGCTGTTGTGAAGACAAGGCCATTCATTCATTCTATTTGTATGCCGCTTTTCACAAAAGAGAAACACGCTCAAAGTAACTTACGACAAAAGAGCAGGAATACGTTTCATGCAAACACTCAAAAAACACAATTCCACAGTAGCATAGCAAAA
Source organism: Podarcis liolepis (assembly GCF_965112155.1). Lineage (NCBI taxonomy): Eukaryota > Metazoa > Chordata > Lepidosauria > Squamata > Lacertidae > Podarcis > Podarcis liolepis. The sequence continues at coordinate 25,386,801 of NC_139554.1, forward strand.
CAACATAGTAACAATTTCATAAGAACATAGCAAAACAATAGTGTTAAGTTGTGGGTGAACATATCAGACGACACATCGATTCTTCAAACAGCTCTTGTTTATTCACAGTCCAGAACAGAACTGAACGGAAGGGTTCAGTCAGCCTGCTTATATAGAGCTCCAGTACAACGTAACTGTAACAATTTTCTAAAACTATCCAATCACTGAATGTCACTTTCGATCCTTCATTTGTATAACTATCTACAGTATCCCCCTGCTGGCCCAGGGTGAGAACTTCAGTACATAACAAATAGCAAATACAATAACATAGAAAAAGCCACATTTCCGTACTATAAATATAACAAGATTACTTAAACAACATGCAGCATTTTAATGTTTGATGTTTTATGGTGTTTTTAATATTCTATTGGGAGCCACCCAGAGTGGCTGGGGAAACCCAGCAAGATGGGTGGGGTATAAATACATCATCATTATTATTATTATTATTATTATTATTATTATTATTATTATTATTATTATTATACAGCTTCATGTTTGTCCTAGAAACAGCCCTCCAGTGATGTTCCTCAGTGTCCCTCTCCTGAAGCCATTTGCAAGGCTTCTGAGGTGCTCCATTAACATTATGAAGCAATAATGTTGCTTAATAGAGGTGCTGAGTTCTACCCAACATTGGGGGAGCTCGTTGCATGAGCATGACATCACAAGTGCAACACATTGGGAGAAGGCTGTGAGGCCCAACAAGACCCACCACCACTGTGGGGAGGCCCAGGGGGTAACCCCTCAAGATTGGGGAGGCTCAGCTCCATCCCCACATACTTGAGGGTGTTGAGGTGTCCTCAGCCTCACAGAGTTGGTGCCTATGTTGCTCACAGTCCTTCTCCTGCAGCAGCTTCTTATAAGAGCTATGGTTTTCCCGGGGAAGGCCGGCAACTACCAGCTAAATCCCCAGTCACTAATAAGTGAGTTTACCTTGGTTTGTACCCTGAAAGAGTGGTCTGCCACACAGAGAACAGAACTATGGTTTATCAAGAACATCTGGATGGAACCACTTTGGCTACCCATAAGGAGAATCAAAAACTTATGTTCTCTAAATAGCCTATACTGGACAATCTTAAAGAGAAATGCTCATTTGTGATGTAATTCCATAAGGAATAAGCTCCTTTTTTTATTTTGATAGAATTAAGGGATGGGGGAAGAGAATTCTTCCAACAGGCACCACAGGTGGGCTTTAAAAACTTTTATTTATTTTACACCTGGGATGTGGCATGTCCAACAGATAGAGAGATGAGTTATTAAGACTTTTCAACAATGAATATTGTCTGTGAACTGGGAGATATTTCCTATTTATTCCTGGGACCTATGAATTTTGGGAGTATTCTGACTGAATGGCTTCCTTGGTGCCACTAAAACAAAAGAGGTGTGTGTGTGTGTGTGTGTGTGTGTGTGTGTGTGTGTGTGTGTGTATATATATATATATATGTGTGAGTGTGTGTGTGTGTGTGTGTGTATATATATATATGGCATGAAACAACTGCAAAGTGCTGAAACAAAATGTCCTCTTTCAGATAGGAAATCCGTATAATACGGTATTATATAAACACCCCAGAATATTTGCTAATCAATATTCATGCAACATCATATAGAAGACATGACAACCACATATTGGAAACATGGGTGGGTGAGCAGTGATCAGCAATTTTAACAAGATGTATGCCATCTCATTGATAGTAATACCAACTGCATGCTTTTTGTCCACTGGTAATAGGGTTGAAATTGTGAAAAACAACAGTCAATGCAGCTAAAGCATTCAGATCTTAGATAACACATTGAAAGATGAAGCTCCCAATATCATAGACATAAAGAATTCAAATATGAAAATAAAACTCAGTCTGCTCTTTACAGCATTCATAACTGAAAAATATATTGACAAAAGTGGAGAGCTTTACAGAGCTGACAGTAAGGAATACTTGAGGAATACATATAGCCTGTCACAAACCAATGAGCTATGAAAGTGGAAAGTATTTTACATCTGTGAGTGTGTGTGTGTGTGTGTGTGTGTGTGCTTATGTGTGTAAGTCTCAGTACTTAAAGTAAAATGAGCACCCTTTTCCTAATCCCTTGTTTAAAGGTTAGCCTATTAGGTTTTATTGGGTTTTTGGCTAGATTTGTAGGGCTGCCTTTGTATATCATCCAATCTGATTATGACAGCTAGCATGCTGTGTGCAAAATATTAAAAGTGGGACACTAGCAACTAATGAATGGTCAAATAAATAATGGGATTATGTGGCAAAACCTAAAATAACAAATTATGTTCATGTTAAAGAAGGAATACAAAGGTTAAATGTATGTTTTATTGGGAATGGCATGTGTGTATTTTGTAACAGAAAGGATATTAAGATTAGAAATGCTTTTTGTAAATTATAAGTGTGCGTTTGCATGCATTTGATTTAGAAGTGCAGATGTTCAAACAGTCAAATAAACAACCTTCAGTTGGTTCAGCAAGGAGCTAACCGATTGCTTACTGGGGCAGAGGAATGGAAGCAGTTGATGTTTACCATGAAAGAACTTCACAGGGGCTCTCTTGTTAGTTTTCTGAGTACAAGTCACAGCTGCACACATTTATGAAGGGCATCTGTACTCCTTGCAACTTCATTTAAGGTCCTGGATGCCAAATAGGCCTGAGCAGATTCCTAATAAAAACCCGCTAAAAATTGACTACACTGCTGTGGACTGCACACTGTGAATAGCCCTTTCATCAGCAAGGAGACACCTCAAGGCTATCTTCTTGCTGACTTCTCTAGCTTGTCTGCCAGCCTTTGGATGGTCAAGGCTCTGCTTTTCTACTGGGTGGTTTTCATGTAGGATTAACCTTTTTTGCCATTTTGAAATCCCCATGGAAGAACAGCTTTGCAAAGCTCAGTTGCTCTTTTCTGTCTGTTCTTGGAGCCTGTAATATTTAGGAATGTAGTGAAACTCTTGTTTCTAGCATTTACTTTGGAGATGAGCTAATCTGTGAAAACACAACATCTGCTAGAGCTATAAAACAAATGACAATTAATTAGGTATTTGAAGGTCTGCTTTGGAGACAATAGGGTTTTTAAAGTTTACTAACTTCTCAAAGGGCTTAAACTATTTAATGGGAGTTCAGTCTGTAAAATATGTCGGTTGCTACTAGTTTCTTGATTCTTGTATTCTCTCAACATATTTTCACTTTGCTGGAAAGTCTGAGAGGATTAGAGACATGAGATCAATCTCCAAGGAGTTTTGCATGCAGCCAATAGCCAAGATCATTCCTTTCTCGTGTAGTAAGTTGCCATCATAATCTCTTCCATCTCTAGTGCTGCTGCATCCTGTCAAACATATATAGATATTTTTTCACGTAATCTTCATTTATTCTACATACAGCTTTTCGTTTACATACAGCTTCCTTAGCAAAATATATGAAGAATGGTTCTCCCTTGTGAAAAGCCTGGAAGGTTCTCCTGAGCAAAAGCAGAAAAGCTTACATTTCCAGGAGAGAAAGATTTATATAGCTTACGTATTAGGGATGGGTAAATCTGGCTATTTCTGTTCTGACAGTGTAATCCTATGTCTACTCAGAAGGAAGTCCTATTGAATGAAATAGGACAACAAATATGTGCTCCTCAAGGCCCACATTCCCAGCATGTTTGCACTTCTGACTCAGTGACCTCTACGCTGGCTTGGTCATGTACACAGAATGGAAGGTGGCAGGTGTTGGTTTCTGTTTGTCCCACTGTGCAGTGCTTGGAGTTACAAGACTCTGTTTTGCATTCCAGACATTCCAGGCTGTTGGAAGTCTCACGGATGACGGGAGACGGATGTGATGTTACTGTTTCCTGTTCCTTTGTTTTTTCAGTTGCTCTCTGCTTTCACAGAGAGAGCATGTATATTTCTTTTCTGTCTGTGTAGTTAGAAATAACACGTAGCAATGTAGCTCATACATTTCTCGTCCTTCCCTGCTGCTGGATACTCTGCGTAATGAGGGAACGTGCCTGGAGCCTTATCAGAGGCTCAGGTCATTAAGCATCGTCAGAGGCAATTCTGAAGGACTCGACCGGAGGAGTAGCTCAGTCGTAGAGGAGGCTCCGACAGCAGGATCCCCAAGGACGTGCTTTACGGGGAGCTGGCTTCAGACACCAGGCCTGTTAGCAGACCAACTCTGCGTTATAAAGATGTCTGCTGAAATATACTCAGAGTTGAGTAGTAATTTCATGCTCTTTATTTCAGCTCATAGGTACAGTGATTGAATTCCCCCCCCCCCCAAAAAAAAAACACACCTCAGGCTTTATATACATTATTTACACAATGGGTCCCGTGTGATTGGCTGACTCTGCTTCCCATCTGGAGCCTGATTGGGCTGCTCCTGCAGGCCAGTCAGGTTGTTGCATTCTAGGATCCTCCCGACCTAATAGGCCGATAAGCTTCCTCCTGGGGCCTGATTGGGCTGCTCCTGCAGGCCAATCAGGTTGTTGCCTTCTAGGATCCTACCTGCCTATTGTTCTAGGATCCAAGCTCAGTACATAACTGAAAACATGATATGAAGGCTGGCAACATTAACCCTGCTGTGTAGGAATTCCTTGCAGACAATGGCAGTGACTGGAAACAGACAGGCCGTGTATCCACAGCAGTGACCAGAGGAGAAATGACTGCTGGGAGGAGCACAGAGAGGACAAACGCCGTGATACATCAGCACAACAGGACTCCTTCATCTTCCTCAACCACAATAACAATAAAAGAATGGTACCGTAACTCTCCAATGGTTTGTCTTTACCGCCGATGGCACACTCTTCCATTGTTTTGCGAAACAGACAGATGCCCATGTTAGGTTGAGTAAGGATTACAGCCTCAATCACGTCTGCATGCTTGTATCCAGAATGACTTTTAGATTATGTTCTTGTACTATGGGGATTAAGAGGCGGGCATCAAAAATGGATTTTGCAAGCCTTTCTGGTTGCCAGGAGACTTAAACATTGAACCTGGAAGGTGTAATGGTCTGAGGACCTTAACACCCTTTCCACATTTGAATACACTTTTTTTTAGAAACATCAGCTTTGTTTGAATACCTGTTTTGACATCCAGATGCCATAGATTGAACTATATGTGTAAACCAAGATGTATGTATTGATGGTTATTGTATTATGGATGTGAGCTGGCAGGGTTTTTCTTGTGTTTTCTCTTTCTTTTTTCATATGTTCCCCATGTTGTTCTTTTTCTTTAATACATTTGCAGTAAGAGAATCAGTAACAATTGTTTACACCCCAAAATCCATCACTGTTCTGCATTAATCTGCAACAAAACAAAAATATTAAGTGCATACTTTAATACATGGTTTAATGCATATTTTTTCTCAAAATATGAATTTCACTGTGGGAGTTTGGGGCTCAAAATGTGTATTTTGCTACATTTAGCCTGCTGAGAAATGTTTCACAGCATTATGATAAATCAAATTCTTAGAGGGACATATATTCACATTTGAAATTATGGATTCATTCAAGGTAAAATGCACTTGTAGAAGATAATTATGTGCAAGAAAATTACCCTGGCCTTTTGACACCTGAGGTGTGTTTTCCCTATTCCACTGAGAGTCATTTGTTTTAACTGTTTATAATGCTGAATTTATTATTGCTGAAACCAGCTCTGGGATCTGCTGGTGAAGGACAAGTAATAAATATAATATCATCACCATCAGAAAGTGTGCATAACAATGCTTAAGTGAACATCTCATTCAAAAATGTGTTACATTGGGGAAATTTCCTTGCAAAAATGTGCCTATTGGGAGAAATATGCGCTAAAATCCTGGCAAATTTTCATGAAGGCATTTAACAAAATACACACACACGAAATGAGGCAGAATTGTGGTAGACTGAATTTAAGGTTGGAAAAATGAGAAGCTGAAGTTGACATACCTAACCATTCTTAGGGCATAAAGACATATGTAAGACGAGCCTGCAGGATCAGGATAATGGCCCGTCTAGTTCAGCATCCTTTTCTCACAATGGCCAACCAGGTGCCTGTGGGAAGCCCACAAGAGGACCCAAGTGCAGGAACACTCTTCCCTCCCTTCCAGCAACTAGTATTCAGAATCATTGCTACCTCTATGGAAGTAGAGCAGAGCCACCATGGCTAGTAGCCATTGATAGCCGCACCCTTTATGAATTGATCCAGTCCTCTTTTAAGGGCATCTGAGTTGATGGCCATCACTGCCTCCCATGGGAGCGAGTGCCATAGTTTAACTATGTACTTTGTGGAAAAGTTTTATCTGTCCTGAATCGTCCAGCCTCAGGCCCTCCAGGCCTCTTTCTCCAGCCCTTGAGATTCTCCCAGGTTTAGGACCACCTCCTTGGTCTTGTAATGAGGTGGAAGCTTACTGGGAAATGATATATAATGAATTGAAAAGGATGTTTAAAATAACGTTTGTAGAAAAACAACCCAAAAGCTTTTCTTTTGGGAATTATAGGGGCAGAACTACCCAAACTGTATAGAAACCTATGCTACTACAGCGGCAAGAATGTTACCTGCCCAAAATTGGAAAGAAGTCCCAGCAAAGGAAGAATGGATATAAAAACTTATGGAATATGCAGAAATGTCAAAACTTACTGGAAAAATAAGAAATCAAGATAACAAACTTTTTATAAAAGAATGGAAATAGTTTATTGAAAATTTGCGGATAAAATAAAAACAGATAAGAACATTGGCAGGATTATTGTAACAACCTGAAGTTTCATAAGAATATATATTTAAGGTAGATGAATAAATGAACAAATTAAGTTACCAATTTGAATATGCAAAATGAATATGCAAAAAAATGGAAGGAACTGCAGAAAGAGGGGGAAGGAAGTCAAGCTTTGAAATGTTAAAATGACTGTAAAATTATTGAAATGTATAAACCTGAAAATCATACATATATTTTTTTTTTAAAAAAAGGTTAGGACCACCCCCAGGCCACCATACATCTCTCTCCCCAGAACAAATCCTTTACTGTCCCTTCTCTACAGCCTATGCAAATGCTTACACCCTTGAATATTGATAATGCTTCTGGGCTTGCCTGTACAGTGGTACCTTGGGTTACAGACGCTTCAGGTTACAGACTCCGCTAACACAGAAATAGTATCTCGGGTTAAAAACTTTGCTTCAGAATGAGAACAGAAATCGCGCAGTGATGGTGTGGTGACAGCAGGCGGCCCCATTAGCTAAAGTGGTACCTCAGGTTAAGAACAGTTTGAGGTTAAGAATGGACCTCCAGAAGGAATTAAGTTCTTAACCTGAGGTACCACTGTACGGAGAATGATGCACGTGGTAAGGATGCTGTTGCAATCTCAAACTTCTGGATGGGTGAAATCTAGTCCATTGTAAAAAGGTAAGACTCACATCCCCCCCTTTTTTGTCTCAGGTCCAGCCTGCCGCCAGCATACAGCCCCCGGAAGATTGGCCATGATGGAATGCAGTCCTCAGGCTGAAAAAGTTTCCCCACATAATATCCTGTTTCCTTTTGTAAAAAGAAAGAAATGTCTTCAAGTATATCCAGAGTTTAGCCTGCAGTTTGACAAAACATCCTTATTGTGTATGGATTCCAGACCTACTTGTCCAACTCAATTACTGTTCCAATCTAGTCATGCTGATAGAATTTACAGAACAGCTTCTCTATTTTCCCACATTTTAATTCTGTTACACATTTGACTGTGAATTTATTCTGGTCGGGCAAATGATTGTGGGGCGAGGTGGGGAACCAACTGAACCAACCTGAAGAGAAGGAGAAAATAAATACTTTTTTCTTTTGCTCTTCCCTATTCCATAATATGGAATGGAATCGACCATGAATGAACAGGGATGATGGATAAGAAGTAGAGCTAAATAAGAAGGTAAAGGTAAAAGGACCCCTGACCGTTAGGTCCAGTTGCGGACGACTCTGGGGTTGCGGCGCTCATCTCGCTTTATTGGCCGAGGGAGCCGGCATACAGCTTTCAGGTCATGTGGCCAGAATGACTAAGCCGCTTCTGGCAAACCAGAGCAGAGCACGGAAACGCCATTTACCTTCCCGCCAGAGCGGTACCTATTTATCTACTTGCACTTCATGTTTTCGAACTGCTAGGTTGGCAGGAGCAGGAACCGAGCAACGGGAGTTCACCCCGTCGCTGGGATTTGAACCGCCGGCCTTCTGATTGGCAAGCCCTAGGCTCTGTGGTTTAACCCACAGCACTACCCACATCCCTGAAATAAGAAGAGTCAGATACAATAAGTAAACTAATGTTTGGCTCCTTAAACAAAGGAAAGGAGAAATTCATCAAACACATTGGTGCCTAGCTCTTGGTTTCAGGTAAATCCCCAAAGTGGCGTAAAATGAACAAAACTATATGCCTGCACGGCAAGGAAGAAGTTAATCATTTATAATTTGAGGCTATGGTCTGGTCTTGCCTCATTCTTCAACTCCTTTGTTTGGGATTAAAGTCCTGTTCCCATTGCATCCAGCCACCCAGAACCCCTTGCAAAAGGAAGCAAGAGATTTCTGACCCCTCTAGCAGATGTACCATGTAGCGAGTAATGCGGAATCTGTCACCCTATATATTTTTAGACCACGTGGAATTGATTAGAACTCAGGAGCTGCTCTACATCTGACCACGTCACTGCTTCTCGTGTTCACACTGAGTGATTATTATGGTTACAGTGCAAGGGACTTATGTACTAGACGCACAGGCCAGACACAAATCTCTCTGTATAAGAAAGTGATTGTTTTATGTGTGCTGACCACACTGTCCCAACTATAGGCTTGCCATACATCTGTCAAATTCCAAACATGCCAGGAAATTGAACATCTAAAATGGCGTCCGGAGGGGAGTTTTTGAATTTTAAGAGATATCAGGAATTTCCAGGACATATGGCAACCTGGGAGGTTTTTTTGTTTTCTGTCCCCCCCCCCATTTCCCTGGGTTTCTTTTTTTTGGGGGGGGTGGCAGTGAAAGTGATGAGAGGTCACTTCCCTTGGCCGGGGAGAGGGGCGAGAATGAGGAGGCGGGGGAGGGAGGACGCAATGCAGTGGGAAAGAAACATCAACAAGGAATCTTGTAGGCTGGTAAAGGGGGTTGCTGGTCCCGACTGTGTGTGTGACTGTGTTGCTGCAAGAGGAGAGGTGCAGGGAGAGGGGGAGCGAAAACAGCTGAGAGTATGTAAACACTGGCACCAACATCTGTTGGGAAAGGAATTCTGAGCAGGGTGGATTGTGTGTGTGTGTGCATTAAGCATTCTCTCTCTCTCTCTCTCTCTCTCTCTCTCTCTCTCTCAGGATAGCTCAGCAGGAGACTCCTAATCTCAAGGTTGTGTGTTTGAGTTCTGCATTATTATTATTATTATTATTATTATTATTATCCCTTGTGTTTAAAAATAATAATTTCATTTTGCAATATAGAATAGATAGTATTGACTGTCTTTGCATTATTCTTTTATTAAAGGGCCAACATGGTGACCTACAACTTTTCATTTAGGAAGCTTCTAAAGTTACTAGTTCTTCCAAACTCTGGGCCCTACCCACAAGATTATAATGTAGCCAACAGTATATTGTTGGAGCATTCGTTAGAAGTTTCTCCCTAATCTGGCCTAAGCACTTAGAGAAACCTGGCTTGCTATTGTGCTCAGTTTCTGTCTGTGAGCTTCCAGCAGGCATCTTGACCATCTCTCTGAGAACAGTATGCTGGTCTAGATGACCCTTTGGCCAGATCCAGCAGGACTCTTCTTATTCATCTCCACCCCCATTGTTCAGCCCGGACACTGAGATCCAGCGCTGAGGGCCTTCTGGCGGTTCCCTCATTGCGAGAAGCCAAGTTACAGGGAACCAGACAGAGGGCCTTCTCAGTAGTGGTGCCTGCACTGTGGAATGCCCACCCATCAGATGTCAAGGAAATAAGCAGCTATCCTATTTTTAAAAGACATCTGAGGGCAGCCCTGTTTAGGGAAGTTTTTAATATTTATTGCTGTATTAACTCAATTGGGAGCCGCCCAGAGTGGCTAAGGAAACTCAACCAGATGGACGGGGTATAAATAATAAATTACTATTATATTATTATTATCTTTTGGGAATGTTTCCCTTTTTCAGTCACATGCCTGGATCCAGTCATATTTTGCTTCTCTTCTGTATCCAGTTCTGCTTTATCTCATGACTGATTCCAATCCTGCTCTGATTCTTTTGAGATGAGTTTTAAAACAACGTTTTTGGATGTTTTTTGGAACATCCAAAGGCTGAAGTATGCATAAGTCCATTCTATGACAACCTTAAGCCGAAGATACGCAGAGCAGGGCTAAGTAGTTTTGTCATCAACCATCTCTTCCCCTTCTTCAGCAGCTGACAAATTTTATAGAAAATCCTACCCTGCATCAAAATTACTCAGGATTCTATATGATTTCATAAAAATCCCAAATGTCATTCAGCACAAGTGTTTAGCTTACATGCACATGGATGAGTGTCCCTTGTTCTTAATCCCAGATCAGTCTCTGCTGCCTGTAATTCACTGAGGGCAAGGCATGTGACACACTTTTGAGCCAATATTTTCTTTGTTGGGCCTCAGTCATTTCTCAGGTGTTCTTTCGGATGGGCTATCTCCTTAGCACACACACCCAACCCCTTAACTCTTAAGACAGCAAAATGTGAAAGGGTGAAGGCTACTGCCTGACAGAGTTTGATAGCAATGCCATCGTGTTTTCTAGAAAGCACCCTATGTTTTTCCTAGCCGTATAGGAGATAGAAATTCATTCTTCAGTACTTTCCACCTTCGTGCTTTGATACCTAAGATTTATTATGTTTTATTGAAGTTCTCAGGTATTATAGGCACTAACTCTATAGGGCTGAGGAGTCTTCAGGCCCCTCAAAGTCTGTTGGGATGGGGCTGATCTTGAGGGAGCAGATGAGGCCAAGCACGATCTCTCAGCCGTTCACCTGGTGCCTTTCTCATTACGGGGTGGCCAGGACTGTCTGGAACATCCCAGGGGCGAAAGAATGGCTCCCCTTCTCACCCCTGCCGCTGCACTGTCTCCCAACGGGGCACCGCCTCTGCTATATCTTCTGCTCCAGCTTCCGGAGAGGTATGAGCAGGGATTACAAGTCCCATCATGCCTCAGCCCCACCCATTCCTTCTGCATAGCTGACTTCCTTCAGGGCCAGCAGTGGTGAGGCCAGCGAGCCAGGAACCAAGTGCAGTGGTGTAGCTAGCTGCTGGGGTGCCTGGTGCAGGGGCGTGTCCTGCAGCTGGGGTCGGGGCAATCCACCCGTGGGGGCGGGGCAATCCGCCCATGGGGAAGGGCAAGACTCTCTGAAAATTAGAGCCTCTCCGCCACCTCTCCCTCAGCTGTAGCGAGTCTGAGGGAGAGGCAGTAGGCAGACGCAAGTCCCATGCTGCTGTTTCAGGCAGCACAGAACCTGAAGGGCACTTAAGTCACCACATCACTCCTAAAAAGTTTCGTGAGCCCAATTTTTTTTATAAAACTCATTTTGTCACACACATACCCCTCAGTGATGACCCCTGGGGTGGACCACAGCCCCCCACAGCCCCTTCCTCCGCCAATGGCCAAGTGCAACACTGTGCCACACAGCCGGGCTCTGTGCTCAGCCTGTTCCCGATGTGACAGGCACATGTGCAATCACACATGCATGACCCACCCACCCCAATGTTGGGCACTGCTCAACACCTCTGTCAGCTATCGTCGTGGAACAGTGCATAGAGAGATGTTCCCAATGTGAAAATGATACCGCTTTGCAAGGACCTTATCATGGTGGGGCGGGGGGGGGGGAATAAACATGAGTATCCTTAGTTTGTCTTGGGCAGAAAGCACAGTGCTTTATAGAATATTGTTGGCTGCCATTTTTTAAAATCCACTCATCTTTAGGCATAAATATAATGCATAGACCTACATTCCTTTTCTTTTTTTTATTCAACTTTTCCTCCAGATGGATTGAATATGGAGGGTGAGTTAAAATTTATGCTCTCAAAAAAAAAAAAAAATAATCACATACATACTGCATAAAGGAAATAGAAAATTATCTATGTGATTAAATTAGTGTTTGGTTGTAAGTCACTTGGGTTTTCCTGGACAAGACAAAGTGGCAGACAAATTTAATAAATAAATAATTGAATAAGTAGATGGATGACACGTACACACTTTCTATGCTGTTAATCAGCTTTTCTGGCTGCTATTCCAGTCAACTCATTGCTTGAGAAAACCACACACATTTCCAGCCATATATGCCTTTTTGACACACCCTTTACTCCAGTGTAAACAGTTTTGTTCATGTTACTTTCCTAGAGAACTGCACTGCAAAATTTATAGAAGTAGGGCTTTCAAAGCATGGGTGTCTTTCAGTTTTCAATTAGTTGCAGAAAGTGTGAGTTAGGTAGGTTTGCCTTTACAAGTGAACTGAACTGAATTCCTCTCCCATCCTAGCATGGAGCAGTAGCAGAGTGGAAAAACTAGCAGCAAAAGAGGTAAAAGGTTGGAACAATTTGAGTCTCCAGGGAAAAAAAAACATGAAACAGGTGAATATTCAGCACAGTTCTGAAATCTTATGGGAGTCGTGTATGAACTTGACTGAACCACCGCCGTCATCATAATTTATTACAGTCAAAGACCAGCTCGAAAATCACAACTGGGACAGATTTCACAAGAATAAAATGTACATGTAAAGCAGTGTACAACAAGAGCTTAAAGATTAAAATCTAAGATAAGTGCATATGCACATAAAGACCTAAATATTTGGGCTACCATACAAATTGGCCCTGCCAACCTGGAGGCCGACTTTGACTGTTTTCCTGAACCACCAGTTATTTGTCCCTTATGTAGTTTCTTTCTTCTTCTTTTTTAAAAATACATATTTATTCAGCTGAAGATACTTTGGTGATGTAAGCAACTTGGCAATTATCCAGCCTTGATTGTCAGCTATGGGAAGCAAAGAATTTCAAGCGCAAGCTTTTCCGAAGCTGATAGTGGAAAGCCCCAGATGTGCATGTGGTCTCTGGATGAGTTTTAATGGATTTTTTTGCCAGCAGAAGGAAAACCTTTAGTGCATTTTGGTGGTTTCCTGTTTTCACAATAATGCCTAGAGCACCTTGAGTATGGCAATGATATGTGAAGACATCGGCAGTCACTTTCTCATAGAAGGAATGCATTAGCACAGACACTTCTGTCATGGCCATATTGAAACATCGCTACTCTCTGATGGGTCATTTTGAATGGGAACTTTCAGGAAAAATTAAACAAAATGTGGAGGTTCATAGCTCTAAAATCCCAAGGAGTAATGAGATGCTTTATTTACAAATTATTTTATTTAGATTATGGACATACCACTATATATTTCAAATCCCCCCCAATGTATTTTTGTTGACATATTTCAAATCTCTGAGCAGTTCGCAACATCATAACATTGTAAATAAAAAAATAGAAAAATAGAAAAAAATAATCCACACTTAGATAAGATCACCTCCAAAAATCAATGTAAATGAGAAACATCTAACATGTGTTGTTGTTGTTGTTGTTGTTGTTTAGTCATTTAGTCATGTCCGACTCTCCGTGACCCCATGGACCAGAGCATGCCAGGCACTCCTGTCTTCCACTGCTTCCTGCAGTTTGGTCAAACTCATGCTGGTAGCTTTGAGAACACTATCCAACCATCTCGTCCTCTGTTGTCCCCTTCTCCTTGTGCCCTTCATCTTTCCCAACATCAGAGTCTTTTCCAGGGAGTCTTCTCTTCTCATGAGGTGGCCAAAGTATTGGAGCCTCAGCTTCACGATCTGTCCTTCCAGTGATCACTCAGGGCTTATTTCCTTAAGAATGGATAGGTTTGATCTTCTTGCAGTACATGGGACTCTCAACATGTAGGGACCGTAATAATTAGTAACAGACCAAAATATAGAAATATAGCAGAGACAACCAGCCCCACCCACATGCATCTATTAATAGGTAGCAGCACTCTCACTTCTGCTGCTATTGCTCCAAGATCACCCGAAGGTGGAGCAGAATAACACACTCCCCACCGATGGAGCACCCTGCTGTCACCAGGAAACACCCATAATTATCCCTACCCCAGGAAGAATTACACATGTCCCACACCCCTAGTGCTCCTTGCTCTCACCAGGGAGAACCCCTAAATACCCATGAATCAAAAGCAAAACAGCATAGTGCTCTCACCCTTGATATAACCCAAATGGGTGATCAGTATAAGCACTATGGGCTGGGAGTGTGCCTAACAAGCCTCCAACCATCTCCTTCAGCTTCTTCTGTTCAGGCTTGGCTGAAAGGTCTGTAGTCTTTTGGCTGAGATCCTTTGTGCTCTTGTTCTTCAGTTCACCCCAGGGGCTCACACCTCAAGCAAGCTGTGAGGCTTCATCCCATACATCCAGTCAAGTCATTTCCCTGGTTCTCCTTTCCAGTTCTCATGTATTTTTCTTAGTCATTATTAGATCTGGAAAAGCATGCGCCAACATAGATTTCCTTCAGAATACAGGCTAGATCCAGGGAATGGATCCTCAATACTTTCTCTCCTAGTTGGCCAGCTATACTATATCATCTTGACCATGTTGGTCTTGTCTTTTCTTTGAAGTCAACATTCTGGCTATCCATACAACATGGCAGATTCTGACATAATTAATCAGCAAGTACAGGCAGCTTTATGACAACCAGGACTTGTCGCCAAATTTGTCCCATATTGATCACATTTGCCATGTTATCAAAACGTTATACTTCCACAAACAGCCTCTGGCATGCTAGGATTGCATTGGGCAAAGCAGTGAACAGCTGATTCTGATTCCAGCCTAGACACACGAACATATCCCTTAAAATATCGCAGACCAGTCATGGACCCAGATGGCAAAAGATTGATGTTCTCCCCACCCCTTTACACTTTAAAATGTATATGAACGATTTAACATCTGCAGTGTGTCTGTGCTTCATTTTTGTGTGCAGTGATGACCTCATCCTCTAGGTTGCCTTTTTTTGGTACCTAACCATCATAGAGTTTTAATAAACCTGAGCTCACTGAGTAATCACATCTGGATTGCTGCATGTCAAGAGCAGCACTTGCGGGTGGGGTGGAGGGAGGAGAAGAAAGGGACCAGGCCATAGCTCTACAAATCAAATGTTATGGTACATGAAGTAGTTTTGAGGTGGGAGATGACTATATGTTCCAGATGTTATGCAAATACACTTTTTACAAGCACCTACTGTGAATTCTGAAAAGAATTAGCATTCAAACGTTACTGATGCTAAAACAGAAATGGGGGGGGGGGTGTAGGATGGAAATCCCTACAGTATCCCAGAAGACCAGGAGTCTCTCTGCACCACTTTCTGAAACTATGCTCTCCTTGTCTTCTCCTAGACTGAATGGATTCACCTAAATGCCATGCCCTCCAGCCTTGCTGCTGTGAAATAGAAGAATGCAATGTCATATGCCACTGAAAGCTCCAGGAGAATCAACAGGGTTGCATTTACCTGTCCATTTCTGGTACAAATTATCCATCAGGGCAGGGATAGCCAAGATGACTAGCCCTCCAGATGTTGGACCACAACTCCCATCATCCCTGAATTGGCCATGCTGCTTGGGACTTGAGAGCTATGGTGTGGAGAGCACCACACAGGCTATCTCTGCACTAAGGTAGACAAGGTCAGTTTGGTCGATAAGCTAGGCCACAATTTTGACTGAAATGGCTCCAGGTGATTATATAAAGGGTCCACTCCCCAGTCTTGCTGCTCCTCCAAAAGATATTATGTATTATACATCAAAATGACAGAACAAGCATGGCATTTTCATGAACCAGCATGGCTTGCTCTCTCGCTCTCCTCAGATGAATGTTTATTCAACTGCAGTGGTATGCACAACATTTCTGTAATTTTATTCCATGGCTATTAAACTTGACTTTATTGAGAACTGCTATTCATTTGGTTTTCAGACCACCACATTTTCTGACCTTGTAGACATCATGAAGGAGAACACTTAAAAAAAAAGGAAAAAAAGAATTAACAGTATTAGGATTTATGTTATGGGGTGTGTGTGTGTGTGTGTGTGTTACAATTTCATCTGGAACACTTCCAAAAGGGTCCTGAGGAACTGGCACAGTGAAGTAGGGCTTGCATTTTGCTTCTGTGCTTTGGGACGGAGGTCCAAGTTCCCACTCAGCTGAATGAGCAAAAGGGTCACTAAACATAGCAGGGCTGGCCGGCCACATTTTGAAATGAAATGATGTACACAGTTAATATCTAAAGAAGGGCTGAGGAACTTTTGCCCCACCCCCAACGTTGCTGAACTACAACTCCCACCAGTCCCAGCATGCATGGCCAGTTTCAAGAAAGCAATCCAAAACGTCACCCAAGATAAGTAGAAATGGGCACTGAAACAAACTGAAATTGGTAAATATATTAAGCCCTGTCCTTCAAATACTTATTTCCAAGGCAGCTAACCAACTAAGCATAAAACTATAAACAATACAATACAAAATGAAAATGACAGCTGAACTGCATAAAACAGCTAATGTAAACACATTGCCAGAGTTATAAGTCAAGAGCAACATAAAACATTACAGCAGTTAAAACGCCTGGGATTTTTTTTTAAAGGTCTTCAACAGGCATCAACAATATGTGAGTATACCAGGAAGGAACTTAGAGTAGTTCCTCTGCTTTGCCTGGGTTCAAATCTTGACATCTCCAGGTAAGTTTGGGAAATTTTCCTGTCAGAAACCATGGATAGGCACTGCCAATCAGAGTAGACAATATTGAGTTAGTTGGACTGTTGGTCTGACTCAGTGCACAGCAGCTTCCTGTGTTCCTATTAACCCAGATGAAAATGCACACTTTTTTTCTAAGCATAGCTTTTTGAGACAGTGCTCTATAAGGCATCTTCCTATCCTCTTATGTGCACCCCAGGTGCCCCCTCCCCTCATTCCAGAGGCCTCTCCTCAATGACATCAGGTAGCAACTGGAGCCAGCAGAGGGACTCCATAAATGACTCCTGCGCATGGACAGACTGATATGGGAGCCAGCCTTCCTTCAGATGAATATGAATAGCTCTTTGTAAGTCAGCCACGGGCAGCAGATACTAAAGGGTGTGTGTGTGTAGAAAGCTTCAGGAAGGTGTTGGAGGAGAGAGGTCTATGTGCCATGCCTTGTGATCCACCCAGCCAGTCTCAGGTGTGATGGAGGATGTTGTCCTTGTGGTGGAATTGAAGTAACATTCAAGTCCAGGGTGTGCATGCCATCTTGTCTTTCTCAGGCAGCAAATTGGGCTAGGCCTTGTAATGGCTTACTTGAACTTTGCTTCAGTCTGAGGCTGGTCCACTAGAATTCAGTGTTTCACCAAGCTAAGCCTGCCCCCACTTGCCCTCTCTTTACTTACAACCATTTCAAGGAGAAGCAGGCACTGTCATCTCCCTCTTCTTTAATAACGCACTTGCCTTTTTAGAACTGAGGGGGGAGGGGGAGGAGGTGGACAAAACCCAAATTGGCTTTGCCTATCCTTTGCTCTGGCTCCACCTAGTGTTGGCCTCCATGCCTTGTACCCTACCAGTCTCAACTGGCATCTACCTCCTATGCTTGCCTTTCCGTCCCAATATGAGGTACCCAGGATGCTTTACCACAGATCAAAAATGTCAATAATAGTAATAATAATAATAATTTATTATTATACCCCGCCTGACTGGGCTTCCCCAGCCACTCTGGGCGGCTTCCAACAAAATATTAAAATACAGTAATGTATCAAACATTAAAAGCTTCCCTAAACAGGGCTGCCTTCAGATGTCTTCTAAAAGTCTGGTAGTTGTTGTTCTCTTTGACATCTGGTGGGAGGGTGTACCACAGGGCGGGTGCCACTACTGAGAAGGTTCCCTGTAACTTGGCTTCTCGCAGTGAGGGAACCACCAGAAGGCCATCGGCGCTGGACCTCAGTGTCCGGGTAGAATGATGGGGGGGGGGGAGAGACTCTCCTTCAGATATACTGGACTGAGGTCGTTTAGGGCTTTAAAGGTCAGCACCAACACTTTGAATTGTGCTTGGAAACGTACCGGGAGCCAATGTAGGTCTTTCAAGACCAGTGTTATGTGGTCTCGGCAGCCGCTCCCAGTCACCAGTCTAGCTGCCGCATTCTGGATTAGTTGTAGTTTCCGGGTCACCTTCAAAGGTAGCCCCACATAAAGTGCATTGCAGTAGTCCAAGCGAGAGATAACCAGAGCATGCACCATTCTGGTGAGGCAGTCCGTGGGCAGATAGGGTCTCAGCCTGCGTACCAGATGGAGCTGGTAAACAGCTGCCCTGGACACAGAATTGACCTGTGCCTCCATGGACACCTGTGAGTCCAGAATGACTCCCAGGCTGCGCACCTGGTCCTTCAGGGGCACAGTTACCCCATTCAGGGCCAGGGAGTCCTCCACACCAGCCCGCCCCCTGTCCCCCCAAAACAGTACTTCTGTCTTGTCAGGATTTAATCTCAATCTGTTAGCCACCATCCATATGCTGCTGTTTTAGTTTGTGTTTGACTTGACACAAAGCAGCAGCTATTAACAGTCAAATAAAATCAGCAGAGAAGATCAGGTCAAACTTCCACAGTGACAACAACTGAAGCAGCCAATACGGCAAAAGGCTTGCAAGAAGTCTTCAGTCTGACACCTGGATCCCTCAGGGAACTGAGCATCCAAAGCTTGGAGACTGCAAGAGAGAAAGCTCTGTCTTGAGTACCTGGAAGCCATGTCAGATATTGGCAGGACACACAACGGGGGGAAATCATACTCTTCTAGTTTTAGGCATTTGGAAATGTCTCAGTTCTCACACAACGATTCAACCTACCTATTTGTCAATAACAGAAAGATAATAGTTGGCATATGGATGGGCATGGAGCAGCTTTCTCCAGCATGGTGCCTTCGAGATGTTTTGAACTATTTATTTTATTTATTTCATAAAAAATTATGTACTGCTTGATTGTAGAAAAAACCCCAACACAGTTTACAAAGATGATAATACAATAAAATAATCTCTAAAAGATTTACAACTATAATTTAAAACACAGAGAAGGTTAAAACCGCAATAAAATAGACTAAAACAAATTAAAAGTCATACCAACTTTCTAAGCGTCTGGGTAGGCTTGTCTAAATAAGAATGTCTGGCTGGGGATGATGGGAGTTGTAGTTCAAAACCTTAGGATGACACCAGGTTGGCAAAGACTTGTATAGAGGAACAATAATACAGTTGAAATATACTCCGAGTCGAGAGTGGATTTCATGCTCTTTATTCAGCTCATAGTGGTGAGGAGGAATGAAAGTTTCCCCAAAGTATCTGCTGTATATACATTGTTTTTACACAACGGGTTGCACGTGATTGGCTAATTCCGGAATTCTCCTGTAGGCCAATCAGGTTGTGGATTCACTTCCACCTGGAGCTGGATTGGGTGTCTCCTGCAGACCAATCATACTGCTGCATTGTTCTAGGACCAATCAGATTGCTGCATTTTGGATCCTATTCAACTCAGTACATAACACCAGTAAAGCAGGTAAGGGCAGGGGAACAACCCAGGTTTATTGTTAGGAAATCATGTGGATAAGCTTAAGAAATGCTATGCTTAAATATATTACATTATGCTGAAAAATACAGTTTCTAGTCCTTAAGAACATTTTTGTCACAAGTAGTTTGTAGCTTGGTCTTCTACATGCTTACTTCAGAATATGTCCAACTAATGTTTTAAAAACTCCAATGCCCTTCTCAGAAAATGATTATGAAAGAAGAGAAGGGCTCCATTTCCTGTTCTGTCCTATTCGATAAAGTTGCAATGCTTTTCATGAGTAAATAAAATTTAAAAACAATAAGCATACTTTCCCTCCTTTGAAATTGATTCCCATCCTTCTGCCTAATTGCTATCAACATTGTAATGGAAATCATATTGCAATATTGATTAACAGTGGTTGCATTTTCCAATTATTTCTCTAATGAGTTAAGTGGCAATGACCCAGAAAATGGACTAAGACCTGACTACAGACTAACGTTAATTTGGTTTAAATTGTTATCCCCCCCCCTCTTCCAGCAAATAATGATGAGAGATGCCTACTGTTAATTAATCAAAAAACTTCTCAAAATAGAGTTCACCAGGTGGAAATAATTAGGCTTTAATTGTGTCTTGTTTATTACTCTTCAGAGATGTAAACAAGAAAAGCTGGGTTCGTTTGACAGTCGTTACTAAAAAGCTTCGTAATAAATAAATCAGAGGCACCAGTGTTGTGATTATGTCATGAATATTTGTTCTTCTGCATTTGTTCTGTGAGTCAGTTTGACAGGTGAAGAACTGGTAATTTCCCTTTAGAATTAAAATATCAGATCAGCAGGTGGGAACATTTGCCTTTTGTTTCATTCTCTTCCCTTTTTGTTGATTGTTTTCAAATTGCTTAACTGACTGGCAGAAAGATACAACTCGTTGTCAGATGGAATAACTTTTAATGATGGAATTCACAGACAATGAAGAAATTTCGGTTGCACCTGCATTTTGATTTGAACAAAGGTACTTGAAATTTGGGAGGAGGAAAAACCCAACAAATGCCCAATCTTCACAACTGTCTACTTTAAGATAGTTTCACTTTCCTCTGTTCACTCATTTCATCATATTAATAGGGGTCTTTTCCCATTCTTTCCTTGCCAGCATACATTTAGTTGAGAATAACAGGCAGTATGAGAGATAAAACTTGGATCAACTGAAAGAATGGCTAAGGAGGAAATTGTGCAAGCATGAACACAATCCCATCATAATTAAGCACCTTGAAGTTCCCTTTACTTTAGCAGAATAATTTATCCACCTAGAGATCCATTGACTGTAAGGTGAGGTGGAAGCATAATGCTTACTTTTGCAGCTTTTGGTGGAAAGTTTTCTGAGTACCTTGTAAAGCAGGGGTAGGGAACCTGTGGTATTCCGGATATTATTGCACAACAATTCCCATCATGCCTGACTGCTGGTCATGCAGACTGGGGCTAATGGGAGCCGGAGTCCAAAGGGTTGCCATACCTTTCATCAAGAACAGAAATCTAGAGCTTCCATAAGAAAGGGACCATTGAACAGTAAGGATGAGCACTGAGGAATGGGGTAGTCAGCCAGGAGTCACAATTATACAACTGCCAGAATGGAAGGCAGCAGAGTGTGAAGGAAGATGTGTCAGGAGGCATGTTGTCGTATAGAGAACGTTTAAGGCATGGAAAGGACTCGGAATGACATCTGTAAACAAAAGGAGGGGGAGCCTAGCATAGTGATGGGCAACTTTGGTCTCTTTCAGTTTTTCATTTTTCCAATCCCTTATTCAGTTATTCATATTTCCACATTATTATTTTTATTGATGTTGTTGTTTGGCCAATTTCTCCTCCTCTTCTTCTTCTTCTTCTTCTTCTTCTTCTTCTTATTCTTATTAATTATATTATTATAACATTATTATTTTCTCCAATTAGGTTTGCCAGCTAGTCTGAATTTCTCCCTCAACCATTGGTAAGCAGGCAAATGTTTGAGGAAGTTTATTTTATCCAGATTGTCACAGTGCAGAGGTCCCCAGTCTGGGGTGGGAAACCTGTGACCCTCCAGATGTTGCCCTTTAATCCTCATCCTGGAATGATCACAGAATATCAGTTAGCAATATGCAACGGATTATTATGAGCTTTACAATGCGTTTTCCTGATTTATTATTATGAGCTTTACAATGTGTTTTCCTGATTTTTTTTAAAAAAATGTGTCTAGATCCAGCCAGAGTAGTTGTTGCTTTTCTTTGTTGGGCGTGGGGAAATCAATTAGCTACTGCTAATAAGGAAAGCCTGCTCTTGAGAAAATGTCACTTTCCTTTGAGAGATTTGGTGACATGATGCTTCCCTTCTCTGCCCACAAATGGCGTAGAGCATAAGAGCCAACTCCTAGGGGCCAAGACCATTTCGCCTTCCCAATAAAATATTTGAGGGGGCCACACCCACCCTCCCCCAAGTTGATGGGCATTGTTATGCAAATGATGTGTGTGCTCCACATCTTGCGATCGATTATGTGGGGCAAGGCTTACCTGCCCCTCCCCTCAATATTTTATTTAAGTTGGCAGCCCTGAGGTAGAGCATCTGAAGAGGCCATCAAAATCAGACTTCCATGTTGTTATCCCAGGGGTGCAGAAAGCTGTCTTATACCGAGTCAGGTGACTGGTCCATCTACCTCAATATCATCTGCAGTATGCTCTCCAAGACTTGAAGCAGGAGTCTCTAGCCTTAGCAGATATTCCAGCCCTGAACTACAGCACTTTCCATCTCTTGTCAGGTGGGGAAGTCATGCACACCCACAGCTGCCACATGTGCCTGCATCCATGTAGCTTTGTAAAGAAAACTGTATTGAAAAGTGAGTGGGGAGCTGGACTCGGTCCACCTCACTCTCCCTTCCCTGCCAAGCACTTGATTGGCAGGTTTTTGGCTTTCTTTGCATGGATCCCTGGATGACGTCATGCTGGTCACTCACATGCTCTGTTAGAGTGCAGCCCTGATCTAATGGATTTATTTTTAAATGTTGTGTATTTTGCTTTATTTCTTACGCACTGTTTACCCCAACCTTTGCCAACAAAGGTCCGTATAGTTAAAGCTATGGTTTTCCCAGTAGTGATGTATGAAAGTGAGAGCTGGGCCATAAAGAAGGCTAATCGCCGAAAAATTGATACTTTTGAATTATCATACTGGAGCAGACTCTTGAGAGTCCCATGGACTGCAAGAAGATCAAACCTATCCATTCTGAAGGAAATCAGCCCTGAGTGCTCACTGGAAGGACAGATCCTGAAGCTGAGGCTCCAATACTTTGGCCACCTCATGAGAAGAGAAGACTCCCTGGAAAAGACCCTGATGTTGGGAAAGATGGAGGGCACAAAGAGAAGGGGACGACAAAGGATGAGATGGTTGGGCAGTGTTCTCGAAGCTACCAGCATGAGTTTGACCAAACTGCGGGAGGCAGTGGAAGACAGGAGTGGCTGGCGTGCTCTGGTCCATGGGGTCACGAAGAGTCGGACACGACTAAACGACTAAACAACAACAACACTGTTTACCCCCAGAGTGAGTGAGAATAACAAAAGATATAGCTATGAAACCATTGCAGCTACCAAACAATAAAAGGGGGAAATGATTAAAAACAGTTCCATATAAAAAACAGTTTAGAACAATTCCGTATATATATATATATATATATATATATGCAGGTTTTGGTGTCTTCGGGTGTCTTCCCGTGTAAGAGTTGGGGTGTCTAGGCGACGTTTCGACGAGGTCTCACTCGTCATCTTCAGGCTGGTGCTTACGGCTTCTTGTTACTGGAACAGAGCAGGATCTCAGTGTTTGAGTTCCTATAAATACTGTTGAGGGGGTGTGGTGTATTCTGGGCAGAGAGGAAGTTCCCAGGATAGTGTGACTTTTCTTCTTTTGTTCCTTAATTACTTGAGGGATATCTTGAGTGATTTCTTGAGTGATATTCTGAGTACCACTTAGGAGGGTCATTAAGAGTGGATTAGTTGCTAAAGCTTTCGTGTCTTGACCTCTTGAGCTTGTGAAGAGTTTTTCTGAGAGGATGGCTGTACTGCACTTAGTTGTGTTCTGGCTTGGCTTCGTGTATAGGGGCGAGCTGTGGTTTTGTGCCCTGTGCCAGTCAGATCTGTGTAGGGATTGCAGGGGGGTGTAGCATCCGGAGGTGCCACTATGGTTTGGCTACTGGATGGTGTCTGTAATTTATCTGTGGAGAGGGTCTGGGTTTGGGTCTGGTGTGGTTGATTGGTGATGGTGTTCTGTGGTTCTGGTGTTCTGGTGTTCTGTGTGCCTCTGGTTCTGGTGTCGGTTTTTGTGGGGAGGGCTAATTTCCAGATACTGGAAATAATTGTGGGGAGGGCTAATTTCCAGACTCTGGAAATTAGCCCTCCCCACAAAAACCGACACCAGAACCAGAGGCACACAGAACACCATCACCAATCAACCACACCAGACCCAAACCCAGACCCTCTCCACAGATAAATTACAGACACCATCCAGTAGCCAAACCATAGTGGCACCTCCGGATGCTACACCCCCCTGCAATCCCTACACAGATCTGACTGGCACAGGGCACAAAACCACAGCTCGCCCCTATACACGAAGCCAAGCCAGAACACAACTAAGTGCAGTACAGCCATCCTCTCAGAAAAACTCTTCACAAGCTCAAGAGGTCAAGACACGAAAGCTTTAGCAACTAATCCACTCTTAATGACCCTCCTAAGTGGTACTCAGAATATCACTCAAGAAATCACTCAAGATATCCCTCAAGTAATTAAGGAACAAAAGAAGAAAAGTCACACTATCCTGGGAACTTCCTCTCTGCCCAGAATACACCACACCCCCTCAACAGTATTTATAGGAACTCAAACACTGAGATCCTGCTCTGTTCCAGTAACAAGAAGCCGTAAGCACCAGCCTGAAGATGACGAGTGAGACCTCGTCGAAACGTCGCCTAGACACCCCAACTCTTACACGGGAAGACACCCGAAGACACCAAAACCTGCATTCCTGTACCCGTGAAAATCTACGAAAGCATATATATATATATATATATATATATATATATATATATATATATATATATAATCTACATCTTTAAAGTCACATTATATCTGTACACTACTTTCCAAAGTACCCAAAATCGTATGAAAGCAACGAATGCTAGAAGTTTTAAAGACGGATAGGCTTCTGTCTTTTTAATCTGCTGCAATCATTTTAGGGGGAGGACTGAGAGAAGAATAATACATTTTTTTATTTAAAAAATGTATCTTATTTTAAAGGGGGGGGGATTGCAGCATGCTCCTTTGGCCAGTTACAAATTCTTTCTGAAGTCTGTTTTGATAATTCATGGGGAATCACACTGCCTTGGAATTATTGTTTGAAACATGCATGAAGGTACATTTTATTCTCAAAAAGTAGTGAAGATAATACTGAAATATATGACTGAGCCTATACGAAGGACCCCCTGCTGATTTCTGACACAGGTATATATAATTCCTTGACATAGCATTCGGTAGCTACATTTAATAATAAGATCACTCACTTTTTATTGTTTTCTCCTTGATTTCCCCCTTCTCCTTTATTTTATGCTTTCATCAATCTGAGCCAAAGATTGGAAATGGGAGGGGGGCCCCGCGCTCTGCATTGATGCAAGCTTTGAGTTCTAGATTAAAATGTAACAAGCAACATTCCGATCATTATTTTTCTTAACCACCAAATTAGAGAAACTGAAATTGGAACTGATTTTACACTTTCCTATCATAATATTTTTATGAGTGAAATTGGACCAACAGCCACTCAATGGGAGGGAAGGCAACCCGGGAGCCTGGCTGCTAGCAGAGATATTTATGAGGGGCTGCTGTTTTGCTTGGAGTGCAAGGAGAATTTGGGGCGTTTGAAAAAAAGAAAGAAAAGAAAAACCTGCACAAGGATCTTTTTGTCGTGCTAGTGATACTTTCGCCCCAAGGTAATGAGGAGCTTATTTCTACAAAGGATGGGTTGACGTAGTGCTAATTTTTGCCTCTGACCCACTTGTAATCCTATATCATACTATTATGTTGCTTGAACAAGAAGTGTCTATGTAAGTTGTTAGATTTTTTGGAGATGAGTTTTGCAGGTCTCGGAGAATAGGAATGCGTGATCCTGAGCCAAAGTCTGACTTGCTCATATTTCTGCTGGTGGCAGCAGGACTTTCCATTGCTCAAACATGGAAGGATTTGCAGGGGGCGTCTATGGACTTACAGTATTAGAATGCTTGTTAATTGGCTCTTGCCGAGAAGGAAACTCACAATATGAAAGTCTTAAAAGGAACATCAAAAACCAGACAGATTTCATATGGCAACGAAACCAAAAATTAAACACACACTGCCACAATTGTCTTTGCAGATTTGGATATAATAACCCTGTGAAATAGGGGCTTTTTGTCAATTTTTTAAAAAGTTGTTTAAAATTGTTTTTAATCTTGTTTTTCATGCTGTAACCTGGCCTGGGACTTTAGGGTAAAGGACAGGTAATAAATAAAATCCTCATCGTATCACGTGGCTGGAATGGTCCATTTGCCAGTTTCCAATTGGCCTCCTGGACATCATGTACCTTTTTACGTACCTTTGTACTGTATGGATCAAAAAAGAACAATTATATAGCAATACAACCTGATATCACTAGGGGTATAAGGGTGGAAACTATCGATTTGATGTAATCCCTGCTATTTTTTGTATATTTATTATATCCATAAAAACCTTTATTATTATTATTATTTTTAAAAAGCAGTGGTAGCAGAGTCAGTAAAAAAAATAATCAACAGCCCATAATTATAATCAAATAGGCTCCCCCCCCCAAAAAAAACCCCACCCAATCAGATAAAAACAGGAAGAACATAGATCAGTCATTAAAAGCCCTGGCAATAAAGTGGCCTGAACAAATGCCTCTGGAGGTCCTGAAGTAAGTCATGCTAAGAGTAGATCGAATGGAATCAATGGGCTTAAGTTAGTCACACCAAGTGATTTCAATGAGTCTTCTCTGAATATGTCTAAGTTGGATTCAAGACCTTGTTTGTGACTCTCAAAGCTGCCTAGGGCGAGTGCTTCACAGACAAAGCACCACCTCTCAAGAGGTCATTGCCGCCCACTTCACCTAAAAACAGAAAAACATAAGAAGAGCTTTCTGCATCATGCCAATGGCCCATCTAGTCCAGCGTCCTGTTCTCATAGTGGCCAACCAGATACCCATGGGAAACCTGCAAAGCAAGATTTGAGCACAAGAGCACTCTCCCCTCTTCTGCCCCTAAGGCTTGCCGATCAGAAGGTCGGCGGTTTGAATCCCCGCGACGGGGTGAGCTCCTGTTGTTCGGTCCCTGCTCCTGCCAACCTAGCAGTTCGAAAGCACGCCAAAGTGCAACTAGATAAGTAGGTACCGCTCCAGCGGGAAGGTAAACGGTGTTTCTGTGCGCTGCTCTGATTCGCCAGAAGCGGCTTAGTCATGCTGGTCACATGACAATTTGCTACGCAGTAGGCAAAAACTAAATGGTCCCAGCCAATCAGCCAAATGGACAAAATTCCTATCAGGCCCTTTCCCCAAAAACGAATGACCCTATGACAGGCATAGCAAAGTCAAACAAGAACAAACCCTAAAATTAGGGAGGGTGGAAGAGTGATCCGATGCGCGCAGCGAAAAGAGGAAGCTCGATGCACGCAGGGAATGTATAGCCTCTAGGCTGTCAATCAAAACTGGCAACATCAATATATCCCCAACAACTCCGGAGAGCCCAATCACTTTCGTGGCCAACCAATTGAACCTGCCCAACAACAGAAGGATGACTTGTAAGACCCCACTGCAACACGTGCTCTCCATGAAGGAGAACACGCTTTCACGTTCTCCATGTCATGCATACTTTTTCAAACTCCTATCATGCCATCTCTTACTCGCTCAAGCCCAGTTTCTCTTTCCTTAATCTACACATTTGCCAAACACTAATCTATGCACACATTTGTCACTGAAAACCTGTGTTTGTCGCCTTTTTATTTAAATAACTTATGCAAGCATAATCACATAATCACTGCTGTTTATTTTGTGAGGTCCAACTGCATTTTGCTTAGATTATGTTTCAGTCCCCAGGACTTACCCTCTTTCTACCATACTTAATAGAAGTATGATTCATAAGCCATATCTATAGATATACACGCAAATGATGGAAAATGTGCACGTTATTTTAATCTTACACCTTGACTGTGCCTCAGCACAATTGATTGACTGATTGAGCAATAGATGGATTTCAGATATTTAAAGCCTACATTTAAAATATAATATTCAAGGCGACCCACAGTATGTTCTCCATGAACACAAAACACTCTCTGATACCTCATGAACAATTCCAGAGGGGTAGCCATACCCGTCTGCTGCAGGAAAAACAGCAACCAAGTCTCTTGTGCCACTCTAAAGAGTGACAGATTTATGGTGGCATAAACATTTCATGGACTAGATAGTGATGATTTTATTATGATGCCTCCCTGTCTGAGGTCAGTTTGTGTGGCAAAATAAAAGTCCAGCCTCTAGACCACTACCTCGAAAATCGAGTGGATTCTGAAATGATTTGGTTCAGCTATCCCTCTTCTAAAGCTCATATAGAAGTAGCAAACTTTTTCTGTTATGTACTGCTTTGCTCTGCTCTGCTTAAAATGGAGACTCTGAGCAGGAGAATCAGGTGTGAATGGTACTTACTTGGCCAGAAAAAAAATAGCTGATTCTTTAATTACCAATAAACACAAGCATATAACTGGCTCTGATCTTATAGATTATAGTCCTACAGAAAGGATCATTAATTTTTATTTAAGCAAGCAGGCACAGTGGTGAAAGTCACTTGAAGCACAGAGACTTCATTTTCAGCACAGTTCTTTTTATTTACATGATGGTCCTTGGCAAATACTCACCATCCCACAAATTATTATGGTCTCCACAGAAGGCCAACTCCACAGAGGGTCAGATGCTCACCGTCCCTCTACTTATGTTTGTCTCCACAGTGGGTCAACTCCTTAACTGTGCTAGCCAAAGTAGTGTGATGGGCAAGATAAACTGGCCAAAGTCAATATGACTTGTGATACAGGATGCGTTATGAAGCATCATATAAATCTTGCTTTTGGTAGAGATGACTATTACAAACATGGTAGCTGGGTTATTATTGCTGTGATTAAAAGCAGATGAAAGGAGACTTGTGTCAGAATTATATGAATGCATTTGGTTAAACAGCATTTGCTGGATCCCTTGATCCAAATGCAGGGCAAGCACACTTTCCAGTAAGAAAGAGCCCCAGCAAAAACCTTCTTTAAAAAAAGAATAATCACAAAACATGCAGCAAATTGAAGTCTGGGAATTTAGGCTGTTAAACCTTTTAAATAGCCTGAGTCGCTTACAGCACTTACCTTTCCTATCTGCTTTTGAAATGAACAGACCACAAAGTTTGATAAGTTTAGATGGCTTTTACTTACCAAATTCTAAAGGTCAGATTCATGCATCTTTCATACAGCAGCTAGGAAAACACAGGTTTACAAAATACGGTAAAATGTTTCTACATTTTTGGTCTAGAAACACAAAAATGGCTAGTAAGCCATTCATGTGGTTTTAGCCTGGAGGCCCAGGTCAGACCTCCATTCTTTATGATGTTCCTATATTAGAATGAGAGTTAACAAAGAAGCTTCACTTCCTTCACAGGAGGTGAGGGGGCATGATCAAACAAGTCTAGAAACAACAGCTTATTCTGTGGTCTTAACCCCTTCATGCATTAACTAGAGATGGAAATTTACCCCTCAACTTTCAAAGTTTGTTTTTCTTGTCACTGTTAACTCTAGAGACTAGAATTGTGCACAAAAAGACTCTCCAAATTCTCCATCCTATTTTTGGGCAGAGAAACTGGTGAGACATTCATTGAATTTCCTCAGGACAGTGTGGAGTAAGATAAGATAAACTTTATTTGCATTAGCCAACGGCCATAGCAACATAAAGCAAGCATTAAATACAAATAAAAAGACAACAATGGGTAAAAAGGACAATCAAATGATCAAGTGTACAGAGAAATTCTTAACCAGTATCTTAACCAGGGACATGGGTGGCGCTGTGGGTTAAACCACGGAGCCTAGGACTTGCTGATCAGGTCGGCGGTTTGAATCCCCGCGACAGGATGAGCTCCCGTTGCCTGCTCCCAGCTCCTGCCAACCTAGCAGTTCGAAAGCATGTCAAAGTGCAAGTAGATAAATTGGTACTGCTCCAGCGGGAAGGTAAACGGTGTTTCCGTGCGCTGCTCTGGTTCGCCAGAAGCGGCTTCGTCATGCTGGCCACATGACCCGGAAGCTGTACGCCGGCTCCCTCGGCCAACAAAGCGAGATGAGCACCGCAACCCCAGAGTCGGTCACGACTGGACCTAATGGTCAGGGGTCCCTTTACCTTTTCCTGTGGGTGGGGCCTATATAAGCAGTGGCGGGAGCACAGCTTCTCACTCGTCCACCTGCTCCTGTCAAAGGGCAAGAGCAGCAATTGTGTTGGCAGCCTAGCTAACATTTTGTGTCTTTCACAATGTCCCTGACCTAACAGCATTCCAGGGAACTGTGGGAAGAAAATGGCATCCACCATAAAAAAGAAGACGTTTGTGAGTATTTGTTAAAATTCTGCAACATAGCCTTCTGTTTCAAGAGGATAGAGAAAAAGAGTAATATGTGACTTTCCCCCCAGAAAAAATGTATACTGGGAAATTTCATCTCATTCTGAGAGCACTCATATACAGTGGTGCCTCGCAAGACGAAATTAATCCGTTCCGCAATTCTCTTCGTCTTGCGGTTTTTTCGTCTTGCGATGCACGGTTTCCCATAGGAATGCATTGAAAATCAATTAATGCGTTCCTAGGGAAACCACCTTCAGGCCAGGTCCGGGGACAGTCTGTCCCCGGACCTCTTCTGAAGGCTGGGGGGGGGGGGAACAACGGCTTTTCTTCCCACCCCCAGCATTTTAAAAAACCCTGGGACAGCGGAGGACTTCTCCGCTGTGCGGGGCTATCTTAAAATGCTGGCGGGCGGCATTTTAAAATCGCCCCGGACAGCGGAGGACTTCTCCGCTGTCCGGGGCGATTTAAAAGCCCCTGGGAAGGCAGGCAGGGGGGACAAAGACTTTCGCCCCCTGCCCGCCTTCAGAAGGTGTTCCCGCCCCCCCGCCCCGCTTCGGAACATCGTTCCGAAGTGGGGCGGCTGGGGCAGCTGTTCCCACCCCACCTCCCCCCTTCGGAACATCGTTCCGAAGTGGGGCGGCTGGGGCAGCTGTTCCCGCCCCACCTCCCCCCTTCGGAACATCGTTCCGAAGTGGGGCGGCTGGGGCAGCTGTTCCCGCCCCACCTCCCCCCTTCGGAACATCGTTCCGAAGTGGGGCGGCTGGGGCAGCTGTTCCCGCCCCACCTCCCCCCTTCGGAACATCGTTCCGAAGTGGGGCGGATGGGGCAGATGTTCCCGCCCCCCTCCCCCCTTCGGAACATCGTTCCGAAGTGGGGCGGATGGGGCAGATGTTCCCGCCCCCCTCCCCCCTTCGGAACATCGTTCCGAAGTGGGGCGGATGGGGCAGATGTTCCCGCCCCCCCTCCCCCCTTCGGAACATCGTTCCGAAGTGGGGCGGATGGGGCAGATGTTCCCGCCCCCCGCTTCGAACAGCGTTTTAAAATGCTGGGGGTCGGCAGCGAAGCGCTGCCGACCCCCAGCATTTTTAAATCTCCCCGGGACAGAGACTTCTCTGCTGTCCCTTGGAGATTTTAAAATGCTGGGGGTCGGCAGCGAACGCTTCGCTCCCGCCCGCCAGCATTTTAAGATCGCCCGGGGCAGGCGGGGGGAAGGCAGGCGGGGGGGAGCAAAGACTTTTGCCCCCCGCCGGCCTTCAGAAGAGGTCCTCTTCTGAAGGCCGGCTGTGGGCAAAAGTCTTTGCTCCCGACCGCCAGCATTTCCCTATGGGCTTTCGTCTTGCGATGCAAGCCCATAGGGAAATTCGTCTTGCGAAGCGCCTCCAAAACAGAAAACCCTTTCGTCTTGCGGGTTTTCCGTCTTGCGAGGCATTCGTCTTGCGGGGTACCACTGTATACACCTTATATTCCTAAATGGAAAAGGGGTTTATCTGTCTTACTTCTGCAATCTACTAAGGGCAAAACAATTGATGGCTTATAGTAGGCCTGTTGGTGAAACATTTCCCACCATCTAACATTTACAGTGGTATAGCACCATATTGATAAAAAAGCCACAGTTCCATAATGCAGTGGTAAGGTAAAGGGACCCCTGACCGTTAGGTCCAGTCACGGACAACTCTGGGGTTGTGCGCTTAACTCACTTTATTGGCTGAGGGAGCTGGCGTACAGCTTCCGGGTCATCTAGCCAGCATGACTAAGCTGCTTCTGACGAACCAGAGCAGCGCACAGAAACACTGTTTACCTTCCCACCGGAGCGGTACCTATTTATCTACTTGCACTTTGACGTGCTTTTGTTCTGCTAGGTTGGCAGGAGCTAGGACCGAGCAATGGGAACTCACCCCGTTGCGGGGATTCGAACTACCAACCTTCTGATCGGCAAGCCCTAGGCTCAGTGGTTTAGACCACAGTGCCACCCGCGTCCCAATGCAATGGTACTACAGTGTAAAAGGGATTTTCAGAATCAGAAATGCTAGCATTATAACTAGGAGAACCAGCTCAGTATATCCCACATCTGAATGCAGCTTTGGACTGGGCAGTCTTTCAAAGAGAGGACTGCTTCAAAGAGAGGACTGTGCTTTGTGAAGTAGAACATGTGACCACCATACATAAAAAGCTATAAAATATCAGTGCTAAAAATGTCAGATTTGACCTCAGCATAGTCACGGTGCCCCTTTGGTGTAGGCCAAAGTCAATGGGATAGAGAGCCAACCATTCCAGTGAACAAGATAGACGTATCTGTTGGCCAAATCATTTTTTAAGTGACTTAAAGTAGTCCAGGGGGTATCGTGGGCCAGCCTGTGAGTAATTTTAACCTACGTGGTGACAGGCAGTGTGGATTTTCACATGCTAATTTACCAGTTCATTAAAAAAAGAAAACCTTGAAAGACTTAGTATATATATCCATGTCTGGCTCCCAAGAAACTGTAATACTGACAAGTTATGTGGATTTTCACATGCTTATTTACCCCCTCAAAACTGAATATGTCTACCATAGGGGCCTTTGTATCACGTTACCTACAGAATGGTCCTCTTATAACACTCAATAAGTGGTCTCACGTGTCTGCCATAACCCTAGCTATGTTTGCCAAGCTGAAAAGGAACAGAAAAGCAAAACAGAAGCTGCCCTTTCCGACCCAGATTAAACATATAGCTTCTCTGGAGAAAACAGTTCTCTTTGCCTGAGAGAGCTCTCAGTGATACCATAGGCATGATCTAATAATAATGGAACTCTGCATCTGTCCGGCTCCTTTTAAAATGAAGAATTCCAAGGCACTATTACATCGTAAGGCAATAGCCAATAAGAGTTAACTGCCTATTATCACTTGTCACATTGAAGCCTAAAATGTTATTTCACAATTATGATAACCACGGCTAGGTGCAGAAGGGGGAAGCAGAAGGCTTTACTCATTGTCAACAGAATGGCCCAATAGGAATGGCATTACATCATGACATTCTTCATGAAAAAAAGAAAAGATGGCTTTAACTGCAGAGGGAATATTTTGGCCTTTCAGTATTTAAAAGATTTTTTAAAAAATGCCTCTTTGTCATTCTATGCTACCTGCAGGGTGTGACCTTCCCAAACTCTGATGGGCATTACCTTCCAAAGTTTGGAGTTATCAAGCAATGTTAAACGTTGTTTAAGTCCCCAACTGCTCAACTGCCCATTAACAGCAATCAAGGCAGTCAAAACTCATAATATGTTTTTTAAGTACAGTGGTGCCTTGCAAGACGAAATTAATTCATTCTGCAAGTTTTTTCTTCTTGCGAGTTTTTCGTCTTGCGAAGCACGGTTTCCCATAGGAATGCATTGAAAATCAATCAATGCGTTCCTATGGAGACCGTCCGGGGACAGAGGGGAAGCGCCGCGCACCTTCCCCTCTGTCCCCGGACCTGTTTAAAGCAAGGGGCGGCGGGGAGAAGATTGCTTCTCCCCGTTGCCTGCTCCGCAATCTCCAGGGACAGAGGGGAAGGCGCCCGCACCTTCCCCTCTGTCCCCGGACCTGTTTTAAAGCAAGGGAAGGGGCAGCGGGGAGAATCGCTTCTCCCCGTTGCCGCCCCTTGGTTCAAAAGGGGTCCAGGGAGAGAGGGAAAGGCGCGCGCGTCTTCCCCTCTGTCCCCTCTTTTGAAGCAAGGGGTGGAGGGGAGAAGATCGCTTCTCCCCGTTGCCGCCCCTTGGTTCAAAAGGGGTCCGGGGAGAGAGGGGAAGGCGCGCGCGCCTTCCCCTCTGTCCCCGGAGATTGCGGGGCTGGCAACGGGGAGAAGCGATCTTCTCCCCGCCGCCTCTTGCTTCAAAAGAGGTCCGGGGACAGCGGGGAAGACGCACTGCGCTTCCCCGCTATCCCCGGAGCTTGCGGGGCAAGCTTCATTTTGCGAAGCAAGCCCATAGGGAAATGCGTCTTGTGAAGCGGCTAAGAAAACGAAAAACTCCTTCGTCTAGCGAGTTTTTCGTCTTCCGAGGCGTTCGTCTTGCGGGGTACCATTGTATCCTGAAATCATGCTGTCACGTTCATTTAGTGGACTACACAGAGGCACCTGAAATAAACAGTTTTGCCTTGGCAATCTTAGCAGAGCTGGACATATATGAGGGTTTTCTGCATCATCTTCTGGGAGTTTTAGCACTTACAGCAATGTTGCAGAAGCCTGAGAGTGATGACACCCTAGAGCAATTTTACCTGGGATGTGGTTTTGGAAACAAGAACAGGATTGTGGGCTAGTTTCTGCAATTTCAAGTGGTAGTAGATAACGAGCTGCAATGTATCCTGAGTAAATGTTATTGTGGCAGCCCCTAAGAGCAGAGTTTACTTGAGAAAGGTTGATCGAAATTGCAGTTCCTTTAATAAAACACTGCAGCCGCAGTTAAATCCATATCTTTTGTCTGGTGTTTTCATTCCAGATCTGACGACAAGCGTAAAATGAGATGTTCTGAACATTTTATAATCGAAGGTGGGGGCAGGAGTCTGGCTTTCCATTATAGATGAAATAAATGCCCCCCAATATTTTTTTTTATAAAAAAATAAATTAAGTAGTGCCTGTAGCATGCTTCCCTAGTTATTATGTGTTTCCACATTCTTTCCAAGCAGTTTTGGGTGGCATGAACTCTGTCCCACTCCATTTGCCATAATAATTGCCAGCTTAGGCATCTTCAAACTCAGCACTTCAAGGCTTAACAGTTCTGGAAATGGAATTCACAGCACGGCATTGCCTCAGTGTTCCAGACCTGCACCAGCCTTCCCCACCTTGCAGAAACAGCCGTCTTTGCATTCAGGCCTTGGAAAAATGAGGAGCTTGGACATTCTGCTTGTGCAGACAGGGAAAGTTAGAGTATGATCATGGGAGTGGTTTAATAGTGAGATCTTAAACCCTGACCTTTCAGATACTTGCTTGGAAGCTTAAATGTATTAGTCTTGACTTATAAGACGCTAAACAGCTTGAAGCCAAGCTACGTGAAAGACCTCTTCCTTATTTACAGACTGCCCAGGTCAGTCCACTGCAGGGGAGACTCTCACACTGAACATATGTTGCTCTCGCTCAGAGCTTGGAAAGTTCATTCCAAAAAGCAAGTAGTTCTAGTTCAATGTCCAAAAAGGGAACTAAATCCAATTCACATTCACATTCAGTTCACAGTTCAATTCAAGTTCATCCAAATGATCCCTGGCAAAAAACAAAACAAAAAAACCCCTGCATTTCCAATATTGCAAGCTGCTGTGTTGAATATATAAAATTGATTTAAGATTAAGTAAACATCAAGATACATCCATAGTGGAACGTGAATTGTTTAATTTATTTCCCCCAACAATTAAGATCCTTAAGCGTAAAGGCCCAAAGAGTTTAAAGAGTAATGTAGGAGGGTGAAACTGATGGTAAACTGGAAATAATTCTACCCCAAAACCAACCTAATTCACATCCTTTTCACCCAGCAATTATGGGAACTACTTTCAGGTACAGTTCTGAGATTTTTGAAACAGTTACAGATAGGTAGCCATGTTGGTCTGCCATAGTCAAAATAAAAAAATTCCTTCTAGTAGCACCTTAAAGACCAACTAAGTTAGTTCTTGGTATGAGCTTTCGTGTGCATGCACACTTCTTCAGATACACTGAAACAGAAGTTGCCAGATCCTTCTATATAGTGAGAAGGTGGGGAGGCGTATTACTCAGAAGGGTGGTGGGAATGGGTGATTGGCAGATAGCTAAGATGAGCCTGTTGACGACTCTTAACGACTGCAATAGGTCTTACAGGAAAAGGCAAGGGGTGAGAAGGTGAAAAATGGCTTAGTCATGTATAATGAGATAAGAATCCAATGTCTTTGTTCAGACCAGGTCTCTCCATGGTTTTAAGTTTGGTAATGAGTTGCAATTCAGCAGCTTCTCTTTCCAGTCTATTTCTGAAATTCCTTTGTAGTAAAACAGCTACTTTGAGATCTTGTATAGAATGTCCTGGGAGATTGAAGTGTTCTCCTACTGGTTTCTCTGTTTTGTGATTCTTGTTTCTCTGTTTTGTGATTCTCTGTTTTGAGATTTTTGAAGTAATTCAAGGAACTTTGCTAAGCTGAATTTTGCTTGGGTGGTATACAACTAAGCCTTACTCAGAGCAGGCCCACTGAAATGAATGAACATGGCAAAGTTAGGTCTATTAATTTGAATGGGTCTACTCAGAATGAAGCTTGGTTGAGGACCACCCGTTCATTCCGAGCATTGAGTTGGCTGTGGTGCAGTGGAGAACCTTCTCAGTAATGGCACCTACCAATCCTGCAGATTGCTCTTCCAGCAGATGCCAGGCAGACACAGAAGCTGAATGGCTTCTGCAAGAAATTAAAAACCTACTTGTTTACCCATCATTTTTGTTAGTCTGGTATTGAGTTCCTATTGCTCTCATTTGCTTTTAATTATCAAAATTTATTGATTATATTGCATTGCTGTATATTTCATATGTAAACTGCTTGCTTTGTTGTAGAAGTGAAAAACGGGTTTTGCATATTCTAAGTAAATAACAAATTCATTTCACTGAAGGTGTTTGAAGCTTTCTTTTAACTTCAAAACAAGATGACTAAGAAATGGGAGGAGGGACACAACAGAGGTCTCTAAAATTAGGCATGGTGTAATTAAAGGGGATAGACAGACACTTTTCTCCCTCTCCCGTAATACTGAAACTCAGAAGCCCTACTCAGGCATTCAGTCTCCTTGCATGTCAACAGGAGAAGCAGGGCACACTGCCAGGCCACTTCCAGCACATCATCACCACATGCTTTAGAGCCCTGAATGAATTTGTGCACAAAGATCTTGTGATGGACAGCAGAGCCAGACTAGAATCTGATGATGCAGTTCCCCCGGAGCCTCTCGCTGATTGGCTAGCCACAGTGGGGGGAGGGAGCAGAACTTTGGGAGGGAGAATAAAAGGAGCATTTTCTGAGGGAGGTAGTTAAGGTTTGGTTTTGAGATAGGACTAAGGTTCAGGTTAAGACATAGGGTTTGAATGGAGTTGGGAGATAGGGAGTGAGATAGGAAGAACTGGCTCTGAGTTAAGTTAAACATACACACTGAGGAGACTCTCCATAGTGAGAGGACAGCGCCTCGCAGCTTGGATAGGAAGACTGTGTCAAGGGTCTGGAAAAGGTATACAGACAGGAGTGTTCTGGGAGGGCTGAGTCTGAGTGGGGAGAGGTAGATCCTGAGGGAATTCAGGCTACCTGGGTCTCAGGATAGCCAGGAAGGGAGAGAAGACTCCCAACCCAGTACCAAGGCATGAGGTGATCCTTTATATCATTTAGAATACCTCAAGTGTGGGATTGTTAAGAGAGTGGGCAACCAAGGAGAAGTGCCCCTTGCTCATGAACCAAAGTTTTAAGCTGTGAAGGAAACTGTATGGTATTGAAAGTATTTAACTGTAATATCCAAGGAACAGAAACTGAGCTGAACATTTTGCCATCTATTCTAGAAACCTGAACATCTACCACCTGAAGTGTAACACCTGATTTTGAGTAACTGGAGTTTAAGAAAAGCTGTGCCTATAGTGTTGTGTTAAAGCCTGAGACGTCTTAGTTAGTTAAAGGAAACAACTTCTACCTAAAAGAATGCATTTCCTGACCCACTTTGCTTCATAAACCTCTTTTGTCTAATAACACTTTTCTTGTTTGTTTGATTGATCAAATCCTGCCTGAGACTCTAATCACTAAGTTTGCCTTCACACGTCCCTGCCCCCCACAACAGCCTGTGGTAAATTGTAGAAATTTGTGTAATTGGTCCACAGTGAGGTGGATGCACTATATTTAATAGGGGGCAGATAGTAGGAGTGGACCTGCCACATTATTAATTGGTAGTATTAAGTGGGGGGTTCATTACACTTCTCTACTCCTGGAGGCTCCCCACATGATTTAAAACCCTAATTGCACTTGATTCTAATTTGCACAGGGGGCCTCTATGACAGACATGATCACCATCTTCAAATACTTCAAGGGCTGTCACATGGAAGATGGAGCAAGCTTGTTTTCTCCTGCTCCGGAGGGTAAGACTCGAACCAATGGCTTCAAGTTACAGGAAAGGAGACTCCGACTCAAACATCAGGAAGAACTTGAGTGTGTTTGCTTGGCTGAAGTATCCCGTTGCATCTCTTGTTTGTCTGCATGGAGGATAGACAGAGAGGTGTGAATAGAAACTACCCTCAAGTACAAAAGATAGATAGATAGATAGATAGATAGATAGATAGATAGATAGATAATATTGCTTCATCTACAAGGTGTGACTGGAAAGTTCGGTGAATGGTCACAGCGAGAAATATTCAAACATACAATCGGCAATGGAAACCCATGAAATGCTCACAATTGTGTACAGAGATGAAGCTGTAACTCGAAAGACAGTATATGAGTGGCTTAAGCATTTCCGTGAAGGGTGGCAAACCATCGAAGATGAACCTTGGTCTGGCAGACCGTTGATGAGCAGAACGGTGGCAAATGCTGACAGAGATTGTGAGTTATTGATGTTGGATTGGAGTTTGTCTGTCCGAATGATGGCATAAGAATTGTATATTCTGCATGAAATCATCATTGAGGTTACTGAGTTGTCCCACCCACCATATTCTCCTGATCTAGCCCCACCGGATTTCTTTCTTTTTCCAAAACTGAAATCTGCACTGAAAGGGCACCAATTTCCCAACATTTCACACATCCAAGCTGCTGTGATGAGTGAACTGAAATCAGTACGAAAAGAGGACTTCTCGGGAGTTTGCGGATTGCTGGGACCTCGAGGAAGACGAATTCAAAATCACGACTGCCTTTAGATTGGGTAAAAAGCAAGACAGAAAGACCCCGAGAGACTGCTTGATTACACTCAGATCTAAGGAGGAAAGAGACAAAATATTAAGACTACACTTTGAAAAGGCCTTGCAAATTGGAAATTCAGCTGCACAGATCTTCAAAGACATCCCAAAATACATTTTGGACTTAAGAAATTTCTACAAGGACTTAGCTCTTTTGTTAAAGAAAAATTCTATCCGCTTCAGGTGGGAATTCCCACAAGGACTGTCATTCGACTACAAGTTAAAGAAGGTGAAAATAAAGACAATTCAAGATAAAGATAAATTTTTGGCAAGATACCAGGAGGACCTACAGAAGGGGACTGTGGATGTACTTGCAGAACAGAGGAGAGCATTGGATATCCTGAATCTCTCGATTGGACAAAATCCACCACCATCAGAAGAAGAGCAACAACTTGGAGCTGTTGGAGGTGCCCTAGGAAAATAGCAAGATGGCTCTGCAATTCCTTAGTTGGAATTGTAATGGGCTCAATGGGCCTTTGAAGAGAAGACAAGTATTTCATATATTGAATAGAGAACAATTGGACTTGATATGCCTACAAGAAACCCACATAACCAGAGCCCATAGGAGACTACTTATAAATAAAAGGCTAGGACAAGAATTTATCTCATCAGACAAAGTTAAGAAGAGAGGAGTTGTAATATATGTGAAGGAAAAATGGGCTCCAAAAATGATATTTAAGGACGAACAAGGGAGATATCTGGCAGTGGAGATACAAATACAAGGAGAAAAATTTCTAGTGGTTGGAATTTATGCACCAAATGAAGGCAAATCTGACTTCTTCAAGAGACTTCATGAAACCCTCACTGACTATTTGGATTACAATATGATCATCATGGGAGACATGAATGGCGTGGTCTCCACTAACATGGACAAGGCACAAAGACTAACAGTTAGCAAGGAAGGGAGACTCCCTAAGACTTTTTTCGAAATGACAGAAAATATGGACTTGATAGATATATGGAGAACAAGGAACCCTCTGGAGAGAGAGGGAACTTTCTTCTCCCAAGCAATGATGACCTGGACCAGAATCGATCAAATCTGGGTTACTAGTGGAATGGCTCCAAAGATCAAGAAAGTGGAAATCTGCCCAAAAACTTGCTCCGACCATAACGCCGTGAAGATGGAGATGAAACCCACAATAACTGGTCAATTTAGATGGAGAATGAATGACACCCTCTTTCGAGACAAGGAGATTCTCACGAAGGCCCAAAAGACCCTAAAAGATTATTTTGAAATAAATTTGAGGACCGACGTGGAGAAAAGAGTGATCTGGGATGCAAGTAAAGCGGTTATGAGAGGATTTTTGATTCAACAAAATTCAATAAAGAGGAAAAAACAAAATGAGAAAAAAGAGAAGATTTTGGAAATGATAAAGGAAGGAGAGAGAAAATTAAGAACAAAACCAAAATCTCAGGACATTTTAAGAGAAATCAAGCTATATCAAACACAATATATGGAATTGATGAACCAAGAGATTGAATGGAAGATAAAGCAAATGAAGCAAAAGACTTTTGAATCAGCAAATAAATGTGGCAAACTTTTGGCATGGCAACTGAAGAAAAGGCAGAAACTAAATACAGTTACAAGCCTAGAGGTGGATGGAAAGAATATATCCAAACCTAATGAAATTAGAAACTGCTTTCTAAGTTATTTTAAAAAACTCTACACTCAAGGCCCGCAAAATGAAGAAGATATAGACAAATTCCTTGGAAAATATGGATTACAAAAAATCTCTCATCAAAGCAAGATGGACTTGAACCAGAGAATCTCAGAACAAGAGATAGAGGCTGCCATTCAGAATATGCAACTGGGCAAATCTCCGGGACCAGATGGACCAGATGGACTGACTTCCAGATACTACAAATCGCTGAAGGAATGGTTGACTCAACCACTAAGAGAAGTTTGTAATGAGATCCTTGAGGGAAAAAGGGCGCCTGAATCGTGGAAAGAGGCATATATTTCACTCATACCAAAGTCAGAGACTGAAAAGACCCAACTTAAGAACTACCGCCCAATATCACTCCTTAATGTGGATTACAAAATTTTTGCAGACATTT
The DNA here is from genome assembly GCF_965112155.1 of Podarcis liolepis. Taxonomy (NCBI): domain Eukaryota; kingdom Metazoa; phylum Chordata; class Lepidosauria; order Squamata; family Lacertidae; genus Podarcis; species Podarcis liolepis. Next base: position 25,427,900 of record NC_139554.1, read on the forward strand.
TGGCAAAAAGATTTAAAAGAGTCTTGATGGAGAAGATTCATAAGGACCAAGCAGGTTTTCTCCCTAAAAGACACCTGGCAGACAATGTAAGGAATGTAATAGACATTCTGGAAAAGCTAGAGGTGAATATAAACACTAAAGCAGTATTGATTTTTGTGGATGCGGAGAAAGCCTTTGACAATATTTCTTGGAGTTTTATGAGGAAGAATCTTCATGGGATGGGGGTAGGCCAGGGTTTTGAGAATGGTATGGCTGCAATATATTCTGAACAAAAAGCTAAACTGATTGTAAACAATGTTGTGACTGAGGAACTTAAGATAGAAAAAGGAACACGACAGGGGTGCCCGATTTCCCCATTACTTTTTATTTCAGTTCTGGAGGTGTTGCTGAATATGATAAGAAATGACCAGCAGGTCAAAGGTGTGCAGGTCGGAGCTAAACATTATAAGTTAAGAGCGTTTGCAGATGACCTAGTATTGACTTTGCAAGAGCCAAACACTAGTACGAAAAAGGTTTTAGAAATAATACAACAGTTTGGCCAGGTAGCTGGATTTAAGTTGAACAAGCAAAAAACTAAAGTTTTAGGGAAAAACTTAACAGATGTGGAAAAGGAGAAATTTCAAGAGGAAACAGGTTTGACTGTGGTAAAGAAGGTGAAATACCTAGGGGTTTACTTAACATCTAAGAATGTGAATTTGTATAAGGACAACTATGAAAAATGTTGGTCAGAAATTAAAAAAGATCTAGAAATATGGTCAAATTTGAAATTGTCAATGTTAGGCCGAATTGCAGTAATTAAAATGAATGTATTGCCTAGAATGTTATTTTTGTTTCAGACCTTGCAGATTCTTGACAAGATGGAATGTTTTAAGAGGTGGCACAAAGACATTTCGAAATTTGTCTGGCAGGGCAAAAAGCCCAGAATTAAATTTAAAATATTGACAGATGCTAAAGAAAGAGGGGGTTTTGCCCTGCCGGACTTAAAATTGTACTATGAGGCAGCAGCTTTTTGCTGGCTGAAAGAATGGATGCTCCTCGAGAACACAGACATTTTGGACCTGGAAGGTTTTAACAATACTTTCGGTTGGCATGCATATTTATGGTATGACAAAGTCAATAGTGCCTTTAAAAACCACATTGTTAGAAAAGCATTGATTACTGTTTGGATAAGATACAAAGATCTATTGGAAAATAAAACCCCTAGATGGGTGTCACCAGTGGAGGCTAAAGCAGTGAAGAAACTCAATATGGAGGTCGGATGGCCGAAGTATTGGGAAATCTTAGAACAGGATGGAGATAAGCTCAAACTACAAAGTCAGGAGAAATTGAAGTATAAAGTAGAAAACTGGTTCCAATATCGCCAAATAATGGAATTTTTTAAACAGGACAGGAAAATTGGCTTCCAGGTGGAAAAATCAAAATTAGAAACCGAATTGTTAGAACCCAATACTAAGAATTTATCTAGAATGTACAACTTGCTGTTGAAATGGAACACACAGGATGAAACAGTTAAATCGGCTATGGTTAAGTGGGCTCAGGATGTTGGACATAACATTATGTCAGCTGACTGGGAATGGTTATGGAACACCGGTATTAAATTTACGGCATGCAATGCCTTAAAGGAAAACATTATGAAAATGGTATACAGGTGGTACATGACCCCAGTCAAGCTGGCAAAAATCTACCATTTGCCTGATAATAAATGTTGGAAGTGTAAAGAGACTGAAGGTACCTTTTATCACCTTTGGTGGACATGCCCGAAGATTAAGGCCTTCTGGGAAATGATCTATAATGAAATGAAAAAGGTACTTAAATGTACCTTCCCTAAAAAGCCAGAGGCCTTCCTTTTGGGCATTGTCGGCCAATTGGTGACAAAGAAGGATAGAACTTTTTTTATGTATGCTACAACAGCGGCAAGAATACTCATCGCAAAGTATTGGAAGACACAAGATTTACCCACTCTGGAAGAATGGCAGATGAAAGTGATGGACTATATGACATTGGCCGAGATGACAGGCAGAATCCGTGATCAACGAAAAGAGTCGGTGGAAGAAGACTGGAGAAAATTTAAAAGTTACCTTAAGGACCACTATAAACTTAATGAATGCTAAAAATGTTGTGGTTTTCAGAAACAAAGGGGTACAGGGACAAAAGGTTAGAATATAAAAAAGGACTAAGATGACAGAGATTTGAAAGCAACAATTGGGACTTGCTAGTTGAAGTATGGACATTGGGATGCAGAGAGGGGGGGTATGGGGAAGTCCAAGAAAAGAGGTTTATATGAAAATATGTTTGAAACTATGCGTGTTTGTTTGTCACTTTCAGTGTTTGTTTGTTTTTTTTAAAATTTTGTAAAACCAATAAAAATTTTATAAAAAAAGAAAAGAAAAGAGGACTTCTCCAGAAGTTTCCAACAATTCTATGAACATTGTCAATGGTGCATTGTATCAGAGGGGGCTACTTTGAAGGCCTGTAATGTTTGAATATTTCTCGCTGTCCAATTTCTGTGACCATTCACCAAACTTTCCAGTCAAACCTTGTATTTTGCTTCTGGCTCTGCCTACCTCTGCCGTGTAGCCCGAGGACGCTGCCCAGATGCCAATGTGGCCCTCAATGTCAAAATGTTTCACCACTCCTTCTTTATGGAAAATAAATAAAGGCAGGCAAGAAGGACCAGTGTCTAAACGAGATGCTGATGCTGCTTTGCAACACATCCGTGGAGAATGTGGGATATGGATGAAAGTGAATGGATCATTATTATTATTTCACCTTTGTAAGGTTCTCAAGGGCACCATTAACTGTAGTACAGTTAGACTAGTATTCTCAGGGACAATATTTAAATGAATTATACTGTAATGAGTATGAAGCAAAATGTTGCTGAAGCTAATGAGTATTATGCAAACCTGAATAATAATAAAAATGGGACAAAATTTATATTGTAATTCAAGTGTGTTTGAGAGAAAGAGAAGGCTGGACTGTGGCTCAGAGGCAGAGCATGTGCTTTACATGCAAAGGGTTTTTGGATCAGTCCTTGGCACCTCCCAGTCACTGGCTGGGAGAGACCCCTATCTGAAACCCTGGAGTACCTCTGCCAACCACTGTATACAACACTGAGCAAGGTGCATCAATGGTATCACTTGGTTTAAGGTAGGTTTGCCACATTTCTCTGTTGAGAAAGAGAGAGACAGAGATCCGTCTCTCACACCTTTCTAACTATACAACCTTCACTCAGTCTAGAATTCTGAAAAGCCTTAGATTCTACAATTGCTCACCCCCCCCCGCTCAATTCTAGTCCCTCCACTCTGCTATATTTATTCATTTCAGTAAAATAATGGATATGGGTTGTTGTTATTCTTTTTTTAAAAAACCCTCCACTTATGGACAAACTCCATGTTACACACAACACACCCTCTAGAAAATGAGATAAGGCCTCTTTTGTGGGGATATTCTGGACCAGGGAAGTGCTTCCAAACTGCAAATAATTCCCAGTGTGATTTCCCACCCACACTTTTTAGTTATATATATATATATGTTTTCTCTTAAAAAAAACATGCAAGCAATGCCCAGAACCTTGGGAGGTGTATTGGTTTCATGTTTTAATAAACAGATCAAGAAGGTGAATCACACACAGAGACAGAGAATTCCCCCGCCCTCCCTCTCTCATAAAATTGGAACTCATTGACATCGAACGAAGCTGAATGTTGGAAGATTCAAGACAGACAAAGGGAAATAATTCCTCACACATTGCAGAGTTTCACTTTTTGCTGTAACAGAAAGTGGTGATAGCAACCAACTTGGATGGCTTTCAGAGGAGATTGGACAAATTCATGCAGGGTAAGGCTGTCTATGGGTACTAACCCAAATGACTATGTTCTACCTCCACTGCCAGAGACAATATGCTTCTGAATACCAGTTGCTGGAAACTTTAGGTGGGGAGAGTCCCATTGTGACCTTCCTATAGACATCTCGTTGTCCACTATGAGAACAGGGTGGTCAACTAGATGGGTCATTGGCCTGATCCAGCAGGCTCTTCTTTTGTTTTTACTTCTTTGAAAATGTCCAGCACGTAATAAGTATGGGAGCAAAAATGAGGTCGTAGTTATTATCAAGCCTCAAAAAGTACATGTTGGTGGATTTTAGTTCTAAGTTCAGAAACATGGTGCAAATGTAAAAAATGGCAAAGGTTTATCTACCCTATAATGAGTAGTTCAACAACAACAAGGGAGAGCTTTGAGGTTTTCCAAAGAAAAATGCTGCTATATCCAAAAGGAATTATTCAGTGTGTTGTATGCCTATTAGCAATACATTCAAAACACTGATACTTTCATCCGTTTGGTACCGGCATTTATTCATGCCACTGTTATGATGGGATATGCCAGGAGGGAGGCTTTTAACAATACAGAAAAACACCTCCGAAATGCACTGTCTAGTACTGCTCATAGTGATGTCAACACAAAATGTTTGCTTCTTGTTCAACTGCGCTTTCTAAATGCCCCGAAACTCATATAAAATGCAAGGTAAATTGCAGTTCCTTTTAAAATTATTTCTCTTTGCTATGTATGACCCATTTGGTATCATTTCCACATGGGGAGAACACTCTGTGGTGCATACAGTGAATCAAATTGTGCTGATCTGAATTGGTCTTCCTTAAACAATTAAGTAATTTGATCAGGTTAAATAAAATTAAGAGAAAACTGTGTACACATGCGCGTAGACACAAAGAAAGATACCCAGCTTAGCCTAATAATAAAAGGATTTTCTGGGCTACAATCTCCAATACAAATGCTTCCTAATACTTTGTAAGTCACTGAGATTTGCAGATTTGCTGCGTTTAACTGCCCGGGAACACATTTTAGCACATCTGCATGCCAACAAACATGATGTTCAGAGTCCGCTTAGCTAATCACAAGCATAGTGTGTCCTGCTGGCTCCAGGGAGTTCTTGATGTGTAGTACCAAAACATGGAGTGCATCACATGCTGAGGATATCCTACACCATCTTGAAAATAAATTGTGCTTTTTGCAAAGCATTTCCCCGAAGCTCTCTTCAGCGTATTACTGCAAACTGTTATAGATTGTTTTACTAGAAATAAGCCAAGCCATCCAAGCTGTGGTAATTTCGGGCAATTACAAGCAGAGATATGAACCCAAGTTTAGCAGCTGTTCAGTTTCATCTGCCTGATGATGAGAAAGCAGTGTTCGCTACTGCGGTGCCAACAGATTGCCAGGAAACTGCCAAAGCCATCCACAGTCTTCAGAGGTTAAACACTAGAGGCAAGGGTTGGATTCACACGTCCTCTGGAGTTCTGCTCCTGGGATGCTCTGTTGAAAGTAGGGTGAGACATGCTTTCTTATTCCAACCGCAACCCCCTATGCCTTCTGAAAATCTGGGAGTTAGGAGACTTTGCAAAACATTGTAAAAGGTGGGATTGGTGGCTACAGTTGGAAGTGGGAATTGGAAAAAAAGATTATCCTGCTGTCCTTGAATAGGAGCCATGAATGCAAGGAGCACAAAGTTTAATCTCCAATCCCCCACCCCCAAACAGATTGGCCATGTTAATGAATCCCTACATTGCATTAATGTTGCCAACCTTCATGTCACATTTGCAGACATCTTTGTAACACAGAGTTGGTTTGCCAACAGGCCTGGTGGCTGATGCCAGTGTTAAGATTCCTGCTCCGTGATTGCAGTCATGGGATTGTTGTCTATCACATGATGGTGTATGTTTTGACTCCACAGTGTGGGAAGTGACAGAGACAGGATGTTTGTGTTACTGTGTTCTGTGAAGTGGGACTATTGTCCTTTGTTCTTTTCTCTTTGCTGTCTGATGCTAGAGAGAGAGGGAGCCATGTTGCAGTGCTCTCCGTGTGTTTATAAGTAAATAAAGTAGATTAGCCAAAATGCTGAGTTGCTGAGGTCTGTTACGCAAACAGCAAACACTCTGTGGATCCCTAAGTGTGCCAGTGTCTGTTGGCATCAGTCGCTGTGATGTTTGGGCTGAAGAAAGCTTTTGAAGCTCCCAAGCGATTGACCAGGAGGGAGAGAACATGCCAGTTGGGCATGTGTCTCTGCCAGGGTCCTACTCGAGTGTAGGATGAGCTCCTGACAGCCAGCTCCCCATAGAACACATCTTTGGGGATTCTTGTAGACGATCACAGTGCCACAGTCAGGTTGTGTATCCACAGCAGTGACCAGAGGAGGACGGACTGCGAGGAGGAGTACAGAAAGAATTGCCATGGTAGAGCTGCTTCATCACAACCAGACCCTTTGTCTGCCCCAGCTGCAACAAAACATATCTCTCCTGTATTGGTCTGTACAGCCACAGCAGGCGCTGTAACTCCCCAATGGTTTGGGGAGGCACACCCTTCCCTTACTTCCTGAGACAGAAGGATGAGAACTGACACTGGACTAATATCAATGAGGCTTGTGCCCATGTATGTAGTTGCTTCATTTCTCAGTGAGCCTGAATGCAATGTGAAAGTACCCAATTAACCATAGTTTCAATTTTGTCTGAACCATGAAATTATGGTTATCAGCATCAGCACAAGCCAGGATACGCTAGCACAGGTTGAAATTTGGTTTAAGAACCTGACATTTTCTGAAGCTGGGAACCAAAATGTCCTGCTTAACTGTGGTTCATTGAAAACATCTGCATTGTAGATATTAATACTGCTGCTGCTATTTAGTTTAGAGAAAGGGCATGAGAGAAAAAGATTCGCCCTGCTCTCTTACCATTTCTACACTCTTCAGAGCACGCCACATGGGAGCAGCTAATAAGCAAAACAATCTGGCCACATTTGGTTTGACCCACTATTCTAAAACTCAGTGGGGGAAAGCTCATGTTCCAGTCTATGATACATTACTACAGAACAAAGTGAGAAATGCAGGCTCGTTTCCTTGAGCTACATATTTGAAAAGTGAACAGGAGTGAGTTCTTACCTCTCACCTCCTCTGCCGTTCCATCATGGATATCCACATGCTGTTCTGAACTAGAACATCCCACATATACCTGTCATAATGGAACCTCTGGGTTTCTGACCAATACCCAGGGAGCACGCTGCACTTGGCTCAGAAACACCTGCCATTTAGAAGCCTGTAACAGCAGCTAAAGCACCATGGTGCATCTTTGCCTTGGTTCCAGCTGATATATTAATCTTGAGCGTCTCCCTTGTATTAATTAAAGGGATGTTAACCTTTGGCCCACAGTTGGGAGGGCCTTCCCATCAGCCATCAGAGCTTTTCCATGGGGTTTTGTATCATCAGTGAGAGATCAATAACAAGCTCAAGCTAAATTATGGTGGGTGTCCAAATAGGGAAAAGATTAACATCGGGGATAATATTTTTCTCTGCCTGTTTTCCTCCCTACCACGGTAGAATGGCTAATAGATTCCTTTCAAATTGCATCCTACTCAGACTTGATGCTTGCTAATGAAGGAGCTTTTTTTTGAAGATTGGTAGCTGGAGAAACAGTTTTGAATACCAATCCCCAGGGTAGAATGGACATGGGCCTGCAGACGTACAGCTTGAACCAGGAATCAGGCTGAAATTTCTCGGAGAAGATTTCTTCCTAAGAACATTTCAGAGAATGTTCATATTCACACACAAACGCAACACACCCTGAAAACGAAGGCCATTTTGCTAAATGTTCTCCGTCATTCTTTTGTATTGTTTTTGTGATGGGTACCATTTACCCACTTCTCCCCACTGTCCTGGAACCATACTAGGCCCAAGGCATAGTAGAAAAAGCAAAATGGTGGCCAGGGTGGCAACATGTTTCCAGTTCTAACAAAAACAAACAGAAGAGAGATTGTCAAGGTGGTGGAGAGAGAAAGACACTATGCCACTGAAAGAGCTAATGATGAGCCCTGCCTCCAAGAAAATGGTGGAGAATCTCTCCTCCCCTTAGAGAATAATTCATAGGATAGTTCCCCAATTTTAATGTGGATGGTTTTGGTAAAGCCAAAATGCCTCTCCTTCCTATTTAATCACAGAATCATAGAACTATAGAGTTGGAAGGGACCCTGAGAGTCATCTACTCCAACCTCCTGCAATGCAGAAATGTCAATGAAAGCATCCATGAGTGAGCACTCTTTGGGTTCAGTCAGTCAACTAGCTACAAATCCACCTTACAGTTACCTTGTCTAGTCCATATTTTACCAGCTTCTTCACAAGAATATCATGAGGGACTGTGTCAAAAGCCTTACTAAAATCAAGATACACTACATCCATGGCATTCCCCTGATCCACCAAGCTTGTAACTCAATCAGGAAAAAGAAATGAGATTTTTCTGGCATGGCTTATTTTTGAGGTAGTCATGCTCGGTCTTAGTAATCACAGCATCCTTTTCCAAGTGCTTATAGACTGACTGTTTAATTATCTGTTCCAGGACCTTTTCTGGTATTGACATCAAGTTGACTGGCCAGAAGTTACCTAGGCTTTGTATTGTCTCCTTTTGAAGATGGGGACAATATTTGTCCACCTGCAGTCTGCAGGAACCTCACCTGTTGTCCAAGAATGGTATCTGGGGTATCTTGGGAGTGTCTTTCCTTACAAGGTGAAAGTTAGGACGCTAAATTTAATATATAAATTCAGGGAATATTTCACATCTGAGGCATAAAGAAAGAATCCGTGTGGAGAATGTTTCAAAACAAATCCACTATGAGCTTCAGGTTAAGAGGACAAGCATGTCTGTTGTATAAGGCCACTGATGTATTTGCTGTTGCTTGTACTACTTAAGTACCAAATTATGTTCTTTCAGTGCAGTGAAATTGTTGCTTCTTAGTGGAACCTGCTGTAACGTGAGATAATTCTGCGCTCATTCAACATTTGGCATGCCAGGATTTAAGTGCCCATGTTTGCAGGAGCATCATTTTCTTGACATGCCAGAAGGAAACAATATTGGCAGTAGCTGCTGAGACATTTCTTCCCAATCAGAAGGAAAATGGTTTTGGACAGAAGCCATTGGCTGGAACGTGGTCTCCATGACAGCCCTGTCCTCCTATGTAGTTTGTGAGATGCATTTCCAATGAGTAGCCAAGTGGAATGGGAAGACACTTCTATAGTCTAAAATCCATTTTGCCCTGTTTAATCCAGCTCTGAGACTAAAATATACCTTTTCTGTTTTCCCTGTGGAAAAAGACAAGAGTCATGAATAATGTGAGAACTTGTGAGGGTGGGCAAATGCATTCAAGCCAAGCCTCTCACAGGTCCAAAACTAACATATCAAAATAGTGTTCATTTTGACGGGTGGGACAAAAAAGGTTGTCACATTTCTAATTTCTTCACATAATGGAGAACAGAAACAAAAGGAGCAGATGCAAAATCCAATCATGAGTCAGAGTGGACCCTTTCTGAATCTAAGGGTGATTTGAATTCCTATTCCATGAGTTACATTTGGCAGCCAGTATCCCCATGAAGAAGGGCTGATCAGCCCCAAAGGAGTTGTGACTTGGATTACTTTGCTGAATTAAATTCCCGAATCCAGCAAGGCAATCTGAATCACATAATTCCCCTGTCTCCACTCTGTTCTTTATGTCTTTCTCTATATTAAGCAACCTTCTCCACTAGTTGTGTCACTGTCCACAATGTCTCTGACCCAGAATGTTTCCAGTTTAACATTTATGTACATACTCCCCCCACACAAAGTGAGATTATTTATTATTTAATGGGGAATGTGTCTATAAATCCAGAGGTGTTCCACAGAATATCCAAGCCCAAACCAAATGGATCTGGATGGAATCTGGATAGTCTCTGGCATCTGTTTCAGATATTGAAGCTGTGCCTCCCCTATGACTTCTTTATTTCTACCTAGATTTTGAGCTCTGAATTGCCTTATCTGGTTTGTGAAGTGGGGACAATTAATTATGGATCCCCCATTGTTCCATATTTTATTTTCAACTTTGGTAAAAAGTACTGTCCGCACAGCTTCAGCAGTACAGTTTGGTAGTTTTATCCTGTGGACATCATACCCTTATGGGCAGGGGACATTTAGATGCCAATGCACATTACTTCGAAATGTCGTATACTAGCTTTCCTGCGTTAGGAGACTCGTCTGCTCTCTTCTGTGTGAGGCTCTGGACTTTTGCCCCATAGCCGTATCTTCATGGCATAACTCCACAGCTTGTCAGAAACTTCAGTTCACTTTTTATCCCTCTGCACTGATAAACCACTGCTCCTTTCCCTTCAAAATGCATTCATGATATGGTAGCATCTATGGTTGTTTCCAGTGCTTTTTTCTGTGGGGACGCAGGGAGATGCATACCCCTAAACAATTTGTGAATCTAAGTTTGGCCTCATTGAGGGACAGTGTTTCAATATGAGTAGGAAAATGAGAGTATCCCTAAATATTTTTTTAAAAAATTTTTTTAGGGAAAAAGCACTGGTCAATTTCTGTGGTGTTGAAGCAACGCACTGGAGTGTGTGATGACATTTAGAAAGAAAAAAGAATTACACAGAAATAATCTTGATGGGGTCAGATATACAATCACATCAATATTGCTTAACTTCTTAATTTGCCAGTGCATATGTGTGAATCCCAGAGAGCGGGGAGACAAAAAATAGCTGAAGGAAAAGATATGGCAGGTGGGGCAGGTGGCACATGCTCCAGCTCCAAGAATCCTTTTTGAAACTATCTTCATTGCAAACAGATTTCAGAAGCAGTAGAATCCAGGGCAGAATGTACCCAAAGAGCAGTAATTGAACAGAAGGGGTGAAATCAATATTCTCATCCTTAATCTAAGGCCACTTACTTTATTTTCACCACACAAGATTGAACTGGGCTATTCCAAATTCTGCAGCCTTTGTATCTTCCCATAGCAACAGGAGTATCACCATAAGTTTGGGTCAAGAAATTATGTACAAGATGAGAGAGATACGATTTCATTGTTGGAATGCTGATAATGCTTTCTTGAGTGCAGAAGAACAATTCTGTGATCACTGAACTGTCAGAAGGTAAAGGTAATGAAAAGAACTGGCTTTGACCTTCAGATTTCATCTAGAATGCAGTCTAGAATCTAAGCCTTTTCATTATGCATTAACACCCTGTTCATCTTTTCAGATGTCTTTCCTACACTTGATCCCTCTGAAAAGGGAACTGTATTTTAAAATCTAGAAGGGTTGAGGAAATTTAGATCAGAAGAATCAGAATCAAACATCTTGTCTTTTGTTATGTTTCCAAAAGATTTTCAAAGAATAGAAATATGAAGATATGTCCCAAAATATATATTTCCAATGTATGCTGAAAACCTATCATTGCAACTGCAGTCTGATATCCAGGGGTAATATCTGTTGAATCCAGTGGGGCTTGCCTTTGAGTAGACAGGTACAGAATTTGACTGCATTCCTGTGCACACCTTCTGGAGTGTGAGCACCACTCAGCTCAGATGGGACTCACTTCTGAATAAGCACAGACAAGATTGAGCTATAATGCTTTTTATTTCAGGTTGCTTATTGTAACATGAGCTCTGCAAACCCTTGCTGTGCTTTCCATTTGAAATGCTCTTTGTGATATAATTGTTTGGACTAATTGTTTAGACTGATCACTAACTAGTGAGCTAGGTAGAACAATAAATCCATCTAGCTAGCTAGAGATTTATTTATTTATTTATTTATTTATTTATTTATTTATTTATTATCTAGCCCTTCTTATCCAATATAACTGGATTTTTTCTGCAGTGATCTTAAAGTTCTGTCTGTAGTACCGGATGGTTCATTCACAAATGGAAGTCATCATGCAATGCATCAATCATCATGTGAGGAAAATGCATGTGCAAACTACCCTAGAGTCCTTTGAATAATAGCCATGAACCTCTTTAAATTTATTGCAACTGGCCAACCACAAAGTTAATGTCAAATTTCGAGTGAATTCAATACAGTAGATGTAGTGTGGAGAGATGTTTGCAGCTTGGAAATATGGTAAATGAGAAAGCTACTTATAGTAACAATACACACCAGTCCAGCGAGATGTAATTAATATGTGGGAAAATAAAGTCTAATTGCTCAGTTGGTTAGAGTATGGCACTGATAGTGCCAAGGTTCCATGTGTTGTTGTTGTTTAGTCGTTTAGTCGTGTCCGACTCTTCATGACCCCATGGACCAGAGCACACCAGGCACCCCTGTCTTCCACTGCCTCCCACAGTTTGGTCAGACTCATATTAGTAGCTTCAAGAACACTGTCCAACCATCTCATCCTCTGTCGTCCCCTTCTCCTTGTGCCCTCAATCTTTCCCAACATCATCAGGGTCTTTTCCAAGGTTGCATGTACAATCCCCTATAAAGGACAGCTGCATATGTCTGCATTGCAGGGAGTTGGATTAGATGATGTTGATGGTGATAATAATTATACCCCGCCCATCTGGCTGGGTTTCCCCAGCCACTCCTGATACAGGGATGCCCTCAGATGTCTTCTAAAAATTATGTAGTTCTTTATCTCTTTGTCATCTGAAGGGAGGGCATTTCACAGGGAAGGTGCCACTGCTGAGAAGGCCCTCTTCCTGGTTGCCTGTAACTTCACTTCTCAGTGAGGGAACCAGCAGAAGACCCTTGGAGGAGGAGATGCTCCTTCAGGTATACTGGGCCAAGGCCCCTTCCCACTTATGATTCTATGAAAGATTCAGGGTGGGGTGGGGAGTGCCCAGATTTTCTGGTGCATTAGAAATCATTAATAGAAAACTGCTTTCTGAGAGTCAGATGAGTCCACCCATTTCTTTTACTCTACAGTGACAGGCAGACACTCTCCAAAGTTACAGACGAGAGCTATTTCCAGCGCTATCTATTGAAGCCAAGGATTGGATGTGGAAAATTTTGTGTGCAAAACTTGCGCTTCATCACTGAGCTGTGGCTCTTTCCCAGTGTTAACAGTTACTGTGGCCAGATCCTTGTACAGAGCACTGTTCAAGGAATGCCAACAACTAGGCTGAGATCATGTGTAGGGTGTCAAATAGCTAAACTGTGACAATGCTCAACACTTATTCAGAGGTGGAGTGTGGAGGAAAGAACTGAATCCAAGGCCGTCTCTGCCTCCGTCCATGCTCCACCTTGCACTAGATAACTGGTGCCGTCAAAGCTTCGTTTGTTCAGAGCGGCTCTTGGGGGACTTGAATGGGGGCCAGTCAATGTGAATAAAATGAAAACAAGCCCAAAGATATATTTTTTGGATTAAATTGTATCATATCCAAAACCTACAGCCTAAATTTGGAGACAGTGCATCTTATGTTCAGAGTTCTAGTTTGGCAAAAGGTTAGACAGAATAATATAAAAATCCAAATATTATCTTTTTCGCTATGGAGGAAAATGTACGTTCATATTGCTCTTCTCACAAAAGTTTTCTGTGTAGTTGTCCAGTATATAAATCTGTTCTGTCAAACTTCATTAGTCACTGTAGTTCTTTTTTTAAAGTCCTTAAATAAATGGAGTCTTTTCTATGGCCTTGTGGAACAATGACTGTGGGCCTGAATAGAAAACATTGATAACCTCCTAGCAGAATTGATTCTCACTACCAAGGCCTAGTAAGGTTGGGCATCTGCTGAGGTCCCTCACTCCAGCAGGAGTCTCCTGGACCTGGTGCAATATGGAGGTAGGATCAATGGTTGAGTGGAACCATGGAGGGTGGCTTGCCTGAGGGTCCTCTTAAACCTAGCTATGACACTGTTCACTACAAAGCTTCTCTCATCAAATCTTGTTGAACTCACCCTGCCATTATGTTTGTGCTTCTGAAGGAGCAGGTGTGTATTCCTGACCTATTCAACATATGTTCTCTTTCTACAGCCAAGATAGCAGGTGAATAGGAAGGGTAAGTGATATTGTTTGCTCTCTAATAATAATAATAATAATAATAATAATAATAATAATAATAATAATGGCTGTCATGAAGGGACCCAAGCCTGAGTAATAATAATAATTTATTATTTGTACCCCACCCATCTGGCTGGGTTTCCCCAGCCACTCTGGGCGGCTTCCAACAAAGATTAAAAATACATCAAAATGTCACACATTAAAAACTTCCCTGAACAGGACTGCCTTCAGATGTTTTCTAAATGTCAGGTAGTTGTTTATCTCTTTGACATCTGGTTGGAAGGCATTCCACAGGGCGGGCACCACTACTGAGAAGGCCCTCTTCTTGGTTCCCTGTAGCTTTGCTTCTCACAGTGACAGAACCGCCAGAAGGCCCTTGGTGCTGGACCTCAGCGTCCAGGCAGAATGATGGGGGTGGAGACGCTCCTTCAGGTATACTGGGCCGAGGCCGTTTAGGGCTTTAAAGGTCAACACCAACACTTTGAATTGTGCTTGGAAATGTAACAAGAATATTCGGCTATGATGTGGGAGACCAGAGTTTGAATGCCTACTTTGCCATGAAGCTCACTGGGCAATCTTGACCCATTCACTATCTCTCTGCCTAACCTACCTCACAGGGTTGTTGTGAGGATAAAATGGGTTGAGGAGAGCCAGGTGCACCACCAGGAAAAGGTGGTATATCACTATAAAAAATTAAATAATAAACTTGGGACCATGAATCACCCCACACACAGCATTCACAAAGGGGGGAATATTACAAATGACATGTCTAGTAAGTTTAACCCTTAATTTGCATGTGCATTACCTACTGGTGGGGAAAGCTACATGTCGGATGTTGGGCTTTTGGAAAATGCAAAGGATTTCTGTCCTATTCACATTTTCCCCAGAGTAAGCCCCACTGAACCCAGTGGGACTTCTGTGTAGACATGCCTAGGATTGCCCTGGCGATGATATGAAAAGGTGGCTTTTTGATGCAGCTTGCTCACTGCTCCAGCGTTTGTATCTCCAAATAAAATTCCTTTCCCCCCTAAGGATAATGCGTCCTTGCTTCCTGCTATTAAAGTGCTTCTCATCATCAAAGCACATTGCTAGCATTAAGCTACCTTCTTGGTGTTTATTATCTCCAAATATTTATAGAGACTCTGCTTAGCACTAATTGCCAAATGTTAGTTATGCTTCATGCTGTTTAACTAACTATTTGCATAACATTTATTTAACCCATGCCAGAACAATACTGCATGTATCTAGAGATTTCCTTGAAATATCCACTTCAGAATTATGTTCAATCAGCTTCCTTTCTTGTAATCCCTTGTCTTCCTTTGAAAGTAAATAACTTGTCATTACTAATTCCTAATGTGTTGATCCAGGAGATGCTTGCACACACATGGGGGGGGGGGAAGGTTTCCCTTCCCAGCCCACCAATGTGCCTACCCAGCATGCAAGCTTTCCACTTGGAGGGAAGGAGATTTCCATTACAGATGTTGCCAGATTCCACCCTTGCCAGCCTCTAGACCAGAATCCCATGTGCTGACTGGCATGGAGTGAGGCCAAGAGCACTGCCACATTGTAAAGGTAGGTTATAGTTAGTAACTGATCATTGAAATTTAATTCCTTAAGCTGCAGAACCACGCAGCAATTTTCCACTAAATGGAGAAGAGCAATCTATATAGCTTACCCTATGCAGATGTGGCACAGTGTAGAGTTCCAGAATTGTGGCTGCTGACTGACAAATTCTCCATGGATATATTTATTCCAAGGAGGTCTCTCTCTCTCTCTCTCTCTCTCTCTCTCTCTCTCTCTCTCTCTCCCCCCCCCAAAGGGGCGGTCCTGTTTTTTTCTGGCACATGTGAATCCCACTCCTCGTTTTGCATTTTGTTGAGATTTCAGGATGTGTTTAAAAATGGTTTTCAGGCTTCAGGCACTTATACCCAAATCAAATACTGCAGAAAATCAATCAGGATGTGATAGTGTATATGAAGAAATTATTGTTGTTTTATGGCTCAACCAGTGTGCAGAATTGCATGTGTACATCAGCAAAATCAGGAAAGAAAAGGAGTAATATGCATACAATACATAAGATCAAATCAAGACTCCCTCTTGGCAGTGTTATATCAGTGTGAAATGTTCATTGGTGACAAATGGGGGCGAAGAAGAAGAAGAAGAAGAAGAAGAAGAAGAAGAAGAAGAAGAAGAAGAAGAATTTAAAAAGAAATTGTATCCCTCCCTCCCCAGCTGAAGCCGGGCTCAGAGCGGCTACAACAATAAAAGCAACACAGCATTCTAAAATCAATACATTTTAAAATCAGTTCAAAATCAAATTAATGGCAACCATTGGGCTAGAGTTCTGTGAGGATTACCAAAGGAGGGGGTCAGACTGTGCCTTGGCCAAAGGCCTGGTGGAACAGCTCTGTCTTGCAGGCCCTGCGGAAAGATGTCAAGTCCCGCAGGGCCCTGGTCTCTTGTGACAGAGCGTTCCACCAGATCGGGGCCGCGTATGCATAGGAACTGAAGAAATTAAAGTCTACGACAAACTGTGCAATCTCACATTCTGGAAATTAATTTTAGAGACTTTCCCAACCAAGCTAGGATTAAAGCAGAAGGAGTGGAATAAGTGAGCCCAAGGAACAAGAACAGAATGGAAGGACAGAAAGAAGCTCATCCTCAACTAAGCTAGTGCACAGATGAACAAAATTCCTCCCATGTCTATACTGAGTTTATGAACATGGTTTTTAGGGGAAGGCGAATTCGACATCTGCGTCTCACATTGATGTAGGTGTTTCCTAATAAAAGTACTGAGTATTTTATGGCTTCCACAAAATTTAATAGGGTTCTATGGAAGTTGCTTTATGAAGTGCAGCATTATAAGTGCATTGGATTGGATACAGAGTATTATATTTTCCATGGATTGTTTGAACCAAATTCAGTACCAGAAGAATAATTGCCTTCCAAATTGCAAGGGATCGTTTAAAACATCCGCATAAAGTTGCACCATTTATCTTTTAAGCTCTTCTTAAGATGCAATGTTAAAATATATGCAGATAATAAGGAAATGCCTTTCTGGACCGCAGGTTCTAAGAAAAGCTGTTATAACGTTCACTTTAACTAGGTGTGCGGTTTTTGTGTGGCAGAACTGGTAATCTGAAACAAGCCCCACTGTCTCACAATTACCTGCAACAGCATGAAGGCATGTCAGAGATTAATGCATGCCCCGCTCTTTCCAAGGTGCATACCTGCTGTCTACCAATATCTGATCTGACATTTTGATGGATACAGGTCAGGCAACTACTGCCAGTCAGTAATTTCATTTATCCATAGGTGGCTTCAACCAAGTCTAATTTATCACGAGCCCATCTGTGTTGATGCTGCTCTTCTCGGCTTGCAGTTACCATGCTTATGTCGCTTGAGGGGCATTATAAATATCCTGGCTGCCAAACATTCCATTCACGTCATTATCTGTTACAGTGCTATGTGATATATATATATATATATATATATATGCGCAAAGCATTACAGAGTAGGGACAATGGCACAAACTGCAGACCACCCATGACAATTCTCTCCCTTCCAAAACAAGGATGATCGCCTAGGCAGGGTAGGAGACCTCAGGCCCATGGCCTCTCTATTCATAGAAAGCTCTGAGTTTTGCATGACTGGAATGTAGCATATGGTACCAAAGTAACAGTAGCATTTTTGCCCCTGTTTTCCTCCTTTTGGGGATGCGGGTGGCACTGTGGTTTAAACCTCTTGGACTTGCTGATCGGAAGGTCGGCAGTTCGAGGCCCCGCGATCGGGGTGAGCTCCCGTTGTTCGGTCCCAGCTCCTGCCTACCTAGCAGTTCGAAAGCACGCAGTGCAAGTAGCTAAATAGGTACCGCTCTGGCGGGAAGGTAAACGGCATTTCCGTGCACTGCTCTGGCTTTGCCAGAAGCGGGTTAGTCATGCTGGCCACATGCCCTGGAAAAAACTGTCTGTGGAAGCGGACAAATGCCAGCTCCCTCGGCCTGTAAAGCAAGGTGAGCGCCACAACTCCAGAGTCATAAATGACTGGATATAATAATAATAATAATTTATTTATTTATACCCTGCTCATCTGGCTGGGCTTCCCCAGCCACTCTGGGCGGCTTCCAACAAAATATTAAAATACAGTAATGCATCAAACATTAAAAGCTTCCCTAAACAGGGCTGCCTTCAGATGTCTTCTAAAAGTCTGGTAGTTATTGTTCTCTTTGACATCTGGTGGGAGGGTGTTCCACAGGGTGGGTGCCACTACCGAGAAGGCCCCCTGCCTGGTTCCCTGTAACTTGGCTTCTCGCAGTGAGGGAACCACCAGAAGGCCCTTGGCGCTGGACCTCAGTGTCCAGGTAGAATGATGGGGGTGGAGACGCTCCTTCACTTAACTGTCAGGGGTTGCTTTACCTTTACCCTTTCCCCCCTGATATATTCTCCACCCACTCCTCCCCATTACTGGCATATGTTTAAGAAGCACCGGAAATGGCTTCTTGCCAACTTTTACAAATCCCATGCAAATGCTCCTCTGCCTGGATCCCTTTTGAGCCGGCTGGGGGAGGAATGAAAGCAATGCACTCAGAATTTCAACCAAAACCTCTGTAAACCCTATCTGGCATTCACTGCTTGAGGTCCAGAGATAAGGTTTGCTCCTGATCAAGGTCTGGAAATGACAGAGCCCTGGTGTTAAACCAAAATCCCCAAGTTTTAATGTATTGAACAAAGCTGAAATGAGGATTGAGTCAACCTTTCCTCTGCCGTATGAAGAGGATGACATGAAATCTGAATTATTCTTGAGCAGGGGTAGAAAACCTGTAGCCTGAATCTGGCCCTCAGAACAGTTTTTGGTGGCCTTTCAAAGTTGGACATTTCTCCAAAAAGCAGCACTTTTCCCTCTGGTGTAGCACCATGATTAAAAGGTTAAGGACCCTGCCAGACTGGTGATCTTTCGTTGGTGTATTCTGCAACATGTCATTGACACAATAATAGTGCATTAGTGGCAGATTCATATTGGTCCATCAATGCACCATGCCACTTTATTTGTTACTCTGAGATGCTTCCCCATATTATTGCTGTCTGGAGGGGTGCTCCTGCACTGCGTGGCAGCAAAAACAGGACAAGAGCATCAACAGCAACCCTGGAAAATCTGGAGTATGAAAAGTTACAGGATTTCAGCAGGAAGCAACAGGACAAAGACTGATTGGAAATGAAGCAAGATGTTTGCCCTCAAGCCTTTGCAGGCTCAAACAGTATTAAAAGTGGGAAGGATCTCAAATATCTGCCCCAATACCATCATGAGCAGAAAGAATCACGAACGGGCAAGAAACACAATGTGTGGAAGGGCCCCTAGAAAGAGTCGGAAAATAGGAAGGAGCACTGCTTCCTGTTTCCTGTCTCTAAGACCTTATTTACAGATGGGCAAGAAGAAGTATCTCTTTGGAATGGCTTTTTCTTTTCTTCCCCATCACAGCTCTGGACAAGGAAGAGAGTCTCCTGTCTCAGTGTTATGGTGAGAATGATAGACACAGCTCAAAGCAACTTGCAGGCCAGATTCTGACCTGCTTAGCTCTAGCAAGGCTGCTGAACCATGTCCCATACATTGCAGTTTTTCCTTCCTCTGTGCCTTGGGGCATCAATAAACTCTGCTACTCAGTTTGTCTCTTTGCAGGCCCTTCAAGTGTCCCTATTTTCCAGGGATGTCCCTGTTGGGAAACTGCCAGGGAGATAGTGTCCATCATGAGCCCCCAAGCCGGAGTTCTGGACGATCCATCGGCCTCCCGTAGACAGGCAGATCCAGCAGTTAGCGACACGAAGCCTCTGGAAATTCCTAGCCACATTCCAGGGCTGGGTGCACACTGTTTATCAGCAGAAACACAGCCAAAAGCTTGCACCGCAGAAGAGCATAATTTTCAGACTTTATTAGCGTTTAACAGAACAAAAGAAAACGTGACCGTTCTGTGTCAGCATCTTCGGCCAACTGAGAAAACGAAAGGAAAAAACAGCAAGCATAAACATCCTGTGAATAGGACATGCGCAGACTCTGTTGCTTACAAAAGCCTGCTCCCTTTTAAGGTGGAACGGAAATATCCTAACATCCTCCCCCTTTCCGTGTAACCTGTTGTACCTGTGGTTCACTCAATTGCAACCTTTGTACATAAACCTTATGTTGTTCTTTGTTAACAACCTTAGACAACAGATCAGCAGGGATTTCATTTCCTGCCATGTAGGACACTTGAATCAGTCCTTTCTGAATACACTCTCTTGCACGATGTAGCTTAATCTGCAAGTACTTGGTTCTCTGCTTGCAACTCTCGGAGTTCAGCAAAGCCAAACACGATCTATTGTCTTGATACACTTGTACAGGACATTTCACAGACACCCTGATGTCCTTAAACAGTTGCATCAACCATTCACAATCCATGAGTGAAAATGACAGAGCATTGAGTTCTGCTTCACAGGAACTTAGGCTCACTGTCGTCTGCTTCTTGCACAACCAGTCAAACAGGCAGTGGTTGTACATGTAGCATACTCCAGAAGTGCTTGTACCATCCGTGGTGTCACTTCCAAAACTTGCATCAGCAAAGATTTCAAGACCTCCAGTCTTCTGACTGGTGAACCTCAGCCTGTAGTGCATAGTCCCTTTCAAATAGCGGGCTATGCGCTTCAGAGCTTTCCAATCCTGAACCGTAGGATTGTTGGCATGTCTGCTAAGCAGATTACAGCTTACAGCTATGTCAGGTCTTGAACATCTGGCAATGAAATTCAGCTTGCCTAGAATGCATCTGTATAGCGTTGTGTCAGAAAACGCTTCAGCAGTACTGTCTACCTGGTAACCTGTCACCATCGGTGTGTCTGCTGGGTTTGCATCAACCAAATTCAACCTGGTTAACACATCAGCAATTTTCTGTGTTTGGTGTACCAGAAAATTACCTGCTTGGTCCTTCTCCACCTGCAGAGAAAGATAGTTGGATACCTCACCAAGATCCTTCATGTCAAAGTGCTCCTTCAGCTGAGCTAGGGTGCTTTGATAAAAAGCCTGATTCTTCCAAAACATCAGAAGATCATCAACAAAACATAAACAATACAGTTTGTTTTGCCCCTCCTCCTTGACAAACACACATGGATCAGCTTTGCCCTGGTGAAAACCTAGAGAAAGCAATGTCTCAGTGAGTTTTGTGTTCCAACACCTGGCACTCTGCTTGAGACCATATAAGGATTTCCGCAGTTTACAGACCATACCCTTCTGTATCTCCATCCCATCAGGTGGAAGCATGAACAGCTGTTCATTCAAAATCCCATACAAAAAAGCTGTATTAATGTCGTGGTGGGAAACATGCAGTTTCTCCTCCGCAGCGACCTTGAGCATCAGCCGAATGCTCTCATATTTGACTGTGGGGGAGTAGGTCTCGTGGTAATCCTGTCCTGGTACCTGTGAAAAACCTCTGGCAACCAATCTGGCTTTGTGTCTGACTACCTTGCCATTCTGGTCTGTCTTGGCCTTGAAGACCCATTTGCTGCCAACCAGTCTCATTCCTGGGACTACCGGTACCAGTTCCCAAGTTTGGTTCCTGTTCAAGGAATCAACTTCAGCCTTCATGGCATTAAGCCAAGGCTCAGCATCTTTAGAGGCTAACTCCTGAACCTCTTTGAAGCTTGAAGGTTCCCACACCTTCTCTGAGCTACTAAGTACAGCAGTTGCTGTCTTAGCAAACTCATCAGCATACCTCTTTGGAGGTCTGCCCTTGGTCGCCCTTTCAGATCTGCGTACTAGACGCAAGTCTTCTGGACTCATCTCCTCTTTCTTAGGAGAAAAGTGACCAATGGTGAACAGTGGTTCTTCCAGTTCATTGTCAGACGCATCAGATGGTCTGACTGAGGCTTTTGCGCTCTGGTAGTCTGCCGTGTCGTCACTGTCACTGACACCAGCAGCAGCAGCGCCGCCCACTGAACTGGAATCCGAACTCTGATCATCATCATCATCATCATCATCATCCTCATCATCATCCTCATCAGCAGCTTCCTCAGCTTTAGCTGTTTGCTTGACATCACCTTCTTCCTCCTCTGGGTAACTCTGGAAAATTCCCACATTTTCCCCCCACTTAGGATTGTACTCAACACTCCTTGTGAACTTTATGGACTTAGAGTCAGTCATCCACACCCTGTATGCACCTTTTTCGTACCCCATGAACAAACCATGTGCCCCACGCTTCCCAAGCTTGTTGGTTTGTTGTGTGCGTACCCACATGTCCGAACCAAAAATCCTCATGTGTTTGGTGTTGGGTTTCTTACCAAACATCTTCTCATAGGGGGTACAACCAATGGGTGATGACAATCTGCGATTAACGGTGTAAACCAAATTCCCTAGAGCCTCCCCCCAAAACTTATCAGGGAGATTGGCATCATGCAACAAGGTCTTGATTCCTTGCAGCAATGTTTGATTTGCTCTCTCCGCAAGCCCATTCATCCATGGCGATCTGGGCGTTGACATGTCATGCTGGATTCCCTTCTCAGTCAGGAAAGCTTCAAACTGCTGAGAAGTAAACTCCCCGCCCCGATCAGTAAACAAACAAGAAATACGTTTACCGTGCACATTTTCCAACCAAGCACAGAATTCCTTAAACTTCGGAAATGCTTGCGATTTCTGTTCGAGCAAATACACATGAATGTACCTAGAAAAAGAATCAATCAGAATCATGAAGTACCTTGCTCCTCCTAAAGAGGGCGCTAGTGGACCAACCAGGTCCGCATGCACTAGCTGGTAGGGTTTGGAAGCCTGCCTGCTAGACTCCTTGCCTTTTGGAGCAACCTTCACCTTGTTCTCTGCACAAGATACACATTTCATGTGAAATTTACAAGGTTTGATGTTCAAACCTTCAACCACCTCTGGCATCTTGGCCAGTGCCTTCCAAGAGAGGTGACCAAACCTTCGATGCGCATCGTGAATGCAACCTGCATGAAGAACATTGTTAGTTTGTGCAACACAACAAGAATCAGCATTAGATGCAACAACAGTGTCATCATAAGTTATATGGAACAAACCATCCATAAACTTTGCATGCAAATAGTCCTCTTTGCCTTTACTGATGACACAGACGCTCCTCTTGAAGGAAATCTGAAAACCACGTCCAGTAAGCTGTGGGACGCTCAACAAGTTGCTTGCAGCGCCTGGAACATATAGTACACCGCTGATGGTTGTGTGCAAACTTGCAAGTTTCACAGTCCCTTCTCCAGCAATTTGCAACGTCCTTCCATCAGCCAGGTGGATCTCACCTTCCTGAGGCTTGAAGGAGATAAAGAGATGCCGATCCTTTGAGATGTGGCGCGTGCAGCCTGAATCCACAACAAAGTCGCCTTTGGCTGTTGGAGCAGTCTTTACAGCAAGCAAACCCTTGTTTTGCACTGGTGTGGGCTTTTGCAGCTTGCCCCCCTGCTGCTCCTGGCCAGCAGACGTGCCTTTAGCCTTTGGTGAAGCTGTGCCAGCAAGCAAAACCTTGCTTTCCACTGGCGTGGGCTTTTGCAGCTTGCCCCCCTGCTTCTGGCCATCTGCAGACGTGCCTTTAGCCTTTGATGAAGCTGTGCCAGTAAACAACGCTTTGTTTTTCCCTGGCGCCGCGGGCTCTTCACCCTCCCTCTGCTCCTGGCCATCTGTAGGCATCTGTTTACCTTTGCCTTTCCGGCCTCTGCAAAGGCGATGGCCTTGGTTCCCATGAGAACCAGAGCTCTCAGCTGCCGACTCCTTGGCTCCCCCTGGAGGCTGGAATGCTGCCTGGGACGACGTGACGGTCAGCTCCCCCTGCAGCTTGCAACCGGTGCCCTCAGCATCCCTGCACTCAAACGCATTCTGGGAAACAGCTAGGACCTCCGATGCAGTCAAACTCTGGGCTGGGATTTTTGCTTTGTGAGCTTCTTTTAAAGCAGACCACATTGCACGTGCAGTGGTGTTGCCAGCCAGCGTCTTAATTTCCTCAAGAGATACGGATAGGACTATTATGTCAATCGCTCTCGAATCAGCTGATCTCCATTTCTCTGTCAGAGGAACTGGGGGGGCTCCAGAAACAACATGCCACACCCCAAACTGACGCAGTAAACTCTCACACCATTTTGCCCAGGGTTCATAATTCTGCCCATGCAACTTAAGGGACTGGGCATCTCCATCAGCTTGAAAAAGCTCCATTCCAGCTTTTACTTTAGCCGCGAGTCTATTTTAAGTTGAAAGACTCCTTATCTTGGCAGCCATTAATCACGAAGCCTTTCTGGCTCGGCTCCCAGGCCAATTAATCTGCCTTGCCGGAGATCAAAGAAAAGCGTCCCTTCTTTCTTTCGCTTTTCCCACAACATACCTCAAACGCAGTCTGTTGCAGCTTTACTCTCCTGTAGGTGCCGTGAATCTGGGCCCGAAACCTTATTGTTGGGAAACTGCCAGGGAGATAGTGTCCATCATGAGCCCCCAAGCCGGAGGTCTGGACGATCCATCGGCCTCCCGTAGACAGGCAGATCCAGCAGTTAGCGACACGAAGCCTCTGGAAATTCCTAGCCACATTCCAGGGCTGGGTGCACACTGTTTATCAGCAGAAACACAGCCAAAAGCTTGCACCGCAGAAGAGCATAATTTTCAGACTTTATTAGCGTTTAACAGAACAAAAGAAAACGTGACCGTTCTGTGTCAGCATCTTCGGCCAACTGAGAAAACGAAAGGAAAAAACAGCAAGCATAAACATCCTGTGAATAGGACATGCGCAGACTCTGTTGCTTACAAAAGCCTGCTCCCTTTTAAGGTGGAACGGAAATATCCTAACAGTCCCTGACTTAGAGAAGCCATCTTGGTTTTTTATTTGATCCCAAAATGTCCCACTTTTCCTTAGGATGTTCCTGTTCTCATTGGAGAAATGTTGGAGGGTATGGAGTTATCTGACCCCCGAGCCATCTGAGGGCAGCCCTATACAGGAAAGTTTTTTATGTTTAATGTTTTATTATGTTTTTATATATGTTGGAAGTTGCCCAGAGGGGTATAAATAGTAAAATCATACTTATGGAATGGGATGCCCCTATTTTTCATCAGAGAAAAGTTGGAGGGTATGGCTTTTGTTACACTTGGAATGACTCTGACCATTTGTTTCATGAATTGGGGGAAGCACAAAGAAGGAGACCAAAGCTATCAGCCACATGATGTCAGCATCTTTTCTTACATGCATTTGGCAACATTCCTCTCCTCCACCTCCGTAATAAATAATACCAAAACATATTCTTGCAAGAATGATTGTTTCCTTATGTGTGAGGAGGGGATGGAAAAGGTAGGTGAGGGTTCTATGTTTAATTTATTGTGTTTGAAGTTCCCTTTCCCTTTCCCCAATGTAAAAAGCAAAGACAAAAGAAAGATGCATCACTGTCTCCTTATTCCAGGAGGTGCGGCGGGGGGGGGAGGTAAAGAAGAGGAAACGAGATAACAGGATATGGCTATGCATTTCCACCCTTGTTAGAAGTCCATATACTATTCATTCCAGTCTGTAGAAGGTAAGTGTGATGGAAATTCATCTGCCTACCATACAAGAGGGAAAGACTGATAAACTACTAATGTGAAAGAGAATGCTTTGATAAATAGGGCTGCATATAACATTGCTGAAATGTGTAAATCTCAGGGATGAACAGATCAATCTATTTCTGGTTGATGCTAGCTTTAGCTTATGTTCATTCATAAGTCATAGAATCACAGAATCTTAGAGTTGGAAATGACCCAAGGGTCATTTAGTCCAACCCCCTGCAATGCAGGAATCTCAGCTAAAGCATCAGTGACAGGTGGACATCCAACCTCTGCTTAAAAACCTCCAAAGAAGGAGAATCCACAGCCTCTTGAGGGAGACTGTTTCACTGTCGAACAGCTCTTACCGTCAGAAAGTTTCCCCGTATGTTTAGTCAGAATCTCCTTTTTTGTAACTTAAAGCCATTGGTTCAGGTCCTACCCTCCAGAACAAGAGAAAACAAGCTGGTTCCATCTTCCATGTGGCAGCCCTTTAGATATTTGAAGATGACTATGATATCTCATCCCAGTCTCCTCTTTTCCAGGCTTAACATACCCAGCTCCTTCAACTGTTCCTCATAAGGCTTGGCTTACGCCTGGTCTGTCCCATTTCTGAATTAGATCAATTACATAGATAAGAATTTTTTTTAAAAAAAAAATCACATGCAAAACTGTACTTAAATACATATTGTACCACAACAAATGTCTCAAATATATTTTATGTCCATGGGTGCATTTCTAAACATATGCTATCTTAAAAAGCACATTTTTATCCATTTTGTTTGTTTGATTTTAGCTGAGAAGTAATTGTTGGCTGTCTGTCTCGAGAGAGTATGGAGTGTGCCTCCAGGAGTGGTCAAACTGTTGCATTAACAGCACCAAGTGACATTTCCAGGTCACAAGCCTGGGCAATGTGCATGGAGGTCCTGCACTGCCCATATGACAAGACCCCTCTCTTGGCCTCACTGGTGTGATCCAAAGGAAAACAAATGGTAAGTTTGGCATCAACTTGGCTGCAGGAGTTGCCGGAGGGAGACATACCATCCAACCATCTTAGGGACTCCACTCTCGATTTATGTAGGGATTATTCCATAGCCTTTTCTCTCTCCCAAATATATCCCACAAGGCAGTAGAGGTTTAGGACCAAGAGTTTTCCTTCTCCTAGATGGGCTACCTTCCTAGGTTGATGGGCTCCACCTGCTGAGATGTGGCATCACAAAATTCTGAGATGTGTGAAATTGAAAGGATAATTATGTTCTGCTTTGTGTATTAGTCTGGGAAGTGCAAAGTGTATAAGATGCCCCCTATTTGGGGGGACTCCAAATTAAGAAAACACCTCTCAGCACTACCCGGGTGTAAGACGAGCCCCAATTTTAAACCAATTTTTTTGGTAAAAAAACAACCACCTCTAGTCTTATACATGGAAAAATACTGTAAGTTGGTTTCCTAAAAAAATGTGGAATGAACCAATTTTTCTTCCACCACTATCAGATATTGGTTCAATGAGTTTTTAACTATATTCCAGTGATTATATTACTGCCAGATAGTATGTCTTAAAATCAGTATTTGTCAAAACCACAACATCTGGATTTTGACAGACATAAGAATGCCTGGAAATTCATTTTGGTGCACACTTTTTAAATATAAAAATACACACTTTTCAGTGCATTCACCAGTAAAACATGCATTTTACATATAACTTTTCCATAAAATATGTGTTTTGGTACACACTCTTCTTAAACTCAAAATGCACTGCAAAACCCAAAGAGGTGTGCATTCTGTTTGGAAATTGTATTCTGATGTGTAAGGAAGTTTGAGAGTATTGGATTGGTTTGTGGCAAAAAGCCGACCGAACAAATTCTGCCGCTTTCCTGAGTAGCTCTTTAGCTCTGTGATATATATATATATATATATATATATATATATATATATATATATATATATATATATATATATATAATTCTGCTCTTTGTTTTTAATTGATTTAATGCCACAGAACTGTGTTCCTCTTCACTCTGTTTATAAAGTTGGCTTTTTTAAAACTTGTGGGGGTTTTTTGCATTCTCTTTTTGAAGGGGTAATTATAATTATTTTAATCTTATTTTTGATCTTTTAAGTCACCCAGATAATGTCTTCTATACAGCTGCTTATAAATAGTATGTATAATGGAATAAATTTAGGTTCCTGGCAGCATTTATGTCTGAATAAATTGACACCTAACTTTTAAGGTTTCCCATATTCATATGGGATTGTGAGCATTCACATGAAACTGTCTACATTCATTCACCAAATTTTGGGAACTTCCTTCAGTTACAGTAGCTACAGTAAGATGGCACAGCAGTTCTTAACATGCTATCACTCCAATTATTCATAGATTCCTGTCTCTCCATCATTAGCCATTTTAAATCAAGATTGATTGTCTTAAAACCAGCCTTGTCATAATCTCACCCCAGCAGGATACTTGATGCAGATCAAATGAGAGAAAGGGGGGAGGCCAAATTAATGAGCAAACCTCAAGGGACTAAAAACAAACATTCATTTAAGAAGCTTGGGTTTTTGCTGAACAGTTGGGTAGAACGCTATTTCGTTCTGCACTACTGGAAAAGAAATACAAAAGGATCACATTTTTAATATTCAATTGGCTATGCACCGAAAAATATGTAGTCATTTTGACCCACCACTTTGCTTTTCCAAATGAATATGTAAGATCTACAGATTTTCACAGCAATGTGTATATTACACAGTAATGGCACATAAATTACTCAACACTGCAGAACATGGGGAAAGAACTTTTCACAGGGTGAGAAGAATATAATTCAGAGGCATTCAGTTTATTCAGCTTCCCATATGTATCAACCCCCCCCCAGTCACAGATGTGAATTCCCTTTACCTTTACCTTCCCTTCCCTTCTGTTTAATTCAAAGGTTGTTTGCTATTGGGACAAGGATGGATCAACATGTCGATTTGGGCTTCTTTCAGTTTCTCATCTTTCAATTTTCAATTTAGTTCTCTGCATTTCTGCATCAATTTGTGGGGTTTTTTCTCTCTTTAAAAACAATCATGAGAATTCATCAGGATTTTAGAGCACATATCTCCTAACAAGCCTATTATAAAAGGTTGGGGTTTTTTGCATTATATTGCAAATAACAGACAATTTGGACAGTCCTGGTAGAAGGTACAGAGACCAGCAGTTGATGCAGCCAGAGCCAATAATATGTGAAGCCAGTGCTTTCTTTCTGAGGGGTACACCTACCCCTAAATATTTTGTGAATCTAAGTTTGGCCTCATTGAGGGGCAGTATTTCAATATGAGTAGGAAAATAAGAGTATCCTTAAACATATTTTTAAGGGGGGAAAAGCACTGTGTAGAGCCAACCAGTTCTAGTTATGTCGCCATCCCCTTCCCTGCTTGGTTCTACAAGGGCAACATTGAGACTGAGGAGGAAGAAGCCAACAGGCAGTGGCAGCCCCTGGTCTGGTTGTAAATAAGAAGACAGTCAGATGAGATCTGGATGACAACTGACTAATAGGCCAGCCTCCACTGCTTCCATGGCTAAGGCAACCCCCCAGAATCCTGTTTAATTGGATGTGGGTTTTCCCCTTGTCAGTCATAGCCTTTCTGGAAGGCATCTTTTAAAGCAGATAGCTTGAGCAAGTCCTTGTCTCTCTTGCCCAAGTGCTTAGTCACTTCAGCCTGAGCAGAACCTGTGCCCCCCATTGCACAAAACAGGGATGGTGAAGACGCTTCATGTACGTCACTGAACAAATGGAAGAATTCTGTTCAAGACAGGATTGTTACAAATTACGTTATCTTTGTATGCAGTTTCTGATATCTCTTACTCTTTAAACTTAATTCATTTTTTTTTAAAAAAAAGCCAAATAGAAACCTGTACTTGATTAAAGAGCCTTATTTTATGATGGCCTTACCCATGTCTGACTGATCTGGCTAAATGCTACTTGGTTACTAAAAAGGTGGACTCAGGTCTGTCTCTGATTTCCTGATACCCTCTTTTAGGATGCACTATATGGTGGTGACAGCTCTACTCTTGCATGAAATACACAAATGCTATGTCTCACCAGTTCCTGCTTCACAAGGAAGGTGAGCACAAGGAAGGTGAGTGCTGCAACCCCAGAGTCATCCGCAATTGGACCTAACGGTCAAGGGTCCCTTTACCTTTACCTTAAACTGATGCAAACATGTACTCCTACATTTTTTGTTTTGTTTTGTAAAACTCCACATAAACAAAAAGAATTGCGATACAACTGTTCATCCAATCACATCAGAAATGAGTATTTGTGGTGTTTCATCCATTTTCAGATGTCCATTCATAATATGCAGGTGGATATTTGTGTGGGTATACTTAAGGAAGTGACCACATAGTGGAAAAGCGACAATCATTCCACAATATATTTGCACTTTCTGTATGTAGTTTCACTTCTGTATTAAGAAAGACACACTGGAATGGACACAGTAAACATGATTCTGAGGACTTTGAGCACTGGCTCGATGGAGGAAAGCTAGGAGTTTAAAGAGGGTGGGGGACTCTTGAAAACAAGAAGAGTGAAAGATTAGAGATTGGTGAATCCAGACTGGTGCAGGCATGTGGAATCAAACATTTTAAGGCCTCCAATGAAATGGCTGTAGCTTGTTTAATAAAAGGCAGCTGCATTTTGGAACTGGATTTAAGGCCTCCAATGAAATGGCTGTAGCTTGTTTAATAAAAGGCAGCTGGATTTTGGAACTGGATAAAAATGGATGAAATCAAGCTAGAGATAGGTAAGGGAGACAATACGTCTTCAGCTGACAATTAAAGTGGAATGGAAAGACAATGAGGCAGTGATGAGGCAGCCATATATTGGATTAGTAGCTCCTACAGGGTTGAATGAACTGCTCAACAGAAAAGGGAAGTCAAGAGGGGACATGTTCCATGACATAATCTAGCACAACTCCATACGGGGTTATAAAATAAATGAGCTTGCCATGAAACCTGAAACAAACCATTTTGAAGGTGTGTTCAGACTCTACACACCTTTTTTAAATGGTGGCATTTCATGGCTGCTGCAGTCCTCTGAAATGGAAATGAAGGAAGCTCTCTTAGAAACAGGGGGAAGAGGTAAGAGAAGGGTTGAGAGATGGATTCTACAGAAAGATGTTCACAACATCAGCATAGCATCAGCAAAGGTGAGCATACAGTAGAAGGGCAAAAGAAGAAGTATGGATAATGAAATATGAAAAAAAGGGAATGTGGCCTGAAAGTATCAACTATCCTCCATTTTGATTCCCTGTGTAATCATATTGGCTCAAATGTGTCAGTTTGTCAAGACTACCAGTATTCTTACTTGCCTTTTTTTCTAAACTAAAAAGTGCAATATCCTACAACCATACTTTAAAGGGGAAACTCCACATCCAGTGGCCTCTACCTGGAAAAGACTAATTGTGGCTGAGGAAAATCTCCCTCCAAATTGTATCCATAGGGATGGGAATGAAGGCATAACACCTACAATCAGGGCTGCCTTATCTTTCAACAGTCTTTGATCAGTGTTCAAGGCAGGGTGGAGTTCTTAGCTGCCAATAGAGCTTTAACCGTGGTATTGAATCTCATTTATTTCCAAGTTTTACTTTATTCAGATATCATTCAATCACTGGCTTAGCTATATGTATTTACTACTAAGGTTATTTACTAGCAAGGTTATGCTTAGAATTCTACAAGGCAGGCTTAAGCAGTATGTGGACCGAGAACTCCCAGAAGTGCAAGCTGGATTTCGAAGGGGCAGAGGAACCAGAGACCAAATTGCAAACATGCGCTGGATTATGGAGAAAGCTAGAGAGTTCCAGAAAGACATCTACTTCTGCTTCATTGACTATGCAAAAGCCTTTGACTGTGTCGACCACAGCAAACTATGGCAAGTTCTTAAAGAAATGGGAGTGCCTGATCGCCTCATCTGTCTCCTGAGAAATCTCTATGTGGAACAAGAAGCTACAGTTAGAACTGGATATGGAACAACTGATTGGTTCAAAATTGGGAAAGGAGTACAGCAAGGCTGTATATTGTATCCCTGCTTATTTAACTTATATGCAGAATTCATCATGCAAAAGGCTGGGCTGGATGAATCCCAAACTGGAATTAAGATTGCCGGAAGAAATATCAAGAACCTCAGATATGCAGATGACACAACCTTGATGGCAGAAAGTGAGGAAGAATTAAAGAACCTTTTAATGAGGGTGAAAGAGGAAAGTGCAAAATATGGTCTGAAGCTCAACATCAAAAAAACGAAGATCATGGCCACTGGTTCCATCACCTCCTGGCAAATAGAAGGGGAAGAAATGGAGGCAGTGAGAGATTTTACTTTCTTGGGCTCCATGATTACTGCAGATGGTGACAGCAGTCACGAAATTAAAAGACGCCTGCTCCTTGGGAGAAAGGCGATGGCAAACCTAGGCAGCATCTTAAAAAGCAGAGACATCACCCTGCCAACAAAGGTCCGTATAGTTAAAGCCATGGTTTTCCCAGTAGTGATGTATGGAAGTGAGAGCTGGACCATAAAGAAGGCTGATCGCCGAAGAATTGATGCTTTTGAATTATGTTGCTGGAGGAGACTCTTGAGAGTCCCATGGACTGCAAGAAGATCAAACCTATCCATTCTGAAGGAAATCAGCCCTGAATGTTCACTGGAAGGACAGATCCTGAAGCTGAGGCTCCAATACTTTGGCCACCTCATGAGAAGAGAAGACTCCCTGGAAAAGACCCTGATGTTGGAAAGATTGAGGGCACAAGGAGAAGGGGACGACAGAGGACGAGATGGTTGGACAGTGTTCTCGAAGCTACAAACATGAGTCTGACCAAATTGTGGGAGGCAGTGGAAGACAGGAGTACCTGGCGTGCTCTGGTCCATGGGGTCACGAAGAGTCGGACACAACTAAACGACTAAACAACAACAACAATTTAGTACTAGATCCAGATCAAGCAGGTAATAGTCTAATCAGCTAGTGGTTTTAAAGCATTTCATTTGTAAAGACATTGTTTTAAGACACACTGGGAAGCCCTTCCTCCTCCCCCACCCTTTCCTTGAGGCAGATAACTTAATCTACAGAGCTCTTAAAAACGTTTTACAACTCCCCCAAACCTAGTTAAAAACTCTTGCCATCTGCGTTTCCTTTAACGAAACTGGCCTTCATGAGATAAACCTCTGCTTCTGACAAGGTTATGTCTTTAACAGGTCTTTGCTGGATGAATTTCTGCTCACTAAATAAGTGCATTTCAACAGTCGATACTTTCAGCCATTTGCCCTGTTGAGCAAAGACGTGTGCCTTTAGGAAATCGACCAGGCAGGCGAATGTACAGCCTACCATGGCCATTACATGGACTAAAGGAAGGATAATTGAGTCGGTCATCCAGATAGCTGCAAGGCCTTCTGTTAAGCACTCTTGCTTTGTTTGACTCACATGGGTCCCACAACACCTCAGGCTACAGAGATGTAATTTGTGTTTTGGTTTTTGCAATTTATATTGATAATACAGAGGAAGGAGACAGTTTGGTTATTGGATTCCTTTCCTCTGGCCTGTCCATTCTGGCATGTTCATCAAGCTGAGGATGTCAAGAGTTATGTCCCATCCCTTGAATCTTATTGGCAGCTGCTGGGCACCCTGTGGAGAAAGCTGTAATGTGTAGCAAACCTTTGCAAATGTTTGACACCTCCGTGCCCTTGTCTGGCCTGTTTTCCTATGCAGATGTTGTCAGGTTTTCCTGATGGGGAAAGAGACACTATTTAATTTCCCTGCATAAGGGAGAGAGAAATCCATTAGTGTTTGTAGCCTGTCAGAGGAGATTGTGTCATCCTCCAGCATAAACTACAAATTTGTCCGATGGCTCAGCTGTACTGGAGAAAGCTAGCAGACAGCAGGTAGATAGAGGCCGGGCTGGCACTTCAAAAGACCTCATCACTTGCGGGTCAAGTGTTTCCATTTATCGGGGGAAAACAAAACCTGATCCTTCTCCAGGGTAATCATCATAAAGTGTTATATAGAGAAACAGCAACAAAAATATAATATGTTGAAGTATTATCCCAGGGCATCCTTGAGATTGAGAATCGTTCCAGTCCTGCATGTGAGACTCTACACTTCAGGGCAAACGCAACTGTGTTCCTGCAAAATCCTATAGTTCCATGCCAATATAAACTAATACTAAAGAATTGGAGTCTAATGCTATGTTATCTTCAGGGAGGGGAATAAAATGTAGGTCCCTAGTCCTTTGACCATGAGAGGCCACACACACCACAGATGCGGACTCAGAGATAGTATTACACTTTCTCTACTTCTTTAACATTTGATACATGGACTAATGGACATTAGGATTGTAACAAAAACATTTGTATCATATTAAATGGCCCCATGAGTGACTCTGAAACGTTCCCTGGGGACATCCCTCCAAGCATCACTTTTTGTGCTTGTTCACTTGCTGTTGCTCTAGTAAACAGTGACTGCTTTCCTTATCTCTCGCCAGGGCCTTTACTTCCTCACAGCATGAACCCAGCCAATTAGGGATCACACTCTGAAAGTGGTGACATTGCAGGACACCACGAAGGGGCAATTCTCCTTAAATGCTGGTGTGGGGGGGATTAATCTACACTGGTCAGTTATAACATTAAAATGAATTATAAAAATGTGACACCAGAGGGTGTTGTAGAGCAGCGATCTGTCAACGGGAAATTGCATTGAGAACTATATTACTTTTAAAAAGCATTTTTACAGACCAGTGTAGATCCAGAGAGGGGGGGGGGAGGGAGAGAGAAACCCTCACCAGGGAGGGCTTTGCTTAAGCAAAGAACCACTGCCAAGCAGTATGCAATGGCAGCACCACAATCAGGGCCTCTCTGGCTCATCATAACTCTGAGGTGGCTGATATTGGAAGAAGGGATCCTTTAGGTACTTGGGATCCAAGTCGTTTGGGGGCTATGCAGGCTAGTACTAACAGCCTGAAGTGTAGTGCTTTCAAACTGTTCCACCCAACTGCCACATTCATCAACCTTGAACCCCATTCTGAATTAGCTGCAGCCTTTAGACTATCTTCAAGGGTGTTCCCATGTAAAGCGCATTGCAGTAGCCCAGACATAAATGCCACACTGGTTTTATTCATACTAGATCTTAGTGTGGAGTGCCCACTATGTGCTGAGGATGCATTCCCACAAAATCAGAGGTTGTTCAAACCAAATCTTGGGTGCAGCCATTAATCAGCATTGGCACCTGATTATGTGAAAGTGATTTTTTTCTTTCTTTTACAAACAGGAGTCCATTATCCCTGACTATTGGCCATGCAGGCTTGGCCTCATAGGACTTGGAGCCAAATAACATCTGTACAGCAGCAGACTCTCCAACCCTGTTTGAAAGCAATTCTTTAAATTTCTGTGTAATGCTCCCTGTGATAATCTGATGGGTTGGCAGGGAAGGGCTTCCTGACAGAAAATTTATTCATTACTAAGCACCCCTTGGAGTCTGCTCATGAGTCGAATCAGGAGTGGAGAGGATATTCACCAGCTCCTTGAAATTGAACTTGTTCTCATCACTCCATCTGCATAATCCCTTCATCAGCTACAGACTGGAGAGCTTCTTTCAAATAGCACCCCTATTCCACATGAATCTACTCTAACCAGGTCCCAGCCTGGAGCTGGTTTAATTCTGGAATCTAGTCTACTACAGTTGCTTTGAAACTGAAAATGCATACTTGAGGCTGTGTTTCTAAAATACCTGTTCAATTTGTAATTTAAAAAAATAACTTTTTAAATTTCATCTCCGCTGATTTCCTCCAGCTTCTTTTTTTTTTAAATGACAAATCTTTGGTGATTTCCTCCAAAGGAAATTGACTTTCTAAGAAGGTTGCCAACTTTTTACTAGTATTCAAGGTAACTTTTTCAAGACAGGGTTGTCAAATGAACAAAAAACACCAGCCTAGACTTTTATTGTGCCTTTAACAAAAACCACCAGAGGAGAAAAATCTAGTTCCTAACTAAAGCCTCTAACTGATATTAAAGAATCACAAGGGCAGAGAATCACTGACAGCAAATTCCCTCACCAATACAAATTTCCACATACCAATTCTTCAGTTTATCCTTATATGGAAATTAGGATCTTTATAATGTTTGCATGGTTTATAATGAAGGTTTACTTGAGATGGATTTTTTTTCCTGGCTGTCAGCAGATTTATTACCTTTTCTTTCATGAAGTAATTCACAATGTGAATCTGTAATTTTTCTACAACATTTTGAATAAAGGGTATAGATATATCAATTGAGTCTGTTTACATTCAGTTTGTAATATTAGCATAATTTTGCTTAAATACATGCATATATTGGGGGCATTATTCTGGGGTGGTGTTTGGGGGTTTCGGTTGGGGCCAAGATTGAATTTTCATGGGGAGTTTTTATATTTCTGTGATTATGTTTTTGTATTTTGCTGTTAAACCTTATTATGAACTATAGGTGGATTGTTTACTTTTATGGAATATTTTAAATGAGATGACTTCATTAACAATTTATTTAAATTTTGTTATAGTTTGCAACTTAGTGAGTTATGTAATTTTGTTCGTGCTGTGAGCTACCTCGAGTATAGTCTACTATGCAAGGGGGCATACAAATAAAAGATCTTGATGATAATCATGACTGGGGAATTTATATCATATAGTATTCTTAGGCAACTGAAATTGGCCTCTGGGTATCTTCCTTATCTTAAGGTAAATTGTCCCACAAAACTGCACACAAAAATGCATTGCTCTATTCCTTTTTATCTCACCACATTCAAGCTCAGCTCCAAAAAGTCTTCTTCCCTCTCCTAAGTGTGAGCAAATGTCATGTTCAAATTTCCTGCCTCACAAGAGGCATGCTTAATACTTCCCCTCATTTCAATTCATCTTGCCTTCTCATTCAATAAAAGATGGCAGGGCAACTAGAGAGTGTGTGTCTTTAATCTTGAACCATTCGTGTGGTTTCTTTCCCCCCACTCTTAGCCGCTCAGCATCAGCACAACACAATTATGAAGATGTAAACATCACAAGGGCACTCGGCACATGGGCTGTCACAATGAGTTAAAGCAGTGTGCTCAGCTCCCTGAGCGACTGCTGAGAAAGAGCAAACACCCTCCTTGGGAATTCAGCTGGGTCGCACGGTGTGGGAAAAGCTCGAAAGCATAGGCCAGGAGTCGGGAAGGTAGATCCATCCAGTTCAGACACCATTCTTCCCATCACATTTCCATTTCCTACTGTGGTGCATAGTGTATTGGGTCAGAGAACCTCACTTTGGTAGGAATGCACAAGAGGTGTTTGAAATAGTGAACGTGGGAAGCTGCCTTATACTGAGTAAAACTATAGGTCCATCAATCTCAGTGTTGTCTGTCTTGCCAAATGCAAGGTGGTTCTTTTAAAATGAGATTCAGAGGCAATAGAAACACAAATGAGAAGATAAAATGTTTTATTCTAAACAGCAAGCATTATATACATTACCAAGCAAGCACTTCGATCTGTCACTTGGAAGCCCTCCAGAAGCAGCAAAGCGATCCCTCAGGTAGCCTTCATTTGCACGGCCCTGAGGCCATCAGTCCGTGCACGAGCTTCAAAGAACTCGGCCCAAAATCATCTGATTTATAGATAGCTAACCTGTTAGCCTGCATGTCTTGCCTGACTGCCTATGTGCTACTAGCTACGTGCAGATTATTCATTAGCCCCTTCTTTCCATGCCTCACTTTCGTAAAACAATGCCCAACATCAAAAGAAGGTACCCAGCAAGATCACTTCCTTCCCTTCTAACAGATTAGGGCCTTAAAGACTGTTCTTCAGCTATCAAAGAGCTTAGAGAGGGGGAAGCAAACAGGAGCAGGAATGCTAACCATGTTAGAGCACTATCTCCTCGAAATACAATTATCTTCCGGAAAGCTTGCCCATACATGTCTCTGCTGACTGGCAGTGATTCTGCAGAGTTTCAGGAAGGGGACATTTCTAGGCCTACTCGGAGATGGCATCTATTGAGCCTGGGACATTCAGTGTATAAGGCAAATGCTTCACCACTAAGCCACAGTCCTTTCACGCTGCTTGAATTAGAGGGAGGAGCCATAGGAGGCCCCTTAATTTTTAGACAGCCACACTAGGCAATGGATAGAGTTGTGGAGTGCAGCTTGTGGCTTTCATCTCGGGCTTCCTCTCCACCCATCCAGTTCAAGGACCATTCCTGTCTTTTTTATTTAATCTTTTTCTTTTTTAAGAAAACAATGACCTCAGTGCTCCTAACTCACCCACCCCAATTCAAGCATTGTATCAGCTCTATGGTTTTTTGTTTTTAAAATAAGACCTAAGGCAACAAATATATTTTATTTTTCTGCACAGTTTATGTAATTTGCATGTTCTAAATGTCAGAGCAAGGAGAGGCTCACTGGTAAATGGTATTAATTTGTTTCCAGAGCTTTAATACATTTAAGGTGAATTGTGCCACAAAGCAGCTGACTAAAGTGAATTGCCTTACTCCTTACTCTCTCCCCATGTGTTTACCTCCCACTAGTCCTTCTCCCCACAAGTGTGAGCAAACGACATGTTCACATTTCACAAAGGCAAACACAAGGTGTGCACATTTGTTGAAAGTATATATACATACATATGTAATGGCAATATCATGTTGTATACAGTTGGTTTCAGAAAGCATGTGAATTCCTGGCCACATTATTCAGAAGAATGTCAGTGTCACACAGACCTGCCAAAATGAATATCAGCCTTATTTCTGAACATAGGGTGAAACTCACTGCCGTCCCTTCCACTGATGGAAAGCATCCACCAGAGAGGTAATTTTTGCCAATTCCTTCCCCCACCAGGGTCCTCCAAACCTCTGGTCTAGACTTGAAATGTGTATGGGGCTATAGGGGAAAGGGGAATGAATGAAAAAAGCCCTTGTCCTTGTTCTACTGGTGGATACCATTCGTATTTATTCATTAGAAATTAATTAATTACCGTATTTTTCCGTCTATAAGATGCCCCCATGTATAAGACGCCCCCTATTTTTTGGGCAACAACCAATCACCAGTCCACCCTTGGCACTATCTGTGTATAAGACACACCCTAATTTTTGACATTTTTTTTAGGGAAAAAACCTAGTCTTATACATGGGAAAATATGGTAATTTCACACCTTTCAACATGAAGGTTCACAGGCTGGTGCACAGCATTTCATAAAACACACACATTAGTACCAAGAACATAAGAGCAGCAAGGCTTGGATTGCAACAGCCAATGTTTTCTTTCAAGGAATGATTGTTTTTGGAGGCTTGACTTCTTCAACACTGATTTCTGTTATTAACTGACACACTATTCTTACAATAAACCCAATCCTGCCTTTACAAACTGTAAAGAAAAGGAGTGAAGAGAAAACAGTTGCTTTCATTTTCGATAACACTCAGCTGGACTTGCATCAAAGGGTGTTGCTTTAGATACCTTCCCTCTGCCATTCTCACACAATTCCCTTTAAAGAAACAACACTCAATATCAACAGCTTGCAACTCTTTTTGTCTTTTTGATTGGCATGATAAAGGTTCTGTCCTAATCTTTGGGAGTAGGCAGAGTAAGTTCAGAATGAAGAAATGTGAGTAGCTCTCAATGAGACTTGAATTAGATTTTACATTCAACAAACAATCACATTAAGAAATGGGAGTCCTTGTTTCTAACATAGACCATCAGGTGTTGGGGACATAATTAATCTTGAATGTCATTAAATCTGAGCCATTTATTGAAAAACAGAGTACCTGTTGGTGATTGTTTGGGATAGATATATAGTTTCTTTCTGTATTTATGTATTTCCATATTTAGTCCCTAAGGTAGAATTTTCATTTGAACCAAAATATTCCAATGCATTCACACAATTTATACACAGTAAATAAACTGTTTAATCCTCCTGCAAACTTAGTGATGCAAAAGTCCGTGAAAGCCTCACTGTTTTACATAATCTCAACTCTTGGGGATTAAAGGGAATAGAAATTGGTGGAACTGTACATCACCAGATAAGAAACTAATAATAAAAAGATGTTGTCAAAGATCACAGATCTGTGCCCAAATGTTAAAAATATTTCGTGAATTTCCCTACGTGATGTGAATAAAAGGTTATTGATATATGATGTGATTTTCTATCATGAGCCATATAGGAGATTTAGACTGTCAGCACCTTTCCCCCTCTGCAGAGGTGGGGGACTTATTAGGAAGGTCTGCCCTTGGAGGCTGATGGATCCAGTGGGATTCCAAATGGCTCTGAGGTCTTTTCCGGCTGATATGACTGGTGCCCCTGTCAAAGCCCTGGCCACCCTCTGGAACACCGGAATGCCTCAGGCTCACATGATCTCCCCTGAGTGCCCTCTCCCACTCCATGGAGCCCATTTAGCCCCCTGGTATACTCCAGAGCTTAGGGTGAGAAAACAAGCTGGGAGACAGCTTGAACATAAGTGGAAGAAAGATCTGAATGTATGTAACTAAACACTGGTAAGGGCTCATTATCGAGCCTACCTAGTGCCAGTGAAGGCAGCAAAGAAGGCATACTTTGCTGCCTCCATTACTGTTGAGATTTTCATTCCACCTTAAGGAGAAGACATGTGGAACTGTTGCATGTCACATGTCTGTTTACATTCCAGCACAGTTTGCTGGGAACTACCGTTGTGTATAGCTTTTGTTTTTTGCTGTTCTCTCTGAGAAGACAAAGGAAGAGAGAGATGACATGTTTCTTTGTCCTGATTTATGATTAATAAATATGTAGTTGTAGTATGCTTCCATAAGCCTCACGCCTATTCTGTGTGCGCAGTTCGTTCTGCTGATAGTGTGCCCTGGCTTTGAAGCCTGGGTCACTGATCTACATCGGAGCAGAGGCCGATGGTCTTCACAGCGGTATGGCATTATGTCATCTGGTAGAGCTATTCCAGGTTGTATGGGGCCTTTTATCGGCTGGCTCAAAGGAGGTGGTAGAACCACTGGTAGCTCGCTGTGGCTTGTTTGCAAAGCATTTTGAGGATAAAATTGGAAAAGTAGATATATACCCACCAGATCTGATTGGATACAAAAGGTAACAGAGTATGCAGAGTTAGACTATTTATCAGAAAGAATCAAAGATAAACCCAAACAGGAATTTGTTTCAAATTGGAACTGTTTTAAGGAATGCCTGAAGAGTAATTGCTGCAATCTAAAAATGGCGATGGCTTTTAAGTAGTTTCTGTGGATAACAATTTCAAAAGGAAAATTGATATATAAGAAAGTATTATAAATAAAAAGACAATTGATGAATATAGGCAATACATTTATTGGTACAAAATAGAAGAGACGGGAAGTCATTTCTGAGCAATATTATCAGTTCTTTTTTTCTTTTTCTTTTTCTCCTTTTCTTCTTCATGTACAGCAATGTTTGCCGATTTATGATCATAACAATTATGAACTTCCTTTGAAAACAAGAATATGTATAATTGCAAGATGCAAAGTTATGATGTAAAGATGTACTTGTGAGTAATAAAGGAAAACTAATAATAATAAAAAAGATGATAATATTACTTGCATCCACCAAGACCTTGACTCTGCTGTTATAGCAGATGAATCTCATGGGGTGTCCAGAGCACAGTCTAGTCCTGTAGTGTCAGATGAGTTGCAGTGTTCATTGCTCAGTGCCCCAGGTCCAAACCAAGTGATTAAAGGCTCTCTCTCTCTCTCTCTATATATATATATATTGAGGCTAAATATCCACACTGAGGCTTAACAGTGTGTTATGCATCAGCCCTGCTGCAATATACTTTTATAATGGGACTGAAATGACACTGTGGATGATTGTGCATGATGATGGCCATTTTCTGCTGTAAATCATGGCATAGTATATTTTCCATGAGCATTCCATCTCCATATTGAAAACACCTGGTAGTCGGGTGGTGTGGGACACACAGGCAACTCTAGGCTTTGCTTTTTAAGCCCAGAAAAGAGGGAGAGACCTGAACAACCTTCTATGAACCCAGGGCATTTCACCCATGCCTTGGGATCAATTGCTCGCTCACCCCCTAGTAATGCTTCTGTTTTAAAAATCTGCAGTCAAATAATCCATGTGCATGGTATTTGAAAATCACTAATAACATTCTTTTTCTTCTTTCATTTTCTCTTTTAACAAAAAATCAGGAATGGAGACAACCCATAGTGCATAAGAGATCATCTATGTAAAATATCAGAATAACTCCTTGAACATAATACTCTAATTTATCTATCCTCACATTTAAGCCAGTTAATTAACCCTGGAATTTTCAATTATGCTTAAGTTTCCAAGGGGATAGGGTCATTCATAAAGTATTGATTTATTGATTATAAGCCTCACTGCAAGCTGAGCTTACAGGGAGGGATATACACTTTCTTAATTTATAATAAAACTTTTACATATTAATAATGTCATAAATAAATAGATGCCACATGTCTGGGACAGACAGGATTGGTACTAAGGGAAGTTATACTAGGGGAATGTATGGCTTTGCATGAGTCAACAATATCAATTTTAGTTTTAGTTTCTGACCCAGGAAACTTTTTAAACAATACATATAAAAGTCTGCCCGTTGTCCATCACACATGGAATACAACTGTAGCTACATTTTGCCAGTATTTCCAAGATTAGAACAGATACAAATTAGTACCTAATCAATGTGGTTAGATATTTCACAGCTTCGTCTGGAAAGATGTTCCCTGTATTCTGTAAAATATATCTTTAAATTCTGCTTAAGCACATTCTTCTTTCATGTTAGTTTATACCTTCTGGCTGTAGCCCAGCCAATACCCTCAAATAAATCATCCTATTTAATTTTATAATAACCCTTGGCTAATTTAAATACCTCCATCATGTCATCCCTTAATCATCTAAGGCCTTGCTCCTGGCTAAATTATATAGCTAATGGTCAGAAAGGCAGTGCAAGCCAGCAAAATAGCTGTCATGATTGAAAAGCTATGGTTCATAAAAAAATAAAAAATATCATGTTGGTCGTGATATATAACTTTTGCGTTGAAAAGGAGAAAGAGAACTTTTGTCCTCAGTTCTTCAAAGAGCCAGCAAAGCACAGGTGCTGTTGACATAGTTCTGAATGAATGAATGAATACCTACTTACTTGCTTATTGTTTGCTCCTTATATCCTACCTCTTCAATAAAAACATTTTAAGGAAGCTACAGCCTACATACCTGGGAGTTCAACCTGGCCAAATCACACATATCCAAGAGAATGAAAGCCATTATAGTCCTAGGTCTTCGTTATTGTTGGAGCCCATTCTGGTGTAATTGGTCTTCTCCAACAGTAGCTGTTGACTGTGACAAAACTGCATAACTTACATCATTATGCAAATTACATAAATTACATTGTCACTTCATGATTCCATCCTATTCATTTCGGTGCAAAGGAAGCACAATGCAAATAGAGAGAAATATAAAAATTTCACATGACCCATGGACTGAAAGCAACAACAACAACAACAGTGGAAACTGATCATATTCACAGACTTCCATTCCAGACATGGGATGAATAAGGCAACACTGGCAATTCCCTCTCCTGTTCCTGTTGGAATTCTTTGACATCCCTGGTGCTCACCAATTTTGTCTAGATCTTTATCTCTCCCCCGCATAAACCTGACTAAAATAACCTGCTAGGGTAAGGGATCCAAGCAGATGGAAGGCCTGCGCAAACACTGTCCCTGAATTTTTCATCTTGCACTCCATCTCCTAAGAGGCATTCCCTTGTCCTTCAAGCAGGCAAGAGAGCAGCATTTGTCCATCAGCGACAATTTTCCAGACACTTTCAAAAATTGCCTCTTTTCAAATGTTGTCCTAAAGTACACAATATTCCCTTGGTGTCTCTTTTAAAGGACTGGCAACAATCATCTTGCGTTGTTCTCAGACAGAAAGCCTCCAGATGAGTATCTGTAAAGCTTTTAAGAGCTTCATTTATCCATCGAGTTGGTAAGAAAGAACAGATCTCTCGCACACACACAAGCTCTTCCTCTCTCACACCTGCATGGACTGGAAGAAAAAGCTTCGTAGCGCTGTCACTTCCCCAGGTTGTTAAGCCATTTGTCACAACTGTTGTCTTTATCACACATATATATGCGAGTTTAATTACCCCTGTGTATTAACCTGTATTGTTATGCTCTCGAGTGGTGGGAAGATGCATAGAAAACCACATGAAAACCAATGCAACATAAGGGCCCCCAGGGAATTAAACTCAGATTTGTTCTGTGCGGTCCCTCTTCCCTGCTCCCCTGTCAAGGTCTAGATCCATGTCCCCTCCTCTTTCTTCCCCTGCCTGTTTTGCAAACTCACTATGTCTTCTTCAGAGCTGCACCCCACTTCTCACATTGGTTTCTGTTTATAGGAAAGATTATTGATATGGAACACTGAAAAATTGGGAGCCATTCTCAAAACAATCCTTTGTACATTTATTTAGAAGTGAGGCCTACTGTGCTCAGTGATTAAGTATGCATAGACTCACAGGAGGCATGCCCCATTTTGCTGTATGAGGTAAAACAGGAATGTGCCACTGTGCTGCTGCTAAAGATTCCCTTACCGTGGTTGTGCAACAACATCCACAAAGCTGCAGTGTGATCTCACCAGAACCCAGCACCACTGGCAGCAGCAGAGCCAATGAGATGGATGGGGCACCCTCAT
The DNA here is from genome assembly GCF_965112155.1 of Podarcis liolepis. Lineage (NCBI taxonomy): Eukaryota > Metazoa > Chordata > Lepidosauria > Squamata > Lacertidae > Podarcis > Podarcis liolepis. Next base: position 25,471,881 of record NC_139554.1, read on the forward strand.
GGGGCATTTTCTTGAGGTTCTGCCATCCAAGGCAGCTTCTACGCCTTGCTTCATGGGTGGGGTAGCCCTCTATAGACTTAGAGGCTAACAGTGCAATTGTAGCCATGTCTATTCAGAGGTAAGTCATAGAGAATTTATTGGGACTTACCAGCAAGTTAAGGGACGCGGGTGGTGCTGTGGGGTGAGCTCCCATTGCTGGGTCCTAGCTCCTGCCAACCTAGCAATTCGAAAGCACATCAAAGTGCAAGTAGATAAATAGGTACCGGTCTGGTGGGAAGGTAAACGGCGTTTCCGTGTGCTGCTCTGGTTCGTCAGAAGCAGCTTAGTCATGTTGGCCACATGACCTGGAAAAACTGTCTGCGGAGCGGACAAATGTCGGCTCCCTCAGCCAGTAAAGCGAGATGAGTGCCACAACCCCAGAGTTGTTCACGACTGAACTTAACTGTCAGGGGTGCTTTACCTTTACCAGCAGGTTAAATGGTGTTAGGATTGCAGCTTGAATGGCTAAAATTGTCAGCACATCATTTATTTATTTTGCAGAAGTAGAATCAGGTACAGATGGAGTAAAACCAAATTGTATGTTTACCGAGTGGTTATTTTTATTTTTGCTGACCTTTTTGCAGGCTTGTACAGTGGTACCTCAGGTTACATATGCTTCAGGTTACATACGCTTCAGGTTACAGACTCCACTAACCCAGAAATATTACCTCGGGTTAAGAACTTTGCTTCAGGATGAGAACAGAAATCGTGCAGCAGCGGCACGGCAGCAGCAGGAAGCCCCATTAGCTAAAGTGGTGTTTCAGGTTAAGAACAGTTTCAAGTTAAGAACGGACCTCTGGAATGAATTAAGTACTTAACCTGAGGTACCACTGTATCTATCTTTTACCAGCAGTAGAATGATGAGCTACTGATTAACTCTGGCCCAGTTTAGAATATCTCATGTTACCTTTCACTGGTGACCCAACTGCAAAACTTTCCAAGATACTCCCCAGCAACAAGTTCCCTTTGTATGTCTGAAACATTTATCCAGAAACATAGATATGTAATTTTCTTGAGGGCAGGGTTTTCAAAACAGGATGCTTTGCAATGTAGCTTGCTTGTTAGTTCACTTCTAAGGACAGTCACATTCCAAAATCCATATTAGGGAAATGCCACCCTGAGGCCAACCAAAATGGCACAAAATAGCATGCAAGACCTTTCCTCGCACAAGATGGTGAACAAAGCAACGAGTAGGGAAGAGGGAAAGTTGGCCAACGGTGAAGCCATGGAGTCTACATCTGGTCACAGTCTTAAAATGGAATGCAAGAGGAGGCAGCAGATATTCTAACAAGACTCTGTTAGGTGCTCTGCAGGTTTCAGGTTTCGTCCAAAGCTGCTGGGGAAAAGGGGGTTTGATTTCCCCATATTTGAAAACATAAAACCCAGCTGTTACACTCTTAAGAGAAAGACATGTGGGTCACTCCCTATTCAAGGTGTTGATTGGCTCACTTTGGACCTATTGCTCTTCTATTCTTCATTCTGTATCACTGTTTTATTTCAACAACATTTCACATAAAATCACTGCTCTCTCTTCTGGAACTATGCTCACAGTTCCTTTGTTTGGGACACTTACGTATAGTTGTGGATATGGGATTTTTATATCAGGATTTTAAAAGCTCACGGGTATTCTTTACATTTCTACCAGAGTACCTTATTTAACATTGGACTAGTCGGCCATGTCTAATAGTAAACAGTAGTTTGGTATTACACTAACAATGACTTCCTCACGTGCTTCCTTGTTGTTTTTTCTCACTCCCACTCACATATGCTTCTTTAATGTTACCTCTGCATTTTTGGAAGCCATAATTCGCCAGCAAACATGAACAAAGGCTTGTGAGAACCCTCAACTGAGGATTGCAATAGAGAATTGAAGTCATGACTTGGAATTGTGGTTTGTAGGGCTTGCAATTATTTGCCACTTCACATCATTGCCTGAAATGAAGTGACTTATTAAAATGGAGCTCATGAGCAGAAAAAGGGAAAGGGAGTATTGTGTGAACTGTTTTAAGCATCTGTTTAGGTGTATTTTTTTAAAAGAGTTTGCAGTAGGGAGTTAATATTTCATGAAAGGCAAGGCTGTGCAAATGTTCATTTTGAACTTTATGAGCTGAAGGCTTCTGGCTGTGAATTCTCTCACCCAGGCTAGCTAATGTGGTGTCTTCTAGATGTTGTTAAACTACAACTCCCATCATCTCTGACCACTGGCCATGCTGTCTGGGGCTGATGGGGGCTGTAGTCCAGCATTATGTGAAGAGTACCATGTCAGCTACCCCAATGCAACCGGTCTCTCTGCATCTCTGCCTGGTCCATACCTCCTGCCCTGAATGAATACTGTTACTGGGAGTAACATTTACTTTTGGGTAGGATGTACTGCTTTGCTGCTATTCAATAGCTCTATCATGCTGCCTTCAGCTCTCTAAAGGAAGGGAAAAAATCATACCGTCTGTCTTCAGCCTCAACCTGCTATTTGCTTGCTCATCCATCTTTAAGATTAGCGCAGCACAAACTGTCAGTGTCAGTTATTGCCCCCATCCTGATCATTCCTATCTGATGAAGGTTGTCTTGATCAAATAAATGTTTCCTAAAATGGAGTAAGACAAGGAACGAGATGACAGTTCATCTGTGCTTTATATTTTATTACCTTGATATTCTTTCCCCCTTCCACTTGGTTATTAAGCTTCATGGTTTGGGCCCTGCTGTGGCATCAGTATTTCCATCCTGCAGTAAGCCAGTTTACCCACTTGGAGCTCTCCGTGGTCCTGCAGGTTCTGCCCTGCCTTTCTGCCTTCTCCATGGAGTCCAACATCAGGCCACAAAACAAACATGCCACCTTCACTTCATTGCTCATGTTATAAGACTGGAGTAACTTCTACCCTTTTCAAAGGAAAAAAACCACAAAACTTCATTTGCATCATTACTCAGTTCTCTTCGGCCCACCTTTTACTGATATGCAGTTTTGCTTTCAAGCCTATATTCAAAAACTTTTGTGACAGTTAGTGTGTTGACAAAAGATTAAGATGTTAGTGTGCTCTATCTGAATCAATGATTTGCAAATATAAGCACTTATTTATACTGAGATACTGGCAGATCGCCAAGTTTCTTATTGTGCCAAAAGCTACGTCTTTGTTATGTCTCGTGACCCAGTCCTTAGGGCCTCTTAAGACATGAAGTTTCTTAAGATGTGATGTTTCCTACACAGGGAGCATTATCTGAATAGAGAGAAAAAATGTACTTCATCGTTGATGAAGAGCTGATGAATAGTTTATTTTTCTGCAAGCACACAGGTCAGAAAGCCTATCTGTGTACAGCAATTCATTGTGAATAGTCCATTGCTAATTGTACACACAGAAGAAATGAATTCAGTAGGAGATGTTGTGCAGTCTTAATTCATTGGCAGCCTCTACTGATCTCAACGGAACAGGCTTGCACGCAACTCCTGAGCAAGTGCCATTGGGGAAAAGGAGGTTGCACAACAGCTGATTTATATTTCTCCACTAGCAAGGGCTCCTACCAATTTGGAAAATGAGTACAGATATGATGCTTACTTGTCTCATTGTTAGGTCTGAATAACAATGGCATCCCCAAGTCCTCAATGCTATTGGTCGGTGGTAAAATCGAAGGAGGGGGGGAAATGTGCCCAATGTTTATTTGCTGCGGAGGTGAAATTCTCCTTAAGTGCCCCCCTGAATGTGTTCTGATAACTTTAGCTATATAATATTGAACAAAATTTTATTTCTAGTTTAAGTTGGTGGGTGAAACAATCAGTGGGCTTAGAGAGGAGAACTGGAAGGAGTTGGGGCCAAGTCATTCACTTCCTTCAACAGTACCAAAATAATATTGGACATTTAAAACTGGATCTATAGCTGCACTAAAAATTCATGGGTGGATGGCCCAGGAGGATGGAACAGTGTGTGGGGGGGGATCAAGATGAATAGCTGTGGAGAGGGGATTGTTGCCTAAAAACACATCCCAACATCTGCCACTTGAGGTAGCCACCTTTTTCTACCTAATGATAGGATTGGCCCCATTTCACTCCCTTTATCTAGATAGTAAATTGAGCATAATGTTCTCTTTTTTATTTTTTAAAATAAATGAATGCAGTGTGTGGGTGACCTGCAGCCCTTGAACTAATTCATGGAGCCCTCAGCCTAATTTCAAAAGCTCTCTGAAAGTGCTCAGTTTACACCCTGCAAGAGTGCTCTTTCCCTGACTGGCAGCCTCCTGGGCTTGAAGGATGAGGGAAAGAAGGGGTGCGTGAAAAGGGGTAGAGAAAAGGATGGCAGAAAGAGGGTGGCCCACTCATTATTGGAATTTGTACTAATCACTGCTACAATTCAGCCCAAGGCAGATTAGCTTCAAGGGAAGGTGGGTGTGGGATTAGATGGTTATGGCTTGGTTCATATGTCACAAGAAGCCAAATTCTGACTTACTGGAACCACAAGCATTTTATGGCTCCCAGAGGAACTTGCACCCACTTTGATGCTCTCTGCTCCATTGAGCATCATGCAGTGTAGCAACCAAACCAAGATTTGGCTTAGCATGTCATCCAAATCATACTTCCCTTCTCCTTAAGCACAATGTGCGTCCAAGTTTGCTGTCTGGTTACGGATTTGGGTTAAGGAGGCAAGACCCTAACCATGATCCTGACTTTGTACAACACATTAAGTCAGACCTTGGTTGGCTGTTGCACTATGCTAAAAGGAAACAGGGTAGAGCAAAAGGAGTGCAAGCTCCTCTCTGGGAGCCAGCACATTTGTGTAGTTGTCCCAGCAAGTCAAGTTTGGGTTTACTCTAATCAGTGTTTTTTTTTCTGGGGATACACAGGGGTACGCATACCCCTAAACATTTTGTGAATCTAATGGGTGAATAAACAGTTTTTTTATTTAAAAAATAGTTTCTTCTCTAGCATGGTGAATCATAAGTTCTGCTGAAGAGCATGGTGAATTGTCAGTTCCTCAATGGCAGCCTTCTTTCCTGTCATGGTGTTTCCTGAGTCTCAGACAGAAGTGAGCGTTTAATGTGTGAAGCAGTGTGGAATGTGGATGTGTGGTGTTTTACTGATGAAAGTTTAGCTTCATTGAGGAGCAGTATTTCAATATGAGTAATGCATGTTCTTTGTACTTTTGTCCATTTACAATATTTATTTTTCCTGATTTGAACTATAAAATGGTGACTTTCTTGAGTCAAAATGAGAGTAAAGGAAAAGGTAAAGGGACCCCTGTCCATTAGGTCCAGTCACGAACTACTCTGGGGTTGCGGCGCTCGTCTCGCTTTATTGGTCAAGGGAGCCAGTGTACAGCTTCCGGGTCATGACTAAGCCGCTTCTGGCAAACCAGAGCAGTGCACGGAAACGCCGTTTACCTTCCCGCCAGAGTGGTACCTATTTATCTACTTACACTTTGACGTGCTTTCGAACTGCTAGGTGGGCAGGAGCAGGGACCGAGCAACGGGAGCTCACCCCGTCGCGGGGATTCAAACCACCAACCTTCTGATTGGCAAGCCTTAGGCTCTGTGGTTTAACCCACAGTGCTACCCACTTCCCTTCCAAAATGACAGTACCCCTAATCTTTTTTTATTTATTAAAAAAAGAACTGTCTCTGATGCATGAATGAGACCAATGTGTCTTACTTCAAAATGTGGTAAGCTAAACCTGCTATGTTCTGGGGTACTCTTTTCACTTTGTCAGGTGTGGCTCCAGATTTGTGCTCCAAAATCCTGGTCTGACTGCTGTTACTGGTGCAACTACATTCACAAGAGGCGACGGATTGTGCTCCTGATTTCAATTACACATACACCAGAAATATTTTCTGTAGAAGTGTGCCAGATTTGTATAACATAGGCTATTGATCGCAATAGTACATGATACACTTCCACTAAGGGTGTGATGATGAAAGTGTGTTGTGACTGTGCTAGCATAATAGATATCCATTTCATGCACATCAAAATTCAACATCCAGATGTTTATTTTAAACCAAAGCCTTTGAAGTCCGATGGCTGATCATTGCCACATTTTATTTAAGCTGATTTCTGTTCTGCAGAAGGCAAAAGCCAAAAATAGGGTTCTGAAACTCCTTTTACTTTGCCCTTGTTCTTTCTACTCAGTCACCTACACTGCCTTTCAGCAGTTCATTCTAATGTATTCAGCAAAGTTTTCCTGACAAACAACTTGCATCAATCCCTTTCTTGAAGACTTCTGACTTTTTTTTTTGTTATGTAAAACACCGTATTCATTATGAACCTTTTTGCTTGCCTCTGCCGAACTGTCTCAATGTGGATCAAATGCAGATGGGTGAATAATATCAAATTTGACCCAGTAAGAAATAGGAAAGGAGACAGTCATTGAAAGGCTGCCGGAGCCCTTTGCTGAAATGAGTCCAATTATTTTCTTATTGTAAGGCAAAGGACTTTTTTCTGTATTTCAGAAGGTTCATCACTTTGTATCTCTGAGCCAAGGATAATGTGCTTGAGATGGGACACCAGGTCTCCTGAATCACCTCAGGACAATGAATATCTGAAACCCAGACAGCCCTCTTTTTGCAAATGATGCATCATACAAATGCAAATGACAGATTTGACTTTCAAATCAGAATAATGTGACAAACACAATCTCTTACAGCCGTCTGAGGTGTGCCAAAGTTGTCTCTTGTCTCCAAATTGTGTGGTGTGGCATGATTTGCAAATGGAAACTTTCCAAGTTTGCATTTTAAAGGCAGCATGTTATACATGATCTGGAACATGGCGACACATTATTCTCCACAGCAGTTGCTTCTAATTAGATGAGGACAACACTACCTTATGAATTTGCGACTAAAATATCTCCCATATTGCTACCCTATCAGCTGCTGTCAGTATTGAAACTGCTGATATAGTTCCTGGGAGCTGGATGCTGGTTTATTCATACACACACACACACACACACCTGCTGTGATTCAATATAAATATTCCCAGGGTAGTCTAAACAATAAAAACCAATCAAACAATAAGACAAAGTTTACAAAACCTAAAACAGTGGATTAAAAATTGATAGCAATGAAATCAATCCGTATTTATTCTATATTTCTTAAATTTGTATACTGCCCTTCATCTGAAGATCACAAGGTGGCTCACAACGTAAGAATACAAAATGAGATCACAAAATGCAGTATAAAACGAAAACAAACCAATAACCCCTCTCTCTCAAACACATTTAAAATGCCATAGAATGTGAATCAGCCAAAGGCCTGGTTATAGGTGAACGTTTTCGCCAAGTGTCTAAAGATGTGATGATGGCTCCAGGTGAGCTTCCTGGTAGCAAAATTGATAATCAGGTGAGCTTACCACCTGAGAACATCCTTTCACCACTTTCTATCTGCCTCACATGATGTTGGAGGAAGGTCTTAGATGACATTCTTACCTCAGAGGCATGCTGGTGTGGAGGTGGTGCTATGGAAATCAGGTTACAGACCCTCAATTTGTGATTTTTGTTTAATCTAATAACTGCCTCCAATTTGGGAGTGGGGACAGAATCAATGCATTCTACTTCAGAAATGTCTCATCAGGCTTCCTCAACCTCAGCCCTCCAGATGTTTTTGGCCTACAACTCCCATGATCCCTAGCTAGCAGGACCAGTGGTCAGGGATGATGGGAATTGTAGTCTCAAAACATCTGGAGGGCCAAGGTTGAGGAAGCCTGGTCTACATAAATGTACATGAATCAAGTTCCCAAAATGGTAACACATAGGGAAAAATCCAAGAATCACAACACCAGCATTCGGTTTCCTCTGTGATTTAACAATATGGCTACAGGATGCATGCAGAGGAAGCCAAGAGGGTGCTGTTCTCCATAAAGATAACATGTGAAGGAAGTGAGGAAAAATCTGGGAATGAAGACAAAGCCATACAATGTGACCAAGGAGTTCCATTATATTGATTTTTGCCCTCCCTCTTGCTCACACTTTTATATCCTCCTCCCTTGCTTCTTGCCTTTTAAAGTTGCTCTTTACATGTCCGGTTCTTATAACCTGGCTTCATAAATCAGTTCCTTAATTATGTGTGCTGCTGTTCTCAGGAGAATCCTCAATTTGTCTATGTCTTTCTGGTATTTGGGTTCACTCAACTAAATGCCAAAAGGGAGAGCAGTAAACAAGTCAAATTACACACACGCTCTGACAGACACACACACCTCACCCCCAGTGTTTTGCTTCTTCTGTGCACCTTAAAAACACACACATATTTGTTATCAGTTGTTTTCCACAATTCCGAGGCTGGGGTCACGTTGCAACAGAATAGGGTTTTTGAGGGGTCATGTTTCTGCATTGTCTTGAATCCTCTGTAACAAAAGTAACTGTGCCCAGATCATTCTTGAGACATCTATGGCTTTATCTTCACAGATCAAAGCAAAAGAGAAAAGGAAGAGAGGTGTAGATGGATATTATACTCAGGCTGGCTTGCAAAAGATGGGCTGAGTTGCTTGTTTCTTTCACTTTATTAAGTTCCTTTAAAAATATAGTTTATTTCCATGACTAATATAGTTTACCCTCTATTGCAGATGCATCTCAGGGTGATGTTAAAGCTGTGGATCTAGCATGCCCAGCAAGCCCCCAACACACACACACACACACACCCAACCTCCTCCTTTTTGCCCCCTCCAGAGATGGAAGAGCCCCAGATGTGCATCTTTTCACATCCTCATAGAGAAAGCAAGTGAAGTTAGATCCCTCTCTCTGCAAGGGCAGACCTCCCTCTCTGAGTGGAAGCTCCAGTGAATTCTATGGTCTTTGGGACACCTTTTCATGGGCCATAAGATCACAACCTAAATGTATGATACTTTAGTTGCTGGAAGCAGTGGCGTAGCGTGGGGGGTGCCAAGGGTGCAGGCCGCACCGGGCGCAACATCTGGGGGGGCACGAGTCCAGAGGGAAGGGACAAGTTCCTTCCTCTGCCGGGCTCCCCGCAGCCACCGCCAGCCTTGTGCCCTAGCGCGCGCGCGCCCCCCGCCGCCGCTGCGGCTGCGCTCCACTCACTGCTTGCAGGAGGAGCAGCCGCTGCAGCAGCGCCGACGCCGCCACCGACGCCTGGCAGGCACGGGCAGCCTCCACACCCCGACGCGCCGCCGGGCCTCGCCGCGCCCTGCGCTCCCCAAAAACCTCCGAGAGGAAGCCGGTGGGCGGGCGAGGCCCGGCTAAGCCTCTCGCCAGCGGGTTAAGGGGCTTTCGGTTTTAAAAGGATTAGCTTGGGAAGGGGCGGGGGGGGCTGCTCGCCGGCAAGCGCCTGCTCCGCGTTTCCAAAGGCGCTCGCCATCCGAGGGACACGGAGCGCTTGCAAGGAACGGGCTCCGTGGAGCAGGTTAGGAAGAGATCCCTTCCCTGGCAGGCCACCGGCTTCGCCAGCTGTTTCCCATTCACGATCAGGAGGAACTTCAGGCTGCTTTCAGCTTTGGTAGAGGGAATCTAAGCAAGGGGATGGAGCCGGTGCCCTGAGGAAAGGCGGCAGCATTGGGTTTGTTTTTAGTTTAGAGAAAAGGCAAGCAAGAGGCGACAGGAGAGAAGCCTGCAAAACTAAGGCATGGCAAGGAGAGAATGGACAGAGAGGAAAGTTTTTATCCCTCTCTCTGTACAATATAACTCGTGGGCATCCAGTGAAGCTGAACGTTGGAACAGTGGCGTAGCGTGGGGAGTGCCAAGGGTGCCGGCCGCACCGGGTGCAACAGGGGGGGGGCGCTCGCACTCGGGTGCTAAAATCCACGGGTTAGGGGGCGCAAATTACTTGCCTTGCCCCGGGTGCTGACAACCCACGCTACGCCACTGGCTGGAAGGCAGCTCTCTGCCTTCCGGTCAAGCAAGCACCCATCACCTGTCAGGGAACTAAGCATCTCAGACTAGAGCCTGCTTTTGTTGGGCCTTGGGCCTTATCTATACAGGTATCCTCAGACAGAATGGATAGGCTCCTAGCAAGTGTACATTGAGTTTTCAGCCGAGGCATTGGGGAAAAAATACAATCCTGGTGGATTTTGCAAGAAAAACTGAGGAGGGCAGCAGCAGCAGCAGCAGCGGCAGCAGCACAGTCCACTCAAATGGGCCTCTTGCCTCAATTTTGCTTGCACCCACTCCAAACCCACCAGCTCATCCTCGTAGTCCCCAGGGAGAAGGTTACTTTTGGGAGTCAGGATAAGGTAGCAAGCAGCACTGGCTTCAGCACTGGTGAATTCTTCTTGGATGGGATGAGCCCATGTGGACCTCTACTCCTTCCATCTTCTTCTGCCTGGGATCCTGGGAGCTCAACTACAATGGGGCATAGCTTCTTTATTTTTGAAGGTAGATTCAAATATCTGGTGTATTGGATGGTGTATTTGAATAAGTACTGCTGCTTATTTCATTATTTGCTTTGGTTGCTTTTATTGTGTTTTTCTGCACCCTGCACGGGCATCTTTATCAATGAAGGGTAGGGTATAAATATTTTTAACATTTGTTCATTTCAGAAAATGATCACTGGTGGAAAATGACATTGGCATTTCCCGCAACAGGCCCTGCCATGTTTCTGATGATGTAGCTGGAAGCACAAGAAAAATCCAGCCAATTTGGGATTCTAATTAAGTGAGCTGTTTTCCATGGAGAAGATGCTTCACACTCTTGAACCCCAATTCTGTACACAGAGGGGAGGTCACCCACCACTAGCTTGAGAATCCTCCTGAGAATTATGCAGAGGAAAGCGAGGAAGGAACAAATTCAATTCTTAACCATCAGTGTGCTCTTCATTAAAATCTCAGCATTTGAAGTTTTCATTCATGAGCAGGGAACATACAGATACTCAAAAAGTGAGGAGTAGATACTTGAAAAATGTCTTCTGAAAGATTTTGTATAAAGAACAATCACTGATGTATGGCTGATTTTTTTTTTTATCTGTAGTCCATATGGAAGAGAGTTTTTCTTATCACTTTAAATCTGTGTAAGATCAGATGTTAACATATTTCAGTTGTGCTATTTGTTAGCCGATTCCCTGTTTTAAGTAAATGTCAGCATCTGCTCTTGGCTTTGGCTCTAGTTAAGGCTTACATGATGACTTTTTTCCTGTCTGAGTAGGATTTTTCTCATGAATAGTTTTTGTTTGAAGAGAGTCCCAGATTGTAGCTTTAGAGAAAAGTGGGGGAGAGAAGATATATGGAGCAGGATACAAGGTTTTTGATAACAAAACATACGGATGAGATGACTGGAGCTATGATGATTTGAGTACAGTATTAAGTGGTTTGAATAGATCCATGTGTAATTCTGCTGCAGTCCTCAAGTTGTGCATGATACCTGCGATTAAACTGGTAAAACCCAAGGGCCTTGGTGGCAGATTCTAGACAATTTGAGAAACGAGCTATACTAAGGTTGTGTGTGTGTGATTTTTGCATCTTAGACAAAATATTTTTCTCCCCCCCCCCCCGATTTTAGTTATTTTGAGCACACTGACAACAGCACACGAATAAAAATTGCCAAATTTGCCCCTGTGGCTGCCCTACTCTTCCCTGAAGACTATTGAGAGCCCAGAACTTCTGAAGTGACTGCAAGCACTTGCTCACTCTGCAAAACGGCAGTGAGGTAATGTCTAACTCCAAATATGACTGTTTTGTTTGAATGATTCAATTATTTGAAAACAGAGACTCTATGTTCTATTGTTACCAAAAAAATTCTTAGTAAAAACCATTTTTTTTAAAAAAAAAACAATAATAAAAACATTGTTTCATGGCTGTGCCATACATGAAGTACAATCCAACAAGGGGTGGTTGTGAGACTCCAGCTAAAGTAAATGACACTTTAGAAAGCTATTGATTTCATTGGGATTGAAGTTACAATCCTACACACAGTTACCTGGAAGTAAGTTCCATTGAAGTCAATGGGATTTACTCTTGAGTGGATGTGTATACTTAGGTTTCTATAAGTTTGTATTTGTAGAAATGTCTACATAGCAATAAGTTCCATAGACCTGCAGATCTTATCCCGAGATAAGTATACACAGGACTGCAACTTCAGTTTTGCTCTCTCTTTTTTACACATAAAATATTTTACACAATGCACAATCAATTTAAATTATACATACTCTTTTCTGGCAAGTAGGCATGCAACAAACTCATATTTGCAAAACAACAACAGTGATTTTAAAGGAAGGGACCCAGCCTGTTTTAGGCTCTCTGCTATAAAATGAAAGACGCAGCCTCCAATTTCTGAATTATGGATATCCTAATGTATTCCAAACAGCTCGAGGGCAGTGCTTGCATAGAATTCCCATTTTATTCTCCAACCATCCGTGTCAGGTAGGTGAGGCTGAGAGACTGACTCGCCCTAATAAATCTCACAGCTGAGCAGGTCTTTAACCCATGTTCAATTACTATGTCACACTGGCCATTTTGTTCCATTCTTGACTCTGCCTCTAGTGCTGTTCTGAAATCTGGTCTCCACTTTCTTGAAAGTTTCCTTCTCCTGCAAAAGAGGCTTCCATTATTTTTTGCCACATTCTTGAGAGACTTGAGAATTTCAGTTGGTACAGGATTGCGAGCTTGCCTTTTTATTGCAAGGCGGCCATGGGTGTTGTGTCTGTGTGCATTTCCTGTAAACAGTTCTCTGTCACTCTGCAGCCTCCCAGCTTGCCCACAGTTCCTGATCTGAAAAATAACCACATTTTAGGAGTTATGTCATGTTACTTTCCCTCAGGATTAAATTAAATGGGCATCAATGGAGGCCACAAAGTGCAGACCACAGGTAAGATGCTTTCTAGGCAACACTCCTCAACCACTTCAAAAGGCAACTTTTTGAACATTTTTGGGTGCATTTTTTCTTCTTCTTTATTCATTGACAGAGAGTGTCTGGGGGTGGGGAAACACAAGAGAAATTTTCAGCAAAACACGAGCATGGATTGTAGTGAGGGGGCTTAATGAGGGTCTGTTCTTAGAGACTTGCAAACGCTTAGAACCATGCTTATGGAAAACATGAAGTTTTGGTTTGGGTTGAAGCCAGGAAATGTTTTAAAGATAGGACTTGGTCCGCAGACAACAAGCTATCATCATGTTTATTAAACTCTTTCTAATCCCTACACGTGCACCGATGAAACTCAGTTTAAAAGCATTCCTTTTTGGTCCAACTTAAACCTGTTTGCATTGTCTGGTAATCAGGGGAGCACTTTGGGGAAAGGTGGAACAACTGGTTAAGCAGCCAGTTAAGCCTTGTATTATTTAGCTGAAAAGAAAAGCATCCCAAGCAGACCTTTGCCGCAGCTTTGGTTTTGTTTTTGTTTTTTGTTTTTAAAAATTCCTGTGCTAAACTGGCAAAATAGTGCATCTTAATAAGTCCTGAACAGTTTGACACAAAATGCTTGGAAATTAGCAGACCCTGCTGAAAGCTTCACGTACTGCATATCTTCTTGGTTTACATATCCGACTTGGGAATAGCTATTAGGAACAGAGATTTCATAGCAAACAGTGTAGGATGTCTAGGGATAACATATAGGCAGGTGTATTAGAGATGGCATTAATTTATCACAAAATTTACAGTACTTAAGCATGGGAAAACAACAAACTCCTTATAGATTATAGTAATGTAAAGATGGAAGGGGTAGGTCATTGTGTCCAAGTTTCTGACAAAAGCAAGAATCCTTCCTGAAGTGATTCTGGCCAAAAGATTATGCACATTAGTCTCCAGTTGAGATGGAGTAGCCCTCCCAAGCTCAGCTCAGATTAACTCGGAAACTGAGTTCCTCCAAAATGTTTGGAAGATCTCCAATCGCTTTCTCAAGCCAATCTAGAAACCCAGAAAAAAACCATGACTCTTCTCTCAGCCTCTTAATTTTACTATATTTTATGTCACAAAGTAATACTGTGCCTCCACTATGTTAAATAAGGTAAAACTAAGAACCTGCAGTGGCAAAAACCAAAGGTAGAGGTAGTGAAAAGCCTATCATAACACAGGGAAAGCCAGAGGCCTATCTTGTCTAGCAGTCTGATCTTAACAGTGGCCTTTGGGAAGCTGCAAGCAGGATTTGAGTTCAACAGCACTCTCCCTGCTCATGATCGCTAGCAACTGGCATTTGTTGGCAGAATACAGCCATCATGGCTAGTAATCCTTGATACTACTTTACCTTTACCTTTTTTATCTCTATATATTTTGGTCACATCGGGATCGCAGCATGTTGCCTTCAGAGCTTCTCGGTTTGCACACATTTCCCAAATATGACTGCATTCATTCCATCTACTAAGAATAGGAAACAAAGAAAATGAACCGAGGGGGAGAATGAAGCTGAAGGGAAGGCATCTGCGCATTTGTCTGCAGAATCCTCCGAGGATGGAGCTCAGTTACATGAACATCAATATATCCATCCACATACAGAAGACTAACCAGAAACCCTGAGCCAAAAATAATAGTGTTTCAAACAGGAAGGAAAAATGAAATTTCAGGAGAAAGACATTTTCTTTCTCTTTGCATATCCTTCTTGGCACAGAGCATGTTTATTTATGGTCTTTGGGGCCATACTAGCCCTGCATTAGGATCATATGAGAGCCTTGTTCTCTCGCTCTCTCTCTATTTTATTTTGTTTTATTTTTTTGATGTGGCTAATAGGATATAAAAGCCTTGGCTATGATTTACCACTTAGAAAGATGCTATCGAGACAAATTTGGGGAACGTACGAGACACAAGGGGTTACCATGGGGAGAGACTCCCCCTTTCTATTTCCTCTTGTTCCCCTTGTTCTCGAATTGAGGCTGTTGCTGTGTTTCTCAGATGTCTGAAGAACAACTTTTTAAGAGTGGGGCCACTACATTTCCTTGATGAGAGGCCTACTTCAGCTTCTCTGTGCAAAGTTTTGTTTCAGAGCTAAGCTTAGGTCTTTGAAAACTACTTCTCTTTCTTTCAGGGAAATCCCAGTACAGTGACAGAACAGGGGATTCTGTTGGCTCCCACCCCAACTCCCAATTATTCCTCCAATCTCTTCACAGCACTGAGGCCAGCAAGCAAAGAGGCCACTGAGGGCAATAGCAGCAGCAGCATTTACCTGCCCTCTACCCTAAGTTTCCAGGGCAGCTTGCAACACTTTAAAATAAAAGTATACCTGAAAGAGCATCTCCAGCCCCTCACTCAGCCCGGACACTGAGGTCCACCTCTGAAGGTCTTCTGCTGGTTCCCTCGCTGTGAGAAGCAAAGTTACAGGGAACCAGGCAGAGGACCTTCTCAGTAGTGGCGCCCTTCCTGTGGAACACCCTCCCATCAGAGATAAAGAACTATACAACTTTTAGAAGACATCAAAAGGCAGCCTTGTTTAGGGAAGTTTTTAATGTTTGTTGTTTTATCGTGTTTTTACTATTCTGCTGGGAAACGCCCAGAGTGGCTGGGGAAACCCAGCTAGATGGGTGAGGTATAAATAATAAAATTATTATTATTATTATTATTATTATTATTATTATTATTATTAAAAATAAAACATTAAAAACAGTTCAAAACAAATCACAACCACAACATAGCATGGTTTGTAAATATATACATCTTGGGTGTTGAAGAACAGGACAAAAATGTATGTCTTCTGCATTTGTCAAAACCCGTATAGTGTAGATACCAGATGTGCTTTCTGAGGCCAGTGGAAATGTCATTTTCCCATTTCTATCATGTGGGTGCAAATGTGTGCAAACCACTGGAAAGATCTGTTACCCTGATAATGGCAATTCAAAGAATAAGGGCAAGGGTCTCAGGGCGTGTGTCGAAATGCTGAGATTTCAGGTACACCTGCAATCTCAGCACCTGGGAGGGAATTAGCCTGCACCCTCCATCTTAAACTCAATCTGTAAGCAGCCCTCATGGCTATAACATCCAGTCTGATTGCCCCCCCCAATTGTTTCTTATTTTCCCGACTCCTATCACCTACTACCTTATGTAACAGCTTGGCCAATGAAGAGTTCTGAAGAACTTGATAGCTTGCCACTGTCTTGTGAAATTTAGATTGGCCCTAATAAAGGTATTACTCAACCATGGACTTAAGGTTTGTGTGTGCAACAGGTCTGCTTGTAATGAAGACTCATTATATATTTGCATAAATCGTTACATATGCTTATCATTATGAAAAAAACCACAATAAAATTATTATGGGTTTTGTTTTTATTTTTTAATACACTAGAGCCATTTTAGTCTGTGACAATTTCTAGTAAAATTCCATCAGAGTCGACGGTTCCAACATCTGATCTGTCACAAGGGACACAACAGTGCTGCCACCTTCTGGATTTTGTACAGCCTCCTGGACAAGTTTCAAATGTCACAAGACATGACAAGATAGATTTCCTCAAATTGCAGGATCTTGTGTTTTGAAACAGCCCTGGAAGAAAACATTTAAGTTCTTAACATTGGGCTTTCAAGATATTCCTCATAGGAGAAACATTCTCTGACAAAGTGAATGGATAGAAACCACAGGGTGGAGAGTACACCAAAGTATTACCTGCACTTCAGGTAATCCAGAAGATAAAGTGCAGAAAATGATCCAAGTAAGCATTGATTAGGGTTGTGTCCAATGCTAGCCCTATTTAGAGGAGACCCCTTGAAATGAATGAACTTGTCTTACTTGGTGGATCTATGCTCGGTTGCAGGATAAAACCCTCAGAAATCAGTAGAAAGGCAAACTTAAGATCCTTAAAGCACACTTCACCAACCCATGCTGTCTAGAGTTAATAAAAGTTGCCATCCAACTAGACTGGCATTGGCAAAGGCACTAGCAGTTGGACTCATTGATACAGTTGGTCCAGTGGCGGAGGAAGAGGTATGTGTGGGGGGGGGTGCAGCTCACCCTGGATGTCATCACTGATGGGGAGGTGTTTTTAGGAGTGATGTGGTGCCTTAGGCATCTGCAGGTTCTGCGCTGTCTGAAATGGCAGTGTGGGACTTGCGCCTGCCTACTGCCTCGCCCTCAGCTGTCCTACAGCTGAGGGGGAGGCGGTGGAGAGGCTCCAAGCATCAGAGGGGCTTGCCCCGCCCCCACAGGTGGCTGCCCCGCCCCCAACTGCAGGACACACCCACACACCAGGCACCCGAGCAGCTAGCTACGCCGCTGAGTGGGTCTTATTGAAACAATGCATTTGAAATAATTACAAGTGCTTAAGTTGATTGTCATTATTATTTTTCACAAAAACACCTCTGATGCAGTTCTCATTTGAAAGTTGCTTTCCCACTACCTTGCCTATTGCTGTATCCACAATGTGGGGCCACAGCTCAGTGCTAGAACATGTTTTTTGGGTGCATAGTGTCCTCTCAGCTTGAATCACCAGCATCTCCACTTAAAAGGAGATATCAGACAGCAGGACTGGAAAAGATTTTGCAGAACCACTGTCAATCCCAGTGGGTGGCATTGGGATAGATATATTGATCTGATCTTCAGTGTAAGGCAGCCACCTATGCAGATTCTGCTCCTATGATGTTCTTCACATGCTCTTTGTTTAGATACATCTCAGGATTAGCGAGTTCTTGGAGCACATTTGTTGTTGTTTTCAAAGCAGAAAACATGCTTTTAATCCAGCAGATACCAATTATTTTTGCAGAGTTGTCAGCAGTAAAAGCATATCTGAAACACTTAGACGAACACACGCAGGAAAAAATGTTCAGATAATGGGTAATCATCCATTGCCCAAATCCATAGTTTTTGGCATGTTGTGGGATCTGTAAACTCAGCCTCCAAACACAGAAGATCTTAAGAAGAGCACAACTTGATCAGGCCAAAAGCACATCTACTCCAGCATCCTGTTCCCATGATGGGGGCACAAACTCTGTAAGTAATCTCCCCAAACAGGTGTAGGGGAATCCTTCCCGTACCCCTCCCCTCTCGCCAGGCAGCAGGGTTTTGCATTAACTACTTCCTTCAGGAGGTACCAGTGCACAGCCCTGTCACACTGTGGCAAACATGGGTGGTGGAACCTCCCCTCTTGCCAACTTGGAAGGAGAGAAGTTAGAAGATATTCCACAATGCTTTGCTGCCTATCCCTCTCTGCCACTAGAGGCCAGGGAGACCAGAACAAGGGTGATGCCCTGGGGTAGGTGATGTCTGAGGTGGCCACCTCATTCAGCCTCATGGGTGGACCAGCTCTGCTCTCAACATGGGCATAGCCAGGATTTTTGCTAGGAGCTGGGTGCTCCACCAATCCCTTAAACTACTGCTGCCCCACTCTCTTCTCACAAGCTCAATACATTGGCAAAAACGTTCCGATCTCTCCTCTCACAAAAGGGTTTGACTCACATTCTGGCTATGTAAGACAACAGCTGCCCATTGTCTCCTATTAATGACCAGGCCATTTTGAATAATAAAACCAGCTGGCTCACCACAAATTAATGTGTGTGGCAAAGTTTTGTGCAACAACGCGCTCTCTCTCTCTCTCTCTCTCTCTCTCTCTCTCTCTCTCATACACACACACTTTCCAAGAAATCTTTACATTTTGGCATTTCTCCTGGAGAATCGTGACCCTCAAAAGCATCCAGGAAATAGCAAGCACTTGGCACCATTTGAATTGAAAGTTCCTTTTCCTGATCCATCTGCCAATATCGTTATTGGCAGTTTAACAAATATCTGAAGGTGAACGCCGTTAGAGGAGAACAAATGCAAGATGCATCTGAAATCTATTATAGGACACATCGGGTGGAAGGGTTGAGGCAGGGAGTGAGGATGTTAAACACATTCAGGCACATAATTCCAGGAATATTTGGCAATATCCATTTCTAAGTGGAAGAAACATTGGGTAAGATACCTCTGCAGTAAGGAAAGAAGAACCATTATCAAACAGTGTCTGTAGCTCATAATATATCACTGAGTTAGCGGCTCAGGTGCTGACAGGCGGAGGCTTCCAGCACAGTCCTAACAATGTCTATTGAGTAAGCCCTGTCTGTAGCCACTGGGTTCTCCCCCAAAGGGAGGAGGAACTGCAGAACTAGCCACATCTTCTCAGGAAGTAATCTGTTAGTTGCTTCAAGCGGATGTTGGACACCAGTGCTCCCATTGTGTGGGACACTCTTCCAGAAAAGATTTGGTAGGCACCCTCACTTTTGACTTCCAGGTATCTCTTGAAGACTTGTAGCTGTTTAATTAGCCAGCCACTTAAGTGATTATGTGTGTTGTTTTTAATAGTGCTTCATGTTTTGCACTCTTTTACAATGGCCTGATATTTTATGATATGGTGGTATGTAAACCCATTTACAGTGGTGCCTCGGGTTACATACGCTTCAGGTTACAGACTCTGCTAACCCAGAAATATTACCTCGGGTTAAGAACTTTGCTTCAGGATGAGAACAGAAATCGTGCAGTGGTGGCGCAGCGGCAGCAGGAGGCCCCATTAGCTAAAGTGGTGCTTCAGGTTAAGAACAGTTTCAGGTTAATAACAGACCTCCAGAACGAATTAAGTACTTAACCTGAGGTACCACTGTATAAATATTAAATAAAATAAATTTCTTTCCTCATTAATTTACAGTGTGGTCTTAAAAATGCAGAAGGAATGTTCAGCAGAGCACTAATTTAGCAGAGGAAAAAGTGTTGTAGATAAGCAGGCAATCAGTGTACAGTATTATTATTTTTTAAGTCTAAATAATTGTGCTTGGGAGGAATATCTATAGTAGGAATTACAACAAAAGGCACAAATGGGACATTTCCACTCACACAGAGCTATTTATCTCAGGATGGTATAAATGAGGGTGAGGAAGAGAAAAGCCCATGGCTGTAGCCCATGGATGCCACTCAGACAATCAAATAAAAGCAATTAACTTGTATTACCTACATGTGCCATTTCTGTAAGCACAGTAGAAACCTTCATGCACTATGCAAATCCACCTGACTGTGACTAGCTTAGAAACCACTGAGAGAAAGAATGAAAAAGGATAAACCAGGGAACTTATACATCTTGCTTAGGTCCAAACTAGCAGTGATGGCAATTGTTTTTTCCAATTATGTAGAAAGGAAGCCAGTCTGACTTTGTGTGCCTTCAGACCCGGGGAATACTGTGCTAGTTTTCCTGATTAAAATGCTAGTACTTCTGTCCTCTCTTCTAATGTTGTAAGTCGCTTTGGGTCGCCTTGGGCAAAATAAAGCAGCTAACAAATTTAATAAATGATGATGATGATGATGACGACGACGACGTTCTTTTCACCTGATTCCCCCCATGAAAATGGCAGGAAAGAACTGCATGCAAGGAAACTGCCCCAAATTTCATCACTTCCTTCCTACAATTTTCTGGGTTAATGGGGTTGCCGACAGATTTTCTCTGGAAACAATTAACATGGAAATTAGTGCTAATCTTCCACAAGGTTCTGCTGATCTCTGGGGGTGTCTTTTAAGCAGTGTGAAAGCTCAAATATAATGTGGGAATTAACTGTTAGGGAAACGTTAGGTATGAACTGCTGTATGAATGCAGCCTTTAACAGCAGAAAATTATATGGTTGAGAGGTCTTGAATTATCCTCACAGCCACGATTTGCTTTTCTTATACCCCCTTGCCCAAAGAGAGGCATCAAAGTTTTGCTGATGAGAAGAGCACTAAAAGAGAAACATTGCAGGGAAACAAGTCACAGATGAGGCAATGGGTCTGCCTTCTATATCTTAGTTCTGTTCAAAATCAGACCCTCCCTAACTCTTCTTTCTCTATGGTTGGGTCAGTCCTGGGGTGACTGAATCTGTTCATTTCAGATTCTCTTCATCTCTCAGTTTTCTTCTCTTCAGTTTCTCCCATTTCCAAATCAGTCTGTAATTAAAAGAAAAGTCATCACAGAAATGTCCCAGCATTTTAATATACACCTTTTATGCAATTTTGCCTAACAAGACATTTCTGCAAGGATTTTCCACCCCTAATATGATGCATTTTTCTGTTATTTTCACTAATATGAAATATAAATTTCTCAACTCCCCCCCCCCAATGTGCACATTTTTGCACTGGTTTTTTTTTGGGGGGGGGAGGGTTGATGAAATCGGCAAAATTTGGAGACATGTGAATTTCCAAGGCTAGCTGTGTTTGGTTTGCTTATCGTTTAGCTAGGTTCTACATGAAATGCTCTCCCCCCCATCTCTAGTCAGTTTCTCAATGAAATACACACAGCTACTACTACCATGCTGAATTTAGCTCTTAGTTTGTTTTGGCTGTGCTGTGCTATATCAGAAATATGGGGATTATGGTAGTTGGGCTCCAAAAGAGCTGTTCTTAGGTTTAAGACCTAACCAAAACCCAGGGTATCAAGGTTAACTGAGAGTTGGCTCAGATCCATTTTCTTTCCTGATACATAATCAGTATGAAAGATTAACTATACCATGAAGTAATATAAGTATGGTCATTAGATACCCCTTCTGCGATGTCGAGCGGAAGCTAATGTAAGCATAGAGATGGAAATCAGGATGGGCATCTCTAAGGAGGGATAATAGGTTGCTGTCCTTTCTACCTCTAGGTCACTGCTTCCCATTCAAGCTGCTTTGATAAACCAATAAAAGGGCCCAGGGGAGAGAAAAGAAGTTTTGTCAGACCACCATTTCCTGACGCACAATGTTCAACTGGACCAGATCCAGGTCTGAAGCCCTTTGAAGAAGCTATCCAAGTGTTTAAAAGTGCCCGTGAAGACTAGCAATACTTTTAGAAGAAAGGGGTATCAGGATCAAACAACATGTGGTGTTAATAATGTTCTTTGGCCTCTGAAGGCCAGGGTTTTCTTGCAGAGAGAGCCACTGTGGGGCAAGGAGTGGCCTGGACTGGGAGGGCTTTAGCCCTCTGCTCACTGCTGGAGTCCTGATCTAGATTTGGTGGGGAGGAGATGCCTCAAATTGACATTGGGGGGAAAGCTCCCATTTGCAGCAATGGGAACAGGCAATGCGTGGTGCTTCTAGAAATGCCAGATCAAAGTTGGCACAGTTGGAGAAAAGCGACCTGTTAAGTAAATGGATCCCAAGCCAGTTTACGGAAATTATTATTTATTTTCACAAAATTTATATGCTGTTACTTGTAAAGACAACCCCTATGTGGTTTGCAAGGAATATAAAATATACATTAAAGCTGTCAATAAAAACCAAAGTCAAAAATAAAAATAAACAATCAAAACATGAATAAATCGAACTGTTGAAAATATACATTATGAACTAGAATTGCAGATTGAAATGCACCTCTGCTTTACCTGTTCAAAGATTACAGGCTCTCCTTGTTTGAATCTGAGCCATAATTGTTGGGAACACAGGTGAAAACTTTAAAAATCTTAAGAAGCACCTGCTAGATGAGGCCACTGGCCCATCTAGTGCAGCCGCCTGTTATCCCTGTGGGCAACCAGCAACCAACCAGCAGGTCCCGAGTGCCTCAGCTTTTCGGTTGCTGCACCCAAGCTGTGGAACAGTCTGCCCCAGGAAATCCATCTGGCACCCTCTTCAACAATCTTTCACCACCTTTTGAAGATGTAGCTGTTTTGGCAGGCTTTATTTTCAAGTGCCTGGTTAATTTTATATATGACATTTTATCTGCAGTTCTGTCTGCCGTTGGCTTGTTGTGTTGATGCCGTGCTGTTTTTAATTTCCCTTTTTGCCTTTTCTAGATGCTGGTATTCTCCCTGGATGTTCTCCCTGGATGTCCTCAGATGGGAAAGCGGAATAATATTAAATAAATAAACAATGTGGGTCAAAGGACACATATGCATTTTATGCTCGACAATTTATTTATCTGTTTAGCTATGGAAAATGTATGGACATTAGAAAAAAGCATAGTCATGTACAACTATATATTTTTTTAAGTAAGACAGATAAAATCAGCTTTTCTCCAAAAGAAAATTGATATTGCACATAGCCTCAGGAAAATTCTGCAAAAATAAGAGAGTGTTTAGCATTTGATGAAATGTATTCTTAAGGAAATCAGCCCTGAGTGCTCACTGGAAGGACAGATCCTGAAGCAGAGGCTCCAGTACTTTGGCCACCTCATGAGAAGAGAAGTCTCCCTGGAAAAGACCCTGATGTTGGGAAAGATTGAGGGCACAAGGAGAAGGGGACGACTGAGGACGAGATGGTTGGACAGTGTTCTTGAAGCTACTAGCATGAGTTTGACCAAACTGCGGGAGGCAGTGGGAAGCCAGGAGTGCCTGGCATGCTCTGGTCCATGGGGTCACGAAGAGTCAGACACAACTAAACAACAACAATTTAATGCTAGAGTCTAATTTGGGGCTTCCTGTAGACATCTGGTTGGTCACTATGAGAACAGATGAGCCATTAGCCTCATCCAACAAGCTCATCCTTTGTTCTTAACCTTCTTCTCCTTTGGCGATCACTCATAGCCGAGTAAGATTGTCTTCCATGAACACTGTCTTAACGATGTGTCTAAAGGTGACTGTGGAGGCCAATTCTGAAGCCATACATCCTTCCACAGTGGGGACATAGGTTTCTGGGAGGGAATTGAACATGGTGAGGGTTCACCAGATGTGCCTTCCTTTCAGCTTGTTTCTTCCTTTCGTCATGAGTTTGAGAGTTTTCAAAGTCCATTTTTGAAGCTATCAGCCAATCACCCATTCCCACCACCCTTCTGAGTAATACCTCACTACATATAAGGGTCTGGTGACTTCTGTTTCAGTGTATCTGAAGAAGTGTGCATGCACACGAAAGCTCATACCAATAACAAACTTAGTTGGTCTTTAAGGTGCTACTGGAAGGAATTTTTAAATTTTGTTTCAAAGTCCATGACACCTTTGGTGAAGGCTGTTCTCCAATTGGAGCACTCGCAGGCCAGTGCTTTGCAACTGTCAGTGTTTATACTACATTTTTTAAAATTCGCCTTGAGAGAGTCTATAAACCTCTTTTGCTGACCACCAGCATTTCCATTTTTAAGTTTGGAGAGCACATATGACTGCATTGAATAGGCAAGTATATAGGGGGTAAGGTCATATATATTCTGGTCCCAAAATGTCCACTGACAATAAAACTTTTACCATAAAACCGTGCAGCACATTGTAGCATATTGGCAAAGCACCTGGAGTTCCTCAAGAAGAGAATTATTAAACTACTTTAAGAATTGTAGCTCTGTGAATGGGAAAGTGGTCTCTTAGCAACTCTCAGTAACCTTAATAAACTACAATCCCCAGCATTCTTTGGGGAAGATGCAACTGTTTAAAGTGGTATGATACTGCTTTAAATGTATAGTGCAGGCGAGACCCTAATCCTTGCTGATCTACTGTAAATTTCTCAGCAAGTAGACCTCAGTCTACCTGCTGTTTTGGGGGGGGGGCTGGAAAAGAAAGAGTTAACCCCCCCTCTCCACCTTGTGTAGTCCTAAGGTTCCTCAGGTTTTCCCCAAGCTGCTATTTACAGTACATAACAGAAATACGTTAGTTACATTGGCACAAAAATTGCCACATCTAGTTTGGCCCTCAGGATTTGCAAGCTGTTGCACAGGACTATATCTGCATTCAAGGCCTTTCCCTCTCTGGAAGTGCTTTATTTAAAAGATCTCTGTTGCTGCCTTTAAGAGCGCATCTCTCCTCCCTTGAATTCCTGCTGTTGTTTTGAAACTACATGCTGTTGTTCGATGCCACTAGAGCTTCCAATTGCAATGAAGAGGAAGGATGTGATATAGACTGGAACTTGTAAGTAGTTGCTTCTCTCTTCTCCCCCTGCCTCCCACCCCCATCCGCTCCAGTCAGGAGACGGTGGTGACATTTATGGTTTATAATAGGCAGGAAATTCTTTGGGCGGCAAATCAAAGGGAATGGGACAGTGAAAGCGATGCCAGCAGGAGGTCCAAAATCGCAGCAGGAGGCTTCCCCAAGTTTTCATACTGACAACTGGCCATTTAATGAGCCTGCGAAAGATCTTGATAGTAAGTTTGCACAGGGGTGCAGCACTGAGCAACTTAGCAATGGGCTGATGCTGCTTTTAAATATGAAGACGGATGCACTTTGGGTGAGCTTAGAGTGGCTGGGAGGGAACAGAAGCAGGGAAGAATAAGAAAATGGAACTCTCTTTTGATAAACAAATTCTGACTTGTCGTTCCTACTTGTGAGCTGAGCACCTAACACTGGCATCTTCCTCTTTGAGGTAGCCAGCATACGAGCGTGTGTGTACGTGCATCAGGAAAAGATTAACTTTCAGAGCATAATAGGTAAGGCACACTGTGTCCTTTAGTCCATTGATGACATTTTGCAACATTTGCTACAGGCAAGGAAAATTGATCTGGCCACAATATGATGAAATCTGATAATGTGGCTCCTTCCTTCCCATATCATATTTGGTTGGATGTGATAGTTAATAAATGAGGGAAACAGTGCAACACAGTGGTTAAAACAGTTTGCAGTTTGAGTCAGGATGTTCCAGTTCAACCTGAACTCAGCCATGAATCCTTTTTAAACAACAACAACTTGCATTATATCTGATATCCCTTCCTTCATAAAACTCAAGGTAGTATAGTGGTCCCTAAAAGGTCTCCCTTCCAGGTACTGACCGTATCCACATTTGCTTATCATTAACAACCTGGAAGACTCATTTGCCTTCAGACGATACTCTAGGGTCCAACTTGAGAGCCAGTGTGATGTAGTGGTTAAGAGCGGTAGTCTCGTAATCTGGGGAACCGGGTTCGCGTCTCCACTCCTCCACATGCAGCTGCTGGGTGACCTTGGGCCAGTCACACTTCTTTGAAGTCTCTCAGCCCCACTCACCTCACAGAGTGTTTGTTGTGGGGGAGGAAGGGAAAGGAGAATGTTAGCCGCTTTGAGACTCCTTTGGGTAGTGATAAAGCGGGATATCAAATCCAAACTCTTCTACTTCTTAATATTCCTCAAACTCTTGACCTAACTTGCGAAGTTGTTATAAGGATTGCTAGGATGACATTTATGAAGCAGTTTCTTTAGGTACTAGAGCAAGAAGTTTCTTGCTAGAGTTTCCTGCTTGGCAGGGGGTTGGACTCGATGGCCCTTGTGGTCTATTCCAACTCTATGATTCTAAGAACTTAGAAAGTTATTACTGTGCTGTAGTTGTTGTCAAACTGCTTAGAGGAGAAAAAAATCACTTTATAAAAACTAAGGAAAAATCTGAATGGTTAAGGATTCTATAATAAGTAATGCTTACTGGATACTTCATGCACATTTCAGCTGACATATACCCCAAATATCTGAAAGGTCACTTCCTTCCCTACAGGCTCTATTGGGAGTTGAGTTCAGCCAGTGGGGTGGGGGAACAGGACCTCTTGGTTGTTCTTCAGCCCTCAGAAATGGTGGGCAAATGGAAGTGAACAGCTGGCTTCGCAAATGGTGTAAACAGGAACGGTTTGGATTCTTAGATCACGGACTGCAGTTTCTTGAAGATGGTCTTCTGGCAAGTGATGGGCTGCACCTCACAACGGTTGGGAGAAATGTTTTTGCCAAAAATCTCAGAAACCTCATCAGGAGGGCTTTAAACTGACTAATGTGGGGGAGGGAGACAGTGCTCCTGAAGGTAGGAGTCTATCAATTAATGAAGATGATCATCCAAATGTCATAGACCAAATGGAGCAAACAGCACGCGGACCTAGTGGAGGGAGGAAAAAATCCTTAAATAAGAGACACGGGGGAATGATTAATGGACTTCAATGTCTGTACACTAATGCGCAAAGCATGGGAAATAAACAAGATGAGCTTGAGCTCTTGGTACAGCAAACTAAATATGACATAATAGGCATCACTGAAACCTGGTGGGATAAGTCCCACGATTGGAATGTAATAATGGGGGGATACAATCTATTTCAGAGAAACAGACCAGACAAGAAAGGAGGAGGAGTGGCGTTATATGTCAGGGATGTGTATACCTGTGAAGAGATCCAAGATTTAGAACCTCAAAGCCAAAGTGAGAGCATTTGGGTCAAAATTAAGGGAGAGAAGAATAACAGAGACCTCATTGTGGGAGTTTACTATAGATCCCCAAGCCAAACGGAGGACATAGATGCTGCCTTCCTGGAACAGATGGCCAAGCATGCAAAAGGAAGGGAGATAGTAGTAATGGGGGACTTCAATTACCCGGATATTTGTTGGACGTCAAACTCAGCCAAGAGCATAAGGTCAAACAGATTCCTCACTGGCCTTGCAGACAACTTCATTGTCCAGAAAGTGGGAGAAGCAACAAGAGGAACAGCCATTTTAGATCTGGTCCTAACCAATGTTGATGACCTGGTTAGTGGGGTAGATGTGGAAGGATCATTAGGCGCGAGTGATCATGCTCTCCTGAAGTTTACTATACAGCGGAAAGTAGCAGCCAAGCATACTAGGACTCAATTTCTTGACTTTAAGAAAGCCGACTTCATAAAACTTAGGAAAGTGCTGGGTGAGATCCCATGGACAGCAATACTAAAAGGAAAGGGAGTTCATGATGGCTGGGAGTTTGTTAAGAGGGAGATAGTAAAAGCACAACGTCAGGCAATACCAATGAGACGAAAACATGGAAGGTGCCTAAAGAAACCAGGGTGGCTATCTAAAGAACTTTTAACTGAATTAAGATTAAAAAAGGATGTGTACAAAAAATGGAAAAGGGGGGAAACCACCAAAGAGGAATTCAAACAAATAGCCAGCACGTGTAGACACAAAGTCAGAAAAGCTAAAGCACAGAATGAACTCAGGCTTGCTAGAGAGGTTAAAAGCAACAAAAAAGGCTTTTATGGGTATGTTCGTAGCAAAAGGAAGAACAAAGAAACAGTGGGGTCACTCAGAGGAGAAGATGGTGAAATGCAAACAGGGGACACAGAAAGGGCTGAACTCCTCAATGCCTTCTTTGCCTCAGTCTTCTCCGATAAAGAAAACAATGCCCGACCTGAAGAATTTGGAGCAAATGATTCAGCAAAGGAAACCCAGCCCAGAATAACTAAGGAGATAGTACAAGAATATTTGGCTAGATTAGATGTATTCAAGTCTCCAGGGCCAGATGAACTACATCCAAGAGTATTAAAAGAACTGGCAGATGTGATCTCAGAACCACTGGCAGTCATCTTTGAGAATTCCTGGAGAACAGGCGAAGTCCCGGCAGACTGGAGGAGGGCAAATGTTGTCCCTATTTTCAAAAAGGGGAAAAGAGAGGACCCAAATAATTACCGCCCAGTCAGTCTGACATCAATAGCAGGGAAGATTCTGGAACAGATCATTAAGCAAACAGTCTGTGAGCACCTAGAAAGGAATGCTGTGATCACCAATAGTCAGCATGGATTTCTGAAAAATAAGTCATGTCAGACTAACCTGATCTCGTTTTTTGACAGAATTACAAGCCTGGTAGATGAAGGGAACGCAGTGGATGTAGCCTACCTTGATTTCAGCAAGGCATTTGACAAGGTGCCCCATGATATTCTTGTAAAGAAGCTGGTAAAATGCGGTCTTGACTATGCTACCACTCAGTGGATTTGTAACTGGCTGACTGACCGAACCCAAAGGGTGCTCATCAATGGTTCCTCTTCATCCTGGAGAAGAGTGACTAGTGGGGTGCCACAGGGTTCTGTCTTGGGCCCGGTCTTATTCAACATCTTTATCAACGACTTGGATGATGGACTCAAGGGCATCCTGATCAAATTTGCAGATGACACCAAACTGGGAGGGGTGGCTAACACCCCAGAGGACAGGATCACACTTCAAAACGACCTTGACAGATTAGAGAACTGGGCCAAAACAAACAAGATGAATTTTAACAGGGAGAAATGTAAAGTATTGCACTTGGGCAAAAAAAATGAGAGGCACAAATACAAGATGGGTGACACCTGGCTTGAGAGCAGTACATGTGAAAAGGATCTAGGAGTCTTGGTTGACCACAAACTTGACATGAGCCAACAGTGTGACGCGGCAGCTAAAAAAGCCAATGCAATTCTGGGCTGCATCAATAGGAGTATAGCATCTAGATCAAGGGAAGTAATAGTGCCACTGTATTCTGCTCTGGTCAGACCTCACCTGGAGTACTGTGTCCAGTTCTGGGCACCACAATTCAAGAAGGACACTGACAAACTGGAACGTGTCCAGAGGAGGGCAACCAAAATGGTAAAAGGCCTGGAAACGATGCCTTATGAGGAACGGCTAAGGGAGCTGGGCATGTTTAGCCTGGAGAAGAGGAGGTTAAGGGGTGATATGATAGCCATGTTCAAATATATAAAAGGATGTCACATAGAGGAGGGAGAAAGGTTGTTTTCTGCTGCTCCAGAGAAGCGGACACGGAGCAATGGATCCAAACTACAAGAAAGAAGATTCCACCTAAACATTAGGAAGAACTTCCTGACAGTAAGAGCTGTTCGACAGTGGAATTTGCTGCCAAGGAGTGTGGTGGAGTCTCCTACTTTGGAGGTCTTTAAGCAGAGGCTTGACAACCATATGTCAGGAGTGCTCTGATGGTGTTTCCTGCTTGGCAGGGGGTTGGACTCGATGGCCCTTGTGGTCTCTTCCAACTCTATGATTCTATGATTCTATGATTCTATGATTCTATGATAGGCTCTGCCCTAACCTCCATCTGCCCCCACCTACCTGCTTTCTTACTGTCCAGCTGTCCAGAGGGTAGCTCTGCAAGTCATCTTTCTTCTTAGTCTTAGTGTTGGCCTTGCAGAACTCAGCAGGGACTCCTTGGCGCTGCCTGTCATTGGCTGTGGTGCCCCCTACTCTTGCGGTCTCTGCTTTCCACTCTTTTTGCTAAAAAAGAAAAGAAATAAAGTACAAACAAATCTCAGAAACAGAAAATCTCAGAAGACGATGTGAAATTCAGACCACAGTAGATTATTTTACAGTATTTAGATTTATTTTAATAAGGAGATGTAACACACTAAAATGTAAGTGCCAGATCCTGACCACATTATCACATTGTGTCTCTGCCTGTAATTTGTTCCCTTTTTTTGCCTCATTCTCAAATCCTTAACTTTTGTCAACTGAAATTCTTTTTTGCATGTTAGTGTTTGTTTTTTTTCACTGCCTCATCCAAACACATTTTTTCACTCAAGCCACAAGCTAAGTGTGTCTGCATGCCGAAGTGGAATAGTTTCTCTTGCAATAAGAACTATCGTAAATCTCAGAGGACAAACTCCACACACAATCCATTTCCCTTCAATTCTGGGGTTGGCACGGACTGGAATCTCCCAGAAGGAATCAGGCATCTGTTTTCTGCAGTGCATTGCACAGGCCAAATGAGACAGGGAGAATGGCATTCTCCACCTGGATTATAAGCAGATAGGTAAATTCATCATTTCACATTTATTTTCAACATTCTTACTGCATCTAAAGGTCTCTGGGGGAGCCTGTCTCAAATGTTGAATGAGATCCTGCCTAATTTTAGATATATTTTGAATGGAACAGGTTGCTGAGCAGAACCAGTCATCAGGGCCAGACCAAGACATTTTGTTGCCTGAGGCAAAGGCCAAATGCCACCCATGTAAAAACTGGGTGGATTTTCAGTTGAATCTTACCACAACGCCAGTGAGAAACAGAATCCTCCATCACACCTGAGGACAGAAGGCTAGCTTAGGGGAAATAGGGCAGACCACATGAGACACATAGCTCCATCATCCAGCACCTCACCAGTTCTACTTGCCCTCCCAACAGTGGAGCAGAGCCGTTGCAATAGCCTTCCATTAGCAGCAGAAGCAGCACTGACCAGGAAGAGGCAACAGCAAAGGAGTGAGGCAGCAGCAAGCCTGGGGTATGTGTGCCTGCAGCAGTACTGGATTGGTTCTGCTGGTTCCTGTACTGTGAGTTCTGTATTGCAGGGGGGTTGGACTAGATGACCCTTTGAGTCCCATCCAGTTCTAAATGTTATTATTCCATGGTGTATCCATGCAGACCTGGCCTCACCACCAGATCCTAATCCTCCTCCTCCTAGTATGCTGCAGCAGTGCTGCCAACAGGAGGCTGTTGAGGCACCTCCACCTCACCAGGCCAGCCACTCCAGATCTAAGAAAGATGTCTCACTCTGTCTGTTGATAGGACCAAACTTGCCAATGATTTAACAGCCTCAAATGAAGGTCAAGTAGCAATGGAGAAAGCTATGTTCTGATACACTTGACAATAATATGGACTGAGGCCAGTCACTCTCAGCAAGGCCTGAATTGCATTAAGTTTTCATCTAAATCTCACAGCACACCATTAATGATGTTCAGTTTGGGGAGACTCATCTTGTTCACTCATCTCTACAGAATCCACAAAGTGAAGAGAGAAATGGATGAAACATCTTGGGATCAGCTAAAATGTAAAAGCATTGGATTTATTCCAGTGGAAACAGAGCATAGTGAACTTTATAATTTTTTTTAATGCATCCTGGTTTGATTGTTAGTTGAATGAACGGAAGGCCTTTAGCACTTAACATTTATAACATACAAGACAATGGGATCTCAATGGACTATTGATTCCTGGTGTATTTTAGAATTCTAAGAGAAGGCAAGTGCTCCAGCTTAGTAAATAGTTTTAACATGGGGAAATTAGCTTAGAGCAAATAAACATTTATTCTAACTATCAGCATAAAATGAATAATTTTTCCCACCTGAATATTGAAATGATTAGTAGAAGTAGTTGTTTCACTAGCCTCTGGCCAGGAAGTTCTCACTAAACTCATGAGGACTCTGATATATGCAGAGAAATTGTGTACCCGCAGAGTTTTTCCCATTCATTTCAGTTAGGAATCCCATAAGGGAATCCCATTTCTTTCCATGGCAGAGACTGAACCTGGAACCTTCTGTTCACAAAGCAAAGGGTGGGTGAGAAACAAGAAGAATCTTTATTTGCATCAGTCACTAGCCATAGCAATAAAATAAAAATGTACTGAAGATTGAGGTAAAAACTTAACTATACAAAATACATTTTGGAGGTTTACATCAATAATCAAATAATAGTTGCATTTAAAGGCAAGCCTACCAAATTTACCATACTTTTGAAATCAATACACAAACTCAAACCTACCCATCCTTAGGATTTCACACTGCTCCAAATTTTGCAGTGCCGTTCTCAAGCCAAGTACGGTAATGTGCACAAAAATAAGGCAAAGTCTGCATGCAAATGCACATTTTTGTGAAAAACAACATACAAAAATGCATTATACTAGTTGAAGTGGTTTTGCAAAAATTGGTATATTGGGAGAAATTCACAATGAAATGGTTATTTCCCCTCCTCCCCTAAATCACAAACTGGTATGGAAATGCAGAGAAATGAAGACTGGAAAAATGAGAAGTGAGAAAAACCAAAATGAACAAATTCCCTTATCCCTAGATGCAAATGAACTAAATGCATTTCCCCAACTTACTTATCCTCACA
The DNA here is from genome assembly GCF_965112155.1 of Podarcis liolepis. NCBI lineage: Eukaryota > Metazoa > Chordata > Lepidosauria > Squamata > Lacertidae > Podarcis > Podarcis liolepis. The sequence goes on from NC_139554.1 coordinate 25,504,101, forward strand.
TTCAGTCTTCTATTCAATGAGAATATTCTGAACAAAATAATGAATGGGGGCATCTCCTATTTTTCCACTGCAGAAACTGTGAAAGGAAGTAAGCTCCGTTTTTTGAACTGTTATTGCTTTCATACCCAGAGTGTAACGTAACTACTAACCAGAAGGCTGCCGTAAACACCAATAGAAAGTGTTTAAATCAATATGAGAAAGCTCAGCTCCCCACTGCAGCATTTGCAAACTATTGCCAAGGGGGGGGGGAAAGGAAAACCCACCGAATTTTTGTTTAAAGACCATTTTATGAGTGTCAGTAAAGTTCAGAGACTCCTGGTCACACCAGCAGGCAGACCCTCTGCATCTGTGCCCAAGAGCAGCACAAATAACAGGCAATAACTTACAATGAGAAATATAGACGAGATCCCTGTCTTTTCAACACTAGAAACCATTTTCATTGTTTAGGTTCAGCATCTGCAACCCATTCCCCCACCTCCTACCCCAATCCCCGGTTTCCCCCACCCCGTTAATTTACAGAAGAGATTTGACTCCATGGATGTTTATGATGTGCATACCAGCAGCGAGTTTCAGGCTGCTTAGATTTATTTTTCAGATAATGATTTCCAACTATGACTTTCTAAACAATGGGGAATTGGGGGGCACTTCAAAAATATGATCCTTTTGTCTCTAGACCTTGGAAGATAAAGTCGTTCTCAATCTAACTTTCATTGAACCCGTGATCCTCCAGCTGTTTGGCAAAGAGTCCACCCGGACGGTGATAATCACAAGGCCAGCAAAAGTTCCTGTTATTCTCTCAGCATTGGATTTTTGCTTTTGTTTCTCTCAAGGACTTTTACACACAAGTTCAACTGAATACTTCCAATAAAGTGTGTTCCTAGTTTAGGAAATTGGGGAAGGGCCACAGCTCAGAGGTAGACCCCATGCTTTTCATAAAGTCCCAAGCTCAATCCTCGACATCTCCAGCTAGGGCTGGGAATGTCTCCTGTATAGGTTGGGAGAGAATTTTGTTTCAGTTTAGTCAAAAGCAAACCTACCTAATTCCCACTTTTGGAAAGAGCCGCTTACCTAGTTTTGGGTGAGCAGTTATTGCAGCCCATCACACTCCCTCCCCAGGGGCAAAAAAAGCCCTTTGCCCTTGCTGTTGGAATCCTTCTTGGCCAGCCACAGGGGATCCTAGGATAGCCTGTCAAATAGTTTGAATTTTTGGCCAATCAGGGCCTTGGTTGGGGGTGGAGCTTTGGCGGTAGATCAGACTGAGCAAGTCTTCACTCTGACCCACTGTTGAAGGATAAAAGCCAGCTGCACGGGGAGATCAGCAGTGCAGCTGACAAAAGACCAACCCACTTGCCCAACCCATATGCTGTTCTTTAGGCAAGTTGTATAGAAAACCTTGCTGTGGTTCAAAATGTCAGCCATATTCGGAATGGACCTGCAAACAAATTGGGCCTGCTTGGGGCTTTTGCCTACTCCATAGCAATCATCACAATTTATGGCAGATGAGGCACTGGGTAGAATCCTTAGTCCATTTCTGGGTTTGGGGTGATGCGGTGCATCACCCCTACCCTCAAACAGGTGCGGTATCAGGGTACCCAGTAAAGGGGTATGAGTGGATGTTTTTGTCCTGAAGCCAAGTGGGGAGAAGAAGGGAAGTCTAGGGAGTGCCAGCTCAGTTGACCTGCGTCTTGAGGTGGTCCATAACCCAGGCACAACCCCGGGTTTCTTTGTGTGTACAAAGAAAAGCATAAAAACACATGAATCCATGAAAATAACATACACCAGTACATTACAGTAGTGACAATTCTTGTAATTTGATAATGTTCTTCTCCATGTTTCTGTCATTAGGGAAGTGTGTTCTACTGTCTTTATTGACAATCTCCATTTGGAAGTTCACCTGTCTCCATTAGTCTCTAGGTTTTGACGGAAGGTACAAAACTTTCTACTTCTTTTTTAAAGCTTTCCTTGTTTAGTATTTTTTTTTTAATGGGCATCTCTTATAATTTGTTTGGGCTTTAAAGATGGAGTGCTTTTATTGCCTTATTTAAGGTGCATAATAAAATAATGAATAAATACTTAGTAAATGGACGGGTCCTCATTTGTATTCTTGCAAAGCAGCTGCCATTAAGATGGTGGGCTGCAAGGACATCTGGAGGGTGCAGCACATTTTGTTGTGCTATGAATGAAAAAATACATTCTACTTTATGCAAGATTGTATCAGAAAGAGCAAGACCCCCTGATGCCAGGGTTGGATGATAGCTTTTGCGCCTATAGTAACAGGGTCTCCTAAACGCTTGTCAACAGACTTGAACTAGGCCTTAAATTCCACTCCTGTTTCATCAAAATAAATAAAATTATGAAGTTGCATTGAATTGAGTCACACCATTGGTCCATCTCACTCAGTATTGTTTAGAGACAAGCGGGTTAGCAGCTGTCCAGATTTTCTAGGCAGCTTGGCCAGCTCTACTTAGAGATGTTAGGGTTTCTACTCAGGACCTTCTGTGTGCAATACTTCTATCACTGGGCTATTGTCCCGTCCAAAAAAAATGAAGTTTTAGCCTAAGAATGGATGGAGAGACCTTCTAAATGGACCAAGGGTCCATCTAGTCTAGCTTTTTGTTTCTAACAGTGGCCAGAAAGGTGCTTCAGAGGAGCCCATAATGGGGTTATAGAAACACAGAACATTGGAAGCTTCCTTGTACTGAGTCATATCACTGGTGGATCTTGCTCAGTACTGTCTGAGCAAGTGACTTTTCAGGGTTTCAGATGAAAGTCTCTCCCAGTTCCACCTAGAGATGCTGGGACCTTCTGCCTGTAAAGCAGATGTTCTATCACTGAGCCATGTCCCTTGTTGTTTCCCCCTCCCCCATGTACCAATATTAAGAGGTATACTGTCATGCTTTGATTTAGTTAACATAGCTAATAGCCAGTTGCACGAGATATCCCCATGTAATTACTGTCCTGATAGGATCAGGGTAGTGGGCAACAGGAATGACACAATTGGCTTGCCCTGGTAACCTCAGAGAGAAGATTGATAGCTTCCACTATCATTTTAGGATCAACCACCATACTTCATGACACTGGACTTAGTGAATTGTGATTTGTTCTAACTGTGGTTGTGCTAGATCTCCAATAAACTGTTGTTTGTTATCATGGTGTTGTTGTTTTTTAACTACGCATGGTTAGGACATTTAGTTGTATACTAAAAGTACAAGCTTGCAGAGGAAGGGAGGAGAGGCTCAAGCATGCTCATTTCTGAAATGCTAAGCCATGGTTTAGTTATGTCTGAAGCAGGCCACTCTCTATTCTGCTCATCCCAAACTTACAGGGCAAGTAACACACACCAAGCCCCCTGCTGCATGGAGGCATAACTACAGCCAGCTCTGGCTTTGCTAATGAACCTAGTAGTGCCCAGTTTTAACTTCAAGATAGAAGGAAGTGCCAGTTTGGCAAACAGCCAAAGCATGTCTCTATTCGCAGCACAATTTTGTATGCCTCCCTCTATAGAGTTCTGTATGTGATACATATGGTGTACATACTCCTCTGATTGGGCCAACCCACTCCACAGACTCAAAAGCTTGAGTTTTGATTGCAGAGAGGGTTATTTACAGCAGTTAAAATTCAATTTGTTTAATTTGATTATCAATTTGTGGTCCCTACTCATTGCTGGCCCGACCTTCATCCACTTAATTTCAAAGAACATCTGCCATCTACAAAGTATTCTCTGATTCATCATTAAGCTGGAGGTAAAGGAATTGCTGGTGTCTAGTTCATCGTTCCATCCTTGTCACTGACAAGGCTGTTCTGGGACCAGGAAAGTTCTTTCCCTATTATATACAGTTGGGCATCTATGGAATTTTGACACATCTGATCTCCCATAAATCAGTAGTCATATGTGACCCTCCCTGCCATGTGCCATTGGATCAATATGCAAGATTAACCTTCCATTCCATAGTTCAACAACACTATTAATGAAATAACCATTCAGGTCAAGCGTTCTGTGCCCCAGAGATGTATGAAGTTCCAGAGGATCTATAAATCTTCAGGAGTGGACAATTTTATTTCTCTATCTCTATCAATTGCATTAGCACCCCCACTTAGAAAACAACAATTCCAAGAAGCTCGAACTAGCATAAGGTTCTCTTTCTAAACACCCATCAAATAATAGGCTGGCCTTGAAGGTGTTTGCTTGTCAAGACTACCCAGTTAATGTCTTGATTATGGGGAGAATCCAGTCTCTGCAGTCTCCATCTAGCTCCCTGTCCACTATACCAAACTAGCTTTCAAGTAATGGAGAAAAAGGAAGCACATTAAATAAATGTGCAATTTTAACAATGCAGTTGTAAGATAACTGAAGGGCCTTCAAATGACCAAAGTTTCTGCCAGAGGTACATACTCTAAGAGAGATTTCTTACCAGAAATATATGTTACATACATCATCAATACACACCTGGATGCATGTAATACTTAAATCCAGCTATTAAATAACATGCCCTGAAAATGAGAAACCACACAAGTCAAATGGGAAGTTGTATGAAATCAAGAGAAATCAATTAAGAAACTGTAATGTCTTGGGGCTGAGTGATGATTGAGCCAAAGTTGAGCACTTTTTAAGTCCCTCTGATTTCTATGGGAGAAACATAAGTGGAAACCTTACTTCTCCCAGTAAAATTATTGAGACTTAAAAACTGCTTAACTTTGGCTGGAGTGTGGTATATATAGCTATGCTGGAAAATAAAAAGCCTGGGGTGACACCACATTTCAACCAAATCCCACCCATTCCTTTTCATAGTAATGATTCTGCCAACTTCTCCTTCTCCCTAGAAATTTACAGAAATATGAGTTTTTGCAAATCTGAGATTTGTTCAAGTTTGTCCCAAAGACCAAGTTACGTTTTGAGCATCTGTTCCAACCCAATTTATTTGCCTAAGCTTCAAGCCTGAGATTTCATACTCCAGACTTGAAGCTTATGCCTCTAAGAAGGCCCCTCCACAGACCAAAGACCTTGGGTGTAGAGTGTCTTGCAGAGGGTTATTTATAGCAGTTAAAATTCAATTTGTTTAAATTTTATTGTCAATTTGCCTTAGAAAGATAAACTGCAGAGACTTGGCTCGGAGATGGGAATATATTCACAATTAGCATTTAGGCAGTTAAAAAGGGTGGTGGTGGTATGGCCAACAGTGAACTGGATACCAGAAAACTCATAACCAAATAACATTTGAGCTAAGAATCAGAAGTGAACATGACCTAAGGGCTTAATTAGAGATGGATGGGAAATGTACAATTTGTAGTTGATTTGTTGCTGTTGTTGTTTTATTGTTGCTGCTGCTGCAGTTCTGATTTTTGTTGTCTACCATAATGAATGGTCAATGCAGACAACTGAACACTGTAATAGGGTAATGGATGTAGTTCAGTGGTAAAGCATCTGCTTTGCATGCAGAAGGTACCTGTTTCAATCTCTGACATCTTCATAAAGGGTAGGGAGAAACTGCTGCCTGAAATCCTGGAGCGGGAGCTGCTGCTAGTCTGCATGGACAAAACTGAACTGTTGTTGTTGTTTAGTCGTTTAGTCGTGTCTGACTCTTCGTGACCCCATGGACCAGAGCACACCAGGCACTCCTATCTTCCACTGCCTCCCACAATTTGGTCAAACTCATGTTGGTAGCTTCGAGAACACTATCCAACCATCTCGTCCTCTGTCGTCCCCTTCTCCTTGTGCCCTCCATCTTTCCCAGCATCAGGGTCTTTTCCAGGGAGTCTTCTCTTCTCATGAGGTGGCCAAAATATTGGAGTCTCAGCTTTAGGATCTGTCTTTCCAGTGAGCACTCAGGGCTGATTTCCTTCAGAATGGATAGGTTTGATCTTCTTGCAGTCCATGGGACTCTCAAGAGTCTCCTCCAGCACCATAATTCAAAAGCATCAATTCTTCGTCGATCAGCCTTCTTTATGGTCCAGCTGAACTAGGCAGACCAATAGTCCAACTCAGTATAACATAGCTTCCTACGTGAATGTCTTGGGTACTCAGATAGTTCTTAAGAACATAGGAAGAACCTGTTGGATAAGGCCATTGGCCAATCTAGTCAACCTTCCCATCTCACAGTGGCCAACAAAATACCTAGGAGAAGCCACAGAACAGGACCTACATGCAATAGCAGTCTACCCACTTTTGGTTCCCAGCAGCTAGGATGTCAGGGACTGGGCAGAGGAAGAGGAGTGGTGGAGACCATCCCCCCATCCTGACCCTTCCAGGGAGGAGGAAGAGGAAGACCGTATAGATTTACAACAGCGGTTTGCGTGAGGTCACAGCTCAGAGGCAGATAACAGGAAAAGTTGGGAAATAATGGGAGAGGAGGAGCAGGCAGAGCTGGAGCAGCAGTTGGCTGACACATTGTCACTAGAAAGCATTCCAGACCCACCATCTCCTAGAATCCGGCGAGCCTTAAAAGTAGGAGAGCAAAGAGCTCAAAGACAGAGGGCAGTTAGCTGCACCCATAGAGGAGATAAGGATGATGACGAATGAGGAAGAGGTGTGGAGAGTCACTTGGGATAATGTGATTATCCAAGAGGCTGGGTTCTATAACCTCTCTCTGTAAAGTTTGAAATGAAAAAGGACTGTAAGATCCTTGTTTTTAATCCTTTCCTGGGCAACCAGCCGGGAGCCGCTGACAGCACCCTGACAGAGGCATGCTATGTTTGACAGTGGATGTAGAGTATTACAATCATGGCTGGTAGTGTGAATTGCATACATTCCTTCATTTTGTTTGCACCTTTAACATGCAGCTGAGTGGGGCCCTGGAGCAAGGACTACATACAGAGAGAAATGGCCACAATTTTTATTGATTCCAGCTAACAGAGTTTTGTGTGGCATATAAATAAAGGATCCAATCACTAGACAATTCAGCTGCTGACTGATATTACTTTTAAGTGCCGTCCATGTGTTTTCGCCCCCCTCAATGGAAAAGTGTGATGAAGCCAGGAGCCCACAGGATGTTACCCTGAGGGGAAGGTCTGCTTTTAGAACCCATGTGCCGAAACAGCCTGTCTCAGTAGACTGGCTCCTGGGCAAGGCCTCAGACATGGTACCGACAGCTCATCAGTTTCAGTACACCTCCAGATTGCTATGCAAATTGGAAGGTTCTCTAAGGTGGAAGGTCTGCTTCCTTCTTTCCTCCTATCAGTAGTTGCAAAGAAAAGTCCCTTGACGTATTTTGAGAAGGAAAAGCAGCATACAGTTGCACTTGGTGGCAAAATACTGGTGGTGGTAAGTGGAGAGCCAGGACTTTTGAGGCCCTGATCCCATGCACTTTTACATGAAAGTAAGGCCCCCTTCACACAATGCATTTTCAAGACCAGTTTGGAATTTATCCTAAATGCCAACAGTATGAAATCTCGCAATAGCCACTTTTCCCAAGCATCCAAATCCATTTGAGCTATTAAACATGTGGTATAAATTAATGGATGGGGGTGGAAGAGTAAGATGAATGAACCTTAAAGTTCACTCCCAAGCCTCCTTGTGATTCCATTTGATATTTATCACACTTATTTTTAAAGAAGCTCAGAGCAACTTATATCAAGCACCTAAGCAATCTTGAGGTGAGATCTGCTTAGCTTTTAACAATGGTAAGGCATCATCATTCCCTCACCATTTTCTTGAGCACTTAAATAGCTCAAGTTGTTAAAATGGCTGCCAACTTTCAGATCAGATTCTCTACTGTAAAAAAACCCAACAACACCAGCCACTGAGTGCTATGCCCATTTTTAAATTTCACCAGGAAGACACAAAGCTCTATTTAAAACAAACCTTTCAAAGCAAAGGGGATATATTTGAAGGCACCCTACCTTGTTGGGAAATGAATGAGAAGATACAAACTTATACATCTTTCTTGCCTCTAGTTTCACAATAGCAAATTCAACCAACAAGCTTCATGAATCTCTGAAACAACATATGCCAGCCAGGCAAAAACACTCAGGACAGAGCAGGACCAGTGAAGCACGTGGCCTGGAGAGAGTTCCAAGGGCCAAATAGAAAGGCTTGGAGGGCCACATTCAAGCCAAAACCTTGAGGTTCCCCTGCCCTCCTCTTAACATTTCACAGATAGAAGCTAGAGACCCTTTTGTATACATATAATACCCTTATCCTCACACCATGCATCACTGTCTGAGACCTCTTTTCTGCCTGTTGGACACTGCACTCATTTATTCTGAACAGCCTACCCTGTGCTGTAGGGTTAACATTGGGGGTTAGCATTGCTGGGCACCTGCCAAGGCCCACACCAGGCAAGGGGCCCAGTGCTGAGGCCTAGAGCCTCATCGTATTACTCCTCCTCTTCCTCGCCATCACTGCTCATTCACCTGCATTCTCTGAGCATGCAAGCAGCAACAAAAGCAAAGAAATGGAGCAGCATCTGACACGTGCCTTGCATTTTCCCTCTGGGCAGTTGTGCAGCTTGTGGGGAGATTTTATTGCCTTTAGTATCCTGAGATGATGATGATTAATGAATTAAATTTCTATCCCACCCTTTGTCCCGATGGAGGTTTGGGCAGAAAATAACTAAGTGGTGAAACAGTACAATTAAGCGCTACATACAACTGCAATTAATAAGGTGCATTGTGATTTTGCTGCTATGTTCAAGGTGTTGCTACAAAGCCCTATACAGCTTGGGACCAGGATTATAAACACAATTTATAAACATAACAATTTGCAGAGGAGAGCCTTTTGCAGATACTGCCCTATCAGGAGGTCCATTCCACACAATATAGAAGCTGAGCCTTTTTTGTGGTGGCACCAACCAGGCCTTGTCTCTATGTTCTTTTCAGTGCCTGTTGAAGATCCTCCTTTTTCAAGGAAACTCTCAAGCAGAGATCTTTATGTGCTTTAGGTTTAAAGTCATTTTTACATAGGAAATTGTCTTGAATTATTTGTATATCTGGATTTTTTAATATATTCAAAATGATGTATAAATGCTTTATTGTTGATGTCTTTACTGTCAAATTGCTCCGAGATATGGGAAACAATTCACAAGTGCAATCAAATAAATGAATAAATACCAGGTGAGCCAGTCTCCCCTCAAATCTACAATTTCTCTCCCCTTTCCTACACTGAAAGTGTTTTATAATCCCACGCAGGGGCACACTTTTCTGGAGGAGATGAATGGCCCTGTGGAAGAGGGGGAGCATTTTCAGACTGACCTGACCTGTTAACAGCTTCTCTCACAAGCAGCCCACTGAGCACGTTGAAGAAGGATAATAAAACGATACAATTAGAGGAAAATCATGCCTATCATTTGTTGACATGAAGCAGTGATTAGGGGAAGGAACACATTTCCTCTTTCCCTATTGCTGCTGCTAATTCAAGCTTAAATCCTCGCTCAGTCCACTCCCACCTGTCAGAAAAAAAGGCATTCATTACTCTAAATGCCTTCTTGGGTACAGTCTCAGCTCACCTAATGCAGTTTATCACCACAGCAAGAGTGAAAAGCACAGAAAGAAATTAGGTTAATCAGCAGTTGTGCTTAGCATTCAGTTTGGTAGGTCCCTCAGCTTGCCAGACCTTTGACTATAGGCCATGACCTGCTTTAGGTCTTTGTGCCCAGGTGGCTGTCTTTTAAGAGGATGTGCTGATCTGAAGGAAGCCTTAAGCTTGAATAAATCGTGTCATTCCTGCAAGTTGTATGCCACACCTCAGAACATTTACTATGCTGCTTTGGCCTCTTGCAGCTCCTACAGTACAAGTCAAATATTTAAGTGCATTAAACTTTCTATCCTTAGGAATACAGGAATCTTCCTTGTACTGGGTCAAACCAATGGTCCATACTGATCAGAGATGTAAGAAGGCAGCAATTTCTGCCCTGTCCTGAATTCATTGCAGTCATCACTGTTTCTTTTCTCCTACAGCTTGACTTCCACTAAAAGCTACATTATTCAACTTGCTATCTGTTGTGGCTGAAACTTATGTAATTATATAATTGCATGTCAGCGCAAACCCCCCTTAATTCCATTTATACACTCATGGGGGCTAAACTGGCAGTGATGGACCAAAAACAAGACCTTGGGATCCTAGTAGACAGCTTGTTGAAGATGTTGCCTCAGTATTTGGACATCTTTGCCAAAATGGGGTCAACTGAAATTAAGACTGTAAAAAATGAGAAACTGTCAGAAATAATAAAAAAAGAACAATCAATTCATTCCTAGCCTCAGCTGCCACGTCCTGTCAGTTTAATGTCAATTTCCCTCTCTTCTGATTGCTTCAGTGGTGGCAGGTAGTTTCCTCTAAAGAACTGCTTCATCAGTCAACATGGAAACCAAAATGCTTGTTTACAAAGCTATTGTACTACCAACCTTACCGTGCTTGTGAAACATGGACCACTTATAAACGCCATCTCCAACTCCTTGAAAGATTCCATCAACGGTGTCTCTGAACAATTTTACACATCGCTTGGGAAGACAGGCGAACTAATATCAGTGTACTGGAAGAAGCAAAGATAATCAGTGTTGAAGCAATGATTCTTCGTTGGACTGGTCATGTTGTACCGATGCCTGATGATCATCTTCCAAAACAACTACTCTATTCCAAACTTAAGAATGGAAAGCGTAATGCTGGTGGTCAACAAAAGAGGTTTAAAGACTGTCTCAAGGCAAATCTAAAAAAATGTAGTATAAACACTGACAACTGGGAAACACTGGCCTGTGAGTGCTCCAGTTGGAGAACAGCCTTTACCAAAGGTGTCATGGGCTTTGAAGACACTCGAACTCAGGATGCAAGGGAGAAACGTGCTAGGAGGAAGGCATGCTTGGCAAATCCACACCGTGATCAACTCCCACCTGGAAACCAATGTCCCCACTGTGGAAAGACGTGTGGATCCAGAATTGGCCTCCACAGTCACTTATGGACTCGTTGTTAAAACTGTGTTTATGGAAGACAATCTTACTTGGCTACAAGTAAGGAGAGCTTTTGCCTTCAAGTCCAGCTTTCATAGGGGAAGCACACATGTGTGGAAAAGGTGCTCATATAGCAACATTTTCCCATGGTTTTCATCATTGTGTCACAACACTCCCATTGCTGTGAATCAAATTTAGCACTACATGCCAGTGTATCAGTCAAAAATCTACTGTTCTATAACACGAAAGGTACAGCTGTGTGAGAGGAACATTAGAAAATGAGACCAAAGTGCTAGCATTATCATTGGGGAAGCCAACACAATATTTCCCACATCTAGATGGATCACAAATTCTCTGCTCCTAGTATTTGATGGGCAAACATCATGAGGCACTGTTGGACATGTCGAGAAGATGGAATGATATTGGGGGAGGTGCAGACCCTCCAAGTTCCCCTGTTTTCCAGGAATGTCCCTGATTTAGAGAAGCCGAATTTGATACTGGAATGTCTCACTTGTCCTTAAAGGTAAAGGTACCCCTGCCCGTACGGGCCAGTCTTGACAGACTCTAGGGTTGTGCGCTCACCTCACTCTAGAGGCCGGGAGCCAGCGCTGTCTGCAGACACTTCCGGGTCACATGGCCAGTGTGACGAAGCTGCTCTGGCAAGCCAGAGAAGCATACGGAAACACTGTTTACCTTCCCTCTAGTAAGCGGTCCCTATTTATCTACTTGCACCCAGGGGTGCTTTCGAACTGCTAGGTTGGCAGGCGCTGGGACCGAGCAACGGGAGCGCACCGCGCCGTGGGGATTCGAACTGCCGACCATGTGATCGGCAAGTCCTAGGCGCTGAGGTTTTACCCACAGCGCCACCCGCGTCCCTTTTAGAGAAGCCGAATTTGATACTGGAATGTCCCACTTGTCCTTAGGATGTCTCTATTTTCATTGCAGAAATGTTGGAGGGTATGGAGTTGTTCAACCCTCAAGCTGACTGAAGGCAATCCTATATAGGAAAGTTAAAAAAAAAAGTTTAATGTTTTCTTATGTTTTTATATATGTTGGAAGCTGCCTAGAGTGGCTGGGGAAACCCAGTAAGAAAAGTGGGGAATAAACCGAAAAATTATCATTATGGAATAGGACATCCCTATTTTCATTGGAGAAATGTTGCAGTGTATGGAGGTGCTGATTTCAGAGGGGGAGAATCACTTTGCTGCCCTCCTCAGACTGCCTAACTCAGGGGTGAGAAATATGTGATCCTTCAGATGTTGTTGAACTACAGCTCCCATCTTCCCTGGCCATTGTCTATGCTAGCTAAGGCTTCTGGGAACTGGAATCCAATGACATCTGGAGTGTCTCAGGTTTGCCACCCCTGGTGTAATGATTGTATAACTTCAGTGAGTGTCTATGATGGTGTAGGTACTGTTTAGTAGAAAAGAAAGCCATAATCCACAACATAATCCACTCAGGGGAAGGGGTGGGTGTGTTAAACTCATTGCTAAAATGGAAATTTAGCAGACTGAAAAAAACTAGGACTCCAAACATACATCACATAACAGTTATAGAGATAATTTTTACACCCTGTGAGCCAGATGCACACTGCAGTGGGAGTCCAGAAGACAATAAAACAATGAGGGTGGCAGGAAGGAACATCTTGGACCACCTGGGGATTTGGCCCATTTTTAAGAGGCTTTCCAAATGCTGGCAGGCTGAGGACCAAATCCATTGAGTGCTTTATTGTGGCAGATGATAATAATTCTGCTGGGTACTTTATCAGTCCTGACATTCTCTGGATAATGGCCAATGGGAAAGCATTTATCTACCATGTGCATCTACTTAAAAGCTGGAACAAATCTTCATCTTTATTAAACAAGCCACTCACTCATGGCCTTGATTTTTTATTTTTTTTAATGCTTTGCCTTGCAAGTGCAAATGAATTTTCTGGAGCATTTCATGTAGAAATGTAGTAGGTCACAGGTACTAGGTTATCAGAATCAATAAAATGTGTAACTAGTTGAAAACAGACATCTCAGCCTTAAGCCGGCTTGCTCAAAAGTGAAGCACTAGAGTTATCTGAATTAAGTCTTACTTTTCAGTAGGTATAAGTAGGATTGCACTACATGGCTGCGATCCTGCACACACATTACTGTTGGTAGGTCCCATTGAACTCAATGGGGCTAATTTATGAGTAGACATACAGATGACTATGTTGCACAAGTGTCAAGAAACGAAAAGAAAGTGCTGTTGTGCATCTAGTGATTCAACGTCATTTTCCCCCCAAACAGTTTGCGTCAACTTCATTCATTTGATACTTCATATCCTGTGGCAGAGTGGGAAGGGGATGGAGGCAGTGGTGTTCGTGAAATATGAAGTATCAGATTGTGGAAGCTGAAGATGAGTGAAGATCATTTATCAAAAATCTGTTTGTTTGTTTTTATCACAGTAATCATACCACTGATTTTCTAGCAGATACATCATCTGGGAGGAACCAAAGATTACTCAGTATCTCTAATAAAGTTCATAAACTATTGTATTACTACATTTTCTCCTGTCATGAGATGAAGGGAAATGCATAAAGCCTTTGCAATCTCCCCTTGGATCTGACAAAGTCCATTATCTGAGCTCTGAGACATCTCTGAGTGATGTAGTAAGGTGATATTGATCAGTGCAAAAAAATAAAAAAAAATTCAATCACATTTTTTATATTCAGGCTTTCGTATGATTCTTTGGCTTTATTTGCTCTCCAATGTTTGTTCTATCCAAGATACTGCTATGGTCTCTACACAGCAGTGATCATAGAATTTAAAGCTATGTCAGAGAAAGGTAAGATTAGTTACTGGAACTGATTACCTTGCAATATTATAATTATACTGAAGCAAAGTTATATCTTAGAATGGGATTAGATATGGAATGGGACTAAAATATGATCCTATATTCCAAAGAACTGGAAAGAGCCAATTTAACACCAATTTTTAAGAAGGGTTTAGGGGAGATCCAGGAAATTAGAGTTGAACTTAATGTCTGTTCTGGGTAAATTGATGGAAATAATTATCAATGCTAAAATCAATCATGTAGAATAGCAAGTCTTGAAGAAGACTCAATATGACTTCTACAAATGTTAGTCTTGTAGAAGTGGTGTCATCCACTAGTCATATCCACACCATCCATTTAAAGCATTCTTATACTGCTCCAACAGTCAGGGAACTTTTTGGAAACTGTAGTTTAAGGGCACTGGGGATTGAAGCTCTGTGAGATCAGCACCCTTATAAAACTATAGTTTTCAGGAATCTTTGCGGGGAAGCCATCGCTTTTAAAGTGGCATAAGAGCTATTTTATATGCTTGGCGTGGATGTGACCATTGTGTACTTGACTTTCAAAAAGCTCTTGAGAGAGCCTCTCACCAAAGGCTCCTTGGTAAATTTAACAGCCATGGGATAAGAGTAAGAGTCCTGCTATGGATCAATAGCTAATTAAAGGAGAGAAGGCAGGGCACAAGATGTGGGACACAATATATACAGATGGAGGAATGGGAAAAAACTATGGAAGAAAGAGATAAAATTTACAGCATGTGTGGCAATTAAAGAAAACTATATGAAAATGATGTATAGATGGTATCTAACTCTGGTTAAATTAGCAAAATGTACAAAACTAAAGAAAATAAGTGTTGGAAATGTAAAACAATAGAAGGTGCATTTTTTCATATGTGGTAGGGTTGCAAAATTGTTAAGAATTATTGGGAAATGATTTATAATGAAATGAAGAAGATGTTTAAAATGACCTTTGCCAAAAAACCAGAAGCTTTCCTATTAGGTATTCCAGAAATGGATTTACCAAGATCACAAAAGAACTTGTTTATGTATGCAAGGGTGGACCCTAAATAAGGAATTGGTAGGATAATAAGTGCTAGATAGACCCATGGATAGTTGCACTGGGTTAGATGTAGAAGTCAAAATCTAAATAACAGCTTGAATAAAGCAACATGGGTAATTTGTTTTGATAGAGAAAGAGAAGGGAAACAGAATTAGAGAGGGAAAGGAACCTGTTTCAAGATGAAGGGGCAGAAGGGGAACATTACAAACATAAGAGCCCTGCTAGATCAACCAAAGGAGCATCTCGCCCAGAATTCTGTTCTCATAGTGACTAACCCAGATGCCTGTAAGCAGGATATAAGCACAACAGCATTTCCCCCAGTTGTGCACCATAGCAGCTGGTATTCAACCTTCTCCTTCTAAGGCAAAATAAATAGGATGAAGGCAAGGATATAGAGAAATGCTTAAAATGGACTTTACTTTCTTGGCAAGATTTCCCACCCAGTTGGCAGCCAGCCGTAAGAGAGGAAGGGAAGACTCCAAAGGATCCCAGACAATCATCTCACTGCATAGGAAGCTGCCATTGATTTATTTTACTTATTGTTGGTCTTGTGGCCATTCTGTTCGTAAGTGATTGGTGAGATTTGATAGTGTGTGCATGTGCTTAAAAGTACATATGAGAAAAATTCCCTGGGCCTCATGTGGGTCTTAAATGCTGTTGGACACAACAAGGAATGCAAAGCAATCTATAAATCCATATGTAGATATGTTTGTGGAGTGCATAACATGCTTTTCACTCAATCACAGCTGCTCCATTTGGTGTGCAGATGTATTTGTGTTTTAATTTGCAAACCTTCAAGCCTGCAGAGATCTTGACTTGTATGTGTTTGTGTGCGTGTGTGTAGGTGCATTCTTTTAAAGGTATTATCTCCCCTTTGCTTAAGAATGGCTGGGAACTTGGAGACAAAGCAAAAGAACATTTCATCTAGTTATGTAATAAAGCCAAATTGTCGATCCTCCTGACAGGATAGAACCTCCATAAAGGGAATGTTCCATAATTAAAACCAACTTCTTCCAAGTACTCGGGACACTGTTCACGTTGGCAGTCTAAGATCTAAGAGGCTATAATTAAGGCAGTGGTTTGTTGGTTCAGCTTCTCCCCACCCTCAAAAATATGTCTTTCTCAAGCAACTGGATTGTTTAGAAAGAGGGCGGCTTCTGCATACAGCCTAGCAGAAGGTCTGGAATCCTTGATAGCCTTGCAGTTGTTCTATGTGACTCTTATTATGATAAAATAGCATTCTAAATTCATTTAACAAGAACGTGAAGGATAATTTCCTCAACTGATGTGCTCCTCTGACTTATTCTCCTCCCCCCTTCTCTGTTTTGAATTACAGCAAAGTGCAGGTTGTTAATTTGTCTATCACAAACACAAAGCCTAATTTCATTAGGAGGGATCCTTTGGCGGGGCGAAGACATCGGAGCTTGTGAATATTGCTGTCTAAAGCTAGGTATCCTAAATTGGAAATGATGTAGAATGCTGTGGTTTGTAACAGAAGCTCCTGGTAGGGTATTTTGTAGCAGTCATGGAACAAGTTGCTAAATCAAAGAAGACTACCAGGAGTGTTCCAATCAGGTTTGCCTCCAAATTGTGTCCTCTAGGTCTCAGCAGATTAGGCCTCCGCTTTCTTCTCCCCAGTTGCTGCTTGGTAGTGATTGGAGGTGCATAAATCTCCCTTTCTCCTTCTATCGAAATCACACTATTTCCCTCCCAAAATGGGATAATTCTCAGCTTCTTCTGGGCCAATTGGATTCAAGCCAGACTCCATCACATCTCTGACTGCATCATGAAATCTCAATCCATAAACCGGCTTGTTGGGAGGGGGGAGGCTGCTGACTTCCTGGTAGGTGAGTCACTGGTGCTTATGGGAAGGGGCAAGTTGCCTGGAAAGTTGGTGTGGTGCAAACACACTGCCTGGAGCAGTGGATTGGCTCTACCACTGCATCCTCTTCATTGGACTCTCCTTTATTGGAGGGTTTTAAACAGTGGTTAGATGGCCATCTGCCTTGGATGCTTTAGCTGAGATTCCTGCATTGCAGGGGGTTAGATTAGATGACCCTCTGGGCCCCCTCCAACTCTACAATTCTATGGGTCTATGATTCTATAATCTCAAAATACAAACCTTAGCCTATTCAAGAGCCCATCTATGCCTGAACATGTGCATCTGTGCACAAGGCTATCACTGGCTACAAACCCTGATGGATATGCTTTTCATCCACTGTTGGAGGCAGTATGCTTCTGAGTACCCAGGGGCGTATCATGATTTGCCGGTAGCCTGGGCAGGTCAATTATTGCACATACAGACACCCAGGTGGACAGGGCAGTGGTCAGAGCCTTTGCTGGCCAGTGTCTAATCATGGGAGTCTTTTCTTGCAAACTAGCCCCAACCTGGGAGCAGAGATAAGGCAGAGAAACATGAAGCCAGGAGCACCGCTTTGTCGCCTCACCTTCCTGTCCTTGCAGCAAGGCGCTCTGGGAAACACATGTGGCTCTGGCAGTGCTTTCTCACCTTCCTCTTCCTCCCTCCCTCCTAGGTAGGTGGTGGCAGCACCCTCCCTCCCTCTTGGCCAGCCCAGGGGCAGGGTGTGCGTAGGTGTCCCTTCACCAGCCGTGATAAGAAGAAGGTGGTGCTACCCCAGCCCCAAAAGCACAGCCCAACCTAGATGAAGGAACCTGTCATGGGGGCACCTGTTTTTGCCCCCTCAGAAATTTATGCCCACAGACCCCCTGTCCCCGCCCACTACACTTTGAGTACCAGTTACTGGAAACTTCAGGAGGGGAGAGTTACTGTTGCACTGAGGTCCTACTTGAAGGCTTTCCATAGGCACCTGGTCAGCCATTCTGAAGATAAGATGCCAGGCTAGATGGACCTTTAGAACTCTTCTTAAGTTCTTATGTTTATGTGATCCATATCCAGGGATTTTTTTCAGCCGGAACTCAGTTCTAGCACTTCTCAGGGGGGCTCCATTACCATTAGAGGAGAACAAGGGAGGTGTTCATGGTGAGTTCCATCACCTCTTTTTCTAGAAAAATAGCACTGTCCATATCTTCCCATTTTTTGCATGGTATGGATCATGCTTATTCATGTGGGTGTGGGTGTTTAGGCATCAGTGTAAATGAAACCTTGAATGCATAGAGGGCAGAGGCAGAAGCAGTGGGCATAATCCTGATCTTCTCCTTCATGCATCCATTTCAATACTAATGTGGAAGCTTCTGGGTGAGGTTTAATGAAAACTGCAGTTTAACAAACTCATTGATCCAAGGAAAGACCGCATTTAGTAAGTTTATTTTTCCTTCTCTTTATGCTACCACACTGCAAACAAAATAGCCCCCCTCCCCCGCTCCTAAATGCTGCTTTGTTCTTACTGTCATCAGAGCCATATGGTCATGTATACAGACCTTTACTAAACTCCCACCATCTCTGATCATTAACAGTGTAGCTCTTTGCCAGGGTGTGTTTGCTGAACCACAGGGAGATTATCCAGTGAAGATGTCAGTATCAAAATGTCTCTTCCAGGAGTCAGTGCCTAGCTCCTGATTGGCCAGTCATTTTATATTCCCATTGAGAGAGTTCAAATGATCATCTAAATATAATCTGAAGCTTATATTCATAGCAATCTTCCTCTCCAGTTATTAGAATGAGCATGATTGGATAATGCCATCACTCTGATCTTGTCAGCAAATTCTCTTGGCCATTTAACAGACAAAATGGCCAAAATGCAATAGACATACAAAGTAACAGAGTGAAGAAATCCTGAAAGAGATTCTGGCTGGTGCTATATATAGATTCAGAACAATAAATGAAACTATATTTAGCATCAGTCGCGCGGCAGGTGATTACCAAGTGATGGATTCCCTGCCTTTGCGGCACACTTTCTGCAGTGGGGCCAGGCAGGGCTGGGCTTGGAAAATTAAAAGTTTGTAATGGGGGGGGGGGAGTCAAGTGAAGGTGTGGAGAAATGGCTAAACAAGACTTTAGCAAAGAAGCAAGCCCTGGGGATGGAATAAAATTAATATAGGGAAATATATGAGCAAATGTAGGGTACAGGTTGATCTGTAATATGAATACATGACCACCCCAAAGTTTAACCTTAGAAGATTCCCTCTTATTACATGTCTAGGATCATAGCATAGGAAACTGCCTTATACAGAGTGAGACCATTGGCTCATTAGCTCAGTACTGTTTACAAGGACTGGCAATGGATCTCCAGGGTTCAGGCTGGAGTGTCTTCAGGCCTTATCTGGAGATGCAAGGGATTGAACCTGGGACCTCCTTTGTGCAAGGCAGATGTTCTAACACTGAGGTATGACCCTTCCTCACTGAAGTGCTCACAAAAGTCTCCCAGATGCTTAAGTGCTGGATCTTCCTCCACCTCTCCTTTCTCCCACTCCAATCCAACTAACTTTCTGAAGGTCCAGAGGGTGGAGTACAAGGGGATGCTCTAGCGGAAAATGTAGTCATTTAAATACATTGGGCACAGATTCTTTAGAGTATTATATACTAAAAGCCAGTATATCTGAAGGAGCGTCTCCACCCCCCATCGTTCTACTCAGGCACTGAGGTCCAGTGCTGAGGGCCTTCTGGCGGTTCCCTCACTGCGAGAAGCCAAGTTACATGAAACCAGGCAGAGGGCCTTCTTGGTAGTGGCGCCCTCCCTGTGGAACGCCCTCCCACCAGATGTCAAAGAGAACAACAACTACCAGATTTTTAGAAGACATCTGAAGGCAGCCCTGTTTAGGGAAGCTTTTAATGTTGGATGTATTACAGTATTTTAATATTTTTTGGGAAGCCGCCCAGAGTGGCTGGGGAAGCCCACCCAGATGGGCGGGGTATAAATAAATTATTAATATTATTATTATTATTATTATTATTATTATTATTATTATTGCCAGTGCAGCTCCCTCAACAAAGCTCAATAGCATCCACGATGTAGAATTCTGCTGCAGCTTCCAAACTAGCCTCAAGGGTAGCACCACGGAGAGTACACTACAGTAGTCTAGCCATGAGGTTAGCAATGCTTGAACCACTATAGCCAAGTCACTGTAAATATTGATTTATTTTTTTAAAAAATAATAATCTAAATGATCAGGTTATCTCATATTGGTTCAAGCACTGAAAATCTGGGAAACTGGAAGCTAAGACAGATGCCTTAGCAGCTATAACTCATGACAAGCAATTATATAGAACAGTGTCACAAACTGTGCTTGCTTGCAACTGAACCTACATGCACCCATTCTCGTCATTGGTTTTTTGCCCTTTTGCCCCATCCTGTTGTCCTGGTCAGAATCAGGGTCCTGGTCTCTGCTAATTGCACTGGAAATTAAATTTCTATTGGACCGAATGAGAACTTTGGCCCTAGTCCAAATAGTATGTGCTTGAGGCCTAAACTGGATCAGAATGATAATGCAAGGGAAACAGCTGAGGTCTCCTGTCCCAGTCTAGATCAAGCCAGCAGGCCACCAGTTCACTTTAAAAAGCTTTAAGTAATTGCTAAGTGTGCGAACAATGTCATATCTAGTTTGGTCCTTAAAATCTAGAATGGTGTGCATTCATTCTGTTTCCTGAAGAAACTGACATACTTGAAAAAACCCAGAGTGCTAAAACATGTTATCATGCAAAATAGAAGGGTATAAACTATATTGTGTTGAAGATGTATATCTTCACACGTTTAAATGCATGTGCACTAGTGGCGAGATGCCTCCACCACTCCACTGGGAAACTGAACTTCTAGCGACCCCAGGAAAGGAGCAAAATCCTGAACACTGAAAAAAGAATGTTCAGACTACTACAGAGTTTTAGATTATTGTTTTGTTTTGAAAGTTAAGAGAAAAACTGTAATCTAAGCCTATAAATTTAAGCGAGAAACTGTAATCTAAACTAGTGTTTTTGGAAACACTGGTTTAGATATTTGTATTTGCTTATTTATTTTATATTTCATAGTCTATGGAATTTCCTACCAGAAAACTTAGAGTTTCTTAATGTGACCCTTTTCTTTCTGCCAGCAATTCCCTTAAAATGTTTATCATAGAATAGTAGAATTGGAAGGGATTCTAAGGGTACTCTAGTCCAACCCCCTGCAAATCAGGAATCTCAATTACAGCACCCATGACAGATGGCCATTCAACAGCCTCTCAGCCTTCTAGCAGCTTGATATGATAGGCATAGGCAGGAAATGGACATCGATTCTCCTCTTGCTTTCTGTGATACTTCCATAATATTCTGGTAATGGGGAACCAGTGACCAGGGCGATGTTGTTTGACTTCAGCTTCCATTATCCCTAATCATTGGCCATGTTGGCTGTGGTTGATGACATTTGGAGTCCAACAACAGTAGATTGCTGTAGATTTCATATTAGATAGATAGATAGATAGATAGATAGATAGATAGATGATAGATAGATAGATAGATAGATGATAGATGATAGATGATAGATGATAGATGATAGATGATAGATGATAGATAGATAGATAGATAGATAGATAGATAGATAGATAGATGATAGATGATAGATGATAGATATAGATGATAGATGATAGATGATAGATGATAGATGATAGATGATAGATGATAGATGATATATAGATAGATGATAGATAGAAAGATAAATAAATAGGTAGGTAGGTAGATATAGATAGATAGATAGATGAGATAGATAGATAGATAGATGATAGATAGATAGATAGATAGATAGATTATAGCACTCTGTGGTGGCTCCTACCACCACTGCTATCGCCTCAGCTGCTTTTGTATGAATTAGGCCATTGAAATAAATCAGTTCAAGTTCTCATATGACAAAAATGTTTCGGGTTAATCACCAGCACCATTACACTGATCCTCTGAGGCAGACATTTTTTTTAGCCTGGCAACATCCTCTATTTAAATTTAAGTAGTCCTGAGCTTAAATGATTAGAAGTCTGGGCTGCCTGTTGTGTACATGTAAAAATAAAGTAACACAAAAACTGGTTTGGGCATTCACATTCTTAATGGTTCTGGCAGATTGAATCCGACAGTACCAAGGGGAGTAAAATCCTACATTTGATGACAAATACAGTGCCTCATTCCAGGGCGAAAAAGATATAAATAATGACATTGCAGGGCAAGGGGAAAATAATACAAAGATGTGAGTTTGTTGCCTCTAGTTTAAATCAAGCAATGTAATCAAATCTGAAACATTTAAATATCAGAAACCATAGTACAGTTATTGAACATTAAGTTCCCATCACACATTTAAATAATCTATTTATTTTTTTAATATAGCAGAATCTTTCTGAATCACACCCCAACATGGAGGCCAATTTCCATTAAATAAGTTGGTGGATTAGCCTGTAGATAAATAAACAATGCGAAAGCAAAGGAGTTGCACTGCAAAATGTATTCTGGTCATGTACTCTAGCAATTACAGCTGAGTTTTAATTATTGATGGTAATTCATAATGCACTAGTCAATGTCTCGAAGTATATTTTCTGCAAATAATAATTGTGCAGAGAAATGCTAGGAAAGGCTTCAGTTTTCAGAAGTTTCTGCCATTTTTGTTTCTGCAATTCTAATGTGTTGAGAGGTATTTAGATAGGCAGTCTCCATAGGCTTGGCAGACAAGCCTCAGTATTATTACTGACACACAGCAGAAGATAAACAGTCATGAAACCATTGTTGGGTCAGACCAAAGGTCAAACATTGTTTTCTTACAGCGTCCAACCAGATACCTATGGGAAGACCACAAGTAAAAGCCCACAGATGCCTGCTTCCACATAACTTCTTTGTTGAATTGGGGTGTGGCTTGGTTGTGTCTGCAGTGGTAGATTGCGTGGTACGATGGAGGCACTTACTGACCTCCTAGCAGGTGAGTCACTGCTGCTTACCAGGGGAGCAAGGTGATGGTGACATTGGTGGGGTCAGATGCACCAGCTAAGCCAAACTTGTGTTCCTGTTGGTGTATTCTCACCATTCCACCCTCCTTGCTGCTTCACATCTCCTGCTTCCAGTAGAAAGCAATGACTCACCTGCTGGGAGGTCAGGTAAGTGTCTCCACCCTACCACACCATCCACCATGGATGAAACAACCACTTCCTCCCAATTCAGCAAAGATACTCTGTGGCATCTCTGTATGCCTTACTTGTGGCCTTCCCATTGGCGTATGGTTGGCCATTGTGAGAACCTGATTCTTGACTAGATGGGCCTGATCCGGCACAGCTGTTTAAGGTTCTTACTCACTGGAGTTAGGACTGTGTATAAAAACAGACTTGTTTGTGTGATTCCTGGTCACATACAGCTTCCAGGATTGTATGAAATAATTCCACCACTGAATCGAGAAACACAAACATTATCTTGACCAAGAAACTTGGCCCTGCCAGCTTTAACATTGCCAACCAGTTATTCATGGGTAGAAAGAAAAGAGCAGGTCCTACCATTAGACATGTTGAGACAATTGCCTCAGGCAGCAGATGGCAGAGGCAGTCCCCCACCAAAAAGGAAAAAAGAAACCAACCCCAAACCTTCTGAGCTCACTGGCCACTCTCCTATGTTGGAGATCACAGCTGTGTTTGCCTCACAACCTGTCTTGCACCCCTTCAACTAGCCTGCTGCCCTCAGGTGTACTAAAGGACACTGTCCAGTTGGCAATGGTTATTATTTCTGCAGCTATAAAATGAAAGTTGTTTTAATTGTTCTAACCCACCCTGGAACCTTGGTGGGAAAGGTGGGTAATTAATAATAACCATTCATTCATTCATTTACCAATATACATTCATTTACCACATTGTCAGACAGCAACAATTGAAATTCAGGCCAAGGAGTGGGAACACCAAGCTAACAACACTCAAAGTATGACTGCTTTTGCAAAAGGGGCATATGTGTAGGTTTGGATTGCAAGAGATTCTATCTGGAAATGTGTCACAGCTTATAACTTGTATGGTTTATTTCTAAATTCTGTGCTTTATTTATTTAACTTAGATAATTCACAGGTCTCTGTGGCTGAGTTTCTGGTTGTGGGCAGGGATGTGGGAGATTTGGCTGGCATTTTACAAACTTCTCAGAATAGTGACCTGTTCCTGCTCCACCACAATTATCTAGGTTGCAATCTTACACACACCTAGCTGGGAGTAAGATCTAGTGAGAATGGAACCAATTACTCAGTAGACAGATTGAATGGTCACAGTACAATGTTATCTATCTTCTTGAAAGTAAGCCACCTTATGTCAGGCGGCCAAGGAACCAACCCCCGCGGCAGGTTGCCAGGAACGGATAAGACAAGGAAAAGTCTGTACCATCTGCTTTTATTCAATATTTACAGAGAGAGGCTTGGGAATGCAACCTCTTGGAACAGTGGTGTTGTCCCGAGTAAACCTCCATGCCTCTTCTCTCCTGCTCCCTCATTCGTCAACAGCACCACCACCCCTACGGTTGCTGCTTAGACCCACCTTTGCCTTTGAGCCCTTTGCTCTCCTACTTTTAAGGCTCGCCAGGTTCTGGGAGATGGTGGGTCTGGAATGCTTTGTAGTGATAATATGTCAGCCAGCTTTCCCTCATCCTCCTCTCCCATTATTTCCCAACTTCCCCCCTCCTCTTCCCCTGAGCTGTGACCTCCCTCAAACCCCGGTGGTAATTCTGAACTGTCTTCTTCTTCTCTGGGAGGGTCAGGCTGGGGAGGTAGTCTCCATCATTGCTCCTCTGCCCAGTCCCTGACACCTTAAGGCTGCATACACACTATATATTTAGAGCACATTTAAAGCACAGTCTCTACTGCCCCCCCCCCCAAAAAAAAATATATATATATCACAGGAAGTGTAGCTTGTTAAGGGTGCCAGAAATTGCAGCTCTGGGGGAGGGTAAACTATAATTCCTAGGATTCTTAAGGAGTGTGCATTAAATGTATTGTGTGTACACAATCTAAGTCCAATGGGACTTAGTCTATAAAGTGCCTTGCCACTTTGTTTGGTGGCAAATAATACGAACAACAACCACAGCAGCATTGATTGTGTTGTTGAAAGGGGTTTTGCCTAATGCAAAGTGTCCCAATAAACCTGCAGGTACCTCCTTGTTTGGAGAACTTTCGAGGGAATTAAAAAGAATAGTGAAATTTCTCAGTGGGAGTTAACACCTCCCTAATGTCTCCATCTGTAAAACAACAATGCTATCTCATGGGGTTATTGTGAAGTCAAACAAGATAAAGACTGTAGAACATTAGCACAATAAAAAAAATACCAGGTGCCTGGTAATAATACTGTTTACTTTAGATGTAGGAAGAATTACAACAAGCTATAAAATGCTATTTTTACCTCTGCATGCATAAAACAGTGATAAAGAATTTTAAGTTTCCGTTCCGATAACAAATGCATTCTTATTTCGCTGCTTTGTACGAGTGTGTCAGTGAGCATTATGTCTGCTGTGCTGTGCCTTGGAATAATTGTAATTAGCGAGATTAAAATGGAAACAGATTTTAGTTAGCAGCAATTTCAGAATACAGAAAGGTCAGGAGGAATGCTGGGAGAGCATTACGATAAAACCAGCATGTATAACATTTAGGATTACATAAGGCAAAATTAAACCATTTCTCAAAAGAAGCACATTCACGTCTTAAAATGGGAGGTTTCTTTAGCATTTAGGCGTGTAGGCTTTCTGTAAGCATGTCCATTATGCCACAAAAGAAAACTCTGGCTGCCTTTGCCTTTTATACAGTACCTGGGAGAAACCAAACAGTATTTTTAGTGCACCATTTCAACACATATAAAACTTGATCCCCTGTGCTTTTGTTTGTACAGCCAGAGGAAGAAAATGATAAAAAAGGGGTCACCTTTGCCGAGATGTTATTGTTTTACAGTAGACCTCTTGAAAGCCTGCTTCTTGTCAAATCACTTGCAGTGGGGAGGCCCACATATTACAGCATGCATTGACAGTTGCCATTTATTCTCTCTCCCCAAAGTCCCCAGGAGTGGCAGTATAAGGTTCCCCCACACTGACTCTCTCTCTCTCACACACAAACACCCTTCTCCTTCCTCCCAATCACTCCTGATGCAGCAAAGATCACAGTCCTCAAGCAGCTTAGTTGTTATTTTATTTATTCATTATTTATTACAGTGGTGCCTCGCAAGACGAAATTAATTCATTCCACGAATTTTTTCGTCTAGCGAATTTTTCGTCTTGCGAAGCACGGTTTCCCATAGGAATGCATTGAAAATCAATTAATGCGTTCCTATGGTCAAAAAAAGTCCAAACAAAGCCAAATTTGGTACAACAAGAGTTTATTAAGTGCTCTTTAAAGTCACACATACTGTAAAGAGCATTTCAAAATTCAAACCCAGAATTTTTTTTAAAAAAACAGCAGAATGGCCCAATGGTCACAGAAAATCATAAAAATGCAGAAAAAAACACACACAAGCTTCCAGATTCTTGCAAACCCCTCCCCAACTGTTCCCCCAGCCACCCAGCACACAGAAATTCGAATCCAGAAACTTTTTTTAAAAATAGCAGAGTGGCCCAATGGTCACAGAAAATCATAAAAATGCAGAAAAAAACACACAAGCTTCCAGATTCTTGCAAACCCCTTCCCAAACCAAGTCCTTGAATTCCAAACACCCCAACCCAAAATCCACCCCCCCAAAAAAAAGTTTTAAAAGCTTAACTTACCAAATGGCTGCAAAAGAAGTTTTGGAAAAGCTTCAAAAATCACCAAAGTCTTTAAAAACCTCAAAAAGGCTACTATGTACACTGCGTTCTATGAGTTGCTCCTCGAAGTCAAGTCGCAACTGTATTAACGGTGTTAAGAAAAAGGAAACAAACTTGCAAGACGTTTTCGTCTTGCGAAGCAAGCCCATAGGGAAATTCGTCTTGCGAAGCAGCTCAAAAATGGAAAACCCTTTTGTCTAGCGAGTTTTCCGTCTTGCGAGGCATTCGTCTTGCGGGGCACCACTGTATTAAGAAGCTCCATGCCTTCAGGTTTAAAATTCATAAACAAATGACACCCGAGGAAAAACTCCAGGGGAGGCTAAGACAACTTCAAGTATATGTTCTTAAGGGTCTTCATTTTTTATTATTAAATTTATATACCAGCCTTCATCCGAGGATCTCATGGTAGTTTCCAGTACACAAAAATACACAGCGTAATAACAAACAAAACAATAACCCCACACCCACAGTTTAAAAGGCTGTAGATTGTTTAGCCAAAGACCTGGCGCCGAAAGATAAGTAACAAAGCCTCCTTTGGGAGAGCATTCTGCAAGTAGAAAAGGCCCGTTCTTGTGTTGCCACCCTCCAGACCTCTGAACATCATGCCATGAAGAGCAGCAATCCTTTATCAATGTTAGTAGTGGCCCAGAGACAGATTTAGGGGAGCACAGCTGGTTCAGTTACACCAGGTACAGAACCTTAGGGGTGCTGCAGAGGGCACCGCAACTACGGTGTAGGGAGGAAAACAAATTCTGGCATTGCACAAGGCACCACTGAAATTTTAGACAGCCCCCCAAGATTTGCCACTGAATGGCCTCCCACTTCCCAGGAGTACTCTTTCCCTGACTTCCAGATCAGATCCACAAGCAAAGCAAGCAATGGTGTCCAGGCCAGGAGGACAGGAGAGTCCCTGCCACACAATGCTTCCTTCGGAGAGCTTACTTGATGACAGTTAAAATCCTCAGGGTGGTGGGGAGCTTGATAGGGTTGTTTTCCTCCCTCACAAATGTCACGGGAAATTCTAGCCAAGCAATTTAGTGATGGCAAACTTGACTGTGCTGAGAGCCAACACAACCATGTTTGCTATCTCCACCCTGCTTGGCTAATAGCAACACAGGAACATCCCTTTTGATTATGCTTAGTGTGCTGGGGGGCAACTTGAACCCTCTGCTCCCTAGTGATCTTGTATGCCTGTCAAGTGCCCTGGGGGAAAAAACAGGACATCCCGTCCCCCCCCCCATGAGAGCACAGTGGCCACTTGGGGCTCTTGCACAATTCTGGGCTGAGATCTTGTCCCCCAAGTTAGGGTGCCTGGGTTTGATGGGAGCTGGAGTCTAACCATATCTGGAAGGCCACAGGTTCCACTGTTAGGATATTTCCGTTCCACCTTAAAAGGGAGCAGGCTGTGAGTCACAGAGTCTGCGTATTTCCTGTTCACAGGATGTTTATGTTTTCTGTTGCTTTCGTTTCTCTGTGTCTGGAGACACTGATGCAGGCAGTCATGTCTTTCTTTGTTCTGATCAACGCTGAATAAAGCTTGTAAATAATGCTCTCCTGAGTGCAACTTTTGGCTGTGCATTATCTGCTGATAAAGAGTGTGCATCGGCTCTAGAATGTTCTGGAGCTCATGTCGCTAATTGCTGATACTGCGTGTCTACGGGAGGTCGATGGATCGTCCGGCAGCTGGCTTGGGGCCATGATGGACTTTATTTCCCTGGCAGTATCCCAACATCCACATCCTTGTTGTAAAGATTGATTTGATGCCAACTATGGCCGGGGGCATACAAAGTGAGGGGCAGAGGGGGTGGTCCGTCCAAGGTGCCACTCTGGGGGTGTGTGTGACAAGATGGCCCCTGCCTCCCCTCGGCTGTAGCGCAGCCGAGGGCGCGCATAGTACGTATGGGCACCACTCATGCAGTGTCTGTATGGACTGCTGCTCTCGCACGCTGTCCATACGGGCTGCCGCACGTGCACACTACATATGGGATGCCGCACATGCGCAGTCCGTATGTGATGTCGCTCATGCCCCAGCTTGTAAGGGCGCAGTGCAAGTGGCAGCGGCAGCCCGTACAGACTGCGGACGTGCGGCATCCCATGCAGTCGCCACGCGTACAAACTCCGTACAGGATGCCGCACATGTGCACTTTGTACGGGCTGCCCCGCCCCGGCTGCCGGAAAGGGTTCCTCCAACACTGACTATGGCTAGCATTAACATCACTGTTGGTGGTGATGGGAAATTTATGAGTAAGGGATGAAATGGTCAGAGGCTATATGCTTCTGAATACTCATTGTTGGAAACCACAGGAGGGAAGAGTGCAGTTGTTGGTCTCTTTCCCTTCTGCCCTGCCAGACCAGTGGATACCAGCCATTACTTATATATCTATTTATCATGACTATTGGCAATTAGCAGCCTTCTCCTCCAAGAACATGCCGAATCACCCTTTTAAACCACCCAGGTTGAGTCATCTCCTGAATTCTATTAACTTCAAGACTTTATCTTACATTGTCCTTTAGCTAAGTACCTTGATCTTAAAGATGAAAGTCTGGAGAGATAGTTTGGTGTACCATCCTTTAAAAAAATAAACCACTTCAATGAAACGTTCTCTATGGGTTGAAATTCAATGACTATTGGGTCCCAAATAAAGATATAATCCCACTTGCTCTGTGTTCCCTGTTCCAGTGGCGTAGCGTGGGGGGTGCAGGGGGGGCCAGCCGCACCGGGCGCAACATCTGGGGGTTAGGGTTAGGGGGCACAAATCCATGGGTTAGGGGGCGAAAATTACTTGCCTTGCCCCGGGTGCTGACAACCCACACTACGCCACTGCCCTGTTCAACACTTTTCATTTTGAGAATGGATTTGCTTTGTCACTTTCCTGCCTGCACTTCTCTTTTGCTTCTTATGCAGATGAGTGATCGGCATGACAAGAGCCTCCTTGCCTTTTTTAGAGGTCACCTCCTCCCACTGTCAGTTCCACCCCTGAAGTCATAATCCTCTGCCTGTGACATCACAATTAGTTTCTGAGGAGATGATTACAGTCACAAACAAAGGATTATAACTTCAGGTGGCTGATAAGCAGTGAGAACAGATGAGCTCCTGGGGGAAATTGTTCCCTTTTCATGCTGATATCCTTAAAAAGGGGGAGGGAGAAGATTGAAGTTGCCCCATGTCAGGGGGAAAAAGAATCCAGACTAAGCACTTTCTCATGAGAATGTCAGTGGCTGTTTAGCAGTTGTTCGTTGATTGTAGTGATTTAATTAGCTTCCAAATAAATGCTGCTTGATCGCTTCAGGGGATCGAAAATATGCAGAGTGAAATGCTTTAAGCTAGAATTTCCCTAAAAAGCATTCCATTTAGGACACTTAGTGTAATGTTAGTCTTCATGTGACTTAAATGGCAGAATGAATGTGCCTAGCATTTTGCAATAACCAATAAGGAGAAATCCATACCTTGGAGTTATCATTGTAAGTTAAACTACGGGTGAACAGGAGGAAGCTAAAAGGACAGCACTTTACTAAACAACACAAAAATGTAAGAAGAGTCCAGCAGGATCAGGCCAAAGGTCCATCTGGACCAGGGGTCAGCAACCTAAGGCCAATGGGCCAGAAGCGGCCTACAGAAGTCGTTTGACAGGCCCACGAGCCACCCCTGAACCGGTGCAGCACAGCACAGCACAGGGACTCACTTTCGCGGCACCGGAAATCGTGTCTGTGCATGCGCAGACAGAAATCGCGGACAGACACACGCATGTCCTACATGATCCAGCCCATGGAGGGATCTCCGTGGGACCCATCCAGTCCAGGCAAGATAAACCTTGCTGACCCCTGATCTGGACCATCATCATGCTTTCACAATGGCCAGCCAGATGCCTTTGGGAATCCCACAAGCACAACATTATTTCCATCAACTAGTATTCAGAGGGATCCTGCTGCCAACAACTCCAGGGCATCGCTATTGTGACTAGTTGCAGTCACAGTGCTGGCACTCCCTGTATGGAGGCTATAGCTATGGTATAAAGAAACAAACTTGGCAACATAACGATCTGGGATGAAATTGGCTACAACTCTATTAATTACAGATGTAGGTGGACTTTGGCTCAGATATTGTGTGTGTATCCATTTCAGCTTCCTCCAAGAGGGCTGAAACTTTTACAGGATAGTGAAAAGGATTGTGGCTTCTCCCAAGATGCCAGTCTAAAAATGTGGCCACCCCAGGCCACCCAGTGCAACTGGCACTGATAGGTAGCCAGCAGACTGGAGCAGAAGCTTGGACATCCCAGTTGTCCGGCTAAGCAACAGCCGGACCCTTCCATCCCAGCATCTTGAAGAAGAACCCTTCCATCCCAGCATCTTGAAGAAGAGGCTGGGGTCAAAGGGCACATGACATCCTTCTCATGTTGCCCTCCCTGGAATGGGCATGCTTGGGAGTAAACACTGGCTTTTGATCCTCCATAGAGATAATGGAAGGTCTGTCTTCCTCTAGAAGCACTTCCCATCTTCCACTCCCACCACTCCCTGAAGTACATCACTTCCTCTGGAATCACTCCTCAACAAGGAAGCAACATGCAATGAGGATCTGGCACCCAGGATTAATATTATTTGTTTTCACATTTAAATTCCACCTTGTCTCCAAGGATCACATGGTAGTGCATATAGTCCCCCCTGTTGGGATACTGCCAGGGAGACAAAGTCCACCATGGCCCCACAAGCCGGCTGCCGGACATCCCATCGATACAGTGCCAGCAATTAGCGACACGAGCTCCAGAAATAGCCTGCCACATTCGAGAACTCATGCACGCTCTATCAGCAGATAATGCACAGAGAAAGTTGCACGCAGGAGAGCATTATTTACAAGTTTTATCCAGCGTTGATCAGAACAAAGAAAAACATGACTGCCTGCTTCAGTGTCTCTGACACACACACAGAGAGAGAAAACAAAGACACAACAGAAACATCCTGTGGAACAGGAAATACGCAGACTCTGTGACTCACAAAGCCTGCTCCCTTTTAAGGTAGAACGGAAATATCCTAACACACACACACCCGTCCTCATTTTATCCTCACAACAATGCTGTGAAGTAGGCAAGGCTGAGAGCGAGGGACTAGCCTGAGGTTACCTAGTGAGCTTCATTTGCTGAGTGGGAATTTGAACCCTGATTTCCTAGCCACTACACCACAGTGGCTCTCAATATGGGATGGTGGTAGCAAATTAAGCCAGAACAACCCAAACCAAAGCTAGAATACTACCAGAGCATGATGTGGTTCAGCAAAACTAAAAGTAAATAAATTCCCACCAGATGGATGGGGTGGTATCCTGGGGGTCCCAAAACTGGTAGGGGGGCGGACAGATATAGCATGTGGCCTATAAGTTAGTTATTCTTAGAGTATACAACTGGGCTCGATGGCCCACAATCCTTTCTCCAACTCTCTGTTTCTACAAAATGTGGTACAGACGAATATTTTCTGGGACAGAAAGCAATGTTTCTACCCATCTCGACTTGAAATAATGATAATAATCCACCTCAAGGAGTTTTTGAGGGTCGGCACGGTAGCACATTTTGCAAATTAAAATTGCTACATAGATAAATAAGTAGCAGCAGATGGATGGGTACCATCCCCCAGGAGGTTCCCTTGTGCAAAGCCCATTGAAATGAATGTGAGCTTTGTAAGAACATGACAGTTAAATTGATAGTGAAATTATGAGTATCATTGATGCAGTATGGCCTATGGGCACATGATTTGAAAAGAAAAGAAAATATGTTCTTTGGGCAACATTCTCTTAACGTTTCCGCTGGTTACTAACTTACATTTGAAAACCATAGGCTACATCTGGAAAATAGCAGATGCTAACAGATGATGTCCATTAGAAATGCACTGAAAAATAAAACCAAATGCAGAGCTCCCTGGACCCATTGTGAAGCATTTATTTCTCTTCCTCCTGTGCAAATTACCCACAGCATGAATGAAAAAAGAGAGTCTCAAATCTGCCACATCATTGCAAAGACAAACTATGGGTCAAACAAGAAAGTACAAGTGTAGCTAGCAGCCACATGTGGGATTTATTATTATTATTATTGACTTGCAAACATGGGCGGGGGGCATCAGGTCACAGTGCACTGCAAGAAGAGATTTAATTATTCCCTTCACAGCAATGATCACAATCCTCAATGCCCCCAAATAACCCCTCTGTGTTGAAATTAGTTTTAGGAAAACAACAGCACCTCCCAATGAAGGATGTTCCCTAAAGCTAATTGTGGAGTATGCATAAGGTGATATTCATCAAGATGGCACTTAAGGAGCAAAGGGTTAAACCTCCCCGCCCCCCGCTGCCCCACTGCACTCTGTGGTCCCAGTGAAAATTTCCCTCCCCTTCTAGTACTTGTTTTTGTAAAATGTAAACAGATGTTTTTCTAGGTGTGCAAAATTCCTTCTTTCTGTCATTCAAGAGGCTTATATCTCGTCCTTCCTCAAAACAGGAGCTCAGCACATCTAACAACCACTAGATAAAAAAAGAAAAATGCACAAAATAGCACATCATTTAAACCACAAGGCCACAACAACAACAATTCTGAAATGAACAGTGCATTGTATCCAAGATAATAATAATAATAATAATAATAATAATAATAATAATAATAATAATAATAAAAAATCTGAAGAAGTGTATCTGAAGAAGTGTGCATGCACACGAAAGCTCATACCAAGAACTAACTTAGTTGGTCTTTAAGGTGCTACTGGAAGGAATTTTTTTATTTTGACTATGGCAGACCAACACGGCTACCTACCTATAATAATAATAATAATAATAATAATAATAATAATAATAATAATAATATATTATTTATACTCCACCCATCTGGCTGGGCTTCCCCAGCCACTCTGGGTGGCTTCCAAAAAAAATTTAAAATACTGTAATACATCAAACATTAATGTAAGAACTTGTACAAGGGAACTTGCCCTCCTTTTCCCTACCAACATACACCTCTCAGATCTGTTCTAAGGGTTCCCCATCTCCCCAGAACAATTTGGGAGGGAGGCAGGGAGAACGGGGGAAGGGAAGTTTCATTGCACAAGAACATGCCCTTGCATTAACAGGACAACTGTGTTGGATTCAAAATATTATTCATTGCACAGTGATGTAAGTGGGAAAGTGGAGAACTTGAATTAAGATGGGGAAAAAGAGAGAATCCGAGAAAAGCTGAAATGGACAGATTCACCCATCCTTACCCAAAGGTAGCCCACCTTTTATCTCCTTCTCCTAGAATACCAGCTCCCAGAATGAGGCGAGGCGAGTCCAGCCAGCTTCCTGTGTTGCTCCCCATGCTGCCCCATCTCACACTCAGGTTCTTCTTAGTTGGCACAGCCACTGTTGTTGCTGGCAGAAGGAGAACAAGATGCTGCCAAAAATCCTTCCCCACTCCCTCCCAGCAGCAGCCAGTGTCTTGGCCCTCATTGCTGGATGCTCCTGCTCCTGCCATTTTGGCTGCATCTGACACACTGACATCAGCACCATGTCTAGTCTGATCCCAAGATTATAGCAGAGATCTAACACCTACTGGGCCTAGCATTTCTTTAACATATTTTGAAGCCATAAAATGAACCATTTCAAAACTTCCTGTCCCCTCAGCGCTTAATATTGATGGATTGTCTTTATTACTGAGATTTATTCCCCACCTTTCAATCAAATAATCAGGGTGAGTAAAATCAAACATCCAGAATACAACAAAGCAGGTTCATCAGAAATGAGCTAAATTTCTAAATGCACCATTAAAATAATATGCAGACCAAATAAAACCGATCAAGTTAAAAGGCCTGGGGAAATAGCACTCCTTTGCTTGGTGCTGAAATGACATAAAAATAGGCACCAGATACTATTAGAGCAGTGTTCAGATCCTGGGGTGGAATTGCCCCAAAGGCCCAGTCTCAGAATATGGGACATGTGGAGGCAGGAGGACTTTCCATCTGAAGGTATCTTTTCCATTTCAAGTAGAACATTACATTTTAGTGAGTTCAGCAACAGAAAGTTTAGTTCCATCCACATCCTGAATGCATTTATACTGGAAGTAGGTCCCACTGATTTCAGAAGAACTTTTTAAAATATAGAAGCACCTCAGACGATGATTGGAATTCAGCGCTGTGCTATGATGACACTTATATCTACAATATGGAAGTGATGTATGGAAGTGAGAGCTTGACCATAAAGAAGGGTGATCACCAAATAATTGATGCTTTTGAATTATGGTGCTGGAGGAGACTCTTGAGAGTCCCATGGAATGCAAGAAGATCAAACCTCTCCATTCTGAAGGAAATCAGCCCTGAGTGCACACTGGAAGGACAGATCCTGAAGCTGAGGCTCCAATACTTTGGCCACCTCATGAGAAGAGAAGACTCCCTGGAAAAGACCCTGATGCTGGAAAAGATTGAGGGCACCAGGAGAAGGGGACGACAGAGGACGAGATGGGTGGGCAGTGTTCTCAAAGCTACCAACATGAGTTTGACCAAACTGCAGGAGGCAGTGGAAGAAAGGAGTGCCTAGCTTGCTTTGGTCCATGGGGTCACGAAGAGTCGGACACGACTAAACGACTAAACAACAACAACAATATCTACATAATAATTTCAGCTTGCTGGTTGGAATGATCCTCTCCACCCCCATGCACTATTCTGGGGATTCTCACAACCCCCTTCACCAATTGTGGGGCAGGGGGGACACATGTGGGGAAGAGAGGGGAGGAAACCTGGTTGCACAAGCAGAAGTCCTTGTGCAGGGCTTCTGCTATCAAGGCTCATGAGGTAAATATTGCTCTCATTTTTAAAAAATACATGAACGGGGTATTTTGGTACTTGAAGTGGCTTTCACTTAGCTGTTCTTGAAGCATCTTATCTTCCCTCAAAACCTTTGCAGCATTCAACAGTTCACAAATGATAATTAATTGATTTAAATCTTACCTTGATGAGAGAAACCACGCAGCTAATCTTAATCCTTCACTCTCGGAACACTTCCACTTGCCCAGAAGATACTCCATGGTGTTCAGTACTCAGCCCCCTATTGGTTTTAATTTATATAAATGATCTGTTACTTCCTCTAGCACAACAGTAGTGGGTACTAGGCACACATGCAAATTAGAGATGGGCTGGTGGTAATGAACGACATGGCAGACGCTCTCCGCACTGACTGCCACTGATGCTGATTTAATTAATTCTTCAAGAAATTAAACATTCAAGTAGTCTTCTTCAAGCATTGTCCAAGGCTCAGCCAGATGCTTGAAGAAAATTAATACATATTAGAGCCGAGGGTTGTTGTTTTTGCATTTTGGGGATCTTTAGGGAATTCATAGCAAATAGCACAATGAATGATCCCTTTACCTTTACCTTTTGGCTCCACATGGGGCTTTTGAGGCATCTCACAATCCTGAGTGAGAAGCATAATGCCACAGGGGGGTGGGGAGAGAGAGATATGAATATTAAAATGAAACAGTGCATTAAAGATTAGAGTCAACTAAATAAAGAAAGCGCTTGTAGGACACAAGGTGAACACTCAACCATAAATAGCAGGTATTTTGCTAGTAAATAAATGGTCTAGGGTTTTCTTTACAGCTCTGAAATTGGGTGTGCTCATGTCACTGGGTAATTGGAAAATGTATGTGTGTGTGTGTGTGTGTGTGTGTGTGTGTATGTATGTATATATATATATATATATATATATATATATATATATATATATATGGCTTTTGCAAGAATATAAGGGCGTTTATCCCCCCTTGAATAAATGAAAAGCATGGTAATAAGTGTAGCTTGGATGCAAAGGGATTTATGTTCAAAGGATTCCTTTTCCCTCATATCTTGTAGGTCTTGAACTGACATTGCACACCACTCATCACTTCGAGTGACAGAAAAGCCACAGTATATCAGGCTCTGTAATGACAGCAGTGGAACATCCGAGGACGAAAGGTCTCCCACATTTACTCGCAAGATGTCAGCTTTTCTCTGTTTCTTAGTATTCATATTCCTCTGGGGGTTATGCAGGAAACTGTCACAAGTATGAAACATGCTTTTGGAGCTGGAAAAAAAGCCTTCCTCTTTACACCCTGGATGTAATCTGTGGCCAGAGGTTAGACTCACTGACTAAAAGCAGGGATAAAATTTCCTACAGACCTGCCAAAATTCTGTGGCATGTCAAGGCTGAGCACCGGCAAAGAGGAGCATAAGCACTTTCTACAAAAGCAAGACCAAAATAGTAACAGTAATAATGATCATAATAATGATTATAATGATAATGATGAGGCAAGCTTTAGCAAAATGTTCCGGCTAGTTTTAATTCAAGCCGGATGAAATGACATTAGCATTCTGATTGACAGCCATCATTAACCAATGCACCAGCAGGCTACAATGCTAAATCCAGTACTGAAGGACAGGAATTGACGAACCCGTTCATTTCAGTTTCTCTTAGTTTCTCAGTTTTCAAATTCAATTTGTGACATTTCTGCTGCAGTTTATGGGTGTTTTTTTCCAGCCCTCAGGAAAATTCACCAACATTTTAGTGCAATTTCCCAGAATGGACACATTTTTGCAAGCCATTTTGGCTAACATAATGCATTTTATGTGCTATTTTCACTAATATATGCATTTTTATGCACACTAAATTTGTATATATCGTGGGTTTTGAATGATGGCTTTGTTTTGGTTTGCATAGTGTTTTGAAAAGTGCAAATTCAGGTAGGTTCACATTAAAATTCAGAGTGAACCTAACGCCTCCTCCATCCTTCCTGAAAGTAAGGTGGTGCAACACTGCACTAAGAATTCCCACAATGAATTTCTCAGAAATTTGCGGGTGGGGGAAGGCAGAGGTACTGGTGAACCAACCAAGATAGTGGGAGATCCATGACTATATGTTCCACCGTGAGGATGGGGCAGATGTGGGGGAGAAATTCCTTTGGTTCATACTTGATGTGAACCTACCTAATTTGCCCGCCAAAACCAATGCATGAATTTTTCCAGATTTTATGATGCAGTGTTCTGCCCCCCCCCCAAAAAAATGCATAATGAAAAGTGGATACTAGGAAAAAGTACACACAAAATGCACATATACAGGTAAGCGAAAATAATGTACAAAGATGCATTTTATTAGTGAAAATATATTTAAAAAGGGGTTATCTTAGGAAAAACTGTGGATTTTCCTGCATATTTTTTAAAGACATCGAAGTGTCACAAAATTAACTTAAGGTTGGAAAATTGAGAAACTGGGAGAAACCAAAACTGATATATTCACCCATCCCTAGTTGGAAAGTCTTGCCATTTAGATCAATATTTGGTTTTAGAATCACCTAAAGTTGCCATTAGCCCCACACATGAAAACTTACAGGTACTGATGTGCTTCGATCAATATTTCTTTCCCTACTTATATTGCTTTGATGAATGCAGTTATTCATTCATTTCCTGCCCCCCCCCCCAATGTTGCATGATGTTATATTGTTTCTAATATGTTTTGTTAACCGCCTTGGAGGTTTTCTAATTGAAAAGTGGAGTGAAATATGTATTAATTTAAAATAAATCACAGATCTTTTGCTTTGCTTGGATAAGAACTGAAGTTCATGTAAAGATGAAAACGAAAAGACATGCCCGGGGCAAATATTTTGTATCTGCTTTATTTATAGTTTAAATATTTTAACAGGCAATATTTGGGAAAGAAATTGCATGGAAAACAAGGCTAATGAGAAACAGCAATGTGTCCTTCAATATCATATTGTACAAAGTTGAACTGACTCCATTTTCATTTCTTGAAAGAAACTGGGATCTGGTGTCTTCTCTGAAGTTTATGGAATTTCCAAGCACTGGAGCAGGAGACGTTTTGGGTGGTGATCAAACTAGGAGTATATAACAACTAAACTACCATGAGCCTTTATGTATGAAGAACATAGGAACTTTGCTGGATCCATCTGGTCCAGCATCCTAGAGCACATGCTTTGCATGAGAAAAGTCCCAGATTCAATTATTGGCAGGAGTAACCCATATGGTAGGTTAGTGCTTTGGGGCCACTTCCTGACACCAGCATCACTGTGGCTTATCTGGATGACGTAGGGAAAAGGCAGGGGTGAGGTCAGGGCTCTGTGGTTGCACCCATAAATCTAGTCCTTCCTCATGCAAAACATGTTCTCTACCGCTGAGAGATGGTCTCTCTCTCTCTCTAGGATGCTAAGCAGCATGGAGCTATGGTCAGATCCAGTGGAATCCTTATGTTCTTAATACATAAGGACTCACAATGGTTCAGTTATTTGTTATATACTCCTAATTTCATATGGGGCACTCCTGATAGTTGGTATTGTCAGGTATTGGGTGATCAGGAAGGTCCAGGCTGGCTGGAACCTGAAACTCTCCTGTCCTTTACATATTTATTTATTTATTGAATTTATAGACTGCCCTGTAACTGGAGATCTTTACTCTGTCTGTCCTTGCATGTCATTGTTATAATGTAATTTTAATTCTTCACATTTGTTTTCATTTCCCATTGCTCTCACTGAGACTCCCAGCTGCTCTTCTGCAGCTTGCAGTTTTTTGTGTTTCCCATGCAATAATCATGGAATTTTTTTTCCAGTTCTTGTTTCAATCACACAATCATAGATCACAGAATTGTCAAGTTGGAAGAGATCCCAAGGTTCATCTAGCTCACCCCCTGTGAGGCAGGAATCTCAACTAAAGCATCCATGATAGACAAATACACAGGAATCTAAAAGGACAGGCACGTAGACAGATTCACAGAAACCCACTAATGAATACATCCCTCTAAACTACAAATAACTAAGCAGAGAGGAATAGGAAAGGCAGGGAAATAAAGTTTGGAATGGACTGAAAATATTTGTGGAATGGTTAAGCTGTGGCTGAGGGACCATTCACATGACTTGAAATCACTTGAAATCACAGGATAAATGACAATGTGGATGGCTCCTAACTGGGAACTCTTAAGAAAGCACTCTTTTAAGAAAGCAGTTGGTTGCAGGGGTGGGAGGCCCATTAATTTAGGTTTAGATTCAGATAATATTGGAAGAAGCCCATGGATACATCAAACCAAACAGGGGCTCCCAGCTTGGGAGATCAGTCTCCTTGGCTTGAGTTTTAAAATGCCTCTCAATAGCTGGCCAGCGTAATAGTTTATTTTCTCTCCCATTAAGGAGACGTTGGAGGTAAAATGTGCTTGCATTAGTAATTTGGTGGCAATGCCAGTTGGAAGTGGGGGGTGAACCTTTTAAACTCCCACTACTTCAGAAGGAAAGAGTTCAGTTCATCTGGATGATTTGTCTTCCGAAGATGGTGCAAGCACAGCTTTTCAAGCTGAACTTCTCTTGCACTTTCCCTCCAATTAAACTTGACAGGCAAAGAGGCCTGGGGTCATTTGGTATCGTGTGGGCTATTGACAGAAGTGGATTTATTTAGAACATTTTGAATGCTTCCCTTCTTCGACGTTACTTCTAAGTCTACTTTGAATGCAAAATGTGACCAGTTTTTTAAATCAATCACCCTGCTCCTGATGGTGCATAAAATCCCTGTTAGTATGTAGTGAATCTTCCTGACCTGAGACAACAGTGACCTGTTGATATACTCCTCTCCGCAGGCTTATGCAAAAGAGCTTGTGTCACAAACTCCCTAAACGTAATATTAAAAGCCTAAGACAACCCCCACCCCATTTCATTTTCATTTTGTCATGACAAAGGAAGCAAGTTGCCAACGTTAACATGCACCAAGCTTTTTTGATATAAGGCACTATCTACTTTGGCTTCTGTGTGAAGAAACCACCAAGGTGGCTTCTGTGTGTGCTGTAGAAGGAAGTGAGGGGCAGATGAGACCCCTCAACCTGGGAAGGTAGTCCATCTAGCAGAAGGAAAATACTGCCCATAAATTTCTGCTGCCTTGTGGGATATCTTCAGGAGGAGAAAAGGCCAAGGAGTAAACCCTACACAAATTCCAAGTGGCGTCCCTAGGACACATGGATGGTGCCTTGCATGCTTCCTTACAGCAACTTCTGCAGCCAAGCTGGTGCCAAACAGATTGTTTTCCTTACCCTTGGAACACATCAGCAAGGTTGAGTGAGTCTGTAAATTACTGTGTGCTTGAAGAAGTCCTTTTGTTTGCTCTATCTCACCAGCCATTTTTGTTCCTGACTCCTTTTCATGTTGTGATGAAACACTCTTTCACACCCAAGAACTCTTGCCACATCCCCTGAACTTGCCAGATATTGGCAGAGAGAGAACTCCATGTAGAGTTCCATGAGGAGGTGGGGGGTAAATTTCCAGTCTCTTGTACTTGGGAACAGCAGCTGAGACCTTTCAGGGCAAGAATCTGAAGTGGCTCACAGAAACCATCCAAACTTACTCATTTTTTCTCAAAATCCCTATCAGAGAAAAGAATATTAGACCATTTAAAGGTGTCATATTGCACTATCTCAAACCATACCATAATCCAGTGGTTCCTAACCTTTTTTATTTTTATTTTTTTGGCCATGTCCCACCTAAGCATCTTTAAAATTCTGCCCTCCCCCCCATGACATATAATTCCTATAGAGAAATTGAATGTGGAGAAAGCCTAAAAGGCAATTAACTTATTCATGAATTGCTCCCCTTAAAAATCAAATTGCCTTCCTGTGGTATGTATGCCCCGTGTTGGGAACCATGGCCATAATCCCTTGAACTCCATGCTTTTCTTCAGGATCAGGGTTCTGGCAGTTATCAGGCTCTGCTAACAGGTAGAAGGGGCTCGGCTGTGATTTCAGATTTTGACAGATTAATTGCTGTTATCCTTGGAAACTCTCTGACACCCTTTAGGACATGGATAGGCAAACTAAGGCCCAGGGGCAGGATCTAGCCCAATCGCCTTCTCAATCTGGCCAGTGAACGGTCCAGGAATCAGCATGTTTTTACATGATTAGAATATTTCCTTTTATTTAAAATGCATCTCTGGGTTATTTGTGGGGCATAGGAATTTTTTCTCTCCAAAATATAGTCCGCCCCCCCCCAAGGTCTGAGGGACAGCAGTTTGCTGACTCCTGCTTTAGGACTTGGTGAAGAGTTGCCTGTAAATTTCTTCTTCTTCTTCTTCTTCTTCTTCTTCTTCTTCTTCTTCTTCTTCTTCTTCTCCTCCTCCTCCTCCTCCTCCTCCTCCTCCTCCTCCTCCTCCTCCTCCCTGTTGCTACATCCTGCTTTATTCCACTAATTCCTTTCTGCTCAGGTTGGTTCTGTGACTTTTGGTTATTAGCCGTGACCCCCGCTAATTGATTTACGAACCTCGATTAGCGATTTATGGCTGCCCGGTCCGGCGCGCTTCCCTCAGCTGCGCCACTCAGTCACGGCTCAGCAGAGTTTCACACAGCGGTGTAGAACTGTCACCAGCTTGATTCAGCTTCCAGACAAACACACAGAGTCCAGCTTGTCTATTTACAGCATTTATTCCAACATTTCTCAGGAATTTCCAGGACTATTTGCAGCCATGCCAGACTTGCGTCTTTTCCCCACGGAACACAGAGTGGGACTGGCTAACTCCTCCCAAACTCCTCCCAGCTTCGAAAGCTGACGTCAGAATGCTGAGGCATCATGGGAACAACTTAACCAGTTAAGTTCCAACTCCCACACCCCCTCTTGCATCACATTCTGACAAGACCCTCTGAGTTCAACACCTTCCCCTTTGCCTTGTGCCCCTCCCCGGCATCTTTCCCAGGCACCTGTTGAACCCCTTCAACACTCCCAGAATCACACTGTGCGAACCAGGCCCACGCACTTGTCGCCTGGTACCTTTCCGGTGGAATGCCCTTTGTTGAGCGACTAGACCTTCTGGGCACAAACTCAGATGTTACCTCTGACTCACTGCCCCCAGGACCTGTGTCCTCAGCCTCACGGGATTCCCCCTCTGACTTAAAACGTTTTCGAACCTTCTCCATTACACTCACCGGAGAACTGGGCTCGCTTTTGGGTGTTCTCTTAACCTGTGGAGAAATTTCAGATACCTCCTCCTGTTCCTGACCTTGGTCATTTACCTGATCGTCATCATCAGACTCAGTTTCTTTTTCCTCCCCCTCAGAATCTTCCTGTTCTGAATCAGAAAGACATTCTGAAAGAACATCACGCTTGGAAGCAGGTTTTGACTTTTCATCCTGCTCATAGAACTCAGCGTGCTTGCTGATCAGTAACTTACTCTGATCACCTGATGGAAATGCAAACCTCCATGCACTCGCTGTTGGCTCATACCCACAGAAGATCATTTTCCGGAACTTGGCTCCATCTGGCCCCTGCAACGCAGCAGGTACTGACACAGACGCATGTGACCCGAACATACGCAAAAAATGAATCTGGGGTTTCCTGCCATGCAACAGCCCAAACGGTGTGTCCCCTACCATGGAATTGTAGGTGCGATTCCAGGTGAAGCTCACATACTTGATTGCCTCCAGCCAAAACCTTGGAGGTAACCCAGAATCTTTCAGCAACACCTGTGCAGTTTTAACCAGAGCCTGACACTTCCGCTCTGCCTCCCCCCTCTGATTGGGTGAAGTCACTGTGTGACGTATCCCTTTCTTGCGAAAGTACTTCTGCAAAGCAGAACCTGTAAACTCAGCTCCCCTGTCACTTGTGACAGCTTGCACTTTGGTGGAAAACTTTACTTCCACCTCCTCAATCCAACGTTTGATCAGCTGTGCTGCATCACCCTTGGATTTGAGACCGTGTGTCCAGGAATTCTGTGTAAAATTATCCTGTATCGAGAGCAGATACCTTGACCCTCCCAGACTTGGTTCTTTTACAGGACCCCACAAATCTATGTGAATTTGTTCAAAAGGCCTAGTGGTTGTCCTCTCAACTTTTGGATAACTGCATCCTTTTACCTTTGCCAGCTTGCAAGTTTCACAACTTACAGCATGTCCACATTCTAAAATCTTAC
Source organism: Podarcis liolepis (assembly GCF_965112155.1). Classification (NCBI taxonomy): domain Eukaryota; kingdom Metazoa; phylum Chordata; class Lepidosauria; order Squamata; family Lacertidae; genus Podarcis; species Podarcis liolepis. Next base: position 25,547,407 of record NC_139554.1, read on the forward strand.
ACCCTTTAGAAACTTCCGGCAGCACCTGTAGTTCTTCTACTGAACTATGAGCCGTCCTAGCATGCCAAATATGGGCACATTCATCATGATTGGGAATTGTAGCACGCAGTGCTTGTGCTTTCTTAACCTTCCCATCACCCTCCAGAGACGTTTTAAGAATGAAGAGATCATTCTGCCCCTTTTTAACCTTGGCAAGCATCCTCCCTCCTTTGGAGATTGTGCACACATCACCCTGAAAACAAACCGTAAATCCCATTTTCAGTAGATAAGGCACAGATAAAAGACAGTGGTTCATCCCAGGAACGGTACAACACTCCAGCGTTTCCTGTAAAATACGAAAATGCAGATTTACAACGTTAGTCAAATTTCCTTTCTGTCCATTTGCAAACAGTACAGATTTCCCGGCAGGAATTGCCTTGCAGTTCCACCTCTCGACAGCAGGTGTCTCTGGAATCAAATTGCGATTAGCTGCAGAGTCAATAACAAAACGAAACTTGGAATTTTCCACACGGCTGTCTTCGAACAAAGCCATGCTCGCAGAGACGTGATAAGACTCGTGTTGTTTACCACGACCACCTGGTTCAGCTCTACGCCTGCCTGCCTTCCCAGGCCTGTTACCATGGAAACCCGACTGGTTCCCATGAACAGTGTCCTTGACAACATCCTGCCGCGCCTGTGTGCTCCGGTGGGGGCAACTGCCACGTAGACGTTGAACTCCAGTGGAAAAACACTGCCCGGGGCTCCCAGCTGGCTTGGCCTTCCTCCTTCTGGAACGGCGCCTCCCACCAGCCTCGCCCCCCCTGAAGCTGCTCTTCATTCCAGCAGGTTCAGTGGAAAACTTTTCAAACTTGCCTTTGGAACTTTCCGCCCCCCCGACTTGCTCACTAGCACTCCTTGAGGCTAAATCATCAGGAACAGGGGCTCCAGCCATCTCTAGGCTTCCAGCTTCAATCTGCCCTTGGCCTCCTGCTGAGCCTTCACACAGACGTTTCAGCACACGCCAAGCCTCACACGCAGATTCAACGCTTTCCAGGTGCTGTTGCAAATTAGCATGAACACCTGCTCTCAACATGCAGATCTCAGCTCTCATAGCTTTCTCCCTCTGCATTTTCTCCTCCAGAGAAGCAGATTGCGACTTTCCTGCAACTCTGTCATCTCTGTCCACCAGTTGCACTGGTTCCCTTTGGGAAATGTCCCAAACTTCCGTGGCCATGAACCACGCTCTCACCCTTTTTGTCCAGGTATTCCACGCTTGGACGGTGAGTTCCTCAAGCTGTTCAAACGGAGCTTGAATCCCTTCCTGGCCATCTGCCATCTTCTCCCGTTCTCCCAAGGGGGCCCCAAGCTGTACTTACGATCGCACCAGCTCCTCCGGCTCCTCAGCTTCGTGGAGAAACGATACCCTGCTGTTCTCAGCTCCTGGCTCCACAGCAAACCTCTGCGTTTTTCAGCTAGCTGCTTTCAAACTCCGAAGCTGCTCCTTTGCCTCCTGCTCGACACCGCAGACTTCAAACGCATTCCAGCAGTATCTTCCGTGACAGTTTTACAAGCGATGATTTAGGATCCATAACCTGTGACTTTTGGTTATTAGCCGTGACCCCCGCTAATTGATTTACGAACCTCGATTAGCGATTTATGGCTGCCCGGTCCGGCGCGCTTCCCTCAGCTGCGCCACTCAGTCACGGCTCAGCAGAGTTTCACACAGCGGTGTAGAACTGTCACCAGCTTGATTCAGCTTCCAGACAAACACACAGAGTCCAGCTTGTCTATTTACAGCATTTATTCCAACATTTCTCAGGAATTTCCAGGACTATTTGCAGCCATGCCAGACTTGCGTCTTTTCCCCACGGAACACAGAGTGGGACTGGCTAACTCCTCCCAAACTCCTCCCAGCTTCGAAAGCTGACGTCAGAATGCTGAGGCATCATGGGAACAACTTAACCAGTTAAGTTCCAACTCCCACAGGTTCTCCTCCAACCTTGTCCAGCAGCACTCAGTAGAGACCTTTGTCCCAGCTGAAACACGAACACCCTACACAACATATTTTATGAATGCAAGTAGGGGGGGGGAATATACCCTGGATTGCAGTCCTGAGAATTTTAGAAAAGCAAAAGCTGATTGGCTACATCTCTTTATTCTCTCCCCTCCACACACACACACATGCACACAATTATGATTGACAAGTGGAATTCCTATGTGTGTTTACATCAACAGAGAAAAAGCTGCTGACATTTATTTTCTTCAGTGTGGTATTGACTGGTTTTAAGGTGGTTCATGATCCCATACTGTGTATGAGTTGTTGTTGGGGGTGGGGAGGGGTAGCATTTTGTGAGTGCTAAATTCTAAAATGAATCCAAGATGAAACGAAAGTGTTCTACAGAAGAGGAGATTGCTAAGCAATCATGTCTGCAAAAACAGTTTAAAGCAAAGGCTGCAGTCTTATACCCACTTACCCGCAAGGAAGTCCCATTGAACTCAATGGGGCTTGCTTCCAAATGAGCTGTGTAGGATTGCCCTGGCAGAGCAGGCTTAAATAGCTTGTCACCACCTCTCCCCATTGGGTGAAATCACCCTCAAGCCATAATGTCCTTCCCTAGGGAGAAACCCCCTTTCCTCTTTATCCAGGGGTGGAGGGGTGTGGCAAATGGGGTGAATGGAATTCTTGTGACCTTTTTTGTTGGATCCAGGAAAGAGTAAGTGGAACTTTGGTTGTGCCATGTGCCTTCCTGGCTATTTCCTGTTCAACAGGCCCCTGGACCTCCCTCCCCAAATCCATTCTCTCCATGTGATATTGATCATATGGAGGTGATACCTGAAAAGGCTCTGGAATCCAAAATAAATATTTGAAGGGGCAGTGGACAAAACGTATGGCAAACATTTACATGAAGTATCTGGATCTGCCAAAATGCCTCTATAGTGAAATTGGGTGGTTGTATTCAACTGTGTTAGCTCAGTTTGGGGGCTGTTTTCTGAAAATTCCCCTGCTACCTAACCGGGTGTTGGCAGTGCTTCTCTTGTTGGTGTAAATAATAAATAATTAAAAAAACTTGTCCAGTAGCACCTTAGAGCAGTGTTTCCCAACCTTTTTTGGGCAAAGGCACACTTGTTTCATGAAAAAAATCTCGAGGCACACCACCATTACAGCCCCGTGACGTCAGCGCGCAGCGTCACGCCGGGAGGGACATGAATTGCTAGCAAATTACATAATCACCTCCTTGAGGGCTGGCTCATCTTCTCCGAAGGCAGAACCCCATTAATTAACAGCACAGACTCACACCATAGCCAAGACGAGGGGGGAAAACCTCAGTCATGCACAGTCATGCACATGTGGGGGCTAAATGAGGACGAAGACCGGGCAGAGAGCAGGGTTCAAATCACCCCACCTGGCCAGGACAATCCCTGGGTGCTCCCTTGGGCCACTCGCCTGACCCACCTCGCAGGGCTGTTGTTGCGAGGATAACACGGGGAGAACCACGCGCGCCCCCGGGAGCTCCTTGGAGGAGAAAGCGGGCGATGAATGCAATGCACGAAATATATGAGAGGCGACCAGGTTTTGCAGGTGAGGGGCCCCCGCCAGCCTCCGCTTCCAACACCCGGCGCAACGACGCCGAAGTTTCCCCCCGGGCTCGGCTCGGGGAGCAGCGCTGCTCCCCCCCGGCTCCCCTTCGCCCTCCTGGCTCTCTCTGCCGCCCACTGGGGACCCCCCTCACCTGCCAAGTCCGGAGCGCCGGTGGAAGTTGCATGCATGCATGCAGGGCGCCGCGTTGCCATTGCATTGCACTGCACTCCATGCAACACCTGCACGCATGCATTGCCTTGCACGCCCGCCAAGGGGTCTCCCCGCGGTCCGATGCGTCCCCTCCGGCACGGATGCAGCATTGCAAAAATAACCCCCCCCGACGCAGCCCTACCTGGGGGGCAGCCTCCGCCTCCACCGCTCCGCCTCCGCGGGGATCCCCGGGCTCCATCCTGCCGCCCAATCTCCGCGGGGGCACAGGCAGGCTGCACGGGGTCTGCGCGGAAGAGCCCCTGCCCGCCCGGCCACCGCCGCTGCGCTCATTCCATGGCCGGGAGAAGAGCGCTTCAAACAAAACCCCCTTCCCGCCAGGCCATGCTGGGAAACGTAGTTCGCGCACCCCACGCGGGCGCGGAGCCCAAGGGCGAGGGGACTACGGATCCCGGCAGCCCCCGCGCCGGGGACGGAGGGGGAGAGGCCGGGTGCAGGGATGGAGGGACGGGTGGGCGAGCGAGTGAGTGAGTGGCAGCTGCCAAGCCTTGGCCGAGAGCCAGGAAGGGCCTCCCCGGAGGAGGAGGAGGGAGGCGCAGAGCGGGAGGGAGGGAACCCCAGGGGTCATCTAGTGACGGCGCCCCAATCGAAAATTTGACTTTTTTAAAAAAAAATCTTTCGAATTTTTTAATTTTTCCCGCGGCACACCAGGCAACATCTCGCGGCACACTAGTGTGCCGCGGAACAGTGGTTGGGAAACACTGCCTTAGAGACCAACTAAGTTTGTTCTAGGGAATAAGCTTTTGTGTGCATGCACAGTTCTTCAGATACCATGCACATGAAAGCTTATACACAGAACAAACTTAGTTGGTCTCTAAGGTGCTACTGGACAATTTTTTATGTTATTTATTTATTTCGACTGCGTCAGACCAACACGGCTACCTACCTGAATTTTGTTGGTGTGTTGGTTTTCTCAGTCTGCAGCCAAAAAAAGGAGAAATGTTTCTGATCTTCAACCCCTCATTTTTTCTACATCTGTCCAAAGAGATTATTTAATGCCGTTGTGGATGTGATCCTCAAGACTAACTGGAAAGGAAGCCCCACTGAACACAATGAGACGAAGTTCCAACTAAACCCACACAGGGTTGTACTCTTGATGTCTGTATTTTTCCTTCCAAAGGGGAAGAGAAAGCCTTCTGTTCTTGGGAAGTTAAAGCTGACTCTTCAGTGTGTCAAAACAAGGGGGTGGAGAAAAGGAAATGTAGAATGATATGATTTCATAAGCTGTTCTCCTTAATGAAATTCGGCCCCTTTCCTCACCTCCCATTGTAATAAAGAGGATGAAGCCTTTTGTAGTTCGTTCTAAAGGGAATAGACTTTGTATTGATTTATGAGTGCAAAAGGAAATGATGGATTGCAGTAGCAGCTGAGATAGAGACGGGAATACCCCCCAGATGGCTTTTTCACCATCAAAGACTTGGGCTAAAATTGCTTCATTCATTTCCTGTACACACACAAACACACCTACCTTCTTACTGATACTGGTGTCCTTTTGTGTCAATTGCACAAGGTATTCTAAAAATATAAATAACACCCCATTAGCAATTCACCTGTTAGCATTACTTTAAATGATCCCATGGCTTTATAATGAGATTCACAGTATTTGCTGCATTATTGGTAGGCACTAGGCAGAGAAGTGCAAAACCCACACAGGAAAATTAGATGTCAACTCTTTATGATAACTCGCATTTTCAGGCCTCCATCCCCAACACTGTGTTCATAAGAAGAAGAAGAGTTTGGATTTGATATCCCGCCTTTCACTCCCCTTCAGGAGTCTCAAAGCGGCTAACATTCTCCTTTCCCTTCCTCCCCCACAACAAACACTCTGTGAAGTGAGTGGGGCTGAGAGACTTCAAAGAAGTGTGACTGGCCCAAGGTCACACAGCAGCTGCATGTGGAGGAGCGGAGACGCGAACCCGGTTCCCCAGATTACGAGACTACCGCTCTTAACCACTACACCACATCAGTTGCTCAAATTGGCATGCAGTACTCGTTCTATTAGGGTTGGAGGAGAATCTCACTTTGGTTGTCATTTTACTGCAAATAAACCTAGTTCACAGAACAGCACACAAACTGGAACATTACCCTTTGAAATTTGCACTTAAAATGCATATATTTCTGTACAAAATCCATGCAGGTATGTACAAAAATCCATTCTGTTAGGAAAACCACTTGGGGGGAAACAGTATATTGAGGAAAATTGCATTATTTATTTCTTTTATTTCTTTTTCAATTTATTTAACAGGATTTGTACACAGCTTATTCATCAAAACTTCTAAGCAGCTTACATAAAAGACACATAAAAATATGGATGCTGAACTGAACTGGAGATTAGAAAAGTAAGAAATCGAGAGAAACTCAAGATAACAGATTACTCTGGTCACTTTTCCTGGTCAGATAAATAAAGTGTGGGTGATTTAGGGAGTGGGAGCTGCTGCAGAGGATGTTTTGGAGATGGTGTGGAGAAAGTGGAAAAAGAAATGCTTTTCTCCCTCTCTCCCAATATTCAGAGACATTCAATGAAGCTCCAGGACACAGAAAAGAAAGTACTTATTCACATAGTCATAGGGCATAGTTAAACCAACAACTAATGACAACCACCAACTTGGATGACCTTATAAGAGAATTAGACAAATTCATGAAGGATAAGACTATCAATGGCTACTAGGCACAATGGCTATATTCTGCCTCCATTGTTGGAGAGACATCACCTTGCCAACAAAGGTCCGTATAGTTAAAGCTATGGTTTTCCCAGTAGTGATGTATGGAAGCGAAAGCTGGCTCATAAAGAAGGCTGATCGCCAAAGAATTGATGCTTTTGAATTATGGTGCTGGAGGAGACTCTTGAGAGTCCCATGGACTGCAAGAAGATCAAACCTCTCCATTCTTAAGGAAATCAGCCCTGAGTGCTCACTGGAAGGACAGATCCTGAAGCTGAGGCTCCAATACATTGGCCACCTCATGAGAAGAGAAGACTCCCTGGGAAAGACCCTGATGTTGGGAAAGATTAAGTGCACAAGGAGAAGGGGACGACAGAGGACGAGATGGTTGGACAGTGTTCTCGAAGCTACCAGCATGAGTTTGACCAAACTGCGGGAGGCAGTGGAAGACAGAAGTGCCTGGCGTGCTCTGGTCCATGGGGTCACGAAGAGTCGGACACGACTAAACGAATAAACAACAACATTGTTGGAGGCAGTGTGCTTCTGAATGCCAGTTGCAGGCAATCCCAAGTTTGGGGAATGCTTAAGTCCTTCTTGTAGGCTTCTCATAGCCATATTATTGGCCACTGTGAGAACAGGATGTTGAGCTAGATGGGGCACTGGTGTGATACAACTTTCTATACTTATGTTCTTGAGCATTTGCCATCTTATCTGGTGCTAAAATGGAAACTGGAGTTCAAAAACATCTGGAGGGCCAGAGGTTTGCAGTCCCTGTGATACAATACTCTAATCACGTATGATTGTATTTACTGAACTGGTGAAGACATAACCACTGCTGAATGCGGTTTTGAATCACAATCTTTGATGAGATGATAGGATATAGGGTTTTGGGGGAAATCAAACTCCCATAAGAATAAACAGTTAGTTTGTATATAAAATGCTTGTTCAAAATACAACAAAGCTTCCCAGATGAACCTGAAGCAGAGTCGATGAACACTAAGGAAGTCCAACTGAAATTTCTTCCAGTTGAACAGAACCACAGATTTCATCTCCATTTGTATCTTTGATAAATTTCAGTAGCAAAGTTATTCTTAGGTACCCTGACATTGTTGATGGCAATATTCGTATTAAAGTGTGCATTAGGAAGAAATTCTAATACCCCAAAGTTTCTCTCACAGTCATGAAACATGGAGCAATAACTCACTGCCTTGTCACCTGCTATATTTCAGGCTAAATACCCTAATGTATGACTTCTTATTTAAGAGCCTTCATTTGGTGAACAAAAGCACACTAAATGGAACAAGTGTACACATCCATTTTTCTCTTTTGACACCTGCAATACAATGTGGGTCATGCTAATTAATCAAATACTTAGGCATACTGAGCAAGTTTGTGTGTTTTTGTGGGAGTAAAGAATGGATGTGTCTGTTTCAGAATCTTCTCTCTATGTAGCTTCCTAGGATTTGGGCATGTAGCATCTGTTTGGGAGAGTGGAATTAACATTTGCAAAACATATTCCAGGTTTTGAAAGCAATGAAACCAGATTAATTATTGGCTAACTCCAAGATCATTGTTTAAACTGCACTCCTCAAAACCAATTCCGTATACCAATTAAGGCTGGACAAAATACCCCCTGCCATTCTGTAGCCCCATTTGGTGCACAATAGGTGATTTTGTGAAGGGCAACAGGACCGTCAAAGCTTCATTGGGTTGGTGGATGTTCTATAGGACATTTGAAATTAAGAAGAGTTCTTCTGGATTAGGCCAAAGGCCCATCAAATCCAGGTTCCTGTCTTCACTGTGACCTGTCAAATGCTTATGGGAAGCCCACAAGTAGGAGCTGATTGCTACCACTTTTGATTCCCAGCAGCTGATGCTGCCTCCAGGAGTGAAGGACAGACATAACTATCATGGCTAGTAGCCATGATTGACTTAATCTTATCTTCTGGTAGTGAATTCCATAGTTTAATTATCTGCTGCGTGAAGAAGCAGCTCCTTTCATTTGCATGCCAAGGCCCACTGACCCTATTGCCCCCGATATATTGAATAAACCATACAGGACACAGAATGTAACTGTAAAATGGGTCCAACAGGACACAACTTTATTGATTACAAATGTGAAAGGTTTCACATAGACATTGAGTATACCATTTTACACTCCAGCCTGTCTGCATGGAATGTTTCTAGTGCTAACACAACTCTGGGCATCCTATGACCTACATCAAATATGGGTACTGCCAGAGGGGTCCCCATCAAGGAGTGCTATGGCCCTAGCCCCTGCCTGGATATCTGAACAGAAGCATCTCCTCACAGATCCTTTTAATGAGATACCCTTTACCATGAAGGTAACATGCTGCAACCTCTCTCCCCACCTTCTGTTTCTGTAAACCAACCTGTTTCTCAAAAAGACTTAGAATATAGTATAGGGTTGCCATATATCTGGGAAAATCTGGACATGTCCTCTTTTTGGAGGTCAACATGGCCATTCGGGGTGAATTTTACATTTTAGAAGAAATTTCTGGGTTTGGGGTGGGGGTTAGTTAATTTAGTATTTGGGGTTTTTTGGGGGGGCTGTGTCCTGGTGGGTGATAGGGGTGTGTTCTCCCCAAGAAAGCTCAACAATGTTTTATGTCCAGATTTTTCCTTCTTGAAATATGGCAACCCTAACATAGTAGAAACTATGAGAGAATGACGCAACCTTCCACCATTGCCACCAACATATTCAAATCAATATACTGGGGAATTAGCTCTGCATGTATCTCAAACTGCCTGCTGTACCACTTAAATTTTCCAATTTTATACAGAATCCATGCATTGGTATGCAAGAACCAGGATATGATAAGACAAAACATTTTAAAAGCATATCTAGCTCCAAACCAACCATTGCCAAAGTTAGGATTCATTAGCGTTACTAATGCTGCATTCACCACTGTGTCTTGCTTAATTTAAATGTTCAGAAATCCAGGATGTTGCACCTGACTTGGCCAAGGAAAAAACTGAAAAATGCAATAAACCATTAAATGCTCTACATTTACTTAATGCACCACACGAGGAGAGTCATTCCAAATGACTTTGTGCTAATGCAGTACCAACACATTATTTGATAGACCTTTTCTCACCTTTGGGCCCCCATCATTGTTATTGGTGTTGGTGATTTACTGTTCTGATTGCATCCAGCAATCAGAGCTTACAGGAAAAGATTACAATAATAAAATAAAATAAAATAATTCTTTGGATCCAATATCAGGTCTAACTCTAATGTGCTCTTTCATGTGTACACTAAGGGCTTGTGTCATTTGTGGACTGAAAACAACAAAAACAGCAATTCTCATAATATTCGCTACATTATTTCTGGGCGAATAAGTGAACATCAGCAATTTCTGTTCCCGTTTCTGTTTTGGTCATAATTTCCCGAGTTCCTTGTTTATGAATCCAAGAGATAAATGCAGGTAAGTCTGTGAAGCAAAATACAAGCAAGGTGATTTTTCACATTTCTTTTGGCTCTAAGCTATTTTGGATTGTGGACACTCTAACTTTGGTTTATATCACCCCCAGATTGCATCCCACAACTCACTTCATCCCCCTACACAATGAAAGTCCCATAAGTCATGGTTAGCAGTCATTTATTCAATAAATTTTCTTCCTTTCTCCCAAGCTGGCTTGTGAGACCTGGACATCAATCTCTCTAGGGGAGGACATTTCAGCTGCAATGGATCATCTCTCAACCACCTTCTCTTGTCTTTGCATCTCATTTCCTAAGCTCAATAATCACAGACTGTTTGTTAACTGCAATTGGAGGGTGGACATTTTAAGATTTTTTTTATAAGCCAGGTTTTCTTTCTTTCAGTTTCTGTGTTTAAAATCTTCATTGTAAAATGCACCATGGGCTCTACTTCTCTCGATCTGAACTATTTTTTTAAAAAATAAATGTATGAAATAAAAATGTTCAGTAAAACTGAAAAAGGAAAATAACTGACTTTCGTATTACTTTGGGGACAATGATATGAAGATGACAACAATGTCAACAACAAATGCTAAGTATAAATTAGATCAGAACTATGTACGGCCAGAAACATAGATGGCTGCCATAAAAGACAGCCCCTTACCAAAGTCTGCCCCTGGATGGAGGAATCAGCTGTCGTTCAGGTGCATCTCTGGTGCAACTATGCATTCATTCAAACTTTTACAGATTTGCCATGTATACCAGGCTCTGGAGAAGGGTGGAGAAATATGTTGCCTCCCACCAGGTGCCACCTGCAACACAACACCTGCAGCTGTCATGTCAGTGAAGGGGGAGGGAGGAAAAGGGTGAACAGGACTTTGCAAATCAGTGAGGGGCAGGGAGAGAGGAGCTTGGAGACTTACACGGACAGAGAAGGCCCACTGAATTTTCATTGGCTCAGAAGGAAGTCGAGATAATTCAAATTTTGAGGGAAATAATAACTTGTGTTATTTTGAATCCTGCCAGAGTCAAGCCAGGGGGGAAGCTAGCCTATCAATGGCGAGGTTCCATTTGCACCCTTACACCTCAAATTCTGAGCCACCACAATGCGCTGCCAATAAGTATCAGACAGCAATTTTGTCTTTTAAAGTAATGATTTTGTGTGAGTTTTGAAGTACATACAAAGTTAAATTGGATAATTGATTTCTTCTACCGTCAGAAAAAAACAAACCAATTGGGTGGGACGACAAAAAACTATTACCACATATTTTCAAGCCAAAATAATTCCTATAAGAATCAAATTATAATGCCTGCTGGCCGGCTTTTTTATTTTTAGAAAACATGTAAACAGCAAGGGAAACACCAACCTAATATATCAATAGCTTTGATGACTTTTCCCCTCCTGTTGCAACACCGCTAATGGTTATTTTATCAATCAATAAAATGTGTATTGTATAGATTTGGCAATGCATAATAACGACTTGCTGTCTTTCTGTATTTCAGTACCATCCGCTCCCATATGGACGCCTTCTGAGGCCATTTGCTAGGCGCCACCATCATCTCAGGTTACCTGTGTGATAACTGGGACAGGGATGATGATCTTTTTGTGATGATGTTCCAATTGATGTTCCATTTCCCTTCCCAGAAATGATCAGGTGGCACAAAGCTTACTATATTTCAGACTCTGAGTCAAAGATGGGGAGCATGTTGCCCACCAGGTGTCATTGGACTACAGCTCCCATCTTCCTTGACTGTTGCCCATGCCAGCTGCGGCTGATGGGAATTGGAGTCCAACCATGTATGGAGGACTACATGTTTCCCCAGTCTGCCTCAAAATCAACCCAGTTTTATTTATATATTTCCCCCAGTTTTAAAAACTCCATTCTGTTGTTTGGAAACAGGTTTTTAAAGGATTTGTTTTAAAAGATCACATGATGGAAAACGTTCTAGAATTCCAGGTTCTATTCCAAAATGTATTAAAGGTGGTATTTTAGGGTTAGAGCTTAGGCTGTTGTGTTTGGTTGTTTAATTCCCTGTGTGTTCCCTTTTCTGTCAAGTTGTGGGATAGTTTCAATGCTTCGCATTGTTTTCCTTGAAATCAGAAACAACAGCACATAAGAGGTAAAGCAGCATTGAGTTAAAAGCAATGTTCTCTTTTCCACCCCAGGTTCCAAGTCAAGATCTGAGTTGGACTTCCCTAGCTAATAAGATGGACCACAACACAACAATCCATCAGTTTTCTCTAGCAATCCTTCCAAGCATAGGTACCAACTCTATAGGGCTAAAGTGTCTTCAGCCCTCACCCCAAGTCTGCTGAGCCCCCCTCATCTTGACTGAGTGGAGGAGGCTGTATGGCCTCTCCACCACTCACCCAGAACTTTACTTGCGATGGGGTGGTCAGGACTGTCCAAAGTGTCCCAGGGGTGTTTCACTGCGTGGGTAGGGGCCCTGCAAGGTCATCTAGAGCAGCAGCAAAAGGACAGCTCCCCTTCCTGGCCCTGCTGCTGTGCTGTCTCCCAAGGGGTTGGTGCCTCTGCTGTGCTTCCCAGTCCAGCCACCAGGGCAGGGTGAGCGGGGACTACAAGTCCCATCATAGCTCTGCCCCGTCTGCCCTCTCTGCCGAGCTCACTTCCTTTGCAGGGCCAGCAGTGGCGAGGCGTGTGAGTCAGGAGCTGAGCACTATGCTGCACCATGCAGCTGAGCTCCGTGCAACAAGTATGCACGTGACGCATAACATGTGTGACATCACATGTGTAGACCACACACTGCATGCATGACAGCCCCCCTAATGTCGGGCAGAACTTGGCACCTCTGCTTCCAAGAGACAGTGATGGCCACCAGAGTAGATGACTTTCAAAGAAGATAAGACAAATTAATGGCGGCTGAGGCAATCAGTGGCTACAAACGTCAATGGTTAATTCTCCCTCCACAGTCAGAGGCTTCTGAACACCAGTTGTTGTTGCACTCAGGCTTCGCCTAGGCTTCTGGCTGGCCATTGTAAGAACAGGATGTTGCACTGCCTGATCCAGCAGTGCAACATTTGAATTTGGCTCAAAATGTGTACCAAAATACATATAACAATACATATTTTATTCTAAAATGTGTACAGAAATGTTTGTACTAGGATAAAATGAAAGCAAAAACTGGAAACAAAAACACATGCACATTTAGTCACAGAATGTGTTAAAAGTGAATTTTTGTGCTTTCATTTTTAATTGCAGTTTGAGGCTGAAACAGAACAGAAGAGACTTATGAATATATGCATGTACAAAACTGAGGGGTACCAGAAATAGACAGATATGTCCATATGTCAAGGATAGATACTCCACCATATTTAGCTGCATTAAAGTATACTGGAATTAGAGTCAAGCTATAAACCAACCCCCCCGATTGCCAAGCCAACAACCTTTAAGCAGGCCTAAAATGCTAAAAGGGATGCAGGTGGTGCTGTGGTCTAAACCACTGAGCCTAGGGCTTGCCGATCGGAAGGTCGGTGGTTCGAATCCCCGCAACGGGGTGAGCTCCTATTGTTTGGTCCCAGCTTCTGCCTACCTAACAGTTCAAAAGCATGTCAAAGTGCAAGTAGATAAATAGGAACCGCTCTGGCGGGAAGGTAAACAGCGTTTCCATGCGCTGCTCTGGTTTCACCAGAAGTGGCTTAGTCATGCTGGCCACATGTCCTGGAAAAACTGTCTGCGGACAAACGTCGGCTCCCTCAGCCAGTAAAGCGGGATGAGCATAGCAACCCCAGAGTTGTTTACAACTGAACTGTCAGAGGTCCTTTACCTTTACCTTTTTTAAATGCTAAAATGTCTGCATTGATCAATGCTGAGAATAGCCTTGCTCTGGGTTCTACTGCACACATCTACTAGCCTTTGCAGCAGCTGTAATGGTCCAGTTCTCTATTTATTATATAGCTAGCACCGTAGGGGACATACTTAGTTTAAGGAGATGTCAAACTGCATTTTATGCTTTTATTCTGAGACTAGTAAGAGCCATAGCTAGCATGACACCTTCTGGGAAGGATTGCCAGAGCTGTAGGGCACTTTCTGAAGTACAGCTCAAGCAAGCATTCACTCATTCCTGACTCTAAGGTGTGCAAGAGCTGACTGTGGCCACCAGATTAATACTCAGCCTGAAGCCTCAATGGAAATAGTCAATCCCAGTAATTTCCTCAAAATGCAGTAACGATCTGTTGTTTCATGCTCCTATTAAGCACCATTTCACACACAGAGTCGCTGATGTTAAACCGGCTTGTCTGAGGAAACTGATAAATGTGAGCGATATGTAAGTGTGTATGTTAACAAGTTCCTCCCCGCCCCCTCCACCATTTCAAAATCTCTGCCTTTTAATTGCATGTACTGTGCGGTGATGGGAAATAATGCTATTTGTAGCTTTCAGTTGTCATTCTGCCTTACATGAAATAACTGTAGTTGGCAGGGAAAGGCTGTTCAGGGCAAAAGAGCAGGGAACTTCATTTGCCTCTACTACCAAGCGGACCATTTAAATGTTTGGATTCTTATGCTGAGAAAATTTGGAATGTTGCTAAGACTTCCCTCCCCACCCTGGCCTGAATATTTTCATTTGTGAACTTGAAAGGCAAACTGTTCTCCCTTATTTGTATTTTCTGTTGTAGGGTAAAACCTATGTTGCTGCCCAGCACTCCCCTTGAGCTGGTGTACACCATATTATTTTCCAGAATGCCACTGTGCCACAAAACTCTATTCTGGGGGATAGTATTTTTGTAATCATGAGCCCTATGTGGAAAATAAATGCATGGAGGCAAAGTGGGATCATACCTCCTACTCCTGATGTCAAACAGGTTGATCGTGGACCCCTGCAAATGTCAATCATACCCTTGCAGAAGTGTATGCTCATAGCCTTCCAAGAAGTTGGGGTCTCTGATCCCATGGAGTCTGCATGCACATAAGGGGACTATGATTAGTAATAGTACCACTCTATTCTGCCTTGGTCAGACCACACCTTGAATTGTTGTTGTTTAGTCATTTAGTCATGTCCAACTCTTTGTGACCCCATGGACCAGAGCACGCCAGGCACTCCTGTTTTCCACTGCCTCCCGCAGTTCGGTCAAACTCATGCTAGTAGCTTCGAGAACACTGTCCAACCATCTCGTCCTCTGTCGTCCCCTTCTCCTTGTGCCCTCAATCTTTCCCAACATTAGGGTCTTTCCAGGGAGTTTTCTCTTCTCACGAGGTGGCCAAAGTATTGGAGCCTTAGCTTCAGGATCTGTCCTTCCCGTGAACACTCAGGGCTGATTTCCTTAAGAATGGATAGGTTTGATCTTCTTGCAGTCTATGGGACTCTCAAGAGTCTCCTCCAGCACCATAATTCAAAAGCATCAATTCTTCGGTGATCAGCCGTCTTTATGGACCAGCTCTCGCTTCCATACATCACTACTGGCAAAACCATAGCTTTAACTATATGGAATTTTGTTGGCAAGGTGATGCCTCTGCTTTTTAAGATGCTGTCTAGGTTTGTCATTGCTTTTCTCCCAAGAAGCAGGCGTCTTTTAATTTTGTGACTGCTGTCACCATCTGCAGTGATCGTGGAGCCCAAGAAGGTAAAATCTCTCACTGCTTCCATTTCTTCCCCTTCTATATGCCAGGAGGTGATGGGACCAGTGGCCATGATCTTCGTTTTTTTGATGTTGAGCTTCAGACCATATTTTGCGCTCTCCTCTTTCACCCTCATTAAAAGGTTCTTTAATTCCTCCTCACTTTCTGCCATCAAGGTTGTGTCATCTGCGTATCTGAGGTTGTTGATATTTCTTCCGGCAATCTTAATTCTGGCTTGGGATTCATCCAGACCAGCCTTTCACATGATGAATTCTGCACATATGTTAAATAAGCGGGAGACAATATACAGCCTTGACGTACTCCTTCCCCAATTTTGAACCAATCAGTTGTTCCATATCCAGTTCTAACTGTAGCTTCTTGCCCCACATAGAGATTTCTCAGGAGACAGATGAGGTGATCAGGCACTCCCATTTCTTTAAGAATTTACCATAGTTTGCTGCTTTGACACAGTCAAAGGCTTTTGTATAGCCGATGAAGCAGAAGTAGATGTTTTTCTGGAATGCTCTAGCTTTCTCCATAATGCAGTGCATGGAATACTGTGTCCAATTCTAGCCACCATAGTTTAAGAAGGAGGTTGACAAGCTGGAATGTGTGCAGAAGAGGGCAACCAAGTTGACCAAGGGTCTGGAATCCAAGCCTTATGAGGAATGGTTGAAGGAGCTGGGTATATTTAGCCTAGAAAAGAGGAGACTGAAAGGAGATACGATAGCCACCTTCATATATCTCAAGGACTGTCACATGGAACAAGGAAGAAGCTTGTTTTCTCCTGCTCTGGAAGGTAGGACTTGAACCAATAGCTTCAAGTTACAAGAAAGGAGATTCCAACTAAACATCAGTAAAAACTTTCTGACAATAAGAGCTGCTCGACAGTGGAATGGTCTCCCTTGGGAGGTTGTGGACTATCTTTCCTTGAAGACTGGATGACCATCTGTCATGGATACTTTAGCTGAGATTCCTGCATTGCAGGGTGTTGGACTAGATGACCCTTGAGGTTCCTTCCAACTCTACAATTCTACAATTCTATGACTCTATGATCAAAGCATGTTGGAAATATGGTCATAGGGCGCAACATTGGGAGCAAGGCCAGGAAATGCAGTCCCACTCCCCCTCTAGCTGTCAGCCTCCATGCATAGAACTCACACCCTTAAAGGACTTTTATTAAGTCAATTGCAAACAGAGCACTAAGAGATGGATGTACTAGCTAGCCAGCCTCTGGTTTAAACAGTAAAATATGATTTCCACTAATTATGTTTCGTGGATATGAAGATAGCATTGCCTTTTCCCAGCTAAGTATTGTCCTTCTTGACTATACTATTTGGTGGGAAAGACTCGAACAGGTGGCCTTACTCATGGTTTTGGTACTTAAAACATACTGCAGCCTTGCAGGGTCACATCATGAGCAAATGGGGTCCCCTGGCACTGGAAGTACATCTGATGGGTGCCATTATCCCCCCCCCCCCCCATAGCAAACAACATATGGTGTTTCTGCATCCCTGCTCAGTGTGGTGATGCTACAAGCCACCCAGCAGCAGCTTCACGACACTTGCAACTAGGAAAAGGACAACATCTGCTTTTGGGCAGCAAAGCACTGCTTTTCTACCATTCAGACCCAAGGGACAAGTTTATGGATGCATGCAATGTATGCCTCAATGGGGAAAGCCTGGCAGCTGCTACCAAATAAAAGCATCTATTGATGCTCAGAAAGTGCTGTGGCCATCTGCTGTGTATATTCCAAAACAGTGCCCACGTGACCATTTCTGAGAGGCTGCTCAGCGCTACCATGTTGTCTCCATAGTCAACAGAGAACAAAATAAGAAGCAAAGGGGGGGGGATCCAAAATCCCTAGCAGGGCATATGAATCTTTATCAGGCCAACCATTTTTATTTATTCTTACAAAATGCTTTTAAGTCCTCCAGAACTCTTCCTAAGGCTAGATGCTAAACAAAAGCAGAGGGCGATGGAAAGGATACAGAAAAACATGGCTGATATTTATGTCTCAGTATTGATACATAATGTGAGAGGATGTAGTAGTTTAGGCCCTTCTAGGTGTTATGAAGCCTTCAGGTTGCATCTAGGACTAGCCGTGTGCTGCAAATTAATCCTGGTGTGTGTGTTTTTCAAACATTCTCCATCGACTAACAAGACAACAAAATGTGCTTCAGAATTATCAGAAGGGAGGAAAATGTTCATCAAATTCTGATGGATCAAGTGCTTCTTGTTGTTGTTGAACTTGCTATACTTTTGAGGTCAGGAATGGAGTTTTGTGAGTGTCCCTTCTTCCACCATAAGCTCACTGATGGTTTACACTCCACAAGTTTCTAGGGTTCTTGTGCCTAGAAGAAAATGCCATGAGGTGATTCCTCCCATGGGTAGTTTTCAGATCAGGAAGCATAGATAGCCAAGGAGGCTGCTGATCACTGGGATGAACACTTACCGGAAAGAAAAACCAACATGTCACCCTTTGTCACCTCACAATGATTAGGCAAGTTCCCATACTCACAGCTATTCTGAAGCAATTCTCAAGCAGCCTTAAACATGGCAGAACAGTGGGTGCCACTACTTAACAGTGCTACCCGTAAAATGGCTGGGATAAAATAAATTGCTTGATTCCTCATTTTTGTAAATTTTAAATCCAACTGGTTTTTTTAATAATATTTATTGCTTTTACAACAATTTAAACACTACAAAAAACAACAAAGAAAAAGCAATACATTACAATACAAAGACACTACCTTACACTAAAACATTAAACTAACAAGACAAAACAAAAACAATTTAAAAACACATCAACAAAGAAAAGAAAAGGAAATAAATAAATAAATAAATTTCAATATCTTATCTTTCTTTCACATATTTTCATGACCTCCTCACACCTCCCTTTTTGTATTCCACTTCTATTAATTATTTCAGCAATTCCTTTCCATCTTCCCCTGTTTCCTATCCTATAATTATCTTAACACATTTCAACCTTATTTTTCCTTTAATACTCTATTAATCTATTTGTACTTAATTCCTTATAACCTTTCTACTAAAGCCATATCACTTCGTTCCAACATTCTTCTAGCATTCCTTAATTTTACAATATTAAATACAAAAGTCTTTAAACTTTTTCCAGTCTTCTTCCACTGACTCTTCTCCCTGGTCTCGGATTCTGCCAGTCATTTCTGCCAATTCCATGTAGTCCATAATTTTAAATCCAACTGTTACCCAGGTCTGTCTCTCCCAACAAGTGTTAAAGGAAATCTAGTTCTTTTAAGGAATGAGGAGAGATGCCCAGACCTGTGGAAGTGCTTACAACCTGTTATTGATCATAGAGGAGCTGGATGATGCAGAGGAGGTTCCTGAATAATTCTACAAAGCAGAGAAGGGAGGAATAAGACACACTCCATTAAACTGAATAATGCCAGGTATGTTTAGACTGAAAAAGAGAAGATTAAGGGGAGGCACAACAGTCTTCAAATATTTGAAGAGCTATCAGAAAGAAGGAACAGGCTTGTCCTTTGGTGCTTCAGAGGACAGGACTATGTGGAAATTGCAAGGAAGCAGAGTTTGGCTAAATATTAGGAGATACTTCCTAACAGTACAAACTATTTGACTGTGGAGCAGATTGCTTCAGGCTAGAGCTATTTCACTAGAGCTATTTCACAAGCTCAACAGTCTGGTATGACTGCTATAGTGCATCATACATACCCTGCATAGCACATCCTGCACTGAGCATTGGTTGGAAAAGATCATGCATGTACTAACAGCACACTATACACATACATACTCACATTAGGAATGGATGAATCTGTCAGTTTTTGTGTATTTCAGTTTCTTGTTTTTCTAGTCTTAAATTTGATTCTCTATATTTCTGCAGCAATTTGCATTTTGTTCCTGTTTATAAAAAAAATTCTCATGAAAATTCAGCAGCATTTTACTGCGGTCTTCTGTTATGGTGCACACTTTTGCTTGCTGACTAATCTAATACAAATTTGTAAGTTTTCCCCCCACCAATATATGCAATCTTATGCAAACACTCCAATAGATGTGTTTTGAGCACACTGTTTGATTGGAAAACTGAATCACACAATTCAGAGAAAAGCCATTTTTCAATTATTCCTGTGTCTTGGTCCATGTACTGAGTTTCTCATGAGAATGGAATCAAAGTTGAATTCCTCCTCCATCCTTCACTCACACTCACAATCAGATAGCTAGGGAAACATACAAGAAGATCAGCAGATAGATATATATGCAGAAAAGCAAATATTGCTCTTCTGTCAATCAGCAGAGGAAGGGGGGGAATTACTCTCACTGAGCTGGGAGCAGAGGTCCCTTTCTGCCCAGTGCTGTGGTGAGAAGGCTAAAATTCTCTGCTCTACAAATTTTGATCTCTGGTTCCCACGACCCTCCTTCCTCACAAAAGGTGCTTCTCCACAACACTACTGCAGCGGGGTTGTGGTTATCCATACTGAAAATTCAATGCTTTGTTGAAAGTGTAATTATACCGTGCTTGAATGTTATTGCTGTCTTCCTTTCTATTGCAATGTTTGTCTCAGCCTTTTTCACACTTTAGTTATTATTGCTTCTTCCTCCAATGCCAAAGGCAATATTCAACCATACATTAGTTACTGAGCAATTAAAAACTGTCCGCTCACCATATAAATTTGGGTAGATTTCTTTATGTAGTCAATCGGCCATTAAGGAATAATTTCTCATCAAGGATTATCCCTTTACTGAAATGGGATTCCAAATTTTAACTTAATAGGACTGAGCAGATAGAATAAAAGAAGCTGCATTTTTCAAAAATAAATGGTTGGCACAGACTGTGCTTTGAATATCGCTGGGAAATATTTAGTTCCTACATTTAATTTAAAACTTGTTTAGCAGAGAAATAGTGGAAATGAGAAGAAGAAAAACACTCTACATTCTAGTTAGCCTTTAGCATTTTATTAAGTTCTTTGCACTAGGAAAAAATGATTAAAGCATGCATTAGTTATTGTTTAGATTATTTATCCAACTGACCCTAAAGCTTCAATTATTTAGCAATGGAAGTGGTTCAGAGGGAAGCTCCCTATCAATTGAAAACATGCATTAAGAGGTTATGGGTTGCACCAGCTAACCCTATTTCCACGACCATTTTGCCCACTGGCCATGCGCCTGCTTGGTCACATAATGCACCACCAATGGGTGGCATAGACAGTGACTGTGATGAGAGGGGTTGTGTGTAACTCCACCCCACCCCCCACCAATCATCTAACAATCTAACAAAATCACATTTTGCAGCTGTTAGCTTTGTCTTTGAAGGGGTCAGGCAGGAATAGATAGAGTATCTGTCTTGCAGAGTTCATATCAGCTTGGAGGGGAGTGGCTCAATCAGGGAAACGGCATGGAAGAAAAGAGTCAAATACTTCACCATCAATTCCAAAATGAAATTAGCAGCCACATGCATCTGTTTTGAAGTAGCACAATAAGCTGTAGAACCTGCTTAGGGTCGCCATATTCCAAACAGTGAAAGTCCGGACGGAAAAGTTGTTGCTGAGCTTTTTTGGCCAAAGTTGTTGTGCTTTCTGTAAAATGAAATTATTTTTAAGGAAAATCACCAAAAAAGATACTGACGGCATAGGTTGTCATACATCCGAATTTTCCTGTCCAGACACTGCTTCCAACTACAGAATTCCAGATAAGTCTGGGAAATTACAGATGCCTGGCAACCCTACCTTACACTCAGTCATACTGTTTCCTCATCTACTAGCCTTGTACAGTGGTACCTCAGGTTAAGTACTTAATTCGTTCCGGAGGTCCGTTCTTAACCTGAAACTGTTCTTCACCTGAAGCACCACTTTAGCTAATGGGGTGTCCTGCTGCCACCGCACCGCCAGAACACAATTTCTGTTCTCATCCTGAAGCAAAGTTCTTAACCCGAGGTACTATTTCTGGGTTAGGGGAGTCTGTAACCTGAAGCGTATGTAACCCAAGGTACCACTGTATTGTCCATTCAGACCAGCAGTAGCTCTCCAATGACACCTTTGCCATCACTTGCTCCCTAGTCCCCCTTTTAACAGGAAACTAGCATTTCTTCTTCTTTGAAGATGATAATTTGTAGCTGTGCCGTTTCATTCACCAGGTGGGACTGTATTTTGATTCCTTTTGTGTGTACACTGGGTGGGAAACATTGGCCTGTTGCTGTGTAACACATGAACTAGATTGTCACTGATGATCCCCCAAACTGAAAATTTTAAAATCAACACTCTCTAATGAAATTGGTTTGTGTTTTGTATGACTTGCCTGATTTGAAATCTTTCGCAGACATCAAACCCAAGGATAAACAACAGCACAGGAATTCACAGAAATCCAATGGCAAAGAAACTCAGGTGAAAACATCAGATGGGAAAATACAATTTAAATGGGAAAGAGGAAACACAAACTTGACAAATTCTTTCTTTCTTATTTACTCAAACCTGAGAAGCCAGCTTTGTTTCGGGGCCCCAGCCTATCTTTGCTGAGCAACCCTTGAAGGCTGATCTTAAATTAATGTTTTTAAAAGTTTATATCCCCACTTTAGTAGACTGACTGGCTGTCTCCCCTAATTATCCAATGGATTTTAGGGTCCCTGGAGACTTTGGAATAATTGGGATCCTATGGTGCATAATGAATGAAGCTTCCTTAAATAGAACATGAGATATAAACAAATAAATGGAAGATGTTGTGATTATGCCACAGAATAGATAAGCATCTCTGAATTTATTCTCAGAAGGCTGCACAATAATGAAAACTCCAATAAGCACTGTTAGTTCTGTTTGGCCTTTACAGGGAGCCGGAATATCAGAGCAATGATCTGATTATTCCAATGCTACTGATTGCTCTTCAGACGTCCTGCTTCAGTAATTAGAGCATGCTGGCAATCAGCGGGAGCCAAAAATGGCTCTACTCAAATTCCAATGGCTTCATTCTTGTCTAGTGTCTTTGCTTTTAACTTTGCATTCATTTGATTTTCTACATAACTTAACTTTTCTGTATCATTGCTTTAGGGGGCTGCTATTGAATGTTTTCTCAACAGTATCACCAGCTCAGAATATTGCTCTAAATTTGGAGGCAGCCACCTTACCTCAAATTGCATGGCTTTTGTCAAATCTGAGTTCCCGTGCATGTATATTTGTATGTTTAAGACAGCAACAATGAGCATGCTTCATTCTTTCCTTTAAAACCCTTGTTCTCCTTGTACAGTTAGAAGCCTTTCGCTCCTTCTTTTCATGGGCATTAGGAAGATGAGAGGTCATTCGCTCAGAAATAAAATTATATGCCAATACGTCTGTACGATAAGAAGCAGAAAGAGAACCTGACAACGACTATCATGATAGAGTGAAACTAGATTCATCTGAACAATTGACAAATCAGTGAATGATGGGAGAAGACAGAAAATTCAGGATTTTCCCAATATGGTTTGCTAATGGGGCAAAGTGACACCCTTCAATTCCATGTATAGAATACAACTAGACTTGCAGTTGGTCAGTTACTTCCATACTGGTGATGGAGTGCTGTCCTTCACATCACATAGGGCCAGCTGGCTACCTTAGGGGATGCAGAAATGGTTAGCTTAAAGAACTCAAGGGGAACTTGAGCTGTCTCACTCTGCCTAATAGTGAGGGGCAGATGAGGCTCATCAACCTGGGAAGGTAGCCCATCTAGGAGAAGTAAAATTCTGATCCTAGACCTTTCCTCTTCTGGAGAAGAAAAGGCAAAGGAGTAAATGCTACAGAAATCCAGTATGGAATCCCTAAGATGGATAAATGGCACCTTGTATGCCTCCTTCCAGCAATCCCTGCAGCCAAGCTAGTGTCCAACGTATTGCTCTGCTTTCCTTTGGACAACATCAGCAAGGGGGGTCTTGTTCTCTGGGCAGCCCAGGACTTCCATACACACTGCCCAGGTTTATGTCCCAGGAAGGTCACTTCGGTGCTGCTAACGCAGTGTTTTGACTTCACCCCCGGCGGCGCACTCCATTCTCTCTCGAGACAGATGGGTGCCAACCACAACAGTAGGCTAGTTTCTGCTCTTTTCCTGTCTTCCATCCAGGCAAGTATTATCCGAATTCAAGGACACATTTCAGCCAGGCAAAAACACCCAGGGAGGGTGCAAATCATGGCAGAGAGGGATGCTGCTGGGGCAGCTGTGAGGCTTGGGGATGTGAGTCACGCTTTCCTAAATACCTTGTGAAGTTATTAACAGAGGATTTCCACGTGGGGAATACGGTCCCCTTCTCTATTATCTGTTAGGTTCTGTAAGTTCCTTCAAAAACTGTTTTCTTCCCGCCTCCCCTTTCCTCTACTAGACAGGCAGAGGTTTTTAGATTGTTTTCTTTCAGTTTTATATTACAGGGGAGACTTTTGCTTTTAAGTCTCCTTCTTTTACGAAGAGTTCAGCGCCACTGTGCCGGGGTGTTGGGGCGTTTGTACCAGAGAGTGGTTTCGCCTCTTTGCACAAAGGTCCTCCCAGCAACTTTTATGATGGTTTTTCTTTGGTTTGGAATATTGGGAGACCTCTTTTTTGCACTGCCTTAGGCTTCAGCCCTCAGGTTCCCCCCCCCCCTCCGAGGTCGAGGTGACTTACGCCTAGTCCCTTGTTTCTCTCTCTCCGGTACCAGGTCCACCTTGAGATTGCAGGAGCACGGATCTCCACCCGTCTCTCTGGCGCGCTGCTCCGGAAGTCCCTCTTCATGACACTGCTCTATATCTGCCATTATATATGACATAGTTCTGTGCCATTAATGGAAGTGCGGCAAAAGGAAGTTGGCAGGTGCCATTTCACACATCACTGATGGTGGGCAAATGCTCTTTCCTGCTTGGCAGGGGGTTGGACTCGATGGTCCTTGTGGTCTCTTCCAACTCTATGATTCTATGATTCTTGTCTCAGCATCCTTAAAGGAAGAAGCTATCTACTGAGTTAGCCTTGTCCTATGTATGAGGCCACTCGAGGACAAACCACTCTAAGCATAAAGCAGTTCTACATGGCCTCCCACTCAAAGCAGCCACTAAAGGTTATGGCTTGCCCCAAGATGTATTCCTAGCAGCTTTGCCCTCTGAGTGTCAGCTTTCATGCCCCACAGTTTTAGATGGGAATGCAGTGCTATGACGAATCAATGCATTAGCCTCTCACCCCCAGAGACTAAGTGAGGTTTTGGAGGGGAAATGTGCTTAGTCCCCCTGGCTTATAATGCTTCTGTTTCCTGCCATGATGAAACTGCCAATCATTCTGGCACAACACAGAGTTTCTGGTGCACAGCCTGCTCAAAAGAGCATGAGATTGGTATAACAGGTTGGGCTCTGGGGGCACTTGCAATGCTGTGTGATCTTGCGTAACACCTGCCTGCGCAGGGCCTAGCTTTAATCATTGGCATCAATCCCTCCTATAAGGAGAAGGAAGGCACTTCAGAGCCATTCTTCCCCTTTCAAAATATTCTCTACAGCCCATAAGCTGCACAGCGACACTGTGGAATGATCATAAAGGTTAGGTTAAAAATGCATAGGAGAGCCTTGGGAGACAGGAATTCTGTAGTCAAGGTTCCCATGAGGCTCTGCTTAATGGACACCAGCAGTGGCGACCAAAAACCCTCAGTGCCCATACAGATGAAGGAATCCTTTGTGTTTTTATCACTATCAGAAGTCTATGTGGCATGACTGCCCCCTCCCTCAATTTAAATGTTAAGAAATGAAGTTGTGCTAGTGGCATTGCTAATGCCAAAAGACTGTTTGAGAACTCCTACAATGGTAGCCCTTCTTGTCAATCTGTCTGCCCAAAGCCAATCAGAACCACACATTCTTCCTGGGGATGTTCACAAGCCAATCAGAACCATGCATTTTCTTCTGTGGTGTCATCAGCTGCAGCATGTGTCAGAGGGAAAGAGATTTTACTCGGCACAGGAGCCTTGTTTACTTTTATTTCGTTTGTGTGAGGGAGAGAGGGGAAGCCCTTGCATTAAAAGCAGTGAGTTTCCCAAAGTCTTCACCTGCCAGTCTTCACCTGGACAACAAGGAGGGAGTTGGTCTAACTTATCTAGGAAGGGAGTTCCAAAATCTAGGAGCAGCTAGGAGAACGCTGTGTAGATTCTTCTACAGAAGAAAGGTGTGATGTGCAACACAAAGGAAATAAACCCAGCCCTAAATTCACGGTAGGGGATGCGGGTGGCGCTGTGGGTAAAACCTCAGTGCCTAGGGCTTGCCGATCGCATGGTCGGCAGTTCGAATCCCCGTGGCAGGGTGAGCTCCCATCTTTCGATCCCAGCTCCTGCCCACCTAGCAGTTCAAAAGCACCCCTAGGTGCAAGTAGATAAATAGGGACCCCTTACCAGCGGGAAGGTAAACGGTGTTTCCGTGTGCTGCGCTGGTGCTGGCTCGCCAGAGCAGCTTCGTCACGCTGGCCATGTGACCCGGAAGTGTCTCTGGACAGCGCTGGCCCCCGGCCTCTAAAGTGAGATGGGCGCACAACCCTAGAGTCAGACATGACTGGCCCGTACGGGCAGGGGTACCTTTACCTAAACTCACGGTGGTACATTCAGAAGGAAGATGGATACAACATTTTTAAGACTGCAGTCCTAAATGTGTTTAGGAATAAGTTCCTTTAGGTTCAATGGAACTTAGCTCTGAATAAACTGCATAGAAACCTGTGCTCAGTGAAGGGCTTTTGATCCAGCAGAAATATCCATTAAAGAAGAGTGAGACATTTCAAATCGGTGCTGGAGAATGGAGAGACTGTTTAGATCATGGTGGAGGATGTGGCAGGGTGGGTATAGCTGCAGGAGGAAAGGAGAACTGACAAAAATCACAACCGCTCCTCTTTTGTTAGCAGACCCTTCTGTTAGACTGAAAGCCCAACTGTGATCCCAGAGGCACTAATCAGATCCCATCCATTTTGGTGTTTGCGCCTTTACATTCCTCAAATTATCATTGGAACTTGGCTAAATTCATTATTCAGAAACAAAATAGAAGGCTCAGCTTGTCAGCTCTGAATTGCTACACAAGAGTGCACATTACCCTGCTTAAAGTTTTCAGAAACTGCTCTGGTGAGCTCCTAGGGATATCAAAGTTAGTTATAAATACCCTCTGTAAAACACCCATAGCGCTTAACCCTGGAGGGTGGTACCCTGATGAAGGTACAATGGGAAACCTGCCTTTGAAAAGCAACATGTTTTGAGCTTGCAAATGTACAGAGCCTTTGAAATCCATGTGGGATTTCACTGCCTACTGGGTGTCGCTTTAGACTCCAGTGTTATCAAATGAAAACCAAAAAATGATTGATTCTTTCATCTACTTAACTGACTGCAATGTTTTTCATACAAAAATTAACATATTCCAAGGGAAACATGCCACTTCCATCAAATAATCCGATCTAAAGATGTAGCAAATATGCATTTCCTGGTGAAGACAGTTAGATTTCAGCATTTTTCTTCCCTCCCTGGAAAGAATCTGGCACTCTTCCACTTGCTTATTGCAGTTCCTTTTCATTGGTTTATGTTCTTCCCTTTCCCATTCCTAGCTGCTTTGTTCTTTTAGATTGTGTGGAGGCTTCTTTCTTTTTCTCCTTCCTACCTACCATCTTTCTACAGATCCCACTTCCTTTTCAATGTAATAATAAGGAAAGTGGTGTAGCTCGGGGGTGCGCAGGGGGCAGATCTCCCCAGGTGGCACTTACCTTTGAGGGAGGTACACTGGAGCCAAAAGCAATGCACAAACCCAGGCACCCTGAGAGCCCAGCACACTGCTGGCAAAAGCAGCACAGGGCTGCAGCAGCAGAGAAAGACGATTGAGCACCTGAGCAGCACATGTGCCCTGCGCCCACCCACAATTAGTGACCCTAATTGAC
This sequence comes from Podarcis liolepis, assembly GCF_965112155.1. Lineage (NCBI taxonomy): Eukaryota > Metazoa > Chordata > Lepidosauria > Squamata > Lacertidae > Podarcis > Podarcis liolepis. The sequence continues at coordinate 25,574,731 of NC_139554.1, forward strand.
CGGGGTGTAGCAATTGATTATTATGATTTATTAGCAGCAGCCTTAAAAGTGGATTGCAACAATATGAAATTCAGAATTTGTTGTTGTTGTTTAGTCGTTTAGTCGTGTCCGACTCTTCATGACCCCATGGACCAGAGCACGCCAGGCACTCCTGTCTTCCACTGCTTCCTGCAGTTTGGTCAGACTCATGTTCATAGCTTCGAGAACACTGTCCAACCATCTCGTCCTCTGTCATCCCCTTCTCCTTGTGCCCTCCATCTTTCCCAACATCAGGGTCCTTTCCAGAGAGTCTTCTCTTCTCATGAGGTGGCCAAAGTATTGGAGCCTCAGCTTCACGATCTTTCCTTCCAGTGAGCACTCAGGGCTAATTTCCTTAAGAATGGATGCGTTTGATCTTCTTGCAGTCCATGGGACTCTCAAGAGTCTCCTCCAGCACCATAATTCAAAAGCATCAATTCTTCGGCGATCAGCTTTCTTTATGGTCCAGCTCTCACTTCCATACATCAGCACCGGCAAAACCATGGCTTTAACTACACGGACCTTTGTTGGCAAGGTGATGTCTCTGCTTTTTAAGATGCTGCCTAGGTTTGCCATCACCTTTCTCCCAAGGAGCAGGCGTCTTTTAATTTTGTGGCTGCTGTCACCATCTGCAGTGATCTTGGAGCCCAAGAAAGTAAAATCTCTCACTGCCTCCATTTCTTCCCCTTCTATTTGCCAGGAGGTGATGGAACCAGTGGCCATGATCTTCGTTTTTTTGATGTTGAGCTTCAGACCATATTTTGTGCTCTCCTCTTTCACCCTCAATAAAAGGTTCTTTAATTCCTCCTCACTTTCTGCCATCAAAGTTGTGTCATCTGCATATCTGAGGTTGTTGATATTTCTTCCGGCGATCTTAATTCCGGCTTCGGATTCATCCAGCCCAGCCTTTCGCATGATGAATTCTGCATATAAGTTAAATAAGCAGGGAGACAATATACAGCCTTGCCGTACTCCTTTCCCAATTTTGAACCAGTCAGTTGTTCCATATCCAGTTCTAACTGTAGCTTCTTGTCCCACATAGAGATTTCTCAGGAGACAGATGAGGTGATCAGGGACTCCCATTTCTTTAAGAACTTGCCATAGTTTGCTGTGGTCGACACAGTCAAAGGCTTTTGCATAGTCAATGAAGCAGAAGTAGATGTCTTTCTGGAACTCTCTAGCTTTCTCCATAATCCAGCGCATGTTTGCAATATGGTCTCTGGTTCCTCTGCCCCTTCGAAATCCAGCTTGCACTTCTGGGAGTTCTCGGTCCACATACTGCTTAAGCTTGCCTTGTAGAATTTTAAGCATAACCTTGCTAGCGTGTGAAATGAGTGCAATTGTGCAGTAGTTGGAGCATGCTTTGGCACTGCCCTTCTTTGGGATTGGGATGTAGACTGATCTTCTCCAATCCTCCAATTCAGTATTAAAAACAGTTAAAACAAATTAAGCACACAAGAATAGATTCCTTTGTCACCTGAACCCATACCGCTAATGTAGAAGGGTTTATGCATGCAGAGAAAAAGGACAGGGAATGGTTAAGTTAGGTGTGCTGGCTAATTTGGGGCGTGTTTGTCCTGCACCTGAAGCTGGTTAAGCATGTGAGAATGAGTCAGCAAGCATGTGAGTGACTCAGCAGAATCTAAAGCAGAAATACGCTTGCATGGTTTGCTCTTGGCCCTTGCCCTGAGTCTAGTCTGTGTTGGAACACTGCAAGAAGCCTGTAGGCTGCTGGAAAGACTTTATATTACAACAGTATGGAAGTGGTAAGCTGTGGAATGGCATTCTATTGTCAGCAAAGGAATTGGCTCTACCTAGAACTGTCTGGTGTTTTTTCTTTTCCATTGGCACACCCTGTGGGCGTGTTTAATGGGCCCTCTTCACATGTCCCAATACACTGTATGAAATCCCTTCCTGAGAGCCAGTGTGGTTTAGTGTTTAAGAGTGGTAGACTCGTAATCTTGTGAACCGGGTTCACGTCTCTGCTCCTCCACATGTAGCTGCTGGGTGACCTTGGGCCAGTCACACTTCTTTGAAGTCTCTCAGCCTCACTCACTTCACAGAGTGTTTGTTGTGGGGGAGGAAGGGAAAGGAGAATGTTAGCTGCTTTGAGACTCCTTCGGGTAGTGATAAAGTGGGATATCACATCTGTCAGGGGTTTAGGAGCAGAAGCACGGGCAAGGGAGGAAACAGAGAGCGAAGGGGAGGAGGCAGAAGAAAAGATGAGTGACGACGACGACCCGAGATCTCCTAGTCTTTCCAGTGAATCAGAGGATTCACAGAAAGGAGCACCAGTGGCGAGGGCAAGGGGGGAGTCTAGGGGGGCACCCCAGGAAGACAGAGCCAGAGAGGACTCAGGGGGGAGCAGCTGGAAATCGGGACCAGCGTCACCGCCAGGAAGCAGGGAAGAGGAAGGGAGCCAGGGGGGAAGCGCTGGCAGCTCACCACAGGAGGGAGGACATGAGTCAGGAGTGGCCACACCTCCACAGGAGGGAGGACATGAGTCGGGGATGGCCACACCTCCATCGGGGAGCGAAGAAACGGTTGAGAGGAAAGTGGAAGGTTGGGCGCGCGCGCCAAGTTCAAATGCAGAGGAAGGCGGCGCAGTAAGCAGCCCCGAAAGAGAGCCAGGTCCTAAAGCCCGGCGCAAGGAGGCAGGAGGGTCTGGGTCAGCGTCAGAAGAATCCCGGAAGGAAGAAGCCCCGGGGGGTAGAGGGACCCAGAGGAGGACAGTCAGGAGGAAAAGGTGGAGCAAGGCTAGGATATTAAGTTGGTGCACACAGGGCGGAGACTCAGACGGAGCTTCGCCGACCTAGCTACTAGGCGTAGAGTTGCGCGCAGCAGCGTGAGAATGGAAACTGTAATTCAATAAAGACTTTTACTTAATGACCGCTGGCTAGCGTGATCCTCTGTGAGCTAGGATCTTCAAGCAGCTCTGACAGTAAGCTCCGTCTCCACTTGTGGGCATCTACAGCCTCGAGGAGGGGAGAGACACAGGTGCCTACTAGCAAGCTCACGAACGGCAGACGACATGACGGCTGAGCAGCAGATAGAGGAACTCAGAAACGCGGTGGCACAACTGAACGCCGAGGCTCTAGCATCCAGGAAGAGGGAGGAGGAAGCAGCCGCAGCCTGCAGGGATCTCCAGGTCAGGTTAGACGTGCTGACAAAGCAGACACCCCGGCAGGAGGGCATTGGGTTGGCGAGACGGACAGGCGGGCTGGTCTCTCACTTCGATGGGAACCTGCAACAGTATCCCAACTTTAGAGCCGACGTACTGTGCGCACTGCAACTGCTGCATAAAGACTTTAGAGATGAACAAGAGAGAGTGGGGTTCATCATGTCCCATCTGCATGGGGATGCGAGAGCATGGCTACGCAATTTATGGAGAGATAAGGATCCGGCGCTACAGAATGCAGATGCCTTTATTAAAGCGATGGATGGGTGTTTTTTATCAAGTATTGACGTGGATCTTGCACGGAAGGAGGTGCATGGGCTGAGACAAGGGAGGGCCAGCGTCAGGCAGTACCATGCCCGCTTTTTCGCCTTGGTCAGTGCCCTGGAATGGGACAGAGATTCGGCTCCTGTAAGAGACCTCTTTTGGGAGGGGCTGCATAACTCGATTAAAGATGAGATCGCCAGGGGGGAGAGACCCCGAACCACCCAGGAGGTCGTTCAGAGGGCACTGGCAGTGGGGGTGAGGCTGGAAGGACGTCCGTGGAACAGGGACGAAGGGCGTGGAGGGCGCGAACCAGCCGGGGGCCCCTCCTTCTTTCCCAGGGAAGCAGCGCGGGCGCAATCCACGCCTCCGCCAGGAGGAGGAGCCGAACCTATGGAGGTGGGAGGTGCAAGGGCTCAGTCAGCAACCAGAGCCCTAGCACCAGCAGCAGTGAAAGCGAAGCCTCCTAGAGGGAACAGGAAGTGTTACGTCTGTGAGGAGCCAGGGCATATGGCGAAAGAGTGTCCCCAGAGGCCCCACAAGCTCACTGCAGCCTCAGCAATGGTGACTGCAGCAACACAGCAAGGAGGACCACAGCAGGGAAACGAGGCTGTCTGGCTGGAGGAAGAGGCACTGGGGCCCAGCCAGACGTGTTAGTGACGCAGTCCCCAGCGATTTTACAGCCCGTGAACCCCCTCCCGCCCAAACCAGTAGTGAGGCTCACAGCGTCTCTCCAACTGCCCAATGGAATCACCATGGACGTGCCAATCACCATTGACTCAGGCGGCAATGCGGACTTTATAGGGCAGGACTTTGTCGACAGGCACGCTGTGCAGTTGCTGCCGGCCACACTGCCCCTGCAGGTTGTCACGGTGGATGGCAGGGAGCTGCTCGGGGGGCAAGTGGTGAAGCAGACGCCACCAATGGTGATGCGACTTGGGAATCACAGAGAAATCATCAGCTTCAACGTCACTCGACTATCTGACACGCCCATTGTATTGGGCATGAGTTGGCTGGACAAGCACAGCCCAGCGATGGCTTGGTACCAGAGGCAGCTGACCTTCGGCTCTTCCTTTTGTGCTGAACACTGCATCGTGCCCAGGCAGGAAGGAGAGGAAGAGGAGTCACAGCTGCTGCTAGGCACGCTGCAAGCGATTCCACACAAGTACGCTGAATTTTTGGAAGTTTTCTGCGAGAAGGAGGCAGACAGGCTACCCCCTCACAGACCATATGACTGCAAAATTGACCTGCTGCCGGGGGCGGCGCTGCCTAAAGGGAAACTGTATTCCATGTCAGAGGACGAACTGCAGGAACTCAAAGAGTTCATTGACCATAATTTGCAACGCGGCTTCATCCGGGAGTCCAGGGCAGTGGGGGGCAGTCCCGTATTCTTTGTTAAGAAGCGGGACACGCCCCAGAAAAGACTGGTAGTGGATTACAGGATTTTGAACAGTCTGACTAGGCCATCGGACTTCCCCATGCCCCGTATTGACGACCTCCTCGCAAAGGTACGGAAGGGAAAAGTGTTCACCAAGTTAGACCTGCGGGGGGCGTACAACCTCATTCGCATGCGGGAAGGAGATGAGTGGAAGACAGCCATGTTCACGCCACTGGGGACCTACGAATATAGAGTTATGCCTTTTGGATTGCAAAATGGCTCCCACGTTTTTCAAGCGTTTATGCATCACGTGTTGGCGGGACTTCTCTACAAGACGTGCGTCTGTTTCTTAGATGACATCCTGATCTTTTCGGAGTCGCAGCAGGAGCATGACGGACACGTCAAGGAAGTGCTGAGCAGGCTAAAGCAACATAGGCTCTACGCCAAGCTGGAGAAGTGCCAATTTGACGTGCCGGAGGTGGATTTTCTGGGCTACAAGCTGTCTGACAAGGGGCTCGCCATGGACAGCGCCAAGGTTCGAGCGGTGTTGGATTGGAAGAGTCCGCGCAACCGGAAGGAGGTCCAACGGTTTGTCGGCTTTGCGAACTTCTATCGCAAGTTTATCAAGGGCTTCGCGATGCAGACAGCGGCCATCACTGACACGCTTAGCTCCAAGAAGAAGAAGTTCGTTTGGACAGCGCAGGCGGAGCAGTCCTTTCAGGCACTCAAGCGTCTCTTCGCGTCGGAAGAGCAGCTGCTTCATGTCAACCCCAGCAAGCCGATGAGGGTGGAGACAGACGCCTCGGACAGAGCCGTGGGGGCGGTCCTGTTGCAGAAAGACCCGCAGGGGGTGTGGCGACCGGGAGCGTTTTACTCCAGGAAGCTCAGCAAGTCCGAACAGAACTACACCATCTGGGACAGGGAGTTGCTGGCCATTCACGCAGCGTTCAAGGCGTGGAGGCACTTTCTGATCGGCGCCAAGCACACGGTGCAGGTTTGCACGGACCACAAGAATCTAGAGCACTGGCGCAAGGCACAGTTCCTGAACCAGAGGCAGATACGTTGGGCTGAGTTCTTTGCAAACTTCGACTTCCGAATAGAGTATGTCCCGGGGGACACCAACATCATGGCAGACGCTCTCTCCCGTAAGCCACAGTATCTGGAGGACGCAACACCAGCGGCCGCCATGCACATCTTCGCACCAGCAGTGTGGGCGTGCGCCGCGGCGACCGTGGACCTAGAGGCGGTGCGACGTGCGTTGCAGGAGGACTCCTTCGCACAAGCAAAGATGGCAGAGGTGCAAAGGGGCAAGGCAGCGGCCGACGGTTTCCGGCTACGAGATGGATTGCTCATCCGAAAAGGGGCCATCTACGTGCCGGGAGACGAACTTCGAGCCAAGGTGCTGCAGCAGCTGCACGACGCGCCCACGGCCGGGCACTTTGGCAAGGAGAAGACGGTGGAATTAGTAGCCAGGGATTTCTGGTGGCCTGGAATGAGAGGGGAGGTCGCAGACTACGTGGCGAGGTGCGACACCTGCCAGAGGGCCAAACCAGTGCACAAACCGCCGGCCGGACTGTTGGAACCGCTGCAAACACCGTTCGAACCATGGGAGAGAGTGGCCCTGGACTTTGTCACGGATCTGACCAGCTCAAGGGGCAAGACGGCAGTGCTGGTGGTGGTGGACCTGTTTTCCAAGATGGCGCATTTCATTCCGTGTGCGAAGGTGGCCACGGCGGAGCAAACCGCCAAACTGTTCATAGACCACGTGTTCAAGGTTCACGGTCTGCCACGGTCTATTCTGTCCGACCGGGGGCGGCAGTTCATCTCGAATTTCTGGCAGAAGCTGATGGGCTTCCTGAACGTCAAGATCAACCTGGCGTCGGCGAGACACCCGCAGACCAACGGGCAAGCGGAGCGGGTCAATGCCATCATGCAGCAGTACCTGAGATGTTATGCAAATCAACAGCCTGCGACGTGGGTGGATTACCTACCGCTTGCCGAGTTCGCCTACAACAACACGAAGCACGTGTCCACGGGGGTCACGCCGTTCTTCGCCAACAACGGGAGGCACCCCAGAACCTTCCCGGGACTGGAAAGAATGGGGGAGGGGGAGCCGCAGACAGCAGATGCGTTCGCGTCGGAGCTGCAGGAGGTCCACGATCAGCTGAGGCGCCACCTGGAGCTGGCCAAGCACGCATACAAGGTACAAGCAGACAAGCACAGAAGGGTTGGAGAAGAGCTCCACGTGGGAGACTGGGTTTGGTTAGCAGCCCACGCAGTGCCGGCCAGGTCGTTGGCCAAGAAGAAACTAGGGCATAAGCAACTGGGGCCCTACCAAGTCGAAGAGCAGGTCAACCCGGTAGCTTTCAGACTGGCACTTCCGGAGGGTTCCAGAATGCATCCGGTATTCCACAGATCGGTGCTCACTCCCTACAAGGCACCGCACAGGTTCCAGGAACCCGGAACAGCGCCGAGTCCGGTCAGAGACAGAACAGGGCACGCGGAAGTGGCACAGAAGGAGCGCATCAACGAAGTCACTGAGATTTTGGACTCCAGATGGGGGGAAGAGGGGGTAGAATACTTTCTCGCCAAGGAGGGCACCCCGGCCAGTGCGAACAGCTGGGTGCCGGGCTACGCCTTGGACGAACCTCTCCTCAAAGACGAGTTTCATGCCCTCTTTCCCCATAGACCTATGCCAGCAGAATATTTTGACGACTGGCTTTTCACGCCCACACTTTCGGCCAGCACTTTCCGGGGGTTCGACTCGGACGAGGACCCGACACAAGACGTCCGTTCCCCGGAGGGGTCACCCTCGGGATCTGCATCAGAACCCTCGTATTGGTGGGACGATAGGCCAGAGGAGCAGTGGCGCAGACGGTGGCTGGAAGGCCCAGGACGAGCAACACCGACAGGAGGAAGTGAGGGAGAGACGGACATGGACGTTTTCGGGGACGACCCTGGTTTCGAGCACGGCGGCACAGAGATGGAAGCGGAGGTGACTGTCGTCGACGAGAGCGGGGAGGAAGACCCGGGAGACTTCAGATGGAGGCCTGCCACGGGAAGCGACCGATACCCGACGTTCGTCCCTTTGCAACAGCAGCCCCCAGCTCCAGCACCGGAAGGAGGGGAGGGGGGAATGGGGGGCTTCGAGGGGGGGATGGATGTCAGGGGTTTAGGAGCAGAAGCACGGGCAAGGGAGGAAACAGAGAGCGAAGGGGAGGAGGCAGAAGAAAAGATGAGTGACGACGACGACCCGAGATCTCCTAGTCTTTCCAGTGAATCAGAGGATTCACAGAAAGGAGCACCAGTGGCGAGGGCAAGGGGGGAGTCTAGGGGGGCACCCCAGGAAGACAGAGCCAGAGAGGACTCAGGGGGGAGCAGCTGGAAATCGGGACCAGCGTCACCGCCAGGAAGCAGGGAAGAGGAAGGGAGCCAGGGGGGAAGCGCTGGCAGCTCACCACAGGAGGGAGGACATGAGTCAGGAGTGGCCACACCTCCACAGGAGGGAGGACATGAGTCGGGGATGGCCACACCTCCATCGGGGAGCGAAGAAACGGTTGAGAGGAAAGTGGAAGGTTGGGCGCGCGCGCCAAGTTCAAATGCAGAGGAAGGCGGCGCAGTAAGCAGCCCCGAAAGAGAGCCAGGTCCTAAAGCCCAGCGCAAGGAGGCAGGAGGGTCTGGGTCAGCGTCAGAAGAATCCCGGAAGGAAGAAGCCCCGGGGGGTAGAGGGACCCAGAGGAGGACAGTCAGGAGGAAAAGGTGGAGCAAGGCTAGGATATTAAGTTGGTGCACACAGGGCGGAGACTCAGACGGAGCTTCGCCGACCTAGCTACTAGGCGTAGAGTTGCGCGCAGCAGCGTGAGAATGGAAACTGTAATTCAATAAAGACTTTTACTTAATGACCGCTGGCTAGCGTGATCCTCTGTGAGCTAGGATCTTCAAGCAGCTCTGACAACATCCAAACTCCTCCTCCTCCTCCTCTTCTTCTTCTTCTTCCTGAACACACCTTCCCTAAACCGTCATGACAGACATTTTGTTAGGTTAACTGAAGGAAGTTAGATATGAATATGAAATGAACAAAGGGTTCCTAAGTATCATTGAGGATGAAAGAAGGTATGTTGTTTTTTTCCTGGTCCCTTTTCAAGAAGATAAAAAAATAAATAGCATTACTGTATTTCATCTTTTAAAAGCTGCTCCTTGGGAAGAAGGAAAAGAAGTCTGAGCTTGGTGTGATACTGAAGTACATTTTAGAGCTTTTGAAAAATGCTCTGATGGGATACCCTCCTCTCCAAAGATGCCAAGTTAATTATATATATATTCTTCCAGACATTTATATGCCAAGCCTCCACAGTACGGGCCCCTGATGGGGACTGCATTAGAACTCAACAGATTCTTTCAGATCACGCAGAAGAACAGTGGCTTTTGAAATATGTGCACAGATCTTCCCACCCACTGCACTAGGCTTTAAACTCCATGCTATTAAGCGTGAAAATGTGCTTTCATCTCTTTACCACGCTGTTTGAATTTTCATTAAAAATATCATTCTAAACACTTACAGGAAGGAAGAATGTTCACTTCTCACAAGACTTATCTCAAATATCTTAGCTTTGAACCTCCAGAGACGGGCGCACTCATCTTTCCATTTTGAAATGTGCAGGTCATTATTCATGTTAATAGGATTCATTGTTGTTGCTCCAAAATATTGTACCATATTCTGCTTATGTTAAGACGCTGTAAGGTTCCCCTCCCCTCCAGGTTTTCCTCTGGGTTTTGTTGATGTGGGAGTGACACATGTTATGTGGGCAGCGAAACATACCAATCTCAAACAAAGAGACAAAAACATCTCTGTGTTAGCTATTTGTTGCTGTTGGCTACATAGAAGGTCTAGATTCAAGCCTCCGACCCTCTGATTGCGAAGGAACAACAGTGGAAGCACTGGAGGCTGATCCATTTGGGCCCCACCAATCTATCCCCAACCTGCCTTCTTTCTTATTTCTAACCAGTGACACTGCCTGCTAAATTTCTCCTCTGAAGTCTGTATTGCCATTGTAGAACCCAGTAGGGAGGAGAATGTGGGCAAAGCTAGAATTAGCTGTCTCCACCAGTCATTGGGTTTGACTCCACCTACTGTTGGCTTTCCTGCCTTCTGTTGGGGCAGAGTGCCCATTCAACATGCCAGTGGAATGGAACAGACAAACACCAGACTTTTTGGGTAGGGGCAATTCCCTTAGAAATAGTATAATGCAGTTCCACAGCTTACCAGTTACGTACAGTGGTAGTATAGCAGTCTCCTTCCAGCATTCCAACACAGATTGGGCTCTAGCCAAGGGCAATGACCAAGAGCAAACTTGCTTCAAACACAAGAGTATTTATACTCTAGATTGTGCTGAGTCACTCTCACATGCTTGCTGACTCACACTTAACTAGTCGGAGGTGCACGACAAACACACTCAAATGAACCAGCACACCTAAATTAACACTTCCTTGTCCTTTTTTCTCTGCCTGCATAGAACCTTATACCTTAACACCTTCCATACTGCCTGTTTAACATCCAGTGAAGTGGCTGAAATCTCCCTTAAATTCTCTCCATGAAAAGTCTCCTTTTGCTCAAAACCAAGATATGACAGCGGAAATGACTGGCAGAATCCGAGACCAGGGAGAGGAGTCGGTGGAGGAAGATTGGAGGAAATTTAAAATTTATTTGCAGAAATATTGTAAAATTTTTGAATGTTGATGACATTGAAATGAATCGCAGGGGTTCTAGCAACAAAGTAAAATGTAAGATTGGATCAATAACAGATAAATTAATAGGATATGAATTTGCTGAATTAATTTCTAAAAGGGATACAAGAACGGGAGACGTGAGGAAGTTGGGAAAATAAGTTAATTGAAGATGAGAAATTAAGAAAGAGGGAATTTTTGTTTTTTGTCATTATATGTGTTTTTATCTTTTTTTCTTTTTCTTTTGTTGTGTTTAATGTTTGTATTTTTGTACTGTATTTTGTGACTTTGTATTCTCCTTGTTTTTGTATATTTTCTTGAATTTTCTTTTATTGTTAAAACTTAATAAAATATTTATTTTAAAAAACACACCAAGATATGACAGAAATAACTGTCCTTGCTGTTATTCCCTCCTTCCTCCCCAAGCTCTGGTAACTGGGGACATACTAGGCAGGGATACTTCAACGACTGCACTGGCCATTACATTTCTTCACACAAAGAAACATAAATTAGGCACTTTTGATTAGATCTAGTGGGGGAAAATGTAGTATGGATCTAAGTGCTTCTTGTAATGCTACAAATTACATATTTTGACTTTATTTGTTTGAAATTGTGTCTCTCTTGTCTATTCACATAAGCTATAAAAAGAAACAGACCTTTCTGAATGTCTCAACATAATTATGTTTCTCTTATGGTGGTATGAATACAGTGGACTAATTTCATAAAGCCCTGGGATAACACTGATATATAGTTTCCTACTGAAAGCCAAATAAAGACCCCACTGAGCCTTTAATGTCATAGAGGTAATTTTCAACTCTTTCTGCTTGCTCAAGAATAGATTAAGGGAGGCCTTTGATGGTAGTGTGCACAGAAAATGCTTCCCAGTTCTTGCAATGCTGCAAGTGACAATAAATAATGGTATTAAAACATCTGTTAATAAATTTAAAGAAGCATTTCAAAAGGTTGTGTGATGAGGTTCAATAACCAGAGTCCTCTGAAAACAGTGACTGTAGGTAAACTATGAGCTTTGAGTTCAAGCTTTGAGGTACCATGTTGTTTTGTGTGTTCTTGGAATGCAGTGTGCTTTTTGTATGCAGTGTAGGGGACTGACTCAGGTCTATGGGGCATTCCAAGCCCCATAGACTGAATCAATAGAAGGACATACACAAAAACATCCAGGCTTTTAGCTTCTAAAGATGATTAACCTGACAGTGCATCTTGCATAGTACTGATTAAGAGTGTGATAGCAACATTGTAGGCGTGTATACCACCCCAATTTTTGGCACTTTACTCCCATTGTTTTCCAGGCTAAGGGGGCTGCAGACAGATTTTTAATGGAGGCATATAATACAGAGATCAGTGCTAAACATATGCTATAGTCCATTAGTTTTCTGGATGAGACTTTTACGTCATGTGCAAGCTCAGCTATAATACAGAAGCTAGCAGTTAGGCAAATTACATGGAACTGGAATAAACTGCCATGTGAATGCAGTCTCTGTCAGCCTCTGACACCCATCTGTAAAATGAGAATCACAATATTGACCTATTTTGGAAAGTTGTTGGGATGATCAATGAGACAGAGAGTGTTATATAAAGTCATTGTTGTAATAGTAATAATAATAATAATAATAATAATAATAATAATAATAATAATAATGCATAGTAGTTGCTTTAGTATGCTTTGCAGAAAGGAAGGAGGGACTTTAGTAAGGATTAAGAATTATCCTAGAAATAACTAGGTGTCATCAACAATACAGTCTGAGATATTGCAGAAGACAGCACTGAAAGCCAAAATGAAGGCTGGCAGATACTTTTCCTGTTTAAGAAATTCACAGTTAACCTAGTTTGTGTATAGATCTAAGCCTGTGGAGAATATATTTGCTTGTACTAATTCTGAATATACCGTCTTATTTTATTGCATTACAAGACAGTAGGAAGATAAATCCAGTTCCAAATATTGCAAAATTATTTCACTCTTATCTAAAATGTCCCTTCTCATTTGTTTCTCCACTCCTAGAGATGAGGAGGATCTCTAGAGGTCCCTCCCTTCCTCAGTGTGTCTTCCCAGAATAGTTCTTCATGCCTGAAGTTGTTCTTAACAGTGTGTGTCTGAACAATCTGAATTCTGAAAGTTCCCCGCCCACTCCATACCCATTCAAAGCCCCTACGGCATGGACAGCCAAGGTCAAAAAGGAGATCAATCAAACAAGAGGGAAACCCTGAAGACCTATTTGGAGTCTCTTTCTCTTCCCTCTCTCTTTCTCTTTCTCTCTCACACCACACTTTCCTGCATTTGCAGCCACAAATCCGACGAGACTGAATGCTGGATTTCACATAATAGTCCTATGACCTGTACACAGTGTTATAGCCGGCTCCAAATTAAAACCCGCAACACAATTGAGAACTGTCAGTAAAAGCAATTGAATTCTCAGTTCTTTTACTTCTTAAATTGGAGGGAAAAAATATCAGTTGGCAGCTCACGGTCAATCAATGCCCAGTGTGAAGGGTGTTTGCTTTCCAATCAAAACTGTTAATCCAGTTTCACACAGAAATTAGGTTGTTTTCTAATTGAGTGACCAGTAGACAACTGTCTGGACAGATTGCTAGGCGACCTTTGGAGTAATACAAATGCATTCAGCAATCAGTCCTTATTGGCGTAAAGAACTGCACAGTCCCAAGAGTTAATGAGATGCAGAGTTACAATTGATTCACAAATAACAGGGTATTAACAGATACACCAAGGATTACTGAAACTCATATATAAACTTTCTGGCTCTTGGGGGGGAGGGGGTTACCCTGTAGCTCTAATGACTACTATGGAATGGACTTCAATTGATATTAAATAGGCAAGCAGATCTGTCCTGGCAAATTAATTTGCATTTGCATTTAATCACTGTATACTAAATCAGAGAAGGGCTCTTTGATATCTTCATTTCTTTCTTTCAAAATGTATCACCTGCCATTTTAATACATGGAAGGTAGCAAACCAAATAAAAAAAGCGGTACAAGAGATCAAAGTTTCAATTACACAAAGCTGATAACAAAGAGATAAATTTACAGGGAACATTTTTGACCCTGCTCTCTTCCTTCTTACTTCCTTCAAGTCTACCTTTAGCAAGTTCTGGGAAAAGTGAAGCTGCATGTTGGAATATTCAGGACAGACAAAAGACAAAAGTACTTTTCCACACTGTGCATAGTCAAACTATGAAATTCACTTCCACACTATGTAGTGATGGCCACCAATTTGGATGGCTTTCAATCAGGATTGGGTTTATGGAGGGTGAGATTATCAACTATGTCAGAGGCAGTGTACATCTGAATGCCAGTTTCTGGCAGGGCTCATCTTAAGTTCATAAGAGTGGACTGAGAGATGCTTGAGAATTCCTACCTACAACTTCCTGGTCTTTCCTTCATCTGTTTCCCCCCCTCTAAAACCTGAGTCTGTCCACATTTCCAATGGTAGTGATATACTGCCTTCCTCACCGATCCACTCCTAGAATTATTGCCTGGACTCTTAAGCCTCAACCTCTGAGTCTTATTCATTGGTGACTGACAGACTGTGAACCTGGTGATACGTGGTTATGTCAGTAGATAGCATCAAGAAGGTTGGCTTGGTTGTGCTTGGTGGTTCAGGGTGATGAATGGTGATGAATAGGGAAACAGAAATGAAAAAGCTCACAGAAAACCAAGCAACAGCAAGTCTAGTGGTTCTGTCCTGCGGTTCTGTCCTTGATATCCTGAAGAACCTGAGAACAAAGCTCAAACCCTGAAGTTTCAGATCAGACCCTGAGATTTGGCATTTTATTAAGAAGAAGCCTTTTAAGGTGCATGTCAACAAGCCAAGCCACAGATGACAAGGCCCTCCAAGTTTCTTCTTGCAGCAATGAGGTTCATGCTTTCTCGGGTTCTAAGTGCACATTACTGCTCAGCAAGAGTAGGAATGAGTTATACGGCCAGTAGCTTCTGTGTACTCGTATCACTGGAGGTTTGCCAAGGCTTTCATAGCTCCATGGGTGACACTTTGCAAGTCCCATCAGCTCATTTCCAGCCCTTACAGAGCACTGTGCACAGGGCTTGGAAGTTGCCACCAGCCAGCTGACTGGTGGTGCCTGCAAACTGTGTTGGGCCCAAACTTTTCTTTACTTGCCTCACACCTGATTTCATAGGGCAAGTGGACATGGCTTGGCCAAAATAGTCTCACCTTCAATGTCTTGTAAACCTAGCCTGACCACTGAAGTCCATATGTTGGTAACTTCAAGGCTGGATTACTGCAATGTGCTCTATGTGGGGCTGCCCTTGGGCCTTGTTCAGAAGATCCAGCTGGTGCAGAATAAGGCAGTGGCTGATTGGAGCCCATGGCCAACTGCATTGTCAACATATCTGCACTGGCTGCTCATGTACTACTGAGCCTGCTCAGGGTCCTCGTATTTTTTTAAAAAAAAAAAAAACCCTGAACAACTTAGGTCCCAGGCACCTTAGTCACTGCCTAAATCCTCATATCCCAGGTCAATCACTGAGATCATTAGCAGAAGTGCCATTGGTCATCTCCAAGTTGGCAAAGCTCATGTGACAGCAACATGAAACTGAGCCTTTAATGTCATCAGCCCAATCTGGTGGAAATCTCTGCCAACAGAGATTCAGCAAATGCCAACTATAGTAACCTTTCTAAGCTTACTTAAAACTTTTCTATGCCACCAGGCAATTAAGACAACTTCTTTTCGTAATGGTTAGTTGATGATCTCTGATTTTTTTAATGTGTTTTTGTTGTATTTTATTTCTTTAATTTCTATTACTGCCCTTGAACCGAGGATTACATGATGGTTTACAATATAGAAACACAAAAATACATAACATGGTGACAAACAAAACCAATCATCCCCACAGTATGTATGTATGCATTCCCGTTGTAAAACGCTTTGGTCTTTTAAAAATGATATATAAATATTTTTAATATAATAATGACTGGGCCAGCCAAGACATTTTGCTGCATGAAGCAGAGAATCAAATCACACAGGTACACACTCCAGTCAAGGTTCATAGTACTACCCACACCCAATCATGTTATTTTGGCACCCGAGGCTGAAAAATCTCACAAGAAGCTCTCTTCCTCCCAGGCAGAGTAAAATCACGCCAATCATACATTAAGTAAGTAACATTTTGCTGGTCTTTCACTATGCCCCAAATCTGCCTCAGGGCCAGACCTGAATGGTAGGCCTACGTGTGCATCGCTACAAGAAACGATTTTCCACACAGACATGAGAGTATTTCTCAGCCCTCATGGCTAGAGACAAATGTTTGAAAATGAGGTGGCAGTGAACAGATGCAAAATCCATTCTGTTTTTTAAACTGCCACTATTAAGTCCGCATATCAATATCTTCTTCCAAAGGCTGCCTCACACATCTCAATCGTATTTATTTGTTTCTTGTACTCTGATTAATAGCGCTTGCTTGTGAGTTACTGTAATGAATGTGACAGCTTACATCGAAATGGCATGTACACTGAGTTATTTATGCCTTGGCTTCAGATCAGTTCCTGCCCCATTTTAACACAGAGGGAAATCTTACTATTTGGAAAGATATGTAGAAGGGCTTTAGCTCAGTCGCAGAGCATCTGCCTTGCATGCAGAAAATCCCAGGCTCAATTCCCAGCATCTCCAGGGAAGGCTGGGAATGCCACTTGCTTGAAACTCTGGAAAGCTGCCACCAATCAGTGTAGGCAGTACTGAGCTGAATATCCCCTGGATCTGACTTGGTATACAGCAGCTTCCTATGTTCCTAACTTAGCTTTTATTTCGATTTGATCTGTTGTTTACATCTCAGATGTCCCGATTTCCATAAAGGGGTGCAGGGTGGGGGTGAGAGAGAAAATAATCCATCTATATGAAATCAGTAAGAGCAAGAACACCGCACAGCTATTCCCTTGGAACAGATGGAAGGCGGAAAGCTGGCATTGCTCTAGGGACACACACACTCACAATTTTACACCAATTAGTTTTACTGCTTTGGATACATGTCATGTGATTTTATAGATTATGCAACTATGTGCATCACAGCAATATAGTGTTGCAACTGAGTAAGGGAGAAAACCAAAGCATTTTTTTTTTTAAACTCACAGTCATGGAAGGCTTTGTGCCTTTCTAGTTTCTTTCTTCTTTGGGAAAAAAGAGAGTTATTTCTTTATGAAACACTTTTATATACCACTTTCTGACGCAAAGTGACCTTGCAGTGGTTTACACAAAGCACTGAAACAATATAAATACAAAATCTTAAATTAGACTTTCAGGACTCCTCCATACAACCTGTTTTTTTGAGCATTCATTGTGATTTGTTTGCACAAAGCTTATGTAGAAGTTTGGCTGTGTCCAGTCTTTACTTAGAATTCACTCTCATTTCTCACCCATGGTAAATAGTTGTATCTATTAAGCTAAGTCATAGACAATTTGCTGCCCTTTAAGGGTACTCCAGATCTGCCTGAGGTAAGCTGCTTTATCTTCATTCAGGTGTGGGGAACCTGTGGCCTACCAGGTGTTGATGGACCTCAGCTCGCATCATCCCTGACCATTGGGCATGGTGGCTGGAGCTAATGGGAGCTGAAAGACAACCACAGGTTCCCCACTTCTGTCCTAGGTAATGGTAGATTTATGCCTATATGTCCCTCTCAGATCCCTGTCTTAGACCTTGCCAGCCCCAGCTAGCGTGATCAATGGTACGTAATACTAGGGTTGTAGCCCATCACCAGGAAAGTAACTTGTTAGCTAACCCCGCTCTAAGAAACTCCCCTCTAAGAAATAACTCTTGACAACTTTTGAAGAGCAGTGATTTGAACTATGTGTTCTTCTCTGTTGAGGAAAGATGTTTACAGCTCCTCTGCTAATGTTGAGATAAGAGTTGCTTATTATGTTTTGTTTTTTAAACCATCATAATCTTGTAATGAGGGACACATGTGGTGCTGTGGGTTAAACCACAGAGCCTAGGGCTTGCCGATCAAAAGGTTGGTGGTTCGAATCCCTGCGACAGGGTGAGCTCCCGTTTCTCGGTCCCAGCTCCTGCCAACCTAGCAGTTTGAAAGCACGTCAAAGTGCAAGTAGATAAATAGGTACCGCTCTGGCGGGAAGGTAAACGGCGTTTCCATGTGCTGCTCTGGTTCACCAGAAGTGGCTTAGTCATGCTGGCCACATGACCCGGAAGCTGTACGCCAGCTCCCTTGGCCAATAAAGCGAGATGAGCGCCGCAACCCCAGAGTCGGCCACGACTGGACCTAATGGTCAGGGGTCCCTTTACCCTTTACTTAATCTTGTAATAGAATATATCATAACTTATAGAGAATTAAAGAATGCAATATGTGCTCTACCACATATGGAACATAGGATGCCATGTTATACTGGGTCAGACAATTGGTCCATTAGCTCAGTATTTTCTACTGTCAGTGAACTCTCCAGGGTTTCAGGCTGGGTTCTATCCCTGTCTTTTGGGAGATAATAATAATAACAATAAATTTTATTTATATCCCACCCTCCCCAGCCGAAGCCGGGCTCAGGGTGGCTAACAATGCTTGTGTTTGAACCTGGGACCTTCTGCATGCAGAGCAAATGCTCTACTGCTGAGCCACGGCCCTTCCCCATGGTTCCCACATCTTGACAAAAGCAATGGAGAGTCTCATGGCTCTTGTAGGTTAAACAAAGAAGTCGATACCTTGGCACAGTAGACTACCAAATTGGCACCATTTGGCATAAGTAATGCATATACAATTGACAGCTTGGTCCTGAACTTCAACAAAGGGTTGCATTTTTATTTTATTTTTTGTTTAGAGAAATGTTAACATTGGCACCAAATCCGAATCATTTCGTCGTGCCCCAGTGCTTCTCTACTGTACAGTAAAGAGCTCCTCCGGACCCGAAATCAAAGTAGTCCAAGACGGTTTTGGTTTGTTTGCTTATTTTCTTTCCTTATGTAAAAGCACACTGGGTCATTCCCAATTAGTAGCGCTCTTCAAGGTTCTACTACACTAGCAGACGGCAGTGATCCATCACAGCTGTCACATCTTAGACTGCATTGCTAAATAGTTTTCAGATGTTTCCCCATTCCCATGTTTGGGTTTAGCTTTGCATTCTATTTTATGGACCCTCATACATATAACAAATTAATCTAGGCTCTACCAAAAAGAAAGAAAGAAAAGGAACAAGTCAACTACAGATAAGCTTTTAAAAAATCCATTCGCCAGATACAGAGATTAAGTTTAAAAGTAGTACATTTTTTCATGTAAAAACCGTATCTTTGTATATAAACCATATACACAGCCTGTTTCAATAGACCAACATGCAGGATTTCTAATAGACATTCGAAATCAACTATATTCCTGCTCTGGGTTACCAAAGCTAGTATGAGAAGTGCCTTTGTTGTATCCCTGTTTTTCTTGGCTCTCAAAAGCCTGGCGTGTGAATGAGAGTTTCTTTCGCTTTGTGTATCTAAGCCATCATTTGGAAATGTCCAATTTGGGGGTACTCTCTGGTTTTCCAAAGTTTGCATTCAAGCCCCCCTCACTCCCCTTTACTCTCAATTTAATCACAGCACTTAGAAGAACTCCTCTGCTTTCTTCAAAGATGTCGTCTACTTGGCAAAAAATCACTCAGCTTGCTTCTTCAAATAATAATAAACCAACCTTCTATTGATTTAATGGGGGAGACTGGCTAATAACTTACAGAACAATAATCAGGGACACTGATTAATCCCTCATTAATTTGCCATGACAAATAATAAAAATGGCCTCCAGCATTTAAATTCGGTCAAGCCTAATCACAAAATCATTTTACGTTATTTTGATTTCATGCATTCAGTTCTGTTTCTGGTGAACTCAATAGTCTGTGCTTGTTTGTATGTTTAGTGGGACATAAAACAAATCTTCTGTGACCTCTACTAGCTTCACTAGCTTTGACCCCTACTAGCTAATTCATGTAAAACATTAATCTCTACAGTAAGTTGCTGGGCAGACTAGAAACAAACACCTCTGATAGCTAGGATAAGCTGCTGCTCTCCAAGGTTAAACAAAACAACACTCTGCTGCATCTTCCATCTTGGTCTGTGGCACCAGAAAGGACATAAGCATTGAGACTAGAGATGGACCACTCTGTCCATTTCAGCTTCTCATTGTTCCAATCTTGACCATTTCTCTACATTACTACATCAGTTTGTGGTGTATGTATGTCCCGTCCCCCCGCAAGTCCTCATGAAAAATTATCAGCATCTTAGTATGAATTTCTTCTAATATATAGAATTTTCTATACATTTTTGATTTAATACACACAGTTTTGAAAGGCAATTTCCCCAACTATTATGCATTCTCAAGTATATTTTTCACCAATACATGCACTTTTATGCACATTTCACCCTACTGTATGCATTTTTGTGCTCTTTACCTGGCTAGAGAACTACATTGCAAAATTCAGAGAAGTGCAAAGTTTTGAACGATGGCTCTGTTTCGGTTTGTGTGCTGTTCAACTTAGGTGGGTTCAACTTTAAACGAATCACATTTCTTCCCTCATTCCTGATGGAGCCAGGACTTTCATAGTGTAGTGTGGTTCCTTCTGCACGTAGACATTTTCTTTTGCTATCCTTGCACACGGGAGCTTCTGGTGTTCAGATTTTTCCTTTCACCATTTTCCCTAATGCAAAGGGGACTGCCTCACTTCACTTCTGAAAGATCTAAGTACATTCTCTACAGCCAGGCATGCATAAACCTCCATGAAAAGATAATCCCTAAGCTGCCTTGAATCAAAATGCACTTTACTGTGCTGCCTAATTTAGTGATGTCATGGTGCTTCGTAATAGCCTGAACTGAAATATCTTTTTTCACCTTTTTTTCTTTTTGCTATGCTTGTAAAGCATTCTGAACCACCTTCCCCACAATACTTCTTCTCTGGCTTCAAGCTGCAGAACTCACCTCTGCCTCTCCCAACCATGGGCTCCACTGGCAAGGATGCAGTGACAACAGTAACAAGACTTGTTCACCCCTCCTCCCTTCCTTATGCTTGGAACAGTGTAACAGCAGCTTTCCAGATGTTGAGCAATGCTCTTAAAAATTGTTTTCTACTAGCACTGCACATGAAAGCAACACTATTGACAGTGATGAGAGTCTCCTTGCAACTACTCATGGCTCATCCACTAGAACTCAGGGGAAAAGCCATCCCTGTTTAGTCAGCCAATGAACAACCAGCTCTTTCAGGGTGGAAGGAAATATTGCTGTGCCTTGGAGATATGAGTGCCATTTGCAACATTTTTTATTGCCACTGTGTTTTTGGCAAGCTTTCTCCTGAGAGCTCTTGAGCCTATAATGGTTTCCAGTGGGCTCCCACCAACAGTTAAGTTTCTTCCCAGACAGAAAGCTAAAGGGGGGGGGGGATAACTTTCTCCTATGGTGTTATAAAGAATAATAAGATATTGTGTATTCATAGGCATTTTGGGTGCAGACACATTTCCTTATATTTTCCAGCACCCTTGTAAATATTTGTGAAGGCGGTAAATGTCCTGTGTGAGTGCCTGGAGGCAGATGGAGGATGGATGGCGGCTAACGGACTGAGGTTGAATCCCAACAATATCTTCCTGCAGAGTGATTTAAGTTGTGTCTTCGTTGAAGTTCCATTGTATGCAAGAGATCTTGAACACCACACTCTTGAAAGGAAAGCAGCATGCGTTTTCATACCAGTCATACCTTGGTTCTCGAACTTAATCCATTCCGGAAGTCCATTTGACTCCTGAAATCATTCAAAAACCAAGATGCAGCTTCTGATTGGCTGCAGGAGGTTCCTGCGCTCAAGTACAAGCTGTGTCGGACGTTTGGCTTCCCAAAAACATTTGAAAACCGGAACACTTCTGGGTTTTCGGTGTTTGGGAGCTGATTTGTTCGTCAACTAAGCCATTTGAAAACCAAGGTATGACTGTATTCCTAAATGCTTATCTTTGGAATATGCAGAACAACTTTTCCTTGAAGTTCTTCCTGAGTGTCTTCTCTAGGAGTCCATTCTCAGTGGCCAACTCATCTCCTTTCACTCTGATGGTCTCCAATCAGCACAAAGGCTAAGAAGACCTTCTCAGTGGCTAAAAGGCTCCCTGTTTATGCTGATAGGGTGGCTCTAGAACAATGGAGAAAGGGACAAGTGAAATAAATTCTCATATGAAACTTCATAAATGACCCAACACATCGTTTGCCTTTCATTGTGAATACTTCCATATATGAAAAATCTCACATCTAAAGCAGTGGCAAGTATAAAGTAAATGGGATGTGTAACCAAAGCAAAGGCCTCTACATCATCTTACCAAATGAACGGATGTTAGGCTGTGACAGGTACGTTCAGCCTCAGTGAGCATGCACATTAACAGCAAGTTTCTGCTACGCTGACCAGTAAAAAAGGTTAATGATGCTGGCACTTAAGTGATCATAATCAGCTTTTAATGTCACTCGGCTATTATGAACAGGAATTTGGAATGTTCCTTCCTCTCTTGATATCAAATATCCATCCATCTCAGTTCAAAAGCAGATCAGAATGCATTACAGAGAGCAATACATCTAGTCTACTATATCTAGCAACTTGAATGACCATGACTTTCTGGGTTACCTTTCACAGCCTCAAGAAGAAGAAGAAGAAGTGTTTGGATTTGATATCCCGCTTTATCACTACCCAAAGGAGTCTCAAAGCCGCTAACATTCTCCTTTCCCTTCCTCCCCCACAACAAACACTCTGTGAGGTGAGTGGGGCTGAGAGACTTCAAAGAAGTGTGACTGGCCCAAGGTCACCCAGCAGTTGCATGTAGAGGAGCGGAGACACAAACCCGGTTCCCCAGATTACGAGTCTATCGCTCTTAACCACTACACCACACTGGCTCCCTGATTTTTCTGTTAATGAGCTTAAGTAAAGTGCTAAACATGCAAAATATATGGTTGACCATGGAATTCCTGATCTCTCCCCCCTTTAAGCAATTTATTGGCTGTTTCATCTAAAAGTATGAGGTTTGTCATTGTTGATACCCTTAATCAATTTTTTAAAAAATGGAACTTAGAACAATTTGTTTAGGGCTGCATTCAGATAATACTTCCTGTCATAAAGTAGTGAGCCTATGAGCACGTATCACTTGGGTGGGGTCCCTCAGGCAGGTGGTAACAATTAGTCCCCACAGTGGGAGCATGTGATGGGGATGGCTGGTTCTCTCTGTCCCCCAGCAGGTTAACTCAAAGATTTATTCATGCCATGTTTTAGACTTTCTGTTTAATGTTCTGTAGCTGGTGCCAGAAAAGAAGCAATAAAGTCTGGTAACCCATTCAGGGCCTGCATGTGATTGATTGGCAGCTTGGAGGAAGGACTCAGGAAAGCAACCCCCTCCTTGACACTTCCATCTTCATGGCATTTGCTTACCTGTTCATTTTCACATTTTAGGTCATAGAATCATAGAATCATAGAATCATAGAGTTGGAAGAGACCACAAGGGCCATCGAGTCCAAAGGTAATCGTTCCCATGACATAAAAGCCAGTTCTGGAAATCTAGGGGAATCTAGCAAAAGTTTAGCACTCATTTCAGGGCTAATCGTTTTCAGGGGGGGAGGGGGAAGTTTTCATTCACATTAACTTGGGAAATGGTGGGAATTTTGCATTGGTAGAATTTGAGGCAATATACCAGCCTAAAGTTTTTTCCCGTCATTTAAAATTTAGTAGAACCTGGTGGTATAGTGATCAAAAAGCCATAGTTACAGTAAGGTAAAGGTAAAGGGACCCCTGACCATTAGGTCTAGTCGTGGCTGACTCTGGGGTTGCGGCACTCATCTCACTTTATTGGCCGAGGGAGCCGGCGTACAGCTTCCAGGTCATGTGATAGTTACAGTACATAGCACAAAATGATACTGCCGTGTAAAAAAGAACATTAGAAATTGCAATAGAAGCATTAGCATTATAGTCAGCAAACTTTTTGCTATAAATCTCATGTCTAAATGCTGCCTAGGTCTTACACTGGTTTAATGTGCCATTGACCAGATAGCACAGCTTTGGACAAAGACAGGCAACCCAATCCTTTTGTTGTTTATTCTGAAGTATGTGCTGCACAAAACTTACTCCCAAGTAAGCATGTATTTGACTGTGATCCTAATACATACCCTCCAACATTTCTCCAACGAAAATAGGGACATGCTGACTTTTTATGATGCTCCCCATCAGAATAGATGAAAGCAAACAAGTTAATGCTTGATCATGAATCTTCTGCTCAGAAGTTCATGAATCATGAAGTGCTGCTCAGACTCACTTCCCAAGCATCTAGTTGGCCAATGTGAAAACAGGATGTGTGACTATATGGGCCTTTGGCATAATTTAGCAGGCTCTTATCTTCTTCAGAAAAAGAAAGCAAGGGGAAAAAACAAATGTAGATGATGACGTTTCATCATATAACTTACATACACTTAGTTTCAGCAAGTGAAGAGGACTAAAGGAATGACATTATTATTATTAGCAATAAGCAGCAGAATGATTATATATACTCCCAGGTCCTAAAACTTACTGCATTTTAAACAACATCCCTAAGGGCTGTGAAATCCATTTACTTTGTAATGAGAAAGCCTGAATTACTCCCCTTCCTATATTTTAAAACATGGCTGATTCAGAAGCCTGCAATTCCTGATTCAGTTAAGAAGAGACACTAGGAATCATACAGCTCATCTTCAAGCTCAAAAATCCCTGTATTGAAACACGTTCCAACAAAGTTTAACTACCCACCTGGTTTATTTTATGTCTTGCTGATGCTGTGGTGCCATTTAAACAATTGCTAACTTCTTTTCTAAAAAAGAAATGATGGATTCACTTTGATTTGAAAACATTTAAGTGCAAGGAGAAAAGGACTAAAAGGTTTTCTGGTGCTAAACTGTTTCTTTGGAAGTAAAGATATTCTTAGGGTCTGATCCAATCATACCCCATGTTGAAAACTAAATAATGAGTTGAATCTAGACTTAGTCATGTTTATAATAAACCCATTGAAATCCAACAATATCTATGTTGATTCCCCATTGTCATTGTAATATTTGGTTATGGCACCTTGGCTAATCTCTTTGCATGCATTTTTGCTCTTTTTGAAGGAACAGCAGCCACATCCACACTATGTATTTAAAACAGTATCATGCCACTTTATTTTTATTTTTTTAAAAAGATATTTATTGAAATTTTAGAGACAATAAAAAGTTGCAAGATTAAAAATAAAAAATAAAAAGAATAACAATAATAAAAGAAAAAGAGATACAAAAATACAAAGACAAAATACATAAAAAGTAAGAAAAAATTTAAAAAGAAATCAATATTTTCATGTCTTATATTTCATTTACTTGTTTCCTGACCTCCTCACACCCCCCTTTTTTGTATTCCAGTTCACATAGTTAATTCAGCAAATCCTTACCCTCTATCATTTATCTTTACTCAATATCTTAACCTATTATAAGTATATATTTTAAACCATTATCAATCCGTATTCACATATTCTTATTAATCTTTTTACCAATACCGCTTATTTTCAATCCAACATCCCTTTAACATTCATTAATTTTACAGTATTTCTGCAAGTAGTCTTTAAATTTCTTCCAGTCTTCTTCCACTGCCTCTTCTCCCTGATCTCGGATTCTGCCAGTCATTTCTGCCATTTCCATGTATTCCATCACCTTCATCTGCCATTCTTCCAGTGTGGGTAAATCTTGTGTCTTCCAATACTTTGCAATCAATATTCTTGCTGCTGTTGTTGCATACATAAAAAAAGTTCTGTCCTTCTTTAGCACCAATTGGCCGACTATGCCCAAGAGGAAGGCATCTGGTTTCTTCAGGAAGGTATATTTAAATACCTTTTTCATTTCATTATAGATCATCTCCCAGAAAGCCTTAATCTTTGGGCACGTCCACCAAAGGTGAAAGAATGTACCTTCAGTTTCTTTACATTTCCAACATTTATTATCGGGCAAATGATAGATTTTTGCAAGCTTGACTGGTGTCATGTACCACCTATATATCATTTTCATAATATTCTCTCTTAAGGCATTACATGCCGTAAACTTCATACCAGTGTTCCACAACTGTTCCCAGTCAGCAAACATAATATTATCTCCAACATCTTGTGCCCATTTAATCATAGCAGATTTAACTGTTTCATCCTGAGTGTTCCATTTTAACAGCAAGTTATACATTCTTGAAAGTATCTTAGTTTTGGGATCTAACAATTCTGTTTCCAACTTTGATTTTTCCACCTGGAAGCCATTTTTTTTATCCAAATTATATACCTCTCTTATTTGGTAATAATGAAGCCAATCTCGCACTCTATCTTTTAGTTTCTCGAAGCTCTGCAATTTCAATTTGTCTCCTTCTTGCTCCAAAATCTCCCAATATTTTGGCCATTTGGCCTCCATATTGAGCTTTTTCTGAGCCTTTGCTTCCATCGGTGACAACCACCTTGGAGTTTTATTTTCAAGTAAGTCTTTATATCTTGTCCAGACATTAAACAATGCTTTCCTGACAATATGGTTTTTAAATGCTTTATGTGCTTTAACCTTGTCGTACCACAAGTATGCATGCCACCCAAAAACATTGTTAAAACCTTCATGCCACTTTAAACAATAATGACAGCAACCAAAGATTCCCAGGAGCCGTAGTTTGGTAATGGTGCTGAGCATTGTTAGCAGACCCCTATTCCTCTCACAGATAATTCCTAGAGTTTCCTGTAAAGAGGGATCGATTGTTAAATCATTCTGGGAACCGAAGCTCTGTGAGGGGAATAAGAGTCTTCTAATGACTCTCAATGACACTTTGGATAGTGTTCTCGAAGCTACCAGCATGAGTTTGACCAAACTGCGGGAGGCAGTGGAAGACAGACGTGCCTGACGTGCTCTGGTCCATGGGGTCACGAAGAGTTGGACACAACTAAATGACTAAACAACAACAACAATGACTCTCAACACCCTTAACAAACTACAGTTCCCAGAATTCTTTGGGGAATTCTTTTAAGTCCATTGATCTCAATTGGTCTGAGTATTACACAGAAGCTCTATGTATATTTGCTTTCAACATCTGCTGGATGTTTGTTTTCAATTCTGCTGACTACTTCTATACCGTGCTTTTATATATGGTTGCACATTACTTTTTGTGCTGCAATTTGCTTTGCTGCATTTTCCATCTTTTCCCAAGTCATTTTGGGAACTTGTGGAAGTGCAGTGTATACACGAATCAATGAATAGATGCATGATAAAGTGATCTGTGAATCATAAAAAAATGCACACTTTATTAAGGAAAAAATGCTTGGAAATTGACATTAAGACCAATTTACTGTTCAAATAAGTGCATGCTAAAGGGGTCACCTATGCAGTGCTCACAGATACCTGCACACCCACCACTACCTATTATGGTGTCCACGAAGGGTCTCAGTAAATATTCCCTCAAAAAACCACAGTGCTTGAGAAACTATTTTCTCTTCCTGCTCAATTACTTTTTGCACTTGCCTCCATAGCCACATTTCATTGGATGCCAGGATTGGAGACCTACCCTCCCTTCTGTTCTGAACGTCTCTCTTTGAACAGTTACCAATGTAGGTGCCTTACTCCCGTTGATGGAGTGAGGAACTCCTGTCCCATTATGGGCCCCTGTTCCTTTTTCCGGTCTTTTAGATGTGGCTGCTATTTTGAGTTATGTCATGTGCCCTCATGGCAACTTGTTTGTGACTGGCACCCACAGCACTCAAAATTCCAATTATGCCCTCAGGCCTAAAAAGGTTGCCAATCCCTGACTTAGAATATACCCATGTGTATTTATTTTGCAATACGATGCATGTTCTTGCGCACTCCTTGAGGTGCAGCATGTCTTTAGTGCTGCTGCTGGAATCTCTGGTGCTGTCCAGACCCCTTTCATGCACCCCCCCCACATTAACATCTTTCCTTATTTTGTATACCAGGTATGAAAATGGACACTGGAATTCCTCATGGGCCTCTGACATGTCATTCAACCCTAAGTAAATATGTGAAAATGTTCACCATATTCCCTCAGATCTTATTTTCTCTGGGTGAAACAGCCCAGTTCCAGTCGTGAGGAAGATTCTGCCTTAAAGGAGGTTACCTGCCAAGCAAGTCAGCACTCTGGGGAACATCTGAAAAGCTGTTGAGCCTATACGCTCAAACTGCCAAAGATATATTGTGGGATTGTCCAACAAGCAGTGTCAGCTTAACCCTGCTGGTGTCACAAATGTGCCAAGGAGCATTTTTCAGCCCACGATGAACTGCATTAAACCCAAAGAAGCCTAAATCCACAATTAAAAGGTGGCTTAAGACATATTTTCTTAGAATTTCAATAATGGTGGAAACGGAATGAGTATCATCCATTCTCTTGGCGTATAATCAATGGAGGTACTTGGTGAACAGTCTTCATTTGAGATTTAGTCAAGTACAAGCTGAAGATACAATAATTCCCTTGGCAAACATTTGGTAAAGATTAGAAATGTGTGGGCAATGATAACCAACACCTCTGGAATTCAAACAGACTTCATTTGTTTTGCACTTAACGCTTAAGCCGCCAAGTAGCTGCAAAGTTTGAGAGAGGATAGAGGAAATGAAGTGGTTGGTAGATGTTCAGAGAATAAATGTGAAAAGTGTACGTCAAGAATGGGAAAGTGATGTATGCTCAGTGGGAAAGCATCTAAGTGCAGGCAGAAGATATGGCATTTCTAGTTAGGGTCCAGGAAAGATCCCTGTCTGAGATACTGGAGAGCTTGTAAGTCAGCTGGTGTTGAGAATATGCAGGTTGATTAATCAATGATCTGACCTGTTTAAGGCAGCTAACTATTAATGGGGGGGAAGGAATGGAAGAGGAATCGGGTGGGAAATAGGATCTGACCAGTGAGACCTCCTGCTTATCAAGCACCTGACATCTTTGTGACGTTAGATGAGCCATTTCTCCTTTGTAGCCCAGGTTCGGTTCTAGCTAGGCTGCTAAGGTGGTGGGGAATTGATTTCTAGGTGTGGATTGGATCTAGCATGCACCTGCAGAAGAACTTAGCAGGGCTTGAAGCTGATCAACTGATGGGTGGTGACTTCAAGCCCTGCTTTCTGTAGGATTCACTTGCCTTCTGGAGTTGAAATTAGGAACCCGTAGAGGTCTTGAAGCCAAGTACTAATTGCAAAAAGATAGCAGTGTTTCAGTTTGTGTATTGATCTGGGAAGTGAGAATTAAGTAGGTTCCCATTAAAATATGAACAAATCTTTCCCCCATACCTACCCCATGCATTCCTGATGGGCTTACACACATTTGCTCCCATGTATTTCTGAAATAGGCTCGAAATACCCCTCTGAAGTCGGACCCTGAATCAGCCCACCCCAGGGCTATGGCCCTGGATTGCAGTGATTTCTGACAGCTAGCACCCTGATCAGCAAATAACCTCTCCCCTTCCTTTTTCTATATACAGATTTGCACATCTCACTTTGAGCCACTTTTAGAAGGATGCTGCCACCCAGCATCAAGCCTCTTGAACCCTTCTGTAAAAGATGCTCAATGCACTCACAGGAGGATTCACCCATGAGATTACCACAAGTCAGGTCTCTCGGCAGGAGCCTGTAAAATCAAAGCTTACTGTGACACTACAGCTTCACAACCTGCTTTTTACCTTCCCGGCAGCACAATATCAGCATTCATGAATGTAAGACAAAAGCCATCTATCTGTCAGTTACCAAAGAGCTTTCTGACCCTCTGCTTTTGTCATCTTCTCCCATTTGTAATCAAAGGCTTTCCTCCCATTTCAGCTTCTCAATTTTATTTAAAAGAATTTTTTTATTTAAAAAAATTCTCATAAAATGTGCCCTGTCATTTGAGGCTTGCATGAAAAAGCTGTTTTCCACGGAATGTTATTGCAACTGATTTTCTAGGTGACTTAAAAAAATAAAAATAAATCCCCTGGTTATTTAAATTCAGAAAGTACAAAACAGATAAGAACACACACTCATATATTTATAAATGTCCCCTCATGTCCTTTATCAGCTGTCAATGTTCATTCTGTGTTGTTCTGCAATACGCCTGCTTACCAAAAACATGAATCACAATTCTTTCACGGTGACCTGTTTTTGATGTTGCATTCATTTCTGCGGACCTTCTTATTCTTTAAAATACACTCATCTAAACTGCATCATAGCAATGCTGAGTAGGGCTGTGAATTCCACTGCCATGTAGCCAAGCTGGTCCAAGGCTAAAGATCTCACTTTCCCAGGATGGTGGAACGGGACTCAGGGGGCGCCATCTCATCCTCAGGATTGTGGGTGTCCGCCACCGCAACACAGACATGCAACGTCACACACACACACCTGCAGGTAGTGCATGTGCATGCGACATTGCATGTCTGCCTTTTGGTGGTGGTGGCGACTCCTCTTTCTCCTCTCCGCAGTCAGCGAGGCATTCTTTTCAGGGGGGCGAGCCCAGACTCGCAGGCAGAGAGACTCTGCCTCCACGTCTCAGCTCTCCCCCTGAAAAGGATGCCTCGCTGGCTGGCTGCAGAGGATGGAGCTGAACTGCTTCTTTCTTGGAAGCAGCACTGTTGCTGTCTGCCATCTTTTTTCATTGACTTTGTGGGTGTGTGGGCCCCAAAATTATATTATTGTGGGTGCCCAAGCACCCATGCCCCTGGGAGTTGGATCCTATGATGAGACCACTCTTTTAACTCAGCCTCTGCTGTCAGATCCAGGGTCAAAGGAAGGCTAACCGGCACCCGGTGCGGGGTGTTGGGGGCAGAGCGGATGGCAGTGGGACAGGTGTTGGGGGCAGTGGGTGGACTGCTCGCAGCTGCAGCGGCGGCAGAGGGATCTTCCACTTGCGGCTGCAGCAGCAGTGGAGGGATCCTCTGCACATGGCTGTGGTGGCATGATGACGGCAGCTTGCACCGCCATAACAGGGGGCAGAGGGGTGAGCCCTCTCACAGGGTGCCTTCTTGTCACCCCCCTCAGAGATGGCACCTGGGGCAGATCGCCCCCCTGCCCTCTTCCTCTGCCACTGGTCAGGTCTTCCTGTGTCTGGATGTCTGAAGAGAACTTCCAGGGCATGAGCAGGTCATCTGGTAGGGCAGGGATTAATATCCCCTCTCTTCAAGGGCTTCTCACCTACATGTAGGATATGTCAAGCCTACTATAGTCACACCTCACTGGTGGATTCTTCTCTCCTTGTCAACACCCTTCACTTGATTGTACAGGGACTAGGTATAGGTATAGGTATAGGTATAGGTATAGGTATAGGTATAGGTATAGATGATATAGATATAGATATAGGTATAGGTATAGGTATAGGTATAGGTATAGGTATAGATGATATAGATATAGATATATAGAGATAGAGATAGAGATAGAGATAGAGATAGATATATAGATGTATCACTTCACATGAAACAACCTGAAGCAATTTAGAATGCACACATATATAAGCACAATTGAATCCAATACAGGTACAGACTAGGGTGAAAATCTCCACTAAAGAGGCTTACAGTGGTACCTCTGGTTACGAACTTAATTTGTTCCAGAGGTCCGTTCTTAACCTGAAGCAGTTCTTAACCTGAGGTACCACTTTAGCTAACGGGGCCTCCCACTGCCACCATGCTGCTGCCACACGATTTCTGTTCTCATCCTGGGGCAAAGTTCTGAGGTGCTACTTCTGGGTTAGCGGAGTCTGTAACCCAAAGTGCTTGTAACCTGAGGTGTTTGTAACCCAAGGTACCACTGTATTGAAAAAGGAGGGTCTTTTGATATGAAATGAGAAGGAATTAATAAGGGTAAGTACTGCCTAAAGGAGTTCACCTAAAGGACTGGGCCCTACATCATGCAGAAAAGACCTCCTGATAAGATGGTATCTGAAAAATGTAGTCAGAAATGCACTCTGGACTTTAAGAAGTCTGATTTTAAAAAGATTAAGAAACTACTGGATGAGATCCTGTCATCAGAAATACTCAAAAAGAACCATCACAAGAGGTGTTGAAATTTTGGGAGGCTGGATAGTTACAGTGGAATGGTGGGGTGCACATTTTTATTCTTACTTATTTATGATTATTACTTTGCCAAAATAAAATTAAAAAAAATAAAAAAGAAAGAAAGAAATTCGCAAAAAGAAGGAGTCCAAGATGGACAGGAGTTTCTGAAAGGTGAAATACTGAAGGCACAAATGCAGACAATTCCAACAAGAAAGAAAAATAGGAGGCATCATAAAAAAATGGTGCAACTGCACAAGGAACGTACAGAAATTCATTGAAATATTTTAGAAAATATCTTAATTGCACCCGCAAGTAGTTTCTATAATTTCTGGGTGAACTGAATGTGAATTAATTTGCTTTTTGCTATGGGGCTTTGCATGATTTTCAGTTCGATTCAATTCAATATATGGGTTCTATCACATTTAATTCTGACTATATTTTATACTTTAGCAGAGATGCTGATGACCATATGAACAAGTTGTGAGTTGAGCTGGAAAAGAATTAGTTCCTTTTTGGGAGGGGGTGAACTGCAACTGGAACTAATTTCCCATTTTAAAATGAACTTAAAGTGAACCTTAAAGTGAAAGCTGATTTCATTGCATCCCCATTGACCCCTTTTCTCTTTCTACCAACGCTGTTTCCTTCACATCTAATTTCACTGCCTTCCTTCCTCACCCTTTCTTCATTTAGATTATCACCTCACTCTCTCTACAGAATGCCCAGGATGTTCAACAACTTTTTTTTTAGCAGCCTTCTTGCTACTGCTGCTCAGTCTCAGCTGCTAACTGCAGACTCAGCAGTGATGCCTTTAACTGCTGGTGAGAGACTGTATCTCTTTGCCAGCCAAAATATCACAGCTGTCAGAGATGCCAGCTGCGGAAAAAGCCGACTGTTGCCGAGCTGCGGGTTCAGCTGTGATGCCTTCTGCAGATTGTGAGAGATCATATCTCTTCAGCAGCTGATGCTCTGAGAACCACCACCAACAGAAAAAACTTGTTGTTGCCTAGTGCTCCAGAAGTGCTGTGACTATGGAAATAGAGAGCTAAAAGCATGTTGTCTAGGGGAAGTTCATCCCAAGAACAATTCTGTGTTAAGCAAAAGCAAGAACAGGGCATTGGAAACATTCTGGGAGGATTTTGGTGAGTTTTGTGAGCCACAGAGAAGCTTCTGGGGGACATACATGGCTCATAAGCCACAGATTAACCATGTTTGATGTACAGGCTTCTGCTCAAAGAGTTGCTCTCATAATTAACCTCACATGCAGGAGACACCACACTAGATAGAAATGGTTGTTTTTATTTTATAACAAGTAGATTATATGCAACCAAATGATTGCTAAAGTTATACATTTAATGTACATGAAATGCTGTGTTGGAATGCACTGTATTTAAAATGCTTCAAAGGGAAGTTTACCTTAGGCAAGGGGTTCCACTCTGGCAAAAGCATCAGAGAAGGCTGGTATTTTTTTCCAATTCAGTGAGATAAGCTGCCTGATGACTCATCTGTGGAAACACTAGCGGCAGAACACGCAAGGCAGGAAGTTGGAACTTGAGAATCACCTCTCTCTCGCTCTCTCTTTCTGGGTGTGGGTGTGTTGGAGATGGCTAGTAGCAGTAGCAACAGTTGCAGAGGAGTTCTGCAATGATGAACAAGCTTAGGATCTCTCTCTGGGACCAGAGATAGGAAAATTTATGGAACTGCATAAATAACTGAACCCCACTGCTGGTTTGCAATGTGTTGCTTTGTTATTTTGTAATGTTCATCTAATTGTAATGAGTATTTAAGACTGTTCTGCAGGAAAGTTTTAAAACTCATTCTTGGGGTGGAAAATTTATTTATTTCTGAACTCTAACAATGATGAAGACACTGGCAGGTGGAATCTGGATATGTCTGGCCAAGATGCAGTTGTCCGATCCCTTGAGCATCTTTATACCAGCAGTCTCTGACTCCAAAGGGAAGGAGAGGAAGAAAACTACTTCGATCCCCCTGAGGGTGACTTGGGTACATAAACCTAAAATGTGCTCTCCCTGCTGAAATATATCTTACAAAGGTAAAGGTACAGGACCCCTGGAAAGTTAAGTCCAGTCATAGGCGGCTATGGGGTGCAGTGCTCATCTTGCTTCAGGCCGAGGGAGCCGGCATTTGTCCACAGACAGCTTTCCGGGTCATGTGGCCAGCATGACTAAACCACTTCTGGCGCAACGGAACACCGTGATGGAAAGCAGAGTGCAAGGAAATACCGTTTACCTTCCCGCCAATGTGATACCTATTTATCTTCTTGCACTGGTGTGCTTTTGAACTGCTAGGTTGGCAGAAGCTGGGACTGAGTAATGGGAGCTCATGCTGTCGTGTGGATTCAAACTGCTGACCTGCCGGTCAGCAAGCCCAAGAGGCTCAGTGGTTTAGACGACAGTGCCACCCGCTCCCCTGCTGAAATACAAGAAGCTCCATCAGTATTGGCATTTTGAGGTTCACACACCAATTTAGGCAAGCCTCCCACTGAACATATGGTCTAATTCTATCAATTGTTATTTAACTGTTAAAAATTGTTATTTAATTGTTAAAAATATTTAAATGTCTTGTTTTATTGCATTCTTTTTTTAAATGACAATTTAATGTCTTCATGTAATTATTTTATGTGTATTTTAAATATGTGTGGAATTTAATTCTTTTTATACTTGTAAACTGCTCAGAAGGGATTTTGGCCTGTAAGCAACATATACATTAATACAGCAATAAGAATAACAGAGGGTGCAGTAGGAGGCTTCACTGGTAGGATGGCATGTACAGACAATCAAAGTTGTGTTTCAGGAAAAAAAATTATGGCAATGTTACAAATATAATGTCACTTTGTCCTCTGCAACATTCACAGGATGATCAGGATTTTGTCTTTTAAAAAATTAGTGGCAGCTCTGCTTTACTGAAATCAGAAGAAACAGTAACAAGTTATATAGCTAGTGTATATCTATCTAGCCATACATACATACATACTTACGTACATACATACATACATACATACATATGAGTCAAAGGCACTTTTTGTCTGGTTATTACTTGCGGTGTTGTAATATGTCAAGCTCATGTTCAATTTATTTCAAAGTTTGAGGATGTCTATCTCTGCTCCCTTTCTGCTTTTTTTCCATCTGCGAAGCCCTTCCACATTTATTTTCAAGCCATCAAAAGACACAATCAAATGACTTTGTCGGGTTTTATGTCTCTCTTTATACAACAACGCAAAGAAGACCTTGAAATACAAAAGCATTTGTCTCCAATTTTGGGGTTTTATTTTCACCGTATATTATTTGCATGTGCTTTCTAGCTTGCGAATTTACAAGATGCCTGTTTTTATACATCATTATTCTATTTTCCATTTCTTTTTGTTTTAATTTTCCCTAATGAATCTGGACCTTCAGAAGTATATCCATATCCTTTCTGTCTTTCAAAATATATATGCTGTCATACACTGGCAGCAGTTAGTTTTGATGGGAGATATTTAGTTTGACTGAGTATTCCATCCAGAACAGTCTTTGAAGATTATGAATGGAAATGCAAATCAAAGCAATCATGGAAGAGAGAGATTCTATTGCTGCAGGGACATAGATATTGTCCCTGCAAGCCAAATGAAGATGCAGGCTCAGTGTCTGAAAATTAAATAGAACCATACCCTATTGGACAGAGGTATTGTAACCAATTCTGTAAGTTGAATCAAATAAGACCTTCCTATAAAACTAGTGGTGGGGAACCTGTGGCCCTCCAGGTGTTCCTGAACTCCAGCTCTCATCTCAGCCAGCATGGGCAATCACCAGATTTGCTGGGAATTGTAGTTTAGTGGAGGACTGCAGGACCCCCTCCCTGCTATAAACAATAGCACCATGGCTGGATACTGCATGGATATTAGTTGATGCGTCTTTGGTCCCATCTGCACTACAGATTTAAAACAGCATCATACCACTTTCAAGAAGCATGGCTTCCCACAAAGAATCCTGGGAACTTTCGTTTTTTAAAGGTGCTGAGAGTTGTTATAAAACCCCTCTGACAATTGTAGCTCTGTGAGGGGAAGGGCAGTTTCCTAACGACTCTCAGCACCCTTAATAAACTACAGATCCCAGGATTCTTTGAGGGAAGCCATGTCTCTTGACTATGATACGATACTCCTTTAAACTCACAGTGTTTTTGGGGTCTGAGAAAGCGAATAGCCAGAATAAAGTCCATTTGTTGCAGGTGTAAAAGACTACACCAAGCCAGAGAGCGGATTACATCTTCCTCTCACCAACTGTGCAAACACACATCCATCATTTCTTAACATCACTTTCTATAGGCCATGGTATTGATAGTTCTATTCACAAATTTTCCACTTCCAGCCAGTACCACAATCTCATTTCATTGCTCACCAAATCTACACTGGAAAATATTTGACCTTCCACCACCAATTTGGTAATGTCAGGCACTCCAGGGCACTTGAAAGAAGCCTACAACATAGCTTTATAATACATGTGTTGCCTCAGTTCCTGGAAGTGGCATTAAGTGTGTGGCACAGAGTTGCTGTGTAAAGTTTTCCTGAAATGACCTTAAGCTTCAGATGTGAGTAGAACAGTAGCTCCAAGCTAAATTGGAAGGGTCCCCAAACACTTTGAAGAGCATACCACCTGAGTCGACATATGGCCAGAAGCTACAGATAACATATCCTCGTGTAATTCAGAATGCACTGAATATTCACCCACTTGAGTTTCTAGGAAGTGTTTTCAGGGCTCCTGAAATGTTTCCTGAGGAAAAGAGCTCTGTCTTGAAAATGTTCTGCTGTTTTTGATCTATGAACTGCCATTGTTCCTCCAGTCAGCAACTGCTTTGTAGCATTCTTTCATTTGATAGCACTTCACAAAGGGATCACAGCCAAACAGGGATCACAGCCACATGGCGGTTACAATTCTACAAAGTGAGTCCAATTTTGATATGTGCTGATATCACTGTGTGCAAAAGAATCTTCTTTAGAGTGAGGGCAAATCTTCATGAGGTTGACATCTAGGTGGTCCTAACCAATCAAGAAGGTGAACTAAACCCCATCTGGGAAAATCTTTCCTGAATAAGAGAACGCTATCCTTCTTTACCCAGCAATCCAAGCAAGCATTTTTTGATGCGAATGAAAGTGATTGCAAAAGCTGGCCCTTCATTTAGCTTAGCCCCCAGTTAGAACAATCATGCCACAAGGGGAAGAGAATATCACATACTGGGCAGCCATCTGATTCAATGTATATTTTCCCCCCAAGTTAGATTTTTAAAAAGCAAGATAGGCACTACAAAGAGAAATTTGGCAGAATCAAAAAAAGACAATCAAGGAGATTCATTTTGGCTAACATTAATTTCTTTGCTCTGTTTTTTTCCCCAGAGACCAAAAACTTGTGCTGGAATATCACTAATTGCTTATCCACTTTCTCTTGTCCCACTGTTTTCCCCCAGGGAAAACCGCTCTTTAGTGCTTAACAGGAGCAAATGGCAATTCCGGTTTTCCTCAGGTTGTTGTTTGTCCTAAACTATTGCTAAAGAGTAGGTTTTTCCTTGGAAAGAAGAGGGGCAAGGGCAAAACCACTTGGACCAGTGCTTTCTAGACATGACACAAGCAGAAGTGTGAATGAGCACTAAGCTGTTTTGACCACGTTAATTGCAGACACACTAAGTGATTAGGTGATGAAGACTCCAAAGATCATTCATTGGAGCTCAGCCTGCTGAAATGTACTTTTCCCCCCATGGATGATATCACCTAAAAGACTGGTACAATCAAGTGATTCAAATCCTGTTCCACCTCTTCGATCTGTGCTGTTCATAGAGTTATATGATTAATACCTATTAATTAGCTCTGACAATTCATATGGAATACCTGCAGTCTCTTGATGTCTTCACAGAACAAAGTCCACATTTCTGAGCCAAGAAAGCTGGACAATACCTTGAATTAAATCAGACAGCTGGGTATTGAAGGAATCTCAGATCTGCTAGAGGTACTTTATGAGAAATCTTGAAAGATAGGCAAGGCTCCAGCAGACTGTAATAAAGGCAGACAACATGCCTTTCATCAAAAGGAGAAAAGGAGAGGCAGGGATACTCCCTGAGAGGTAGCATAACATTTGTTTTTTAAGTAGTGATGTGTGAAATACAAATGAGTTCAGCTTGCTGATCTCCAAGCTGAGGATTTTCACAGGAAGCCCATCTACTCATTCAAACTTCATGCTGTTCCAACTGCACTGCTATTAATGGATCACTTCAAATGGTTGCTTTAGTGAGTGTGTGGGTGCTTTAGTGAACATGTGTTTTATCCATATTCCTGTTTCCTGGGTTTTCTGTTACCTCTCAAGAACAGTTGGGCCTTCTGCATGTTTTTCTTCCACGACGGAAGACAATTTGTCAAGAAAGGGTTACGGCATCACAAGCATCCAAACGGTTTGCCACAAGAAAAGGTTGTAAAATACGAGAATGCAGACGTTTGTTCTCACGCAAATGTGTTTTGCATTTGATATTATTTGGTCAAAAAGAGAGCGTAGATCATGAGAATGCAGCTGGTTTGGCACATAAGGCTTATCATGAGATGGTTGTTTTAGCAATATGTGTAATTCTTTGCTCATACAATCCCATAAGAGTTAATGGAATTGCAGCATTCTATCCAAATTCCATTTAAAAACAAATCAATGCCAGTCTATTTGTAATCATCTAGTACAAAGTAGAATTTAATCAGCTTCGACTTTATTGTTTACTATATTTCTATATTATTACTTGGTTGGATTCATAAGCAGCATTCTTTCCTCTGTGCATATACATATGGGCAAATAACAATGAAAAATCAGTCACTGAAACCAGAGTGGCTTCTCTTCTTTTTCTCAAGCAACAACATCCACCACCACCACCAATCAGTTCTTCATACTGTATCTGGAGGAAGTCCAGTTAGTTTTGCCATGGCCTGAAAAGGTTCATCTCATGACTACATGGAGGAGGACCTTCTTCACAGTGTCCCCCAGCCTATGGAATGATCTCCAAACTGAGATATGGTGGGCATCTACTGCGGTGAGCTTCCATCTGTTGACATCAGGTGAGTGGCAGGTAGAGGTGGGGCAATCAATTGATTGTTGGTGCTTTGGAAGGGCTGCACAAGGCTCTTTCTCTGCTCTGTGCCTCCATGCACCATGCATGAGATTTGAAGGGAGCCCAAGAAACAATTGACTGTTGGTTGCTTGGGGTGTGCTGTGCAAGGGGGTTTACAAGCTTCTTGGGGGGGGGGATAAATGGTTCCATTTATTAAAGGAAGATCCCTCTCAAATGAAGCAGTTGTGTTGAAAGCATTTCTCCTGGTGATATGAACTGCTTCTCTATAGAGAGGGACATGTGCTCCTCTGCATAGACTTCCAAGGGGCTCCCTCTAGCTAAGTACTGTTAACCCCCTGTGTTTCAAAAGCCAAGTCAAGAACCTCTTACTTTTAAGGTCCTTGTTGGTATCTCTGTGGTAGCTTTTGTTATGTGAATGGTGCCACCATATCCTCCAATGTGTCCCAGCAGAAACTTCTATGCGTGTCACGTGACTCATGGAGAGAGCACAGCGATCTCACGTGTGCCATGATCACATACCTTTTTGGATACTGTGCTCTCAGGTGAGAGCACAGCCCCCCCCCCCATGGGATGCCCTGGTTATTCAGACCCCCTGGGGTCCATGGATCACAAATTGGGAATCACTGCTCTAACAGATTATCTTCTGACCAGTGGTTAAAGAGAGCCTCTTTGAAGACATCCCACCACCACCAATAAGTTGATTGGGACTGAAAGTGCATCTTCAAAGTTCTAAGTGATGATCAGCTGATAGGCAGTTACAATAACCTCCTTTGAACTTTGAAAAGTGTCAATCATCTGACATGGAAGTGGTCGATGTCGGCCTACAGGGGTGTGGGAGATCAGGAACTGATTCACTGTCTAAATCCAGTTACTAACCCCTGGTTTATAGTGGGGGTTTTTTCTTCTTCAATACTTTTAAAATTATTTTCTTAAGTTGCATAACAAACATAGCCAATCAAGACTAACAAAAGAGAAAACTTCATTACAAAATCTAGACGTAACTGACTGAATAAAATCAGAAATAAAAATATGAAGAAGCTTGTTTGTGCAGACGTTGTGGAAACTTTTAAAATAAATACAGGAATAGGGTATTTAAATTAATACAAAGGGAAAACAAACATTTAACAAATCTATATATTGAAGTACACCCTACAATCTTTCCTTTTGTTGTTTGAAATATTTGTATCAGCAATAAACCACCACCAGTCCCTCACAAACTTTCCTCTATATTTATTTCTTCTAACTATTCTTAGTTTACATGTAAGTTTCTCTACTAGGCCTATCTTCCTAGTAATCTTTAATGCCTAGTAGTGTTTAATGTTGTTAAATTAGCTTCTTTAAGTTTCTTCCAAAAAAGTGGCAAAAGTGATATGTGCAGCTGCTAATAAGCACCGTTTCGAGGCTTTATCTATCAAGTCCATATTATCATCTGTAAATAAATTTAGTACAGCTAGGTTTGGGACGCGGGTGGCGCTGTGGGTTAAACCACAGAGCCTAGGACTTGCCAATCAGAAGGTCAGCAGTTCGAATCCCCGCGACAGGGTAAGGTCCCGTTGTTCAGTCCCTGCTCCTGCCAACCTAGCAGTTCAAAAGCACGCCAACGTGCAAGTAGATAAATAGGTACCACTCCAGCGGGAAGGTAAACGGTGTTTATGTGCGCTGCTCTGGTTCACCAAAAGTGGCTTATTCATGCTGGCCATATGACCCGGAAGCTGTATGCCGGCTCCCTCGGCCAATAAAGCAAGATGAGCACCGCAACCCCAGAGTCGGCCATGACTGGACCTAATGGTCAGGGGTCCCTTTACCTTTACCTTTACAGCTAGGTTTGCGGTCATCCTAATAGATTTTATCCATATCATTGAAAACCTGATCCCAGGATGCTGATAGGTTGACATGTGTCCACCACATATGTTTATAGCAGCACAGCTCAGCACCAGCTCTTCTCAGGAAGTCAGTGTTCAAGCAAACTCTTGAATTTTGTGAGCCAAGTCTGAGCTTGACCATCACTGCAGGCAGCTTAGAAGGGAAATAGTTGGTTTTCACCTGTTGCTGTCTTAAACTGGTTGTTTTTCATGATGATTGTGCAGTATTTATGTTTTAATGTTTCTCTGTTGTTAATCTTGTCGGTCGTGTTGTGCATTCATGGGGGGGGGGTGGAAAAGCAGGACAAACATATCAAGACTTAACTAAATTCAAAAAGTCTCAAATTAATTGAAGAAACTGAAAGTGACATCAAAAGGCTCAAATTAAATTAATTTAGAAATTCTCCTACTTAATGTGAGATGTTGGACTAGGATGTTCCTTTGATCTGATCTAGCAGGACCCTTCTGGTCTTATGAGAAGCAAAACACAGAAGCCAGAAATTCAAATATTCAGCAAAGTGTAATCAACAGTATCTCAATGTTGATGCTTCATAAAAAAACCTATGAAACGGAATGGGTCAGGAATGACGGTGGAGGGAGAGAATAAAGGGTGTAGCATACATGGTTAAAAGGTTTACGAGTCTAGGATACAATCTCAGTTGAGAATGATTTGTATTTCTTATTCGGGAATGGGGAGTGTAAAGTTATCAGTTTGACAAATGTCTGTCACAAATACGGTAATGGCACCTGCAAGCACAGATGTGTGTAGGAGGGTTGGCTTTGAAGAAGCGCTCTGTGGGATACAAGTTCACACATTTTCTTGCTTGGACAAAAGCAATACCCTTCAGTGGCTCAGGGGAGAGGGGAAGGTTTTTCAGCTTGAAGCTTCTCTTGGTAACAAATGATACCATTTGCCGGTGGCTCAAAGAAGAGAATTGGAGATGTGACAGAACAGCTGTAACAAAGAAATCTGTGGTAATCAATCTCTGGTTGCTGTTACAAAATAGCTATGTCTCTCCAAAGCATCCATTAACCCACTCCTGCGCTCTCTTTCATCAGCCAAAGTCTTCCAAGAAAATGAAAGCACGCAAGATTCCCATCAAACGCCAGCGGGTTAAGGCAGGTTTCTTAGCTCTTCATCACAACCCTATGAGGTAGGTGTAGCAAAGAAGATAGTATCTTGCGGGCACTGGAGCTGAATAGGAATTAATTCATGGTTCCTCCTTATCTATAGCTAATGTTCTTTGTAGCCCGCTTGCCCTCTTATGATGAAGTAAGACATAATTTATGTTGATGGTTGCCCTGGTGTGTGAGGTGCACAGGTATGAATATCTATCCAGAGTGGAGATAGGAAACCCTTCAAGTCAGCATGCATCATCACAAAACACTCCCAACTCTTTTTTCAACAGCTGAGCTCCATAGTCCACAAGTAGGTAAAAAGAAGCAGCCATTTTTAATGACCTAAAAAATAAATGGGACACTGAAAGGAAATGCAAGGGAGAGCAAACTACTAAGCTTCAGTACAGTCAAACAGTAGGAGTGATTCACTATTTAAAATGTAATTCATCTCCAGTGCATTAAAAACACAAAAGATTCATGTGGGAACACATAAAGAGCCTGGTCAAAGAATGGTGAAGAGAGGAAATATACAGATTATCAGAGAAGGCTGAGAAGTTGATTTTCAAAACCTCAAAATATTTAATTAATTGATATTTGTTTACTTACGTAAATACCACATTTTAAGGCCCCACCTGCCCACCCACCCACCCCATTTGCAAAGAATCACCATCATCATCCAGCTCAAAAGCATATTGCACCCTCTAAAAACTGAGCAGCCATAATTAATATGGCAATGCCAATTAATAAAGCAAGTCAAGTAAAACACTTGTTGGATCAAGCCATTGGGTTAGTAGAGCCTTGGCTTCAGGCACATCACAAGACTTTTGCTGGATCAGAGAAAAGTTGAACTAGTCTATACCATATCCAATGAAGGTTAGCCAGATCCCTCCATGTAGCTCAGGGAGGGGGACACAGGGCAGTCTGGAAGTGCCCCAAGTCCATCTGGTAAGCTCAGTAGTGACTACACTAATTGACGGTGGCTCTCCAGGGCTTCAGAGGGGTTTTTCCCAGCTCTAACTTGATACCAGTTTACCTTTGATCTGACCTTACCCATATAGACCCACTCCACTGCTTGGATCTGCAGAACTGGCCCTGTTACAGCTGCCACATAGCACTCATTCTGCATTTGTAAGAAATTGATCTTTTACTGCGGAACTCCCTGCCTATTGATATCAGGTGGGTGCCTTCTCTATACTCTGTTTGGTGCCTGCTAAAAACATTGTTCTTTAGGCAAGCTTACCCCAATACATAGAATGTTAACATGTGCGTTACTGTGTTTTTCGCTTATTGTTGATTTTAATTATTTTCTTGAATATTTTCAATATCTGTTTTTATTGATTATTTTATGGTTTTGTAAACCACGTTGAAATTTGTTTGTATTTTTTTTACAATCAAGCGGTATATAAATTTTATGAAATAAAATAAAAATAAATATCTGGATTTGTTTTGGGACCTCCTGCATGCTACTGAGCTGCAATCCTTCCCTGACAATGGAAGGACATGAAGGAAACAGCCTTCCTGTGTTGGCCTACATAGGAGTTATGCTGCTACTGAACATGGAACATCCATCTAAATATCTGTTGATCGGTTTATTCTCCAAATGAAATCTTTGTAGGAAAGCTGTTGAATAGATGCCCTAGAAATCTCACCAAAGCAATCTTCAAACTGAATTTGGAAGGTCTTGATTGGGCATAGCAGCTCCACAAATATAACAGAATTAAAAGACTAGCTTGTTTCCCACCTCCAATTATAAGAGAAACTTGGAGAGGAAACCTCACTGAAATGGAACAAAACACCTGATGCAAAGGATCTAATATGATACTATGAGGAAACATAGGGTTGCCAACTGAATAGGGAAAGGGCATTTCAGTGTCAGAACAAATTCTCCTCCTGAGATCACTCATATAATATGGACCAACCAATGTTACAAATGTAGAATTCTTGGTTGGAAAGTGAGTTTTCCACCAAAGTGTTCTCTAAAATTGTTCTTTGCTGGTGACTCATGTCCAGATCAAACTGTGGACAGTCCATCCATCACCAGTGTGCAAAGTGACTCATTATAACTGAAGCTTGCTAACTCCTAGTTCCCTAAAATGGGGGAAGATGTAGCTCCAGTGAGTATCTCTAGATATAGGAAACCCAGGTTCTCTGACTGGGGCCAGTTGACCTCTTGCATTGTGCTGGGATTGGCATGCAGTATCCGAGTTCAGAATTAGAATGTAACAACCATCAAAACCCGAAGAACCAGGGCCAAACTCCGGCAGTGATGGGGCTTAGGTGGGAATGGACTAAGCCCCTCACCAATGTTCTCCAGTACTATCCTTTTCCTACACAGACTTATCTGATAAGAAAAGTGTGA
The DNA here is from genome assembly GCF_965112155.1 of Podarcis liolepis. Taxonomy (NCBI): domain Eukaryota; kingdom Metazoa; phylum Chordata; class Lepidosauria; order Squamata; family Lacertidae; genus Podarcis; species Podarcis liolepis. The sequence continues at coordinate 25,618,698 of NC_139554.1, forward strand.
AGAGGGAATGCTAGCAGTGGCATCATGCCCTAGAACCTTCTTTATCAATCTTGCAAATATTTTGGGATACAACTCTCATCCAGAATACAGCCAGGAGGGTGTCATTCACTGTAATAAGCCAGTAGTGTTCTCTCTTTTTAGACTATAAATACATTAGCAGATGATTTTTTTTAAAAAAAATCAAACTTCTAATGGGAAACCCCATGGAGTGTCTATGAATTCTATATAAATGAGATTTAGAAGAAAAGACTGAATTTAAGATCTTGTCATCCATAATTCCTTTTGATTTTCTTGTCTATATCTTTCTGCCCGTTCCTCTTGCTTAGACTTGCATTTTCAGTCTTTCTTATTTTTCTTTTTGTATGTTCATGAAAGCCTAGATAGCTATCATTGGGAGGGGGAAATAGTCACTTTTTCTGGAAATCTTAAAATAGCATTGATCGTAAATCAAAATTTGATGATTGCTGGATTGGGTTGGTGGTAGGCAAACTCCCCATTGCCCAGCTTGTAATGAAGTAAGATTTCATGATGGTTTTTTGCATTTTTGGGGAAAGTCTGGATCTTGCCAGCTTTTCCCAATAAAGCTATAAAATTCAACCTTGTAGGAGGTCAGGAGAATTTCCTCCCTGTCTCCCACTCCTTGAAGGGTGTGGGTTCCACATCCATGGTAAAAAAAAACCTACTACGCTCAAATGGTGATGATAAAAAGTCTGGCATATTGGAAAGAGATTTCCAGCAAAATTCTACATGGGTCGAAGCTTCTTCCTGTGCTGTTCATTGAGGATCCATCCCAGTGGATCATTTCCATATGTCTGCATCTTTGGGAAATCATTTCAAGAGGTATCTCATGAAGCCAAAACATTACATCAGACATCACCTTATGGATCATGGTGCAAAACTTCTATTCCTGTCCCAGGATATTGCAAGCACTGATGGCTCTTCATTAATCCTTGGGATCTAATCTAACTCTAAATGCCCTGCTTGTTGACCCTGTTCAACAACATTTTTAACCAATGACCAAAGTTAAAAAGCCAGTAAGGAGCTATTTCAAAGGCAATAAAAACAAAACAAAACAAGTATTCCACTGCTTTATAGCAAGCAGATGAAGTCTATATGAGTCAAAGGACAAATCTCAGATGCAAGACATGGCTGCTTCCATAAGGTCAGTGATGATTTTATAAGCTAAAATGCTTTTTGAGACTTGGAACACTTGTGCTTCTTAAGAATTCACAAATCACTTGCTATCTGCTAATGGCTTCCTTGAAATAATATTTTATTTTTTATTTTCCCCCCATTTGCTTCCTGGTGATTATGACGATGATTATAGATTACTGTACAATCCCACAAATATTCTTAGAAATCTAAGCCTTTAGAGAATAGCGAAGCATTTGGGATGAACAACGAAAACAATGTTAGGACATGGTGCTGCTAACCCCGCTGCTATTTAGGAGTTACGCGGTTGCAACAATCTGTGGAAGTTATCTTGCATATCTTGCCTGTATCTGAGAGCACAATTCTATGCATGTCTACCCAGAAGTAAGACCTATTACATTCAGTTGGACATATTCCCAGGTAAGTATGCACAGGATTGCAACCTAAGGTGCATTTGTCAGGAATGAGTGAGAGTCATCTCAATGGCCATGCCTAGATTGTGGAACTCCCTGCCACAAGAGAGGTCTGTTGGTTGTTTTCTGATGTCGCTTACAAATCTAGCAGGCTTTTCTTTATCTAATTAAAACCTAATGCTCATGTATGAGGTTTGGGTTTTCAAATTTAATTTAATTAATTTATAAATCACCTTCCACTTGAGTTTCAAAGCAATTTACAAATGTACGAACTTTTTCTTTAAAAAAGTATACAAAAATACAGTGGTACCTCGTGTTACATACTTAATCCATTCCAGAGGTCTGTTCGTAACAGGAAACCGCTCGTAACATGATGCGCGCTTTCTCTAAGGGCGCCTCCCACTGCTGCCATGCCGCTGGAGCACGACTTCCGCTCGCATCCCAGGGCAAAGGTCGCAACAAGGGGCATCTACTTCCGGGTTAGCAGAGTGTGTAACCCGCAGCATTCGTAAGGGGGACGGTACGTAACACAAGGTACCACTGTAGCTAAATATAGATTTTGAAACAAAACACAATAAATACTTCAGGCAGAGACATTTTCACCCAGCCGAAATATACATTAAATTCTTTTTGGGGATGTTTTTATTTTAATGGTTTTGACTGCATTTGTTTGTTTGTTAATAAAAAATGAATGGTTAGCAGCTTGCTGGAAGGCAGAGACACGGGGGCTGCACTATGACTCTCTTTTTCTCTGGGTCTTTCTCTGGGTTGTTACTTCTGATCTACCAGCATCCGTTCATATTTCAAAGGAAATATGAATCAGAACTTAGTATTTTTTACTTTGTTTCTATTCATTATTGCCAAAAGCAGCTTCTGTTTCTCAACGCACACTTTGACTTTTCGCCTGTTTTTCTAGCATGCAAAAGCTCCCCAAACCCTGATTTTTAAAACTCATGGGATCTGAGAATTCCCTGATGTCATTCGCCAGATTCAGCTCATGGGAGTTCCTGATCCTTGGTCGCCAGGGAGTTATGCAATCCCTGACTTGTCTGGCCATCCTTTGATTTCTTAAGGCTCCAGAGAATTGTACAATCTGAGTGAGCCCACAGTCTTTGGATGGATTTGCACAGCTCTCTAAGCTTTGTTAATGCCCACACCTGGTTGAAAAGCAGAGAAACACTTTTTTGTTGTTTTCTGTATTACAAGGCTTTTGCCGTTAGCCTTCATTTTGTGTCTGGAAGTGAACCAAAGTTGGGTGAAGGATACTGCTTTGACCTTATGCATAGTTTCATCATATATTTCTCTATGTTTGATCCTCTTTCCAACAAGGTCATGAGGATCCAGAATGTTCACTGACTCCCTGGGGAGGTAAGTTGCAATAATGGGAATAAGGTAAAATGATTCTTAAACAAAAGCGGGTGGCGCTGTAGGTTAAACCACAGAGCCTAGGACGTGACGATCGGTTCGAATCCCCGCGACGGGGTGAGCTCCCGTTGCTCAGTCCCTGCTCCTGCCAACCTAGCAGTTCGAAAGCACATCAAAGTGCAAGTAGATAAATAGGTACCGCTCCGGCGGGTAGGTAAATGGTGTTTCCGTGTGCTGCTCTGGTTCGCCAGAAGCGGCTTAGTCATGCTAGCCACATGACCCGGAAGCTGTACGCCGGCTCCCTCGGCCAATAAAGCGAGGTGAGCGCCACAACCCCAGAGTCGGTCACGACTGGACCTAATGGTCAGGGGTCCCTTTACCCTTTACCTTTAAACAAATGGTAATCAGGTTTCGACATCTAAAAGTTCCTGCATCAGAATCCAGAGAGAGGCTCCCTCCATCAGCTTGAAGCTCCATTGAAATGCAGATGCAAACCAGATACAACAACTTCATTCCAGAGAGTCAGGCAATCTTGTGCTACAGCCACTGTTCTCCTACAGGCAATCCATTCAGGAAAGCCATACAAAATATAAGCTGTTGATAGTACCTGCAGGCAAACACCTACCCTACTTGCCCCAATCACACCCCTGATATCATCAAAACCCCTACTCTGTGTCCAGGCATGCTTCCCTAGACTTTACCCATCACTTTTCATTTTTACCGCTTCTCATTGATCACTGTCCAGTGGATCCTGAGCTCCAATGGAGCTGATGGAAGTTGGAGTCCAACAACATCTGGGGGGCCACAGGCTTTGCATAGCTAAGATAAGTGAAAGACTGGCAGAGACAGTTGCTTACAGCAAAATATAATAATTGATTTGTAGATTTGAAAGGAACCCTGAGGATCCACTAGTCCAACCCTCTGAAGTACAGGAATATGCAGCTGTCCCATATGGGGATCAAACCTGCAACCTTGGCATTATCAGCACCATCCTCTAACCAACTGAGCTATCCAGAAGATAGTAGAAAAATGTGATTTTTATCCACAGGTTGCTAATATAAGTTCTCACCACTAGAGCCCCCCACCCCCCATTGCTAAAGTAATGTTGGTTCAACCTGCCTAAGTGTCATTGGTGTTGCTTTGTCATTTGCAAATTGTGCATGTTCTGCAAATTGTGTATTATGTAACGAGGAAATCAAGGCACCCTATTCATGAAAAAAAGAAACAAACAAATGTTCTGCACCAGGCCAGGTTCACAGTTCATGCTTGCCTTTATTTCCTTTGTTCCATTAGCCTGTAGTTCCTACATCTTGTGTGAGGAAATGCCAAAGGAAGAAAAAGCTTTTCTCAGTGTACCAGATGATCTATAAAATGTCCTCGCTGGAGGAACCCAGGAGGTCAGAATGTCATTGGAGCTGATCTGAAACCTGGCCCATGGCCCATTAAGAGGTTGTCTTTTGTCAGGTTCCTGTTAAAAAATAAATGGATGAGCAATTAATTTTATTTTAAAGCCATTCAATTAGTGAAAACAAAACAACTAAGCATTATGGGAAATCTGTTTGGCTATCGATTTCTCCATTTCAGCCTGCAGTAAATCAGATGCTCTGGTTCGCCAGGTTGTTAGTGTAGAATTTAAATTGCTGAGCCAGTGCAAGTTCTTACTGAAGCCTCTTTCTCTTAAGATTACTTTCCTTATTAGAGTATGTGCATGTCTTTAAAAAAAAAGTTGGTGAAGAAGTGCTAGAGAGGGGCGTTTCTCATTTTCTCATTTTTGTTCTTTTTAGGCATGTTATTTCATTCCCATCCGCTCTGTGAATGCATCCACTGAAGGGATCATGGAAATCTGTACATCCTTGGATGAAAAATGCTCTGGCTTGTAATGTTAGGCTGGGCTCCCTTTGGGAGGAAGGGTGGGGTAAAAAGGAGAGTTATGAAATTATATATATATAGAATGTGTAAGTAAAATAAATATTATAAACTGAAGGCTGATTCTCAAAGAAGTCCTACTCCTGACTGGTATTTCAAGTATAATCCCATGCCCCCTGGACCAGACACCCCAAGCCAGCTGTTTTTGTAGGCACATATATAGCATTTCTTTAATGATAATCAATCTCTCTTGATTGATTACTGCAATATGCATATCGGAACATCTGACCAAGCAGGCTTCTGTTTGGAAAGGGTCAGTTGTGGGTCAGCCAACACTGTGCAAATATTTTATGTGGATGTAGGGCACCTGGATCACTCTAGGGATAGGGCTAGGGATAGCTTGCACCAGTAATACTTAGATACTTTTTGATTGTTTGTCAAAACATTATTGAAGAAACTAAGGGCTCATCTGGATTACCTGTTTAGTGACTATTCATCCTGAGTTGCTTGCACAAACCTTACATGGAAGTTAGACTATGTCCATTCTTTACGGAACACTCATTTTGATCTGCTTGCAGGGTGGTTATATAAAGACCAGTCATCCCTATTTGCCTGCGGGATGTTTACATGTCTTCCTCTTGATCACTAATTCACCTTGTAGTGCATTTCCCTGTCACTTTCCTAACTGCACAAAGTCCATGTTTGTTTTTTGTTTTAAGTGGACTTGTGGCTTTAATTTCCAGCATGTGCCCTTCAGCAAAGCACTGACAGTCTGGAGGCAAACCACAGTACGGAAATGAAGTGGTTTGCTAAATCCATTTCTTAATCCTTGTATCATCAACCTTTCCAAACCTGACACCCACTTTTAACCCAAACATGCATTGGAGACCAATTTCATATATTTTTTACCATACATTTGCAAGGTGATAGTGCTCCTGTTGCAACCCATCTTGCATCAGGCCCCCCCAGCTGAAGACCAGCATTTACTCGAATCACACTAAGGGGATGTCCATTACTACCTAACACTGATATTTGTAATACAAGCCAAGGGTTCTTAAAAGGCAAACAACTTGTTGCCTATTTGTAGCAGTGCTATTTTTCTAGAAGAAAAGAAAAAGAAGAGTTTGGATTTGATATCCCGCTTTATCACTACCTGAAGGAGTCTCAAAGCGGCTAACATTCTCCTTTCCCTTCCTCCCCCACAACAAACACTCTGTGAGGTGAGTGGGGCTGAGAGACTTCAGAGAAGTGTGACTAGCCCAAGGTCACCCAGCAGCTGCATGTGGAGGAGCGGAGACGTGAACCTGGTTCACCAGATTACGAGTCTACCGCTCTTAACCACTACACCACACTGGCTCTCACGGAGCTCACCACAAACTTCTCCCTTGTTCTCTTAGAATGGCAATGCTGTCTACCTGAGATGTGCTGGAGCTGAGCTCCTGTACGCTCTGGCTGAAAAATATCTCTGGTCTGTAGACACCCATATGTTTTTATTATTATTATTTATTTCTGCATACCTGCACCAAGAAGCAAGAAGTAACTGGTGGAAACAAACAATGTGGAAAGACTCTTTCCAATCCTTCTGACGTCTGAAACCCAAGGCCACATTTTTCCGAGGAAAACGTTCTGTTAGTCACCCATTCCACACTAGAGATTACAGGGGACCAAAGCCTCTCCTCAAGCAATCCATTCTAGCTGGACACAGTAGTCTTACACATCACCATGGTACTTAGTGTACTTTGGACTGGTCCCAAGATAATGCTGGCAATGTAGCAAGGAACTGGGAAATAGCATACACATGTTTTTGTATTGCCTGCCAATACAGAGGTTCTGGAAAAAAGCATATGCAAAACTATGTTGGACATGCTACAAACAGATATCCCCTTAAATCCATCTCTGTGTGCAGCGGTACTTGAAAAAGAATCTCATCTAGGAAAAGCTGCCTCCAAGCTGCTGAACTTGGCCTTTGCAGAAGCAGGCAAGCAGGACATAATGATGAACTGGAAACTGGCCGATCAGCTTTTGCTCAGCAGATGGAATTTTTTTCCCCCTTGCACTGGGCGCAGAGTGAAGGTTGTATGAGCACGAGCTGTGCAGCTCAGCATCTGCAGCCGATGCATTTGCTAAAGGAAGGCAAAAATAGGTTATGACAAGTGTGCTGGAGACATGAAAATGATTGTCTTTGCATAATTTCTTTTGCAAAAGAAAAAATAAAGAAAGAAAGAAAGAGGAGGAGGAGGAAGAAGAAGACACACTAAAACATAATAAAAAAGATGCATACCTGTATACCTGAAGGAGCATCTCCACCCCCCCATCGTTCAGCTTGGATGCTGAGGTCCAGTTCTGAGGACCTTCTAGTGGTTCCCTTACTGAAAGAAGTGAAGTTACAGGAAACCAGGCAGAGGGCCTTCTTGGTAGTGGTGCCCATCCTGTTCAATGTCAAACAGGTAAACAGCTACACAATTTCCTGAAGACATCTGAAGGCAGCCCTGTATTGGGAAGTTTTTAATGTCTGATGTTTTGCTGTGTTTTTATTTTTTTGGAAGCTGCCCAGAGTGGCTGGGGTGACACAGTCAGATGGGTGGGGCATAAGTATGTTGTTGTTGTTGTTGTTGTTGTTGTTGTTGTTGTTGTTGTTGTTGTTAACTTGAAGCAAACTAGGAATCAACTCCGGGAACTGCAGCTCTGTGAAGGGAATATGAACCTCCTAGAAACTCACAGTATCCTTCCCAATCTAAATTCCAAAGATTATTGGGGGGGGGGTCACCAAGTAGTATGAATAATAGAATTATAGAGTTGGGTCATCTAGTCCAACCCCTTGCAATGCAGAAATTACAGCTAAGGAATTCCTGGCAGATGGCTATCCAATCTCTATTTCAAAATCTCTAATAAAGGAGTGTTCACCTTACTTCTGAGGTAGCCCATTCCACAGTCAAACAGCACTTACCATCAAAAAGTTATTCCTAATGTTTATCCAGAAGCTCCTTTCTTGCAATTTGAATTCATTGGTTCTGGCCATACTCTCCGAAGCAGCAGAAAACACCCTTGCTCCATCTTCCATGTGACAATCTTTTAGGTATTTGAGGATGGCTATCATATCACCTCTCAGTCTTCTCTAGCCTCAACATACAAAACTCCCTCAACCCTTCTTCATAGGGGCTGGGTATAAATAATAAAATTAAATAATTACTAATTAATAATAAAAATATTATTATTATAAGGCTTGGTTTACAGGTCTTTAATCATCTTGGCTGCAGTTTTTGACACACATCCCTATTGAAATTCATGATACTGCTTTAAAACTGTGGTGCAAATGAGGCCTCAGCATATACAGGTAACATCCCATCTGTATATAATAACACAGGGATTCTAAATGTTACACCCTATGCTTTTCTGGATGGTGGTTATAAGAAATTGCCCTTGGAGCAGTTCTTTTATGTGCCTTGTAAAATGGTTGTAGAGGATATTGTCCACTACATTACTCAATGTCCTCTTTATAAAGAGCCTCATGAAAAAAAAAATTGTACGAGTTTAGTCGCAAGAATTTTTTTGTCACACTTAATGAGTTTTTTGCTTTGTGCCAATGAAAATTATGTTACTTTGCATGCTTCTTTATTTGCGCTGGCAGCCAGGAAATTAAGAGCTTAAATTTGTGGCTCGACTCCGAATGTTCTTTAGGCTTTGTTATGGCTTATACTTAAATAAAACTATTACAAAAAGTGAGCAGGAGATGAAACTTGGACAGCAGAAGACTGCATATAAAGACTGGTCTTAAGAAATTGGAGGTTTTGATACAACCAAGTGGTATATAAATTTTGCAAAATTAAATATGACTCATTCTTGTACAAGCTGACCTGGTATGTAGCTATCACTGCGTCTAGAGTTAGTTTTAAATAGTTTTGAATCTTTGCCAGGTTCCAGTTTGAGACTAAGGCTTGGTTCATACATAACGGTAAGCCAAACTATGTCTTAGCATGATTGAGCAAACATGCAGGCTCCTGGACAGACCGTGACTTCCTCCCCAGTCATTTTATTGCTGTGCTGGGCTAAGCCATGGTTTGGCTTAGTGTGCTGTCTGAGCCTGGTCAAGCTGTCTCCAGAAAACACAAACTGTAATCAAGGTTTGTTCTTGAGCCAGTGTGGTGTAGTGGTTAAGAGCGGTAGTCTCGTAATCTGGGGAACCGGGTTCGCGTCTCCGCTCCTCCACATGCAGCTGCTGGGTGACCTTGGGCCAGTCACACTCTTTGAAGTCTCTCAGCCCCACTCACCTCACAGAGTGTTTGTTGTGGGGGAGGAAGGGAAAGGAGAATGTTAGCCGCTTTGAGACTCCTGAAGGGGAGTGAAAGGCGGGATATCAAATCCAAACTCCTCCTCCTCCTCCTCTTCTTCTTCTTCTTCTTCTTCTTCTTCTTCTTCTTTGGTTTGCAGCTTGCTTGGGAGAGCTAAACCACAATCCTGGGTTTTGATGGTATGCTAAATGAAACTATGGCTTAACACAGCAGAGTGCAGCAACAAAATGACTGAGGATCAGGAAATCAGCAACAATCTCCTCTCCGAGAGCCTCCGAGAACCTCGCTTGAGCTAAGCCATTGTTTGGTGTTACATGCAAATGAGGGCATTGCATACTTTAAAATATTTTAGCAATTCTAATATGCCATTGCCTGTATGCTTGTCAGTGATATGTTTTAGAACCTGGCAAGCAGGAACAGCTAGCATGGCAGTCTTGTGCTGCCAAAATTTCCTGTAGAGGGTGGCCCATTTCTGGATCCAGTTCTCCTTTGAATCAATCCATCTCTGCATCCCTGAAATAAGGTGAACAAAAAGGGTTGAAGGTGGTGGTGGAAGAGATCTGTCCCCTTGCTCTAATAAGAAAAATAATAAGAGAAAATAGCTAGGTATGCACTAGCACCCCTATATGTCAAGAGGAAGGATTTTAGCTTAGTTTTCTGAAAAACTTTTTTTGTGCACAGAGAATTTGATTTGTCGGGTGGGGAGGACATTCCAGCATTCACTTCTCCACTCAAAGTCCACGATCAGGAACATCACTAAGGGCAGGATTCAACTAAGTTGTTACGTGTACAGAACAAGGTCCACTCATGCAATGGGAATTTATCCTCTCTCCTTTCCCTGAACCTCTTAACTGTGCTGGGGTGGGGGTGGGAAACCCCCAGAAAAGGTTGGTAGAAGAGTCTCATTGTGTGAGTAGAATTTGTTCACCACACATTTTCCATACCCCCCAACATTTCTCTGATGAAAATAGGGATGTCCTATTCCATTATTATTATTATTATTATTATTATTATTATTATTATTATTATTCTGTTTATACCTCATTCATCTGACTGGGTTGCCACTCTGGGTGACTACACACACACACACACACACACACACACACACACACACACACACAATAAAACATTAAACATTAAAAAACTTCCCTGTACAGAGCTGTCTTCAAATGGCTCAGGGGTCAGACCCTCAAACATTTCTCTGATAAAATAGGGACATCTTACCACACCCCCACGGGTGGTGCTGTGGTCTAAACCACAGAGCCTAAGGCTTGCCAATCAGAAGGTCGGCAGTCCGAATCCCCGCAACGGGGTGAGCTCCCGTTGCTCGGTTCCAGCTTCTGCCCACCTAGCAGTTCGAAAGCACATCAAGTGCAAGTAGATAAATAGGTACCGCCCTGGTGGGGAGGTAAACAGAGTTTCTGTGTGCTGCTCTTGTTCACCAGAAGCTGCTTAGTCATGCTGGCCACATGACCTGGAAGCTGTCTGTGGACAAACGCCGGCTCCCGTGGCCTATAGAACAAGATGAGCACCGCAACCCCAGAGTCATCCGCAACTGGACCTAATGGTCAGGGGTACCTTTAGCTTTACCACACCCTCCAACATTTCTTGGAAATAAATAGGGATGTTCTAAGGGAAAACAGTACATTCTCAGACCAAATCAGAAACCTGGATGGCTTCTGTAAATCTGGGACGTCCCTGGAAAATTGGGAGATTTGGAGGCTCTGATTTCCCCTACTTTGCACTACAGTAAATTCCACCATTGTCTGCTTATCTTTTGGTCCGAATCACTAAATGTATATGAGCTAATCTGGAACTGTTAATCGGGTATAGGCCATGGACAAGGTGATCATGGAGCAAATCTCATGCACCTCCAAACCCTTCTCCAGACCTGAAATAATTCCTTTCCTATGCAATAACTGGGCACACTTCTCAGGAAATGGAAGGCCTCATCAGTTGAAACCCTTGTATCTACAGTAAACAAGTGTTTAAAACACAGAGATCTGCAGAGAGAGTTATAATCAATACAGTGGGATGAGGGTGGGGGGAATAAACTTGCTCCAAAATCCTGCTTCTAGGAATGGAATGATTTAAAACACAGGCTGCAGTAGTAATGGAAAATGTAGTGAGAATAGCTGTTTACAGGAATATTTTCTGTTCATAAACTCACTATTCAATAACACGCACAAATGTCCTCCCTCCAACAAATAACCAAAGTTAGATTAAAACTTTTTACAAGGGGTACACATTGCCGCTCTTTCAAACTCTGGCCCCAGATGCAATTGCTCTCTTAGGCGGCAGATTTTAAAGAAATGGAAATTGCAGGGACTTTTAAGAAAATGTTTTATGCAGCTTTGACCTGCCTTGATGGACTGAAGGGAGGGTGATGAAAACTGCAATCTTAATAAATCTCCTGCAGCTAGAGGTTTAAAACTCATACTGTTTCAAATTAGTGAGGACAGCAATATTTATTTGCTGCTGAATTCTAGCCAGCATGACATTTCAGCAGGAAACACTTTATAAGACTTAAAGGTACGGCCACAGAAGTTGCAAATGAATTCTTAAAGGATGAAGATTTTCTTTTCTTTTCTATCGCCCCCCCCCCCTGCAATTTCTTTACTTTTAATCTTAAACTAGTGGCAAGAAAAAAGAAAAAACCAGGCACGCAACCTAGTTCCTTCCCATCTGCCTGGAATCAGAAAACCAGACATGCACACAAAAATGTTTTACAAATCCAAATTGAGTGCAAGCAAGGGAAATGTTGAGCTAGATAAAATAATAACGCAAACGCCATGCTCTGCTGCTTCCAGTTGTTTAAGAGCAAGCAGACAGCAAAACAGTCATTCTGATCCAATGTTTTCCATATGCATTTTCTTGATATGTGGCAGTTAACCTTTCCATATCCCCTAAACCATGGGTAGGCAAACTAAGGCCCAGGGGCCGGATCCAGCCCAATTGCCTTCTAAATCCGGACCATGGACGGTCCAGGAATCAGCGTGTTTTTAAGTGAGTAGAATGTGTCCTTTTATTTAAAATGCATCTCTGGGTTATTTGTGGGGCCAGCCTGGTGTTTTTACATGAGTAGAATGTGTGCTTTTATTTAAAATGCATCTCTGGGTTATTTGTGGGGCCTGCCTGGTGTTTTTACTTGAGTAGAATGGGTGCTTTTATTCAAAATGAATCTCTGGGTTATTTGTGGGGCATAGGAATTCATTCATTCCCCCCCCCCAAATATAGTCTAGCCCCCCCCCACAAGGTCTGAGGGACAGTGGACCACCCCCCTGCTGAAAAAGTGTGCCCAAATGGGAGTGTGTAGGGTGTGTGGGTGTGGGTGTGTGTTTCAGGAAGGTGGAAAGTCAAGTGGGAGTACAACTTAATGTGATCATGAACGCTGAAGTTCTTCACAGGTTACATTTTTAAGGGTGGCATTATCTCAGATTAGTCATACACCTTACACTGGTTTTCTTCATACCTGCAGGCAATCTTTGACAATTATAGCAGGCTTCCTTGACTACTCTCTCAGGTCATTGCCAGACTATTTTTAAAGAATGCTGCTCAGAGCATTTAGGCTGAAGAAGCTGCTGTGCACCTTTCAGTCTTCCAGCTAGATTGCTGGAGAGTCTTCTTTCCTGACCTGCTGCCCTCCAGATGTTTGGAACTCCAGCTCTCATAAGCCCCATCCAGCTTGGTCAATGATGCTTAAGGATGATGGGAGCTGGAGTCTAAAACATATGGAGGCCATCAGGATGGAGAAAGCTGTCTTAGGTCCTCCAATTTTTATACAGGGAAGGAACTACAGATCAATTCTCACTGAAGTCCTATGCCAGTGTGCAATGTTAGACCCTAAACTTTATGGTCTTATCTCCCTCTTTAGGGCATAACGTGTATTATTTCAGAATGTGGTTAGCCAGCCTTGTAGTGTTGGGGCTCCTTATGCTCCTTCTGATGCATGGGCTCTTAACTCCACCCCCTAACCTGAAAGTACCACTATCCTGATTAAGTGCACTGAACTATCATGCAGGGGGGAAAGATCTCAGGGAGTCTTGCACCTCTTCCTTTGTGTAAGAAGAGGTGGTTTTAATGATCTGCATCGGAAAATAGGAAGCTGCCTTACACCAAGTGCAAGGTCGGGAGGAAATAGCCCCCCCCCTTTAAGGAGCATCTAGGACTAAGTGTTTCAAATGACACCACAAATGTCTGGTGCGGGCTCTCTATGCTCAGACCTGGATTGAGAAGGAGAGGCTGCTGTCACTCTGCTATACTTCAACCCTTGAATTAGCTTTTCAAGCTATGTTGTGTGTCTGTGTGTGCACGCGCGAGAGAGAATGAAACTCATCTAATTCCTGCATCTGAGATCCTCTGAATTTGTGAGGTCCTGCCATTTAATCCTTTTCCAGAAACAATCTGTGTTCTCAAACATGAGCAGCGTGCTTGACCCAAATAATTATCAGCCAGCCTTGCTACTTCCAGTTAGCCTGAAAATACATTTTTAAGAAGCCAGGCTTAGGTTCAGTGGGCATTCTGCTTAAGAATCCATGACATTCTCTTTCTACATTTTTGTCTTTCCATACATTTGCCCGGGCTGCCATCTATTTTCAGCCAAGCAGACTTTGGTGGTTGATCGAATGTCAAAATGCTAGCTGTCACCTCAGGACTCCCACCAGGCTTGCCATCGCTGTAGGTACAGAAGGTTTAATAGGGAAGGCAAGGCAATGGGTGTCGGAATGAAAGTCAGCAGTCACACACTGAAAGGAAGATGTGGACCCTGTTATCCATTCACTGGAAGGAAACACCTAGGACTCATTTCATCTCTGCCTCTGAGCAGCGGTGCATGTTAGCCATTTGCAGTACGTGCTCACATACGCATGTCAAATTACAGTTCCCGTCTCATTTCAACTAGCCTTAACTGGCAAATATCAGACTCTTTTCAGCAGACCAGTGTAAATCTATGTGCACAGATTAAGGTTCGCTGTCATTTGAACAGCTGGATTTTATGTTTTCAAATGGCGGGGATTAAGCATTGTGTGTTTTCTTTGTCCCAGCAGTTCTAGGGGCAGCCCTGGGTGCAACTTGAAACCTGCAAAGCACTTAGTGGAGCCTAATCTAATTAAGTTTGCTCTCTCCTCCCTGCTACCGCTCAGGACAGTGACTAGATGCAGATGTCACAGCTTCTACATCAAGCTGGTTCTGCATTGCTTAATATCTAGCCTGCTGAAGAATTGACGTGACTCAGAAGCATGCTGGTTATTTTGTTACATTTTGCTTCTAATAATTGCATCACGCGGCCATGGATGTTACTATTTGGATGACATGCACTGCAAACAAACAAACAAACACACCCCAGATATATATGGCCATATATTCCAGTGTGAATTGCTGCATCCTATTTATTTATTCATCGTTTATGAAATTTATATATTGCCCTTCACCCTGCATATCTCTTAAAGTATCTCTTCTCTCAGTCAAGGTCCAAGACAAGAGTTGAGACTGGTGCAAGACATTCTGTCACCCATTCTTCAGAGGCAGACCCACCACTGTTGCCCCAGGGGCTACCCCATGCACTGACCTCCCCCTCTCTTGCTCTCTTTGTTTTTGCCAACACCCTCAGCCATGGCAGTGCAAACATGCTGGAGCTCCCAACCCACAATGCCTTAATCAGATAAAGCATCCTAGGGAATGGTGGGTGATGTGTGTGGCTGGGCCAAAGGAGGGCATGAAAACCCACTGCAGTTTCCACCTCACATGGAGAGGGGGGCAGTGCATGTGTATGTGGGCACATTGTAAGAGGAGGCCCATCAGGGCCTGCTGCGCCATCCGAAAGGCCCAATGGGTCCTAGTTGCAGTCACAGGAGGACCTGATGGGGCCCTCCTAGCTGTGATATATTGAGGGGGCCCAGACCCCTCAGTGAATTTTTTGGGGGGTGATTCAGCCCACATGGCCCAACATAGATGGTGTGCCTCATGCAGCCTTTTCTCCTGCTGCATCGGGGAGTTTAGTGATATGCCCGTGGTGACTAGGGCCCCAACTGCACTATACATTTAAAGCTCAGCAAATGGCAGAAAACCATGGCTAAAAAAGCCACCTCTATTGGTCTGTCATCCCCCCCCAACTGTATTACCTGGGTTATGAAGACACCCAAAAGTTGTTAAAGCAAAGATTATAGGATAATGCACACAATGACTTGCGATCTCGTTCACATGCAGTCTGTAGTCCGCTGGCAATAGGAGTACAATATGGGCATGTCTTTAAGTTAACATCTTACATTAAAAACCTGACAGTACCAAACTCTCGAAGGCTTTTCACCAAAGCCAGACTAAACATCTTTCCACTGCAGGTTGAGAGGAGTTCCCTACCAGGACAGACTTTGCTCGTGTGCTCAAGACATTGATTCCGTAAAACATATTTTGTTGCACTGTGCAAAATATGAGCAAGCCAGGGCTGAACTGATACTACCCTTGCTGGTACCTTTCCCAGGAAAATCAGAGGCTCACTATGTCAGGTTCTTATTAGAAGACCGGACAAATGCTAGAACATTAGCAGTGGCAAAGTTTCTATCGGTGGTTGCAAGAACAAATAATCCCTATATTCTGAACAAAATGCTTGTTTAACCTGGAGGTAGGCTGTATGAATTGTGTATTGCTTTGTAATGATTTGTTGGGTCTCTGGACCGTAATAAAGATTGATGATGACATTTAAAGCAGTATCATGTCACTCAAACATGACTTTCCCCCAAGAATCCTGGAAACTATAGTTTGTTAAGGGTGTTGAGTAGGGGTAGGGGGCCCTTTTGACTCCCCCATGTTGCGGAACTATAATTCCCACCAGTCCCAGCAAACACGGCCAACAGCCAGAGATGGTGAGAGTAAGCTGAGTTTCGTGGTTAAGGAAGGATGTGAGCCTAGGTCTCCTGTATTCCAACCTAATTTTAACTACTATCAGTAGCAGATTGTGCGTTGGGGCAGAGGTATCTATCTAAGTTCCCAGCAGTCAAGTCACTGCTGCTTGCTGGGAAGGGAGGGCCACTGAGGAGGATGGTGCAGTGCAAATGCACTGGCAGAAGTGCCATATTGGCTCCATTAGTATGTTTGCACCATGCTGACTGCACTGTCACCTCACCTCTTCCCATTCCCAGTAAGCAGCAGTGAGACATCTGCCAAGAGTCCGGCAAGCACCTCCACCCTGCCAACAATACTCACTACTGACTGCTATACTTCACTGGCTCTGTGTATACTACTATATATCGTGTAAGCTGCATGCAATGTATACACTTCTTGACCAAGAAGCATTCTACCCCAAACAACTGTATCTCAGAAATCAAACCATTTGTAATGGTTATATTGATTTATAAAACTGAATACACGAGAGCTCTGCTTCAAGAACAGAAGGGCCGCCATTCACAGTAATGCAATAAACATTTTGTCACAGTATGGGAAGCTGATGGGCAGTTACTCCACAAGAGTCCTTTTCATCAAGCTATTGAATTTGGCTCAAACCGTGGTGATTATTTCTCCAAATGAGCACAAAATCTCTAAAACATATGGCAGGTCTGATTAACATATGAAAAAGTAAAGGCATGCCAAGGTTTGAGAGAACGTTGTTTAAAATGAACATGATAATTAAAATTTAAAATCCAGTTTTTAAGCCCCCAGTAGGGGGGGGATGTTAAATTTGTTTCTCTAGGGAAAAACTTGCTTCAAACAAGCCTAGCAAGCATAGAACCAGTTTGGGCTTTCACAGTGATTAAGGACAAATATGGTGCCTTCCATATATTAACATTGGCTCCATTCAGTAGATCTTTTATGGGGGATAAGACTATCAAGGGATGCAATGCTCTTGAATGCCAGTTCCTGGAAGCCATGTGAGGGGAGAGTTTTCAGTGAAGCTCAGATGCTGGCAGGGGGAGAAGAAGCAGGCATAGGGAGAGGACAGTTAGCAGCAGAAGACAGAGAGGAGGAAGAGGAGAGCAGCTGTAATCTGAGCTCTGAACAAAGGGGAGAAGAAAAACAGGGCCAGAGTGACAGGCAGCTGTGTGAGAGCTCCAATAGTGAGTGAGACCTTGGAATGCAATAAGCATTCTCTCCCAAATCTCATAGGATCTCAAAAGTGGCCGAGATGCGCGAAAGGTACCGGAAGAGAAGGTGGGGGCTTCCATGCTGGGGAAGGGGATGGAGCTCAGTCCAGCCAACTCCATCTTCTGGGGGGGACGATGAGTAGAGGAGCTCCATCCTAGTTTGTTGTTTTTGCAATAAATCTGAAATAATTAACAGCCAGAGCCATCTCGTGTTTGTGGGAGAGACCAAGTCATAACAAGAGCGCTGTTGCCCTCAACTCCTGCCTGCAGGTTTCCTATAGGCATCTGATTGGCCATTCTGAGACCAGGATGCTAAACTAGTGCTGCTTCCCTGGCACCGAGGTAGGTGGGGGCACCCACAAGGGCACTGCCTCTTTGGCTTCCCACCTAAAGGCAGGGGAGCACATTCCCATTTTGCCTCAGGTGGCAAAATCCGGATGCGCCACCCCTGCCAACAACATGTGGAGGGTCGGAGGTTTCCCACCTCTCTCCCATGCATGGGAGAGGTTGCATGTCTAAATGCTTATATACGGATATGCTGATCTTATATGGGCAGTCTTCTTGTTTTTCCTATGAAAGAGAGTTCAAACATCCATCCTCCACCACTATCACCATACTGCAGTGGTGTAGGGATACCTCCCCGCCCCACAGACACCTCATCAGGTCAACCACAGAATCACTTAGTGTCTACAATTTCCCTATTCAGACAATCAGATGCATAGTAAAGGCATAGAAGGATGGAATCGTGGCTCCTGACCTCTTGTCCCTGCCCCTGACTATTGCACATTCAGCTGAAGGTCTGAACTGTTGAAGTGTACATGCATAGACTCGTTCCTTTTGCAGGGTTCCCAATCACAGGAAGAGAACTTGCGCACCTAGAAAATTGTATGTGCTGCTGAAATGGCTAAAATGACCAGAAGAGTCAGAAATCAGGAAAACCAAAATTTTAATAAGGAATGGGGGGAATTTATAGCCTATCTTAAAGGCCATTGTAAACAGTTAAAATTGTTAGGATTGGAATATCACTTGTAGTTTAAGGTTGAATTCTGGACATAATGGAAGATGTAAAGGATCTGGATTATCATAAAAGATGCAGGAGGAAATGATTAATAATAGGACCCACAAAGGGGAAGATGGAAATCCAGGAGATTCCTTGGAATCTTGTTTTTATTATTTATGTTTGATATATCTCTGTAAAATGTAATTTTGAAAAACCAAATAAATATTATTTTTTTAAAAGAAGCTTAAAAAAAATTGAAAATTGTATGTGCACAGGCTCTTTCACACCTTCAGATGAAAGCAGGGAGGAGGCTGGGAGCAGCTGAGACAGGAGTCACCAACACAATTCCACTGTGCATTAATGTGCATAGAGCCAGTGTCTCGGAGTGATAAGTGAAGACAATGGACACAGTTGAGAACACAACAACATCAAAGTAGAAGAAAGGTAGGTAGCCGTGTTGGTCTGCCGTAGTTGAAACAAAATAAAAAAAAATTCCTTCCAGTAGCACCTTAGAGACCAACTAAGTTAGTTATTGGTATGAGCTTTCGTGTGCATGTACACTTCTTCAGATACACTGAAACAGAAGTCACCAGACCCTTATATATAGTGAGAGGGTGGGGAGGGGTATTACTCAGAAGAGTGGTGGGAATGGGTGATTGGCTGATAGGTGTGGTAAAGCAGCTGACGACTGTTAATGACTGCAATTGGGTTCCTCCAGTGAGGACATTTTAAAGATCATCTGGTACACTGAGAAAAGCTTTTTCTTCCTTTGGCTTTTTCCTGTAAGCACACGAAAGCCCATACCAATAACTAACTTAGTTGGTCTCTAAGGTGCTACTGGAAGGAATTTTTTAATTTTGTTTGAAAGTAGAAAAAAGCTATGTGAGCAATAGAAACCTGGATTTGCAGCAGCAGTACCACTAAGGATGCAACCCTGTACACACTCTGTGGAGTAAATATGCACCATATCGCACCGCACAAGTCCATGGCCATTCCAAGCTTGTCTCAGATTTTACCAGTAGCTTCAAATCCTGTTCTAGACCTTTAACTTCTTTACCTATATACTTATCTTCCTTTTTAAAATTGAGTGTTAGCCAGGGATGAGGGGGTGGCAATGAAATTGGGTGCCTGTTCTATGAATAAAAATGACTAGTTACAGCACAGTTGTCAGGAGCTGGGGTGGGCTGAAATGTACAAAAGTTTGACTTCGCCAGGCATTGTGTGTACGTTTAGAACTACCGGGTCTTTTTACAAAATCATTTCCATATAATTTTTTCCTCTCAAAGACAAATGAACTTTGGGGCTAATGGGAAAGAGCTGCTTTAAGCAGATAACATTATACAAATTGCATACTGCAGAGTAATTAAAGGACATAATACTGCATTATATGAGATCAATATGCACTTAAGATCCAGGCAAAAATCTCTCTGAAATAACGTCACTCATACTGATTTCCATCACATTTTCCGTATTGATTCGAGGAGAAGATGATCCTTTACAACCTGTTGTTGGGGCGGAGGGGCGGGGGAAGGATTGGCAATAGTTTTACCTTTGCTCAGGAAATGGATGCAAAGGCATCTGGCAATTTCTATAAGCTGTGAGCAGTTTTTAAGTGCATATTCCCCAGTCCGTAACTTAAGTCTTTATTAAAACTTCGACCAAGAAACTCATGACAATGGTTTAATATGGTGATTAGATGCTGGCTCAGCTTTTCCCGTTCGAGTTCTTAGAACAGCAACAGCAAATATAAGCACCAGTTCATTACTTTGAATTTCTAGGTCATTTGTTCTCTTCCAAGTTCAGTGTGAGCATTTAGAGTATAACCTTCTGGAATCTAATCATATGGAAATAGGTTGAAGAGTACTAGCCAGCCAAGATCAGGATAGATGATGATGGTGTCAGTGCAGCAAATATGAATAATATGGTCATTAAAAACACAACAGTCAGTCACAGAAGTAAATACCCTCCAATACCTACAGTAAACAGAGAAAGGCAAGCATTAACCAATATATGAAAAATAAAGCTTCAATTACAGACTCATGATTTTGCTGGATACTTTTCAAGAAGCGTCTGTCAATCCAATGCTGTTATGTTTCCTTGGCATTGAGTAAAATGGAATCTAGAATTCAACCCCACAATCTGTATTGCCAGTAGTTCAGATGAATTCAGAAAGGATTAGAAAAATTCATGGAAGATTAGTCTATCCTTGGTAATTAGCTCTGATATCAGTCCATTGAACATGCATTTACAGGAGTAGCGAATCTCTGCATACCATTTTCTGAGACCACACTGATATTCTGAGTCAGCATCCAGAAGGGTCAGACCTGCAGGACATCAGCTGGAGGGCCCAGATACAATTAGCACAACCCAAGGCAAGTATGGATCTGTTTCCAGATATGGTAGTCAAATACGTTTGAGGCAGGTAGCATAGTCCATGACAGGCAAGATCTCAAATCCGAAGGGAGGTAACCATACGTCCATAGGACTAAGTGGTAGGAGATGTTTCCTAATATAGGCACACAGGTAGGGATGGATCAGTCCATTTAAGGCCCATGTCAGATGATTTTTCATTGGATGTGGCACTGCCATCTTCTGACTTAGATGATTCCACTGCAGAAGACCTAGGAGCACTTGAGGCTCCCCTGCTCCATAGCAATTGGAGATTGCTGGAGAACACTGGGACCCATTAAGGAAGCAACGTCTTGCAACAGGTGGTGCTCATAATCAGGCTGGACCCTCCAACATTTCTCTAATGAAAATAGTGATGTCCTAAGGAAAGGCGGACATTCCAGGATCAAATCAGAAACCAGGATGGAGTAACTTCAGAGTTTCTAGGCTGAATCTTGTCTTGCCCTTTGTTCTGATTGAATTATGCCCTCCCTTGCCTTGTCTTACATCCCAGCTGGGCTTATCCTCGCCTCACCACACTGCAGAACTGGACATTAGCTCCAGGGTAGAGCATTTGTTTCGCAAACAGAGGGTCCCAGCTCATAGCTGTCAACTTTCAGATTTGAAAATAAGGGATCAGCAGCCTCAAAAATAAGGGATCAGCAGCCTCACCTGTCCCGGGGACAGTCTACGGGATATCTAACAATCTGGGATAGCAGTGGGAAGGGGGCTGGAATAAGAGAATTTCCCGCAAAAAAGGGAAGGTTGACAGCTATGTCCCAGCTTCACACTTCTGACATTTCCGGGTAGGACTGGAGATATTCCCTCTATGAAACCAAAACAGTTTCTGCCAACCAGGACAGGCAATAACAAGCTACAGGGTCAATGGTCTGACACTGTACAAGGCTACTCTCTGTTACTAAT
Organism: Podarcis liolepis; assembly: GCF_965112155.1. Taxonomy (NCBI): domain Eukaryota; kingdom Metazoa; phylum Chordata; class Lepidosauria; order Squamata; family Lacertidae; genus Podarcis; species Podarcis liolepis. The sequence continues at coordinate 25,640,167 of NC_139554.1, forward strand.
TGTTTTTTGTGTAGCATTTAAGGTTCCCCAATCACATGGAAATGTCAAAAAACACATTTTGCTCTATTCAAATAGCCCCAAAGTACTTTAAGCGGCAACACACATAATGCCCCCTAGTGAATCCCATACCTTAAAACGCCTAGATTAAAATGTTACAGCTGCTGTGTTAAATTAACATTAAAGAAACCTTTGTTTTATTGAATCATTTAGGTGGCTTAAGAAGGTTAATGAAAGAGGAAAACTAGTCAGTGAACCAAAAAGTAAAAAAAAGGGGGGGGGGGAGCCTTGATAAGTTACAGTAATTGGAGGATCATTGGCCCAGCCCAAGTACTAAAAGAAACTTCCAAGCAAAATGCTTAAATCAGTTGTGGTGTTTACCAAGCCAGTGTGATGACATCAAACAAAGGCAGATCACAAATGCATGCAAATGCTACTAACTTCTGTCAAGCATTCCTGGATTTGAAGTGTGCTTACTCAGAAGTAATGCTTAGTGAAAACACATTCTTCCCAGTAAATGTGCTTAAAAATGCAATCTTAAAAAAATACTACAACCATCATCATTTTCATATGCAGGAGTAGCAGTCCCTTGTCTATAAGAAAGCCTATTTGGTATGATTTTCTGCGACAACAATTAAGGAATTTCCAAAGATTCAGACTCTTAGGAGCAGAAAAGTTGGCTCGAAGAGAAGTATTTCTCCAGTCACTGTCACCCTGAAACAGAAACATTTATTTGAGTAAGAAAGCATGCAGTGCTTACATTTAGGGCTTGGTTCTTTCAAGATGTTAACCAAACAAGCTCTAACAGCAAGAACCTCCATGATCAGCTGTCTTGTTGTCTTAAAAAATTTAATAGCAGCCACAAATGAATAGAATCAGATGAGAACCCCAACATTACACAAGTCAGCATGGGGAAAGCATATGAATAAAATGACAGCAGCTTTTTTTTTTGGGGGGGGGAGTATTTCATTGGACAATTGTGGAGAAGCAGGTGGCCTCCAGCATTGTGGCTCCAATCAGATGGTTCCTCCACAGCTGGTTTTCTATTTAATATAATGTGGGAGCTCTGATAACTGAGCCACTGCTATATCTGATTGCATTCTCAGAACCCTTATGCTGAAAATGGAAACCCAACTAGTGATTTATCCAAGTCTGATATCCATTTTCCAAGGATGATATTCACCATCCCCAATGGTATGTAGTCACATCACTATGTTGTGGGGCCTTGAGAAGCTATTGTCCTCAGCAGAGTGATGTAAAAATTGGGGTTTGGCTTTTGCTGCCCAACTCCCCATGGGACTCTAAGTCCCCTAAGTCCATGATCGGCCAGAGAAGAATGGATGGAGGTAGGATTCAATGGAACACAAGGCACGTATTCATTTTTCTGTTGCAACAGTGTTCCCTCCTGTCCTTCCAAGGAGGGAGAGACCCTGAATAAAAGTATGCAGGAACCTTTAAAGACTTTTTACATTGCCCAACCCCCTTAGCCAAAGACCACCCCCAAACCATCATATATACATCATAGGAGGCAGTCTACAGCAGAAATCCTGTTTGCCAGGATACCTGATAATGGTCTTGATTGCATTACCTGGGCAGCCTGGCCATTCTTTTGTGATGTTTAATACTTTAGTTCCTGAATCCAGGTCACAGGCTCACCCTATTCATACACAAATATGCCCTTAAGCTGTCTCAAGGGCATATTTGTGTATGAATAGGGTGAGCCTGTGACCTGGATTCAGGAACTAAAGTATTTGTAAGTGAAAAATCAATGGGAAGGCTTTCCCCATTTGCCTACCATAATGCAGAGGAATATTTGAGGTCATTGGGAGAGTCAAAATGGCTTGCTCTCCTGTACTATTTCAGACACATGGTTTATATATTTAGATATGTGTGCATTTATGAATATTTATTCTATATTGAGACCTTAGAATTCTTATAACAAGAGAATGCTCCAGAGGATTAAGTTGAATCCAGGGCAACTATAAGACTAACAGATACTGATAAAAAGGAGCATTTCTTAATGCTGTGCACTCCCCCATCCTCCTTGTGGCCTCTGGATCAGGCCAGTTCATCATGTCCCATGCCAAGGATCTGCATGCTGGATCTGTCATTGAAACAATTGGGGGTATGGCTAAGAATTTTTAAGTTTATAGGTTTGGTAATGGGGGTTCAGTGGGAGGATCCGATCCCGTGGTGGTGGTGCTTCAGGAGGGGGTAGCAAGGAAGAGAAACTTGGCAGTAGCAAGAAACAGGAGAGGCCTAGTGGGAAGATACCCTTCCCACCTTCTCTCATGAAGATGCAGCCACTGCTAGATATCTCCCTTTTGTGGATTCTTGGAGTTCTTCTCACTCATGCCTGTCTTGCGCCCAGAGCTTTTTTCCAACAGCTCTCAGGTGGATGCTGTTATGTATTCAGTGGTCTGTGTTTGCCTGAGCTTGAGTCTGGACTAAGGATTCTGAGCTCCTGTGTTCAGATTCGATACATGATATCCAATCACAGGACATTTCAGGATTTGGGACTCCGCCATTGGCCCTTAAACTCTGAGTTATGATTCACAGCTTGGAAGTTTAGACGGCTAATCACGTTGGGATTAGGAGTGGCCCAGGCCTTCAGAAATGTATATAAGCAGTTGCTTTGTCCCTGTTGTCCAGTTATGTTAGTTCAATAAAGGTTCTTGATGTTATCACTGTGTCTTGCCTCTTGGGAACCCACCTACACTTCAGCTGCCATTGCCATTATAAGAAAACAAGGGAGGCATTCATGGTGAGCTCCAACACATCTTTTCCTAGAAAAATAGCACTGCTCATGCCCCACCCTTTGACAGCTCTGGGTAGCTCAACCCAACCTGTACTGATCTACAGCTGTCTCAGCCCAATGGCATGAGACCCACATCCTCCAAATAGGCCCACTTTGGTTCGGGATTCAGGCCTCAGCCAAATCTAGCACAAACCAACCTGCTTTGAGAATGAATTCCATAACTAATTCTTAAAAACCCAGATTACTGCCTGACAGGTATGCCTAATCACATGTCACAGTTTCCCACCAGATAGGAGGTCGTTGATGTCATCACTCCACATCTAAACTATGGATCACAACTTCTCTAAATCCTAAACAACTGTGAAAACAGTGGGTGCAAGGAATGACTGTGATGATTGGCAGGACAGGGGAAAAGCAGGGTGCTTACCTGTGAAGACTCGGTCTCGGCCACTAAAAGAAATAGGTTTAGCCTGGCTTCCATTCCTTTTCTGAATTCCCATCCCAAAATTGTCATGCATAATTTGATACAAATGGGTTGCTTTAGTTTCAGGAGGGGAAATGGGTGGAAAAGAGTGAATCACCTGCAAGTCATTGAGAAAAACAGCTCTCCTTTCAGGTCAGGGTAAGGGTAATTAGTCATTCAAGCTAAACTGTAATTTGCCGGAGGAGAAACAAGTGATTTGAATTTTCATGTTTTCAATGTTAATGGTGAGCCATAATTTTCCTGAATGCAGTGATCCCTCCTTTCAAGGAACCACTTGAAAAAATAGTTATTTGCCGGAGCCCAAATGGCAGTGCTTCTTCCATAAACAGCAGAGGCATTTGCTTGATTTTGTAAACAACTGTTCCTTCTTGCCAACATGCTACGGCTTTCGCCCTGACGTCAGCCAAACTTTGCAAAATAGAAGTCTTAGTGGAATGATTTGTGCTTTTTTTAATCCTTCAGCTCCCAAAATCTTTTTCAGCACATTACAAATACCCATCATCTTGCAACGTTAGGAACCCATAATCATTTGCAGTGCAGAAAGCACTACTATTTTTCTAGAAAAAGAGGTGCTGGAACTCACTATGAACGCCTCCCTCGTTCTCTTAGAATGGCAATGGCACCCACCTGAGAGGTAGCAGAACTGAGGTCTGGTAAGTTCTGGCTGGAAAAAAGCCCTGGCAGAAAGTATGATGTTCCCTTAAAACAGTCCCCTCTTCACAGATGGAAATCCCTTTCTACCTCCATCTGCTGCTCTCAAAAAGATAACCCTTACTGTTTCTGACCATTGGTCCATCTAGAAGAAGAAGAAGAATTTGGATTTGATATCCCGCCTTTCACTCCCTTTAAGGAGTCTCAAAGCGGCTAACATTCTCCTTTCCCATCCTCCCCCACAACAAACACTCTGTGAGGTTAGTGGGGCTGAGAGACTTCAAAGAAGTGTGACTGGCCCAAGGTCACCCAGCAGCTGCATGTGGAGGAGTGGAGACGCGAACCCGGTTCCCCAGATTACGAGACTACCGCTCTTAACCACTACACCACACTGGCTCTCTAATGCAACATCCTGTTCTCGTAGCAGCCAATCAAGTGCCTATGGGAGGCTCCCTAGTTGGTCGTAGTGCAACAGCACTCTCCGCACATGTAATTCCCAGCAAGCGGTATTCAGAGGCATGATGACAGTGGAGGCAGAATATACACATCTCTCACACAATCACACACATACCATGACACCCTCTTTCCTCTTCCTTTCTCCATCCCCCAATAATGATGCCCTTCAGCTGACACATGGAGAGGGGTACCTAAATAGGCTAATAAACCACCATTATGTGATAAACTAGCCTGACAATAGGCAGGGCCATAGCTCAGTGGTAGAGCCTTTGCTTTGCACGCAGAAGGTCCCAAGTTCCATCTCATCATCTCCGGGTAGGACTGGCAGAGACTCCTCTCCAAAATCCTGGAGAGGCACTGCCAGTCACTGTAGACCACAGTTTCCCTAACTTGGGTCTCCAGCTGTTGTTGGACTACAACTCCCATCTCCCCTAGCCAGCAGGACCAGTGGTCAACGATGATGGGAATTGTAGTCCAAAACAGCTGGAGACCCAAGTTTGGGAAGCCCTGCTGTAGACAATAATGAGCAAAATTGACCAATGCTCTGACTTCCTATATTCCTATAAAGTTCCACTAGGTCCATTCTTAACCTGAAACTGTTCTTAACCTGAAGCACCACTTTAGCTAATGGGGCCACCTGTTGCTGCCACGCCGCCGTAGCAGAATTTCTGTTCTCATCCTGAAACAAAGTTCTTAACCCAAGGTACTATTTCTGGGTTAGTGGAATCTGTAACCTGAAGCATATGTAACCTGAAGCGTATGTAACCCGAGGTACCACTGTATTTTATTCTAGTGTTAGTGTTGAGAGCAATTCCATTCCAAGTGTTTCTCCTGCTGTGTGTCTGCCTTCTCTCTGTTTCTGCCTCATACTCACTACAAGCCTTTCTGATCTCCATTCCTTGCATCAACAATTCATGCTAAAACTCCCATCTCTACTACTCACACGAGGGCTCTATTTCTAGTATTCAGCTGATTGCCACCACCAAATTCTGGTTCTTTGTGTGTGCAGAGAGAAATGGGGAGCTGCTCACAGATGTACTGTCAACCATCCATTTATCACTGCTCTTGAACATCTCAAGTGACTCCAAAAAGGTCCAGTTTTCCATGTTTTTGCATTAATTCTTTATACACCACCTTTCTGGCTCTATGTTGGAATTCCGACATTGCTCACAAAAGGTCTGCAAAACAGTTCTGTATGTTTAGCATTAAACACTGTAACAACACCGCTTGGATTAGAAAAAACAATTTCCAATTTAGAAGCAAATGACAAAAAGCCGGCATGCTTGCCTTGTGATTACAAAAGCAAACTCAATACACATTTAGGGTGCTTGCCAGGCCATCCAGAAACGCTTGAATTCATTGGCAAATTGCATTAGACTGCATTTAGACCTCATCAACAAGCCATTCTATTCAAGGTTCAACCTCGGCTCTGGTTGCTTGGATAGGAGGCAAGAGGACAAGAAGAGGTTATTGTTCATACAATACCCCAAAATGAGTCAGGCGCTTTTAGATTAGAAGGAAGCCAGAGATGCTGCCCTCTGTGTTTTACTGTGTGAAATTATCTGCTTACCAAGGTTCATATGTGGCCAGAGTGAACCCATTGAAATGGATGAACAGGACTAACTTAGGTCCATTAATTTCAATGAGCATACTCTGAATAAAACTCAGCTGAAACCCAATAAATAAGCAAACAGATAATTTCAGATTCTAGTTCTAGAACACTGGATGTCACAACACCTTGTTGCCCTACAATTTCCCCTGTTTCTTTTACTGTAGCTACTGATCCTAGTTCTGGTCCTCATTGGAGCTATCAGTCAAACCTACTCCTGCAAATAAAGAGAAAATGGTGTGAATAAAATGGTTGGATGCATAGCTGTCTACTTTTCCCTTTTCTTGCGAGGAATCCTATTCGGAATAAGGGAATTTCCCTTAAAAAATAGGAAAAGTTGACAGCTATAGTTGGATGAGGGCCACATTTATTTACATTTACCAATAAGATCTTCAGAGGTAAATGCCAGTGTGAAAAGGTCAGTCGGGAATCCTACAGTCAACTATCCTGATGCTTATTCAGACGAGCCACCTCTTGTCCTAAGACTGACTCGCCCCATCCCTCTCCCAAAGTCGCATCCCTTAAGGTGAGTAGGGAGGTTTCCCTGAATCATCTCCTCCTGGGGTCCCAGAAGTTCAAATGGATGTTAAATTCAAAGGTCATCTGTATTCTGATCATCAGCCCCAGAGAAGTGAGTGGCAGCCTTGGAGGCACTGTAAAAAATCAAAAGAACAAAAATCAGCCAACCAAATGGACCAATTTTTATCTACCTGCTTGGGATCCCTTCCACAGCTACAATTCTTTGAATGTTTATTATTGCAGACTAATGTTACAAACTCAGCAACATGGAGAGAACAGAATATAGCCCAGGAGCAAAGGGGTAGTAACAATAAGATTGGTTCAAGATCAAGGCCAAGGTTCAAGTATCCAAGGTTCAGGAATCCAAGATCAGTCGCAAGTGTTTAAAGATTACATGGGAGCCGTGAAGTTGTTCCAACAAGTTTTACTGTCTATCCACCAAGCTTTTTAATCAGATGCTACTCATGAGAATCCCTGTCTCTGTGGGAATTCCTGGTCAGATGGTGGGTGTTCTGCATAAGCAGAAGAATCTATTTTCTCTTGATGCTCCAACCCTCCTGGGGAGATATTTCTAAACCTGCCTGCTTGTACTCCAGTGGGGAAACTGCCCCCATGGTCTCTAATGGCCTCTTTCCTCTATGTGGGAGAGGCAGCATCTGGGATTCTTTCCTCATCAGTAGATCTGGACATGTCTGGAGCTGATGGCGGTTAATCAAAAGTCCATTTCCTCAAGTCCATCAGAGTCCATTTCCTCAAGTGCCTCCCACTCCGGAATACTCAGAGTTCTAACCCTCTGTCTATGTTCCCTTACTTTATTTATATATATAAGAAATTCCCCTTAAGACAGGGAAGTGGAATCTGTGTCCCTCCAGAAGTTCTTCATTCCAACTCCCATCAGTACCAGCCAGCATGACCAATAGTCAGGAATGATGGGAGTTGTGGCCCAACAACAGACCAGTTGTGGTCTGAAGAGTCACATGTTCCCCTTCCATGCCCTAAGCATTTCAAGGAATATGTCCATCAGACCATCAATTACAAAAGTATTTTAGAAAGTTATGATAACAGCAGGTCAGCATTTGACTGGGCTTCTTCAGAAGTTGGGAAATCAGTAGAAAGTTAACAAAGCCTGCATGCTGTGGTTGGAAAGAGACATGAATGAAGAGTGATTAGGGAATCTGTATTTGGTGCTCAACAACAGCTTTGCCAAGTTGCCATCATTGCCGCTTTGCAGATTAATTTAGAAATTTGAATAGCATTGGGAAACATGAAGCAGGAAGAGGAAGAGGACATTCCATTGCTCTTCTCATCCACTTTCCTTTATCATATTCATATATTTTCATTTTGTTTCATTTGGGTGCATTTTGCAAGGCTTGCTAATAAAGATCTCAGAGCTTTGTCGAGTAAAGAATTGCTGTGCCATTTCTCCAGGACAATCTTCTAATTGCTTACACTGCGTGCAACCTCCGCTTGCTAACAACTTATTCAGAATAGCTACGTTTCTACCCTGCAGTCTCTGTTTTCTGTCCTTTTGCTCCTCAAGCTTCAGTTCTATGACAATAATGCAGTTACTGGTCAGGGTTTTTGATTTTTAACTCAAACTGGTAAAAATTCAAGAAAGGCAAGAAACTGACGTGTTGTTGATTTGTTTCTTTTTTATACAAGTAACTCTATTTTGTAATATCATAAAAAATACTGGGGCTGTGTACAACTTGTTGTTGCTTAGTCATTTAGTCATGTCCAACTCTTCATGACCCCATGGACCAGAGCATGCCAGGCACTCCTTTCTTCTACTGCCTCCCGCAGTTTGGTCAAACTCATGTTGGTAGCTTCGAGAACACTGTCCAACCATCTCTGTCGTCCCCTTCTCCGTGTGCCCTCCATCTTTCCCAACAACTGGGATCTTTTCCAGGGTGTCTTCTCTTCTCATGAGGTGGCCAAAGTATTGGATCTGTCCTTCCAGTGAGCACTCAGGGCTGATTTCCTTAAGAATGGATAGGTTTGATCTTCTTGCAGTCCATGGGACTCTCAATGTGTACAACTATAAATCTTAAAATACCATTATGGAAATATCATTCAAGTGACTGATTAATCAGTTTAAACCGCATTGGTATGAAAAGGCCATCAATAGATGCTGGAAATAGTTAGGTATGTTTCTTCTTGAAATGTTTCTTCATATACAGTACACTCCTTCCTCACCTCTGCACTGACAGTCTATGTTATGTACTGTCAGCTGAATCTGCACCTCCACTGACAGTTGCCCCTGAACATCAACTACAGATCTGAGTTTTGTAACTTCTGCTTATTTGTACCTAGGGATGGAGTAGAATTTTTGTTGGTCTGCATTTTAAACAAACTGACCAAATAGGCACATCTCAGACTCACACATAGGTTGCAGCATAACTAAGCTTTGCATTTCTCTTAATGTTCCAATGCAATTCTTTGCTGATAATATGTATTTTAGGATGAAACTCATTTAAATGCATATACTGAGATACATTATGTGTTTAAATACACATTTTGTGATAAAACAGGAATTTAAATATAAATTTCAATACTTTTTTTAAATCACAGATTAATGCAGAAATGGAACAAAATTAGAACATATGAAAATGACATGGGCTGCAAATAGATTGAAACATCTGAGGATTTTTTAAAATCACAAAGGAAGTATTTAAATATGCATTGGATCTCAATATATACATTTTAATGTATGGGAAGAAGTGCAAAAACCAAATGATAATCATGCTGCTGGGTGCATATTAGTCCAAAAGGTGTGAATTAGTCCTGTTTGTCTAAAATTCAGATAAAAATAAAGAAAAACATCCTCTTCCTAGGTACAACATAGTGTGTCTGCTGACCGAGTGAGGCATTGTGGGAAGTTATTAGGGATGGGTAAATCAGTCTATTTCTGGTCTGTTTCACAGTTTTCTCATTAAATATTTCTTGTCTGCATTTTATTTTTTTAAAAAATGCATTTCTAACTATGTCTTCCCTCAACACTTGCAGTTCTAAACAGTGTTCTTTCAAAACACCCATTTTAAATGGGAAGCATGAAAGCTGGTGGCTAATTAAGTCAGTCCAAACAGAGCTTTGCAAATGCCTAGAAACGGTTGTTGAGTGGTTTCTACCACTGAAACAAATCGTCCACGTCCTTGAGACATCACAGCGAGGATCAGTGTACATAGAATTCCGGGGTATCAAGTTGCTACCTTTGTGAGATTTTCTTGTGAAAAAATATGAAGTACAAGGATGCCCCTTCTCCCCAAAGTCAGTATAATAGAGCAGGAATCGTTTCACAATTTCATAGGGGGGGGGCATGCAGGAGCAGTCACTGATGAGCATTTCTCACCTACCCACCCACCCACCCCAAATTTATATGAAATTTGAACAGTGGCGAAATGAGCCCATCAGCAATTATTTCAAAAGCCTTTTCTCTTTGTTGCTAATCAGCCCCGAAATAATGAAGTTAGCTATTGACTCCAGTGACTCAGCCAGTAGAGGGAACTCTGACACTGCACATGGCCAAGAGCAGTCGACCATTACTGTAAGCGCGATGGCATATATGCACATCCCGGAACAGGAGAAGTGTGGAGTTTTGTAACTATGCTGATCCTGTGGAATAAGGCTGCAGTCCTAGACAGCTATATCTGTTGGTGGGGAAGAAGTGTGCAATCAGCCACAGGAGGTTTAAAAGATTTGACTGCAGCTGATCACACTGCTGGACAAGCAATCTGGGTTAAGCCAAGCAGAAGATTGCCCCTTCTTGCTAGGCAACCAGGTTGTCATAAAAAAATAATAATAATCACTGTCCATCCACACACATACTTCCTCCTGCTTACAAATATGGCTTTCTGGGATGGCACCCTAAAATAAAATTAACTCTCAAATTTCAGTGGTTTTTTTTCCAGACCTAGGGATTGAGATTTAGGGATTTGTGGAACATTAACAGGATTCTGACATCCAGGCAGTTCTGCTTTATTTAAACTCTAGCTGGAAATCCAAATTTTGGAATATAGTGTTGGAATGGATTTGGCATATGCATTATTCAAAGCTATTTTAGATTTTTTTGTTTTTAATGAAACCATATTTTTTAAAATAGCGCTATTGTACAATACGTCCATATTACATTTTCTCAATTTGACCTTTGCGCAACTTGAGTAAAACAGAGCAAACAAATCAAATCTTTTAAAGTTTCCCCACAGAATATTCCAAAAAAATATTCCTTAGGATCCAGGTCCAAACCAGATTCTGTCCAGCCAAAGTCCCAATTCAGAAACCACACTAGGAATGCAGAGCAACAAAATCTGGGGTAGAATCCAAGTCTGCGGGTATCCCCACTAATAAGTGTTCTCGTATATGCATGTTACAAAAACAGGATAGACCATGCAAATTCTCCTGTGCTTGTTTACTAACTGACGATTTCAGATCTGATACTGCAAAGGTATTGTTGCATTTCCAGTCCAACAGCACTCACCGGTTAATGCTCTCCTGTGAATGTAATCCTATGTACATTTATGAAGGGGCAACAGAAGGAGCATTTTTCCTGAAGCACTCATTTCATGAATGTTACCAAGTGAACTTAGCAGAAGGGGGGAATATACTTTTTTGCTTCTTGTCACGATATGGGTAGCTCATTTTAAAAGAAAATTGTTGTGCCAGAAAACAAACAAACAAACAAAAAAAAAGCATGAAATGCTTGCATAAAAATTTAATTCTGCATAGGGATGGGAGTCTTTCATTCAGTTTGCTTTTAAAGGGGACATCTACCAAATTTGCACTTTCTGAAACAATAAGAGAACTGAAACAGAGCCGTCTTTTGGCATTCGTACTTGTCTGAATTTTCCAATGCAGTTCTCCTCCCAAGTAATGTGTAAACAAAGAATGCATACACAAAACGACATGCATTGGTGACAATGGCATGCAAAACTGCATCATATCACTGAAATAACTAAATATTAGGGGGGAAATGTGCTTTGGAAAAATGTGTTTGGGGAAATTCAAACTAAACTGCTGGTGCACTTTCATGAGGAAGTTTAATAATAATTATTATTATTATTATTATTATTATTATTTATTTATTTATTTATTTATTTATTTATTTATTTATTTATACCCTGCCCATCTGACTGAGTTTCCCCAGCCACTCTGGGTGGCTCCCAATCAAGTGTTAAAAACAATACAGCATTAAATATTAAAAAATTCCCTGAACAGGGCTGCCTTAAGGTGTCTTCTAAAAGTCAGATAGTTGTTTATTTCCTTCACATCTGAAGGGAGGGTGCTCCACAGGGCGGGCACCACTACCGAGGAGACCCTCTATCTGGTTCCCTGTAACCTCACTTCTTGCAGTGAGGGAACGGCCAGGAGGACCTCGGCGCTGGATCTCAGTATCTGGGCAGAACGATGGGGGTGGAGACGCTCCTTCGGGCATATAGGACCAAGGCTGCTTAGGGCTTTAAAGTTCAGCACCAACACTTTGAATTGTGTTCAGAAATGTACTGGGAGCCAATGCAGATCTCTCAGGACTGGTGTTATGCATACCTTGGGAGGTTGGGTGGCCATTTGTCATGCATGCTTTAGTTGAGATTCCTGCATTGCAGGGGGTTGAACTAGATGACCCTTGAAGTTCCTTCCAGCTCTATAGTTCTATGATTCTATGATGTAGATATGTAGAGAACTGAACTTACGCTTTAGGGGAAGGGGTGTGGCGCAGTGATAGAACATTTGCTTTGCTTGCAGAAGGTCCCAGGTTCAATCCCCGGCATCTGCAGGTAGGGCTAGGACAATTCCCTGCCTGAAAAGCCACTGCCAGCCAGTGTAGAGATAATATTGAGCTAGGTGGGCCAATGGTTTGATTCAGTATAAGGCAGCTTCCTGCATTCCTAAGCTTGGGAAATGAGAGAAACCAAAATCAACACATTCACCCACACCTACTGCCACATTTACATGTGTTATGTGTGCACACATGTTATTCTACTGGAACATATGATTTATGAGCCATCAAGTCAGGACAACACAAGGAATAAGGGAGGGGAGGAAGAATTTACCTGGGCAGCCTCCAAGCACTGCTGTACCCATTGCACAATAGTCTATAGTGCCATCTCTGACCACTGTCTGTGTTGGCTGGGGCTGATGTGCATTGGTATCCCATAATATGTGGAGGGTCACAGGCTTCCATCACTGGGATATGGTTACGGCTTTGCAGCAGTGAGCATAAAACTGCCATGCACCACTGCCTGATATCACCCAGAGATGAGTTCCAATGAGAATTACATTGTGCTAGTAAATGTGTTTAGGGCAGAGGTGCCAATTTCCACCCAACATGGGGGAGGGGGTGTAACATGTGTGTGCATTGGGAGGAGGCTGGCAATGGGAGGAGGATGAGTATGGAGCCCAGCCTGTGCGGAGAGGACGGGTAAGCCAAGGTCTGATTGGACTCGCCCTGGCTCACCTTGCCCCAGAGGCTGGAACAGGAGGCACGGTAGAAGCAGCGCCCTGTTGGGAGCCAGCACAATGCCCAGATATTGCATGAAGATGTAGGGAGGGTGGCTCAACCCTGTCCCAACAGACTTTGTGGGGGCTGAAGACACCTCAGCCCTGTACAATTGGCGCCTATGGTTTAGGGAAAGGTAATCAAGAAATCAGGGACGTGGGTGGCGCTGTGGTCTAAACCACAGAGCCTAGGGCTTGCCAATCAGAAGGTTGGCGGTTTGAATCCCCGCGACGGGGTGAGCGCCTGTTGTTCGGTCCCAGCTTCTGCCCACCTAGCAGTTCGAAAGCATGTCAAAGTGCAAGTACAGTGGTTACATACACTTCAGGTTACATACGCTTCAGGTTACAGACTCTGCTAACCCAGAAATAGTACCTCGGGTTAAGAACTTTGCTTCAGGATGAGAACAGAAATTGTGCTCTGGTAGCGCGGCGGCAGCAGGAGGCCCCATTAGCTAAAGTGGTGCTTTAGGTTAAGAACAGTTTCAGGTTAAGAACAGACCTCTGGAACGAAGTAAGTACTACAACCCGAGGTACCACTGTAGATAAATAGGTACCGCTCCGGTGGGAAGGTAAACAGTGATTCCGTGCACTGATCTAGTTTGCCAGAAGTGGCTTAATCATGCTGGCCACATGACCCAGAAGTTGTCTGCGGACAAACACCGGCTCCCTCGGCCTATAGAGCGAGATGAGCACCACAACCCCAGAGTCGTCCGCAACTGGACCTAACGGTCAGGGGTACCTTTTAATCAAGAAATCAATTAATCATGGAATGGAGCTGCGTAGGTTGGGGTCAAACGATATCCAGGAAGACAGGATACAGCCAGGGCCAGAATTACAACAGAGATCAGCTGCTGGAGGGAAAATTGTGAGGTATGAAGTGGCATGAATTGTCTCTGTCTTCTAATGTCTTCTCTGTCTTCTACCTGTTATTTTCTGTGCTGTTCTATTTTTTGCTGTTTTTATTATATTGTGTATATCACATTGAGACATTTATGTGGAAGGAGATCATTATTAATAATATTATGAAAGAGGGGGATCAGGCATCCCACCACAATTATTCTTTGAGTACATAAATCTCTGGTTATTATGAAATAATCACAACAGCAAATATTTTTAAAATACACAGGAGCCTTTGGAGGAAGGCCTTGGGAATCTTTGGTGCTGTTGTAAACAAAAAATTGCCCTTTTCCCTTATGGGGTATCCAAGAGCCCATATAGAGTCCTTACATAGGTTCCCTATTGGTAGGAGAAAATAACAGAGGCCAACCAGAGAATATTGAGAAGCAAAGCAGCTAGTAAGCCTGATCTTTACTGATCTGTTGCAACAGGGTGCTCCCCTCACACGCAGGAAAGGAGGAGGACCCAGAAAAATGCTGTGCAACTTTCAAAGACTTTTGAAATTCCCCTCCTGTAGATCAAGACCACCCCCCAGAAACATCATGCATACATCACAGGAGGGGTGCAACCTAAGACCACCCCTCAGATACATCACAGAAAAGGTGGTCTTAAAACAGAAATTTCAATATTGTTTTTCTCTTGTCCTTGTTTATTTCCTGTCTGGCAGGTTACTTGATTGGATTGCCTGAGGAGCCTGGCCAGTCTTTTGTAGTGATAAATACTTAGTTCCTGTCCATGTCACAGGCTCACACCTTATTCAAATAGTAGATAGGTAGCCGTGTTGGTCTGCCATAGTCAAAATAAAAAAATTCCTTCCAGTAGCACCTTAAAGACCAACTAAGACCAACATACCAAGAACTAACTTAGTTGGTCTTTAAGGTGCTACTGGAAGGATTTTTTTTATTTTGACCTTATTCAAACTCAGACATACCCTTAAGACAGGATTTGTGAAGGAAAAGACAGTGGGGAGGGTTTTCCATTTTGACCTTGCAGAGAAAACATTTGGTCAGTTTAGGAATCAAAATGGTTCCAGGTTGGTCTTCCTGTGCTGATCTATGTATGTGCGGTTATGAACATTACCATATATCTAAGACCATAAAATTCCTATCACATTGCATCCAAGAGATTTTGAGCCTCGCAATGAATCTGGTCCCCCTACCAACATCTCTGCGCCTCATTTACTGAAACCTGAAATAACACCCCTACCTTTTCTTCCCATCGTGTCAATACCCTACCTGACAGTGTAAAAAAAAAAATCCTATTACTTTGCCTCAGATAAAACAATAAATTCTCAAATACCCTTGGCTATGACATTATATTACATTCAGTATACATGCTGATACCTGATGATTCTTCTACATCATTATCTATGTGACCCAAATGTGCCAAATATTATACCAGACACCATTAATTTGCTGCTTGAGAAACAGCCCAAATAACGCAGAAGGCAGATGTCCCTCCTGTTGATGGCCAAAAATGAAGCTGACCTGGATGGGGGAATGATCATTACATTATTTAAGCAGATTTTTTTTTTCCTTTTGCAAGACTTTCCCCCTCTGTTGTAATATAGAACAATGTTACATTAAAAGAGAAATTTGGGGTAGGAAGGTTACCAGTAGCTTCTAGCTATGAGGGCCATTTTCTGTTTCCACTGTTGGATGAAATATGGCTCTTAATTGCTGGGAACATCAGGAGAGGAGAGTGCTTTTGTGTTTGGCTCCTACCTGAGGGCTTCGCGTGGGCATCTGTGGCCACTGTGAGTACTAAGTGCTAGGCTAGCAGGGGCTTTGGTCTGATCCAGCAGCCACTTCTTATGTTCTTATCTTCAGATAACAACATTCCTAGCTTCTCTTAAAACCAGTAGTCTTTGATGAGGAGAAAGTTCCGACTTTACATGCAGCTTGCATGGGAGGCAGCCAGGAAGGAAATGGGAAAGAAGAAAGAAATTTGATAGCTCATACGTTTGCTTTGCTACTTGTTTTTTTTTTATTGTTCTTGCTTAGTTTGCCTATAATTCTAGGTTCAGTAGAAGGAAAGATGGAATATTTCATTAGGAGAGGAAACAAAATGTCCAAGAAGTTTCACAGAACTCCATCTGAAGAACAGGCCAACACTGCCCCAAACTAAACAACTTAAATTGCAGTTGTAGCAGTTGCTTTTTTATATACAACATAGTTGATATCTGCTCACATCTTTTAGGAATCATAAATTAATAAGCAGCAGGAGAGAGGAGACTCCCTGCTGTACTTGGAACTGGGTATGGAGAGTGCAAGGAATGGGGCACAGCTGCAGGGAGCCTGAGGAAATACTATCCACCTTGGGCCTGCCCATAAAAAGCAAATCTGGAGTGAGAGACTAGGATGATGTCCACAGTTTCCAGGGGCTCTTCTCATTGTGAGAATTTTGTGTGTTAGCTGAGACTTTGTTTTGACCCTAGGTGAGAAGCTGGAGGCTGAGAGGGTGTGTCAGAAAGGAAATGAATTGATATTGATATACTGTGTATTTTTATAACATTTTAAGTTGTTTGCTGTTTCTCCAGTTTCTTTTTTGTACACCACTTAGATGTATTTTGAATGTGTTAAGTGGTATATAAATCAAATAATCAAATCAAGTCAATATCATCATCCTACAAAAAATGGGTTTGGACAGCTGACAGTTCTTTCCAGACAGCTTCATGGGTGAATCCTGGGCGAACAGAAGCACACATGTAGAAACATTGTGCGATGATGTTTGTTGTTGTGTCACACCATGCCCACTGATGTGAACAAAATTCAGTGCAACATGCTGGTATATTGATGAAAAACCAGAGTTCTGTAATGCAGCAGGTACTGCAGTGTGAAAACTATGTGAGAAAACAGAACCAAAGCACTAGCATTATAATCAGGAATATTAACAATAAATTACCCATGTCTGCTGTACACCTTAGAAATTTTAGCCTGTCTGTGGTATGCATGTGCAGCTGGTGAGCAATGGGCTTAAGCTTTGAAGGGGCAATGCTGAGCAGTAGCAAATGGGGGGGGGGAATCCTAAATACTGTTTTCAACGTGCTATGCCAGTATTTTGGTATATCTGCATGGGGATGGGATTGAAAAGGTTTGCACATCCTTAGAACCTTCCTTTCACTTCACCAGGACCTCCCCTGAACAATGACTGATGGAATGAAAGAAACAGATGGCCCCATGTTGGAACCGAGAAGAGAATGGGAGAGCAGAAAGTAGCCGTGTTATGTCTTTACACTAATCACCTGGGCACATTCTTCTTCCTTTTGCTACCATATAAAGGAGAAAAAGAGACATCCGTAAGCCGGCCTGAGAGAGTCACTTTTATCCCTGCTTTGTGACAAAGCTTTGGTGCTTGGCTAGGCCCGAACAAAAGGAAAATCACCTCCAATTCTACACAGTGGGGGGAAAGCTAGAAAATACTAGGAATCACACCGTGGTCCCTTCTCAGAGCCCCTGATAGATCAAAGCCCTCCTAATTCAAGCCCAAAGCTTCTTTATATTAAATACCAGGAAAGTATGTTTAGATAACATTATGGGGCTGACTTAAACCATAAAAGCCAGGAAATTCAAAATTAAGGCTGGCACTCCAGTCTTAAATCACGCAGCTGAGGGGTGTGGGGAGAGAAAGAGGCAGACCAGGGAAATACAACAGTGAGAACAGACTATCTTCCCGAACTTTTTGGAATTCCTCTGCTTTCAGCCACTGGGAAACAAAGTCACCCACTCATTGTTTGTAATCACTACCTAATCCTCCTCCTCCTGGAAGTTATCTAGAACAGTGTTTCCCAACTGGTGTGCCGCGGCACACTAGTGTGCCGTGAGACACCGGCTGGTGTGCCGTGGGAGGGAGGCGGGCGAGTCGGGCGGCGAGAGGCGGCGGCGGCGGCGAGGATCCGCGTCGAGCCGGGGGCGGCTCCGCGGTGGTGGTGCCGAGCGGCGGGGCAGCTCGCGCAAAAGGGAGGAGCGCGAGACAGCGGAGGAGGAGGAGGCCGGCATGTCCGGGCAGCAGCAGCAACAGCAGCAGCAGCAACTCCCGGCGACGGCTCCTCCTCCGCCCGCTATCGCCGCCGCCGCCTCAGCTGCCCTCGCTCTGCTGCCTCCTCCCACCCCGGCAAGGGGAAGGGAAAAAACGTTCACTTTTGTGCGTCCCCCCCCGCGTGACGCTGCGCGCTGACGTCACGGGGCGGGGCTTTAATGGTGGTGTGCCGCGAGATTTTTTTCCGGTAAGCAGGTGTGCCGTTGCCCAAAAACGTTTGGGAAACACTGATCTAGAAGATGTGTCTGATGCTTCATTAGGGGTTGAGTGATTCTGTTTTTAGCTGGGGTTTTTTTTACCATTTGGATTACAAGGTCTGGCTCCCCCCCCCCTTTGTTCTCCAAAAGGAATTGTAGAAACATGTGTTGTAATCCTGCACATGTAAACAGCAAAGGGCTATTGCACTCACATCCCACTTGTGGGCTTATTGTCACGTTGATCTCATATCTACAAATACCACCTACTGATTTAATCAAATATGAAGCAAATCTTAAGCTTGTCAGCTTCCCTGTTGTTTTCCATCTTGGGCAAGCAGAACACTAAAGAGGTTTCTGGTATTGGTGGGCTGCGTTTAGCAGGACTGGCCTTATACCATGAGAAGCTGCCTTGGGTGGCAGCTGGTAATGAATGGCAATGGCTATCCCTCTTGAGACCTCTGGCCAATCCCCTCTGTTGGTGAACAGAACTGCATGCCCTGCAGCTCCTAAACTAGCCTGCTGCCCCAAAGTGTCTGGAGGATGCTATCTCATTGTTATTGTCAAAATAAGGGCACTTCCACACTTTTGCTTGTTCTGCCGCTTACCAGTGAGGAAGAAACCCGCTCTTCACTGCTGAATCAGAGTAAACGCCATTCAGGTTTTCTGCAGATTGACTTTTTCTCCAATTCAGCAGCAAGGAGTGGGTTTTCCTGGGGAAGGCAGCAAGGCAAACAGAAAACCACTCAGATCCATGCATAGATAGCATGAGACAAGCGGGAAACCTCTCAGCCCTGTGCTTTCTAGGCATCAGACAAGTGGAACCCTAAGATTCAATTACCAGTTCAGTCGGTTTCCATAACTGAATGGGGCACTGCTATCTTTTCCATTTGCCTCAGAAAAAGAAGACTTCCGGGTGGGGCAAAGTCACTATGCTAACTTCCTAGTGCCACACTGACCTCCCTGCTGCCTTCCCAAGAAGCAGTTGCAACCCACCTGCTGTGAAGCTAGTGAGGAAACTCCATCCCACCAGGCGAGCTGCTTCTGGCCTCAGGCTGAAAAATGGGTTGGGCACGCCCTGAAGTTTAGTTTAGTGGGACACACGCATCACACAAGTGGGAGCCAGCGTGGTGTAGTGGTTAAGAGCGGTAGTCTCGTAATCTGGTGAAATGGGTTCGATTCCCCACTCCTCCACATGCAGCTGCTGGGTGACCTTGGGCTAGTCACACTTCTCTGAAGTCTCTCAGCCTCACTCATCTCACAGAGTGTTTGTTGTGGGGGAGGAAGGGAAAGGAGAATGTTAGCCGCTTTGAGACTTCTTCGGGTAGTGATAAAGCAGAATATCAAACCCAAACTCCTCCTCCTCTTCTTCTTCTTTTTCTACATTAGGAAAGTCCCAATTGGTAGGGTTGTTTTTTAAAAAAAAGTTAAAATGTTTTCTACCACCTTTCATTCAAAAAGAGAGCAGGGTGGTGTATGAAAACGATAAGTTAAATGTGTGTGTGTGTACAAACAAACAGAGTGAGCATAGCATATTTTTAAATGCTATAAAACTCCAGTAGTGGCAGATACAATAAAACATTCAATAAAAAGCCAGAGAAAAATGTATGAGTTTTAAAAACTTTCCTAAAACCCTGAACTGGTGGAGCCAGTCATATATCTTTTAGAAAGGAATCCCCCAGGGTAGGATTGACTCAGCCTTGGCAAGAAGGAACCTCCCACAACCTTTTTCATGGATCTATTTCTTATCAAATCTGGGCTCTACCACTCCAGATTACAAGTGGGAACTCATGGGATTGAGTACTTCACAGTAAGTACATAAGATTTTTCAGTGCACAGAAAAATGAGCATTTTCAGGCAGAATATAAGCCTAGGACCCTTCTCTCTGTCATATGGTTTTGTATTGTATTGTATTATTCTTATTCCTTTTAATTTGGTATGGAGAAGCATTCAGCACGAGTGTCATGCTCTGATGTGGTACAGCCCAGACAAAAGGTTTGCCACCATAATGAAAATGACTCCACTTCTGCATGGGATTTGAGAAGCACTTCTAGATAAGGGATGGTGTGGAGGAGAATGAATAAAGCATCTCTGTTAATGGTCCTGAACCTCAAAGGGAGAACATAAGAACTTAATATCTCTTCCAGCCACAAAAATCTCTCTGACAAAGGCAACGCAGGGAGAAAGATATGGTGGGAGTATTAAACATTCTGAAATTCAAAACTACTCGGTGATGGCCAACAAAAGGATTAGGTTTTTAGCAGTGTGACACTGACATCTTCAAAGGGCACACATATTCAAAGGCAGCTTATTACCAGAAAGAGATGCCATACAGCAGACTTCCCCAACCTGGTGCCCTCCAGATGTTTTGGACTACAATTCACAACGGCCCTGACCATTGCTCAGGCTGAACTGGACTAGCAGAAGCTGGTGTCCAAAGTATCTAGAGTGCACCAGGTTGATGAAGATTGTCGCAAAAGTATTTTCACCCCAATGTCACCTTTATCCATAGGCTAAAAAAAGAGAGAGATCAAAAAATCAAAATCCCCACAATGGAAAGCAAAAACCTAAACAATAAGGGGAGAAGTATTATTTGATCAGCAAATGCATTTGTGTGTAGATTGATGCACTTCCAGAAGATGCTGTTAATCACTTTGGAATTTGTTGCTTCAAGACATCAGAAAGTATTATTTCCTCTTCGTTTAAATAGGTCAAAGATAGCGAGTGTGCATGAGGCCCTTAATGGTGAAATTCAATCTGTGGCAAATTTGTCTAAAAGAGAGATAAACCTTTTTTAAAAACAAGAAAAAAAGAAAGATAGCCGATATTATGGAAATGCTGACAAACCTTTAAGTGCAGCATTGGAAACAGGGATGCTATAATCAGAGGAATTAGGTTAACGATGTTTGATCCTCTCTTATTACGTTTGGCTTCACCAAGTTAAGACAACAATAGAGCGAAGCTACCAACATACATGCAATTGATCTTCACTGCTTTAATGTAATTAGTTCTTAATTCTCCCTCTAGGCCCCCCTCTGGATCTGCTTAAATTTTGAAACATATTCAAAGAAATGCCTTAATTATTACAGCATGCTGCTTATGGGGTGTTCTGTAGTATGTATCTCAGTGGAATACACCTAGCAGTGTATACTTCCTGCCTCAGGATCTGCATTCAATTTCCAGCTCTCCTAGACCCTAGTATCCAGCCCCAGTGAGCCCACTGAAAGGTCGTCAGCCGTTTCTCCTTTTAGCACATGTAACATAGGACTTATCTTCTTGGACTGGGCCATGGTCCATCTGCTCCAGCACTCTCTTGTCCCAGATCCTTCCTTAGAGGTTTTTAAGCAGAGGTTGGATGGCCATCTGTCATGGATGCTTTAGCTGAGATTCCTGCATTGCAGGGGTTTGGACTAGATGACCCTCCGATTGATGACTCTACGATTCTAGCCAAATGTCCCCAGGAAGCTCACACCCTTCTGGGTTACAGTACTCATGCACATGGACAATCCATTCGGAGACCAATCCAAAGGCCTGGCTGGGAACAGGGGGGCAGAACAGAGCAATGGGTGTCCCACCACATCTAAGGTCCTGCCACTTGCACTAGCCAGGATGGGAAGTCGGGAGGCGATAATTCCCTCCTTCCTTTTCTCTCTGTTAGCTCCAGGTTGCAGCGGATTGGACCCTTACTGGAGAAACAGACCAATGGCTCCATTGCTCTGCTCCCACCCCATACTGCTATGGGGTAGTAGCATTTGATTCACCATAATTTTAGTAAGCACAGCAGGAGCTTCCACAACGTCCCAGCCTCATCGATCCTTTAGTGTGACAGCCCCAGTGCTTTTGGAACTCCCTGCCCATTAATATCAGGCATCTGCTGAAAACTGCTGGTTTGGGGCATCTGCTGAAAACATTTTTTTTTAATTTTTTGGCAAGCCTACCCAGACACATGATGGATATATCAAGTTTCCCTGAATTTATCTTTGTTTCTAATGATGGCGGTTTAACGTAAATGTGTTTTTGATTGGTCTGGAGACTTTAGTAAAGGTAAAGGGACCCCTGACCATTAGGTCCAGTCATGACCAACTCTGGGGTTGCGGCGCTCATCTTGCTTTATTGGCCGAGGGAGCTGGTATACAGCTTCCGGGTCATGTGGCCAGCATGACTAAGCGGCTTCTGGCGAACCACAGCAGCACACGGAAATGCCATTTACCTTCCCGCCAGAGCAGTACCTATTTATCTACTTGCACTTTGGCGTGCTTTCGAACTGCTAGGTTGGCAGGAGCAGGGACCGAGCAACAGGAGCTCACCCCATCGCGGGGATTCGAACCACTGACCTTCTGATCGGCAAGTCCTAGGCTCTGTGGTTTAACCCACAGTGCCATCCGCGTCCCCTGGAGACTTTAGTCGTGTGTTGATTTATTTACAATTTTATTTGCACAGCACTTGGATAGCTTTTTGATCAAGTGCTTTCAGTGGTGTAGCATGGGGGTGCAGGGGGGGCTGGCCGCAACATCTGGGGGTTAGGGGGCGCAAATCCACAGGTTAGGGGGCGCAAATTACTTGCCTTGCCCCGGGTGCTGACAACCCACGCTATGCCACTGAGTGCTTTATCAATCTTCTAAATAAATAATTAATTCCTAAGCCTGGGTCAGGGACAGGGGGCTAGGTAGGATTGTTCTGCCTGTCATTAGGTTTAATAGGGTTGGTGGGTCCCTCTTCTGTGAACTTAGACTCAAGAATGAAGATGTCCACTGAGTAACAAAAGTGAGTATGATGGCCTCTTATATATCATCAAGAGAACAGGAAACTCATCACCCCCGAAAGAAGGCAAAATGGTTACAGACAGGTTAGGCAGAATGGTACATAGCAAATTAATACTATTTTCAATGTTATAATGAGTGTTTTAAAATTGACTTCCCAGTTAAAGCTTCTGGGAATAACAAAAGTGTTCTGTGATCATTACTTCGTCTAAGTTAATCTCTGATAATTATGAGGTTAGAAATCATCTTGTTCTCTTCTTTTCTCCACCCTCTCCCTTTTCCTTTAAGATAGAAAAATGAACCTGCTGTTCGGAATCCCCCCCCAAGCCATTTTGTGGAGGAAATTGTTTTTAAAGCAAAAAGTCAACATTTTCTTTTTATAGGTCAGACATCTTCTTCTATTTTGAGACAGGTGCTAAGATGTAAAAGGCTAGAGACGATGTGAAGTCTACAAATCTTTAATTCTAGTACTGGAAACAGGAAAAGCATTTTGGCAATCCTTGTCACGGATGTAACATTTAAAAGCCTCTTACCATATGTAAAAAGCCTGTTACCCCAGATGCTCACTCTGACAGATGCATCCATCCCCTGAAAACAAAGCAAGAATTTATTTATTTATTGCTTCTGAAGCATTGCTTTTACCCATATGCAAATTGATGTATATTTAATCAATAGCTTATTCAATCAATGGACTAAAACTCGCATGATTAATCAACTAAGATGTCTTAGAGTGAGTGATGGACCTATTACTTACAGGTATGCAAGATGCTTTAAAAGGAAGTAGTAATCATGAATATTATTTTTCCTGATATCCAGCACATTGGGAGGAGGAATTAATCATGGCTCTCCAACATTACATGCAGGAAGCAGGAAGGGATGATGAAGCTCATTGGCAGACCCTGGGCCAATCACCCTCTCTCATTCCAGACTCTCCCACAGGGTTCTGGCTGTAAGTATAGAATGGAGTGCAGAATACCCAGATCTCCTTGGGGGTAAATGTAACAATAAATTGTATTTTTAATGGAAATACTAGTGACGGATCGCCAATCCTGCCTACCCACCAACCCCTTTGCCAACTCTCTTCCTTCATACCTGGTCAGCCCCCCTTTTACACCTGCCCCCCTTGCCTACCTACCCCTCAGAGCTTGCCCCCAACCACCACACTTTAAAGGAGTGGGGAAGGCCCTTCAGAGAGCAGTTTGCCAACCCTTCCATTTATAATATGTATAAATAGGGTGATGTCCAACTACAGTGGTACCTCAGGTTACATACGCTTCAGGTTACAGACTCCGCTAACCCAGAAATAGTACCTTGGGTTAAGAACTTTGCTTCAGGATGAGAACAGAAATCGTGCCCCGACAGTGCGGCGGCAGCAGGAGGCCCCATTAGGTAAAGTGGTGCTTCAGGTTAAGAACAGTTTCAGGTTAAGAACGGACCTCCGGAACGAATTAAGTACTTAACCTGAGGTACCACTGTAAGGCAATCTCATAGTAGACCAAGTGAAATTTATGGTAAATCCACTGATTTTCAATGTGTATGAAATGGGGTCTTTTACCTTTACCTTTTAAATGGGTCCACTCTCCACTTGATTGATATTGGATGTCAGCCACAGTACTGTACAGCTGCTTTATACTAAATCACACTGACTAGCCATCTAGCTCAATGCAGTGACTTGGCAGTGGTTGTCCTAGGTTCCGGACAGGAACTCCAGGCCTACCTGAGACTTCCTGTATGCAAAGGAGGTGCTCCACAAGTGAGTTATGGCCCTTCCCGAAAGCTGCAGCTCTTCTCCTTCCAACCTTCAGATGAATTAATACTGGGCTGAAGCACATGTCCATCTGTCAGATCTTCCCACTGTACTTTCTGTTTGGGGGAGTGGCAGGGCCACCGCTATCATTCAGGGATCCCTTGCAGATGACTGCAGTACCCAAAGACAGACAGTCAGGTTGTGTATTCACAGCAGACACCAGAGGAGGAATGACCCCTGGGAGAAGTGCAGAGAGAAGAAACGCCATGGTTCATTTGCACCAGCGAAACCAGGCACCTTCATGTGCCCCACCTGCAATAAAACATGTCCCTCCCGTATCAGTCTTTACAGCCACAGCAGGCACTGTAACTCTTGAGAAGGAGCACCGTTTGCTGTTCTGCCTCAGGCTACAAAATGTATTGGGTCATCCCTGGGAAATGGCTTCTGGTTATGTGGAACCCCCAGTTCTGCTGTAAATATTATCTGCTGGCTTCCAGGGTAGTACTGATGGCGGTGGTGGGTATTTTTTCCCCTGTCAGGTTCTGTTAGCATAGGATTTCCAACAGCACTGAGGTGTACTACAGTGGTGCCCTGCAAGACGAATGCCTCGCAAGACGAAAAACTCACTAGACGAAAGGGTTTTGCGGTTTTTGAGCTGCTTGCGAAAACGTCTTGCAAGTTTGTTTCCTTTTTCTTAACACTGTTAATAAGTTGTGACTTGACTTCGAGGAGTGTGGTAGCCTTTTTTTGAGGTTTTTGGTGATTTTTGAAGCTTTTCCAAAACTTTTCCGACACCGTGCTTCGCAAAACGAAAAATTCGCTAGACGAAAAAACTCACGGAACGAATTAATTTCGTCTTGCGAGGCACCACTGTACATGGAAAATGAGTCAAAGTAAAAGCACACAAGGTTCTGGGAAAGTCCTAGTCCATTCTGCCCAGATCAGGAGTGTATATTTGGTGGTGAATCTGCTCAATGGTGGCTTTGTGTGGCACTTGAACTTCTAAAGCTAATTCACACATGTGTTGTAGAATCATACCCTACAGTATTAAAATGATGTTGAATATTTTCAGGTGCACTACTTTCTCTTTCGGAACACTGGTAAGAAATAGCAATTACATTTTCAATCACGTTATCAATGAGAAGCTTTAGAAGTCATTCCCGGAGAAATCCAGCAGCGTCCTTTTTAGTGGAGGACTCCTGCAGTGTGACATTAATAGTGCAATTAATGAAAGTACTGTAGACATTGCTTTGCAACATACAATCCATTTTCATTTACAGGAATATATATATATATATATATATATATATATATATATATATATATATATATGCCTTTTTAGCTATAAGAAATGCAACCATCATTTTTCAAATGTCACTTCAAGTTTTGCTTTGAGATGATGAGTGCATTTGCATTGTTAATGGGAAAAGCATCTCCTGGTAGGCGTATGATTTTTTTCAATAAAAATAATAATATTGTTGTACCCAGAGGTTTTCTGGTGATAAGTATAACAACAACAACAACAACAACAAAACTAATAATAATAATTTTGTACTCCTTCCAAAATGAGTATTTGAACTCTCCATAGTCTTAGAATGGAAGACTACAACTACATTACAGCCATACCATGCCATCAGACTGCCCTTTACATGGCCACTAGCAAAAATAGTCATCATTATGTGTGGAAGAATGGGTGAGAAGGGTCTATATAGAGAGTTAGGCTCTAGCTCTAACCCTCTTTGCTACCCCTTCCTGACTGGCCATTTGGCCCTCATGTGCCTGCCCCAAGTTCCTCACTTGGGAGAGGCTATTAGCATCTTATTTCCTGGGGGATGCAGGGGGTGGAAAATTCATTGCCACCTTAATAATTAATAATTTGGATTGTAATTTGGCTGCTTTTTATTTTATTTTATTGTTTTTAATTGGATTATTTGATGGATTTGTTAATTTGATATTTTTTATTGGAAAACTAATAAAAATGATTTATTATTTGTTTCTTTTTTTTAAAAAAAATCTTAAGTTCACATTTCCACCTCAGTTTGTGATCTTTTCTAAATCCCTAATAAATATTCATCAGCATTTTAGTGTGAGTTTCTCCTAATATATGTACATTTTTGCAAAGCAATTGCTCCTAATATAAAGCATTTTAATGTGCTTTTCACTAATATGTGCATTTCTAAAGACACTTTAACTTAGTGTGTGTGTGTTTGTGTGTTTGTGTGTGTGTGTGTGTGTGTGTGTGTGTGTGTGTATGTGACAGATAGACAGATAGAGAGATGATAGATAAAGATATAGACACATCATTTGGCTAGAGAATTGCATTGCAAAATTCAGAGAAGTGTGAATTTTGAAGAATAGCTGTATTTTGGTCCCCGTATTTTATTGGAAAGTAGATAGGTTCAGCTGTAAATGTGAAATGGATTGAATTTCTCCTTTGGAAACTAGCTTTTGTACAGACACTGGGGTAAAAAATTGAAGTTACTCCATGCCTTTTGTTAAATATGTGAATCTGAATTTTATACCAGGCATCATTTTTGTGTGAGCTGTAAACGTTTTATGCCTACAACTTAAATGATTATGGAAAAAGTCACTCTTTATCATCCCATCTGTGCCATTTTTAAGGAACTCAGGGAGAATGAGCAGCCATCTCTCTGCATAAAAGGCCACGCATGTGGTTTGTTCCCATAAAAATGTTGATTGGGAGGGAGAGGGGGAATTGATCTGGAGCACTCAGGCCATTTTCAGTTTTGTCTCCCTTTGAGAGTGACACATTAGAACATTCCAGTGGCACTGTTATTGCCACATCGATTTTATATCCTTCTGCTACGAGCAAAAGCTTTATTTTGGACATGGAGCCAGCCCTTACACATCTTATGTGGTGCGGTATGCTAGAGTGTTATTTGTCTCAGTGTGAGAAATGAAGCGATTAGGAAAAGCATTAAAATTAAGGAGTTGATGAGAAAATGAAGTGAAGGGTTCCATACTGCGAGAAGCTCCCCGTTATTACACCAGTAGAGAGAGCTTAAGCACGGCAGGCAGTAAGAGCTGCTTGATTCTTGGAAAGAGAAGAAATAATGCTGAGGAACACCCAGTTAATACTATAATCAAATGTGATTTCTTGGCAGTCTACTGTGAGGGTCTCATAGGTCACTCTGCTTCCCCATGATATTTTTAAGGGAAATCGCCAAAAATGGCACGGCCGACATGGGCTGTCCTACATCCAGATTTTCCTGAACATTTTTTTGCAATTTCTGCCTGGACGCTGCTGCTGACTGCAATGTTCCACATATGCTCAGGAAATGTTAGGCAACCCTAACAAAATGCCTTCTGAAAGAGCAACAAACCGGTGGCACTAGGTGAAATTCATTGTAGTGCTAAGTGGGGTATGTGCATGAGAAACAAGTTCCACTTGTGTAATTCCACCCCTGTGTGCCCCCATGCACCACCTAAACTGGTTCTTGGATTTTCCCCCAACCCTGCAGATCAGATATAGAGGGTGCACCAGCATGCAGGGAAGGGGGAGTCCCATTGCACAAGCAGATCTCATTCTGTGCATGCAACAGCTGAGTTGAATCCCATCCACTGTCTTGATTTCCAATGAAGATGAGAGCACACTGACACAAAATTCTATTATTGTCCTCGGATTTATGTAAGAAGGTGAAGAAGCAAGCAAAAAGGTGCCATCTGCTTCTCCATAGCATCACAGAATCATAGAGTTGGGAAGGACCCCAAGAGCAAATGCGTAGCAAGCCCAGGTGGTACCCAGTGCGGAAATGTTTTTGTCACCCCTCCCCCCACATTGACAGCTCGGGGTAGGCTTGGGAGTCACGGGTGGGCACCAAATGTCGCTATGATGGTTTGCTGGGACGCTGGCAAAGCTGTGCAGCTCGTCCTCTCAGGAGCCACGGCTCCTGTCCGTCTGTCCTCCTCCCTCCCTGGCTTGCTGTAAAGTGGCAAAGCGGGAGCCACTTACAGTGAGCCAGGGGGGAGGGAGGGGAAGCTGTGGCTACCGTCTGCCCCTCCCTGGCTCGTTGTAAAGCAGCAAAGCAGGAGCTGCTTACGGCGAGCTGGGGAGGAGGGATCCGCTCGGAGGGATCCACTCGGGCGGTGCTGATGGCAAACTGCTATGTACAGCACATGTGCGGCGTCGCTATGTACAGTGCATGCGTGCGACACCACACATGCATTGTACATAGTGGTTTGCTGCCAGTGCCGCTCAAATGTCGTACGGACAGTGGTGGGATCCTCTGCTCGTGGCTGCAGTCACAAACGGAGGATCCGCCACATGTGGCTGCGGCAGCGTGATGGCTGCCCGTGCCGCCACGCCTGGGCTGGGGCAGCAGGGCAAGCACCCCATGGGGTGCCTTCTTGTCACCCTCCCAGACATGGAACCCGGGCTGAACCGCACCCCGCCCTCACCTTGCAACGCCACTGCCCAAGAGTCATCTAGTCCAACCTCCTGCAACACAAGAATCATGGCTAAAGAATCCCTGGCAGGTGGCCACCCAACCTCTGCTTTAAATCTTCCAATGAAGGAGAGTACACCACCTTCTGAGGCAGCCCTTTCCACTGCCACAGAGCTCTAACCATCAAGAAGTTATTTCTAACATTTAGTCAGAATATCCTTTTACTGTAATTTGAATTCGCTGGTCAGGGTCTTATCCTCTGAGGTAGCTCCATTGCTGATGTTGAAATTAGATTTGAGATTCTGGTGAGGCAAAACAGATTTATTCTTCTTAAAACCCAAATAGATGCTATTTAAACCTATAGTTCCAGTGTTAAATAGTTTTGTCTGTGAAGCAATCTACACCCCTGCAAATGTTTTGTTGTATTTTCACTACTGATTGGTTTTTAACGCATCAAGGTGTGTGAGCAAATCATACTGTTCCTTCTTCCATGCAGCATCTTCTCAGCTCTCCCCATTTCATTGCACCTGCCATCACCTTCTCAAATTCCATTCTCTGACCTGTCTTTTACACACTTTACTTTTGGGGGGAAATATATAAAGCAAAAATGATTTTCTTATGCTGAAGCCCTGAGATCTTATTTAAAATATCCATTTTACATCATCCTTATATTCCTTTATGTTTATTTTCTTATATCTTTCCCCAAGGGCTGAATGCTTATTTCCTAGGATGTAATAATAATAATAATAATAATAATAAATTTTATTTATATCCCGCCCTCCCCAGCCGAAGCCGGGCTCAGGGCGGCTAACAACAATAAAACAGTATAAAAGTATAACATAAACAACACTCTAAAATCATTCATTGTAAAATTAATTAATTCAGGCCACTGGCAACCATTGGGCCAGAGCTCCACGAAGATTGCTGAGGGAGGGAGTCAGGCTGTGCCCTGGCCAAAGGCCTGGCGGAACAACTCTGTCTTGCAGGCCCTGCGGAAAGATGTCAAGTCCCGCAGGGCCCTGGTCTCTTGTGACAGAGTGTTCCACCAGATCGGAGCCACAGCCGAAAAAGCCCTGGCTCTAGTTGAGGCCAGCCTAACTTCTCTGTGGCCTGGGACCTTCAAGATGTTTTTATTTGAAGACCGTAAGTTTCTCTGTGGGGCATACCAGGAGAGGCGGTCCCGTAGGTACGAGGGTCCTAGGCTGTATAGGGCTTTAAAGGTACAGCCCTTAAATGTACAGCCCATTGACCTCAGTGTGACATGTTTAAGCACTGGACAATAAAAATCTGGCAGCTAGTTATCTTGTACCAGCAAAAATAGTGATTTGCGGATTGATCGTAGTAAAATATTCACCCTATAAAAGAAGGCATCAGTGATAACCTACTGTGGCTTTTAAAAAGTCTTTGAATAGAAGTGAAGAAGAGTCCCTCAATTTCCCCTTGTATACCCCATTTGGTGCATTGATGTTGGCGCTCAAACATCAGTATGGTCAGGGATGTAAGAGTTTCCACAGTGGTTGGGAAAGAGGATCCAACACTGACTCTCCATCTCCAAGATCAGAGTTCTCTTTCCATTCAGAAAGAGATAACTAGTGTATGACCCCACTGTCCAAGGCTCATAGGACTGAAGCCAAAGTGAAACAAATGTTGATCCATGTTAGAGATACTACCATGCAGTCATTTATCATAACCTATGCATAGGTGTGTATGGATGAGTCAATTCCATTACATGTCAATTTGACATGTGCTCGTTCACAAACCTGTTCCTGCTCATTTTCCCGTTTATCTGTACTTAATTTATTTTAAACATGTTGAAGTTTGTATTTAAATGCTCACATTGACACACATTTAAATCACAAAACATGCATTTAAATCACACTTATACTTCAATGTATGCATTTCTAAATTAATTTTGTCTTGAAATGTGAATTCTGTATGCTTATGTGTACCTTTTTGAGTCAAGAAAAGGGGCTGTATCTCATGTGTGCCATACACAGAGGAGACCCATTGAAATTAGTGACATGAGTGACTTGGGGAAGAGCAGATTCTGAAGGATAATTACATTCTGATCTGAGCATTAGTCCTAGTGGGGAGAGATGTCAGTGCCCATCGGAATACATAGAAATCAAACCCCACCAAGCATCCATGAGATTTGTAGGATCCTTGTATGCGATTTTCTGGTTCCAAAAGTTTAGAAGAAACAATTTAGAAATCCTATGAGTTAGTTAGAAACAAAACAAAACACCAGCTAGCATATTGTGCTATTCAAATCACAGCCCCTTATTCACGCTGCATCTGCAGCTGTCAAACTGCGTAAGGAGCTAGGAGCTGCTAACAAGGAACGAGGAGCGAATTTCGTCATCTTGTTCAGCCACAGATCTGACACTGTGTTGCTCATCCACCGCTGATACCACACCAGATTTAAGAAGAGATGCAGAAAATGTTGGAGGGAGAGGAGTGACAGTGAGGCAAGAACATCACAACAATGGTTATTACTATAGGCCTTATAGAGAAATCAGTGATAAGATCAAAGGCATTCTTCTCACTCAGCCACACCTACCATGGTAATTTACTATTCTCCTTGAAAATAACTCACTTCTGTTCAGGCATTCTTAACTGCTGTCCATAGGGGCTATCCCCACCAGCCCTGTCCTTCCAGCCTCAACCTTCTCACGTCGACCTGGAAGGTCTGAAAGGATTTGAAGGGAGATGCCTAAAAACCATTTCACCCAACCACCCAGGGAGTTCTGCAGGAGAGGGCCTTCTTCAGATACCATCTCATCAGGAGGTTCATTCCATATGAGATAGGAATTGTTCCTTTACAGAATGAATTAATTCTCCATAAGTTGGTGAAAATTATTTAATTTTGTTGGGGTTTTTTAATCAAGGACTCTGAAACATGAAAAACCCTCTCTGGGCTCAGAAAGAGAAGCTTTCTTGAAGCAACTATGTATAACACGTGTGTAGTGTTTTGTGTTTCCTAGGTAAAATGACTTCTGGTACACTTCATCTGCTGTGGAAAGCTTAATCACTTTGCTGAACTTCTGGCTGTGCACAGCCACCCAATAGGTTATTGGGCACAAAAGCCCCACAGGGGGCACCTTCGCTTTGGAACCCCATCCTGGTACATATTGGACAAGCACCATCTCTATTATCTTTCTGGTGCCTATTGGGGGGGAATCTGATTTCAAAGAGCCTTTTCAGGAATATCTTTATCCCATTTTGTATCTGCTTTGTTTTTAGGTATGGCATTATTTTTAATTGGATTTACCTACAAAAGTGATTTTAGTGGGTTTTGACTATGAAAGTGGCTTTTCAGTTGTTATAATTGTTTTAATGTTTGAAATTGTGTGATTGTTTTAATTGCCTTTTATTGGTGATGCTTTTGTTGTGAAATTACTTCAAGGTGTTTATGAGAAGTGATTCGTACAGAAAAGCAAACAAATTATGTGTGCTCAGCTAAACACAGTTGCAATCTCCACTTTAGGCTATTTTGTTCAGGAAGGTTGAGGGTAGAGTAGGAAGTACAGAACATGAGGTTCCACACCTTCTTCATAGATGAAGTTTAAGAATGCCTAAACTAGGCTATTATGTTTTGTTTGATTTCTGTGTGCAGGGAAATTCTGGATTGTGTTTGTGTGTCTGTGTTTGGTTATAAGTATTTAAGCTTGCAACTCCTCCACACACCCCTCCAGCAAAGTGCTTCATACAGCTGACCATATGATTTCTGCCCTGCACGAGGTTAATTCAGTGATTTTATGTCACAATCCTATATGAGCACTGCTTCCCTAGGTTGCTGCTGATTGCTGCTGCAAAATCATCAAAAACTGTAAAATCGTCAAAAACTGACATTCAGGGAACTTTCAAAGAATATTCGCTATCAGATTCTGTAAAAGACGCGGGTTGTGTTTGGGTGTAACTCTAAATAGAAGGGAAATGAAATTGACAGATTTGCCCATCTCTACTAACCGACCTGCAGCCTGCAATGAGAAACTGCTAACATGACAAAATGGATAGTGTGATTACACATCTGCAGTGAAGTAGCCTCTCTCAATCTTTGCAGGGTCCAAGCAAGCAGCACAACATCAAATTTGCTAAAGATTTCCAACTCAGCAGCTTCACACCCATGTTCCAAGTGGGCATATATTTGCCTATGAAAATTATCTTTTTTACAAATGGTAGCTGGAAGATTTGGCTTCCAGGACCTGTGGGCTAAATGACATTGGTAAACATTGCTGAGCACATCTGTCAAGATATTTATGAGCAATTGGAGCGATTCAGAAATGCCCTCCTTCTCCTCGGGCCCTGACAAGTGCAGTTAATCAATGTGAGGAAGGGACTACAGCTTGCTGCTTTGCAGACCATTCTCTCTCTCTCTCTCTCTCTCTCTCTCTCTCTCTCTCTCTCTCTCTCTCCCCCCCTTGCCAGCTGATGTTCACTTCCAGCCTGACTTGTGGCTCTCAGCTGCAAAACAGGAACCTGCACTGCACCAGAAATAATGCTTAATTGGCTAATTGCAGCATAAAGTGTTCTAGGCACCATCACCATTAAATGGTTTCAATGACTGCAGTGTTTCATTGTTAGATAGGAGGGAAAACACATCAGCGTAGGTAAAACCCATTAAGGATGATTTTATGCAGCTTCCCAGAGAGATGCAGCAAGGAGAATATGGGCTGTGTTTGATTGCCTACTGGAAGGTAGCCTGCCAGTAGCAAGCTGTGGGGCAATGCAGCACCACAACAAAAGGGAGAACACAATTGTCCTAATTTAATAAACAAGAAGAACTTGGGGATAAATGAAAAGCAAGGTCTGGAAAAGCTAAACCACTTAATGTTTGCAGAAGAGTAGTCTATGGAAAGCTATGAGTGATGGGAGAGTGCTCTTGGACTCAGGTCCTGATTAATTAATTTAGTTTTATCTTCTTAATCCCAACTGAATTCAATGGGACTTACTCCTGGGTAATTGCAGCTTAGTGAGGCTAGCACTGTGTCTTCCTGCATTGCAGGCGGTTGGACTAGATGACTCTTGGGGTCCCTTCCTAGTCTACAATTCTGCGATTCAATGATTCTAAGTAACAAGCTTATAACCATAGTTACACGTTCACAGTCAGAGCTAGTAAAAATGTATCTGCTTTGAAGGAGAACATCTCTTTCAGCACTGGGGTTGTTGTCATTTATAGTTAAACCAGTTAAATGGGCATTGCAGAGATGATATCTCTGTTGTACTTTCTAATGAAATATACCATTCCAGAAACATGTTTTATACTGGGAGTCTCCTTCCTTCTCTGCTGTGTTTCAATATGAAGCAATTCCCTGCTTGAATAGACAGCTTTGCATAACATGGGAATGAACTGCCAAGTTAATATTGCAGGCAGTTGACAAAATGGTATATCTTAGTTCACTGAATTTTTATTCACGGTCTTTGAAAATGAAGTTGTGCCCCAAAACCACTGATTTTAGGAAGCACAAATACTTATTTGATTGCAATAAGTATATCTCTCAAGAAGATCACAATCAATATTGTGGTTCTAGAAGAAAACAAAGACAACCATAAAATGTAAATGGACGAAGAGCAAAGTTTTGGATTGGGTTAGAAGAAAAAAATATGTTTGATCTGTTTTCTGCAGTGGACAGACCTGATTTGAACTTGTTTGCCCATCATAATACATTGCTTCAGATTCTGTAGTCCCAAAAATACATGCAAAAATATGTATTACACGTTAAATTGTTTACAAAAATGCATATTGTAAGGCGAAAGGCATTGAAAACCACACCAAAAGATATGTATTTTATGGGAAGGATGCATACAAAATGTGCACAATTTAAATGAAGATTTGAGACTTTTTAGTTTAGAGGAAAAGGTAAGTAAGGAGTGACAGGACCGAAGTTTATAAAATTGCTATTGTGAAGTGTATGAAAAAGCAAAGTTTCATGTTAGACACTTTGGGGAAAAACCCACCTTCAATGGATTAAAGAGTGGGCCTTTGATTAGCCATTTAAAATCTGAACTTGAGATCTAGGAGAACAAAAAGGCTTACAATTACCATTTGGCCTGAACATATGCAGAAAAGGAAGGAGTCTGCTTTTATGTACTATGTTTGAATATTAAATCTGATGACCAGCGTTGATGAAGGGACCATCACGGTGTTGGGAGGGGTGGCAGAGGAAGTCGGATAAGGATTCTCAGTATGTTAGAATGAAGGTGAGAAGCCTTGTATGTATTAAGAGTGGAGATGACCTTTGAAGGGGGAACTGGCCATAGACATTCTGGAGCCTGATACTGTTGGTTTCTCTGCTGCGAAGGTAACAGAGGACGAAAGCAGAGTGTCTGGCTCAGCTGGAACCTGATGCTGAACTTACTGAGCGAAGGTTCAGTCATTTCCCTTTTCGTGGCTCCTGCTTATTCTGGACTCGCGGTCACTGGAGTAATAATGACAGAAATAAATCCTGCTTCCCCTTAATTTCTCGGCTCTAAATGGCTCGCAGAATTTCTAATTCTAAAAGAAAAGCCTCGTTTGATCTCTTTAACACCTCCAGTTTGGCCACGTTTCAGGCGCTTATAGAACGCCGTGTTTTTCCAAAGAAAGTCAGGCTCGAACACTGGCTTTCATAGGGCATGACTGGAACACGGTTGGGGTTAAGATAATAATTGGTTTGCAAGCCTGAGCTAAAACAAATATTGCATTTACATTAAGGTTATGCGCTACAATCCTCCCTTCTTTGAGCACATCAGAAGGAAAAAAATCTGGGAGGCGGGGAAAGGACTCGTTTTCATTCCAGCTCCATGGGTCAATTCACGAGTGAAGTTCTGGGGATTAGATCATTTTAATTCTAAGACAAGCAGTAAATATTTATACTTCAAAGGGGATAGTAGTTTGAAATGTATTTACATTAATTTTCTGCTGCTGCATGAATGTTGAAGTGGAACCTATGTTACACACACATGTTGGGGGTGAATGAATTCATGATGGTAAGCACTGGTTTCAGAAGTGTTTTCCAGTGTGGGTGTCCTTTAAGTAACATATTTTATGTGGGTCCCTGTGCATGCAAACAGAGTATACTTGCACCCTGCCTAGAACACGCCCACTTGACCACTTTGATTGGTAGAATTGGCACTTTAACAAATGCTGTGTGAGGTAAAGGTAAAGGACCCCTGGACAGTTAAGTTCAGTCAAAGGCGACTATGGGGTTGCGGCACTCATCTCGCTTTCAGGCCAAGGGAGCCAGTGTTTCTCCACAGACAGCTTTCCAGGTCATGTGAACAGCAGGACTAAACTGCTTCTGGCACAACAGAACACTGTGACGGAAACCAGAGCCGTTTACCTTCCCACTGAAGCAGTACCTATTTACCTACTTGGACTGGTGTGCTTTCAGACTGCTAGGTTGGCAGGAGATGGGACAGAGCAACAGGAGCTCACCCCATCACAGGGATTTGAACCACTGACCTTCTGATTGGCAAGCCCAGTGGTTGAGACTACAGCACCACCTGCACCCATACGTCATTTGTAAGAACTCAAGCATTTAGTGTGGCAGCACCGACACTTTGAAACTCCCTGCCTATTGATATCAGGCAGGCACCTGCTGCTCAGAAAAAAAAAACAGGTATTCCTAAATAATAATTACATCTAATCTGAAATTCAAAGGGATCGCTACCTCCCACGCCCTCAAAAAGGCCAACCTGGTATTCCTACTGAAAAGAAGCAACATAAACCAACATATTCATACATATAATAACCAAAACAACAGCAAAAGTGGTGTTTTGCAATCGTGTCACCAGTTCAAACAGCTAACTTTTCTTTTCTGCATTTAGGGGCTTAGGAAGCTTTCCATGGAAAGGTATAAATGACTGCTTTTGCCGACTCACTTTAGAAAATAGGAAATGATGCTTTTAAATAAACACTTTGGAATGGTGA
Organism: Podarcis liolepis; assembly: GCF_965112155.1. Lineage (NCBI taxonomy): Eukaryota > Metazoa > Chordata > Lepidosauria > Squamata > Lacertidae > Podarcis > Podarcis liolepis. Next base: position 25,677,084 of record NC_139554.1, read on the forward strand.
TATCTGTATGATTATTTGTAATACAAAGAGGTGAGCCCATCTCTTCTGGTGAATCTGTATTTGCAGCTGTGGGGTCATTTTCAACCATCAGAAAGTCTTTCCACCCAGGTGAATGTTCTGGTCTTTAAAGTTTATGGTCTGAACTATAAAAGCCACATTGGACACAATGGGGCAATTACGATGAAATAAAGGTAGCCATTAGAAACTTGCATTCACCCCCTTAATGTATCTCTAAAGTTTGAGAAAGAGGTGGGGAGTGAGAGACATCCAAAGCAGGAGACAGCAATTGCCTTAAAATTCATAATAATAATAATGATGATGATGATGATGATGATGATGGGAATCCAAAGGTCAGATAAAATAGTTTACAGAAAACTGAAGAGAAATAAATACTCAACAACAAATTTTATTATATGGTTACAGACTCAGTACAAGAAGCATTCAAGAATCAGACATACTATAAGCATATCAAAAGGAAACTGTATTTACTTGACTCACTTCTAGAAGATCTGTTTATTGCGCATTCATGCTAGTTTCCTTGCAGGGAGCTCCGATGACCAAGCACATATTTCAATTTCCAGTGTGTTTGCATGTCACTTCCCTTATCACAAAAAGCCTGAGGCTGGGTTGGAGTGGGGAGGCAGTGGGGGTTTCTTGTACAAGAGCTGAAGAACAACATGAAATGTGCAACCTAGATTTGCTGGTATCTGATTAAATCCCCCCCCCCCAAAATGGAGGCAGCCTGGAAACTGGCATCAGAACATCCTCGGGGTCAGGGACTTGCTGGTTCTTTCAGAGCAAGGAGTTTCATAGTACAGATGCTACGTATGAGAAGGTCTTCTCCCACCTATCACAGATGCTTTAGCTGAGATTCCTGCATTGCAGGGGTTGGACTTGACCTTCAGGGTCACTTACAACTCTACAATTCTATGAATCTATTATTTACCTACTAACCAAACTTCCCATGGTAGCCTACCCTAACAATCTGAGTAGGCAGGAAAGACCATTTGGGAGGAGGTTTCCCCTTAAGTACCATAGCCCCCAAACCATTGGGAATTAAAGACAAACCAAGGGCTTGCTGTTGGAAATAATGTTTTTGAATGTTGCTCTCATTTCTAGAGAAGAAATATTTGTAGAAATACAGTGGTACCTCACAAGACGAATGCCTCGCAAGACGAAAAACGCGCAAGACGAAAGAGTTTTCCGTTTTTTGAGTCGTTCCGCAAGACGAATTTCCCTATGGGCTTGCTTCGCAAGACAAAACATCTTGCAAGTTCTTGTGAGTTTGTTTCCTTTTCTTAAAGCCCCTATGCCGCTAAGCCGTTAATAGCCGCTAAGCCGCTAAGCCGCTAATAGCCGCTAAGCCGCTAATAGCCGCTAAACCGCTAATAGCCGTGCTTCGCAAGACAGAAAAACCGCAAGACGAAGAGACTCGCGGAACGGATTAATTTCGTCTTGCGAGGCACCACTGTAATGTTAACCATATCATTTGAAACTGAAGTTTTGTTTTGAGTTCATTCTCAGATTCTATGTTAATTGTCCCATTCTAGCACATCAACATTCACCAATATCTTAGTTTCATCATCATTACCATGTTAATTTATTCAACCGGGCATTGTGACACTAAGATCATCCCCAAAGTAAGTGATGAGATTTACCTGCAAATAATTTTGCATAGAATCACAGCATCAAACTGAATTTGGCATCCACTGATCATGATAACAAGGTGGATAGGGTCCTTGTTGTATCTTGTATTTACAATGAAGATAGCAAGGCTGTTTTTGATTCATTTCACAGATTGTTCTTTTCTTATGAGCCTATCCCTGGCCTCCGACAGCGTTTTCATCAAACTCCCTTTAACAGCTGTATACTGAATTAACTGCAGTGCACACCATTTTTCTCTTCAGGGGAAATCTCTCATGTCTTTACAGTTTATGATTCTATCTATTATTAAAGCAATCTAATATGTATGTTGAAGTGATTACCATAAAGAAGGTGGCAGTAAGTAAAAAAATAATAATCATAATGGTGCTATGCTATTGCTAATAGAATCTGAGTATAGAATATAATGTGATTAGTCAAGGCTTCCAAAGTTTGGGCTCTTTTCTGGAATCCAAATCTTCCAACATTGTGTTGAGCTTGATATTTTTAGACATGCTGCAATGAAATAGAGAAACTGAAGCAGAAGAGAATATTTAAACCTGGAAGACAAGATTGAAATCTGGCACAAGCAAATAACTTTGGGCCTCCTAAAATGAACTGAATTAAATTCTCACTATATCACCACTTCCCCTCTGGAATTACCATGGATTCTGCCCAAACTGCTTTAAGGTTTGCATCATCATGGGGCTAAAACAGGTCAGAAGCCTAATGCAATATATCTGATGATTGCAACTTGGCTGTGCTAAGACAGGATCAAGTATTTGGATGGTTCCTCGCGAAAAACAGTCCTTGTCACAGAAAAAGCTACCAAGTGCTGATGATACAGGTCAGCTTAAGACATTCTCCCTCTCGTGGTAGTGTATAGACATAGGGAATCTTGCACTGAAATATTTTAATCCCAAAATGCTACAACTTTAGCTATGATCAATTATTCAAAATATGTTCAATGAACACATGAAGAGAGGGAATGGCATTGCAACTGCAGACCACATCACCTTGAACTGGGAGCCTAAGGTGGGGCAGATCCTGACCTCATTAACTCAGACCACTTTGACAGGTGAGCAAGCCCCCCACCTGTCAATCACCTGACATCACCATGAAGTTTATTTCCTTTGTGCACCCAGTTTGATTTCAAACTGCATGGGGAAAGGAAGTGTTTCCCTGTGGGTTTTCCTGTAAGTGCTGGACAGATGATTAGCTCTTACAGCAAGCCTTGCTTTGGGCAGCAATTGGCTGCATGATGGAGTTTTCAATCAGGAACTCCATAGTGAAGCTGATTTCAGCAGGGCTAAGCAATGTGACCTCCCCATGGGATTGTACTTGGGCGGGATATGTCTGAACTAGGCCTTAGGGATAGCCACTATTTTCTCATTCAGTTAAAGCAGAAAACTGCAGCTCAATACCATCAGGAGTAGTACACAATGTACCAAAGTAGAGTGCTTTAGTTCTCGGGCTGATGCTCTCTGGAAAGGTAAAAATGAGCACATTGTGATAAAGTGCCTCTGACTAACACTGCCTAGTTCCACACATTCTTCTGTCCAAACTCTATTAAAATCAAGCTTAACTCTACCCAAATCATTGGGATGACTTCATTTATAGTACCAGGTGTGAATTTGTCACTGGAGAATTGGACTGTTCTGATCAGCTTCAGGAAAGCATGAGGAGATTTATGGTAATGTTGAACCATGTGGAATGCCTGATTTTCTTCAAGCATTGCAAACTGACCTATATTTGTAAACCTGTTTAGAATGACCCTGGCAAGACTTTCTGAGCTGTCTGCTGAATTTTGGAGCTACATTTCAGAGCCAAAGGCCACTGTGGCAAACAGTTCTCAAAGAAAGTTTATTGTAATTCTTGTGTGTTGACAAGTGAACCTTCATTTAACATATCGTCCTTGATATTCCCAGTTCTATATTTTGCTGGGGAATTGACAGGTTAACAACCACTGCTGAAATATTCACAAATCTGTCTGTTTGAAAGGGAAGTACAAAAATGATCTGGCTTCCACTTGAACTCCAATGAAAACAAGACTAGCCCTCACTAGAATACATTTTCCCCTAAGAGGTGAAATGTAGAAAGAAAACAGAACTCTTTTAATCACCAATTGTCCCCTTTTCAAATGCATTGTGCAGCAGCTGTGAAAAAGGCAAATGCCATGCTAGGGATCATTAGGAAAGAAACTGTAAAGAAAACTGCCAGTGTTGTGATGTCATTATATCTATGGTGTAACCACATTGGAATACAGTATAGCATACAGTTCTGGTTGCCTCACCTCAAAATGGATATTCTAGAGTTGAGAAAAGTTCTGATAAGGGAAACCAAAATGGTCACAGGGGTGGAGCAACGTTCCTATGAAGAAAGGTTGCAGCATTTAAGACTTTAGTTTAAACAAAAGGTGAGTAAGATGTGCAATGATCAAAGTTTATAACATCATGTAAGGCACGGAGAAAGTGCATAGAGAAAATGTCTTCTTATTTCTCATATATTTCTCCCTGCTAATTACAGAGATTTAAGGTATTTAATTTCATTGGAATGTGATATACATCAAGAATAGGGAACCAGATATTGTTGAACTCCAACTCCCATCAACCCTAGCATGGTCAAGGAACAGAGGTGATGGGAGTTGGAGTCTAGCAAAACCTGGAGGATCACACATTCCAAACCTGGTGTAAAATGTGAAGGAAGAAGTTCTGAAGTGCTGTTGCAGGACAATCCGCATTGTGAAACATGTTTCAAAAACTAAGGTGTTTTAGAATGGAAGCCTTGTGCAGATCTTCACAATAATCTGATGTTCCAATGGTGATTGGTCCTGATGGCTATATAGTATCATTGCCAAAAGGGATTTGCTTTCTGGGTGAAATCATTTTAGCTGATTACAAGTTAGGCCAGATGAGCATTATTTTGATGTCTGTATCATGAAGGTGCCATGAAGTGCTTCAGGGCTCCTTGCTCCAACTCACATTGCACCATAGAGATCCTGCTTTACCTCTAACAAGCCCCAAACACCTCCGAGGCATCACACTTCATGGATTTGTTTTAATCCATAGAAGCATAGAATCAATGAATTGCAGAGTTGGAAGTCCAACCCCTTTCAGTGCAGGAATATACAGTACAGCTGTCTCATACAGGGATCGAACCTGCAACCTTGGCATTATCAGCACCATGCTCTAACCAACTGAGCTATCCGATAAACACCCCTAGTAATTATCGCCAGTGTCACAGGCAGTATGCCTCTGAGTACCAGTTGCTGGAGAACACAAGCAGAAGAGTGCTGTCATGTGGGCTCCTGGGCTTCCCATTGACATGTGGGAGGGGGCAGGCTGAACTAGATGGGCCTTTGGTCTGATCCCGGTGAGATCTTCTTATGTATGTTCTCATAATCACAAGAATTTGAACCAATCTGAACACGTTAATTGCCCCCATCAATCATCACCATCATGCTTGCCAAGGGAAATCAATTAATCATAGCGGATTCAGTAGTGAGGCCAACACTATTTGTATATAGAAAGCAGACCTGTCAGCGAAACGAGGCACATATGGAGGAAAGCTGAGGACTGGGTGTTCTCTTAGGTTTCTGCTATTTGAGCTAAAGAAGAAACATTGTTTAATTTTCTCCCTAATTATTATATCTCGCTGTTTTTGTGCCAATCAGTATGGAATGGCATAACAGAACATTCTACCATATGGCATCAGGGAGCTATGCACAAATAAAGCATACTTAGAATGTCTGCCTTGCCATTCCAGAACAGGGGCACAAATTCAGATTTCAGTAGCAGAGCAAAAGGATTCATCCTCCACCCCCTGTATCAAAGTGAAGAGGTGGAGTGGTGTGGCACCTAACTGAGGGAGGAAATAGTTAGTGAGCACTCTGTGGCCTGGCGAATGGGTGATGGAGCTCCTGTGGTGTATATAACCCAGTTCAGCGCCACTTGATGCCTGTCTGCACCTCCCTGGTTACACACCAGGACTAGACGCTATTGTCTGTTTGGCAATGAAAGTAATGTTAATTGTTTTTACACATGAAATAGTTTTTAATTGTTTTTTAATTGCTACAGTTGTTTATGCATGCAGAGTTGTCTTTATTGCTGGTGTTTTTTGTTGTGAAATTGCTTTAAGGTATTTTATGGGAAGCAAATGAATGGGATTAATTAAACAAAATGAAACCAAGTAGTGGTATTTGCTAAAGAGCTGCCTCTTCCTCACCCTCTGTCCTGCAGGAACTGGTCTCTCTGAGCAGATGTGGGTGTGCATGAAATAAGTTAGCAGCCACTCATCACAACTTGCAGGAATGCAATGAGTTATGAAGGGAGTTAGAAATGGGGAAAGTTGGTGAGAATCCAGAGACATGGAATGGAGAGTGAAGGAGGACTCCCTGGAGAAGGGGTGGGGAACCTCCAGCCCACTGGCCAGACCTGGTCCACTAGTCTCCCAATTTGACATCCCAGGCCACCCCCTTGCACCTGAAGTCATACATGATGTCAGGTTCAGAGCAGGTAAGGGTGGGGATTCAAAGGAACAGTTGTACCTCCCAGTTTCTGGAGGGACATGCACTTCCACCCACCCAACAGCTAATGGGTGGTAGGTGTGTGCCTTGCTCAAGAATGTAGAAATAACTTCAGTTGAATGGAAAACACTCCCCCCCCCCAATGAATGATGTTTGAACAGAACCTTTCAGAACCAGACATCAGCAGCAGGCCTGCTCACAAGTCCAACTGGGTCCACAAAGCTGATCCTGATTAGGATCTGGCCCATGAAGTCATAAAGGTTCCTCATTCTCACCCTTAATCAATCTCTCAGGGCTAGAGATCTCAGTGAGGGATCAGTATTTGGTCCCTTTGGGACATGACTATCTTGCCCACTCAAGGGGTGGTGATTTTGCCAAGCTTATTTCAACATGCCATTCCCATAAATGACCTGGGACCCTAATACCTACAAGAGGAAAGAAATTTGTTCTACATATGCTATTTTACTTATACAGTGGTACCTTGGTCCTGTTAATGAACGCTTCGGACAACGACCTCCGCAAAACCGGAAGTAGGTGTTCCGGTTAGCGCACTTTGCCCCGGAAGAGGAATGGAAGCTGAACACCGGTGGTGGGAGGCCTCATTAGGGAAAGTGTGTGCCTCCGTTTATGAACAATTTGGTCTAAGAATGGACCTCCGGAACAGATTATGTTTGTAACCCGAGGTACCACTGTATAACTATTTACTGAGAGCAATAGTCAAAATGTAGAATCAGCCACTGGCCTAAATGGAGGTGTTCTTGGAGAATAATCACATTTGGCTCAAAATAGTAAGGGTACTGCTAATGGTCTCCCCCTGCTCTCTAAATGGTTTGCAAACTCTAGAAGGACCAAAGCTATTCCCAAGGTCAAGAGTTGCTGGAATACAGAGTCAACAGGGATGCTTAAAAAAAAGGAGTAATAACATCTCAAAACCCATGATGGTGCTGGCCGTGGTATTAATGGCATAATTTGTATTCTCCATTGACTTTAATTGGGGTTGTCCTTGCACTGAGAATAGAAATTTAGAATAAAGGATAAAATTGCTGGCCTGACAAGATTTGGGTATATGATCTGCTCAGCTTGAATCAGCCTCCTTAAGATTCAATAATGGTACTCTGCTCACAATACCTTGTGGACAGTTCTTGATCTTTTCCACTGAACTTGAGTAAAGATGACTGTGGTAGCAGCTGTTGTTTTTTGGTAATATTCTGCAGGAGTTTTCATGCATCTCTATTTTCTCTGCTGAATTTCAATCAGAGAGAAATTTGGGGAAGAAATATCCAAGAAAATTCAAAGGAAGTTAAAATCAGTTTGATAAGAGCTGTGATTTTTTTCAGCGTAGCACATCTCCAAGTAACATCAATTCAGCAACAGCTGGATTAAAATGAGGTGACCAATCAGCCTGCTACCTTTAAAAGACTTTGCTATCTTCCCAAACATCTGGAAGGTGGAGACTCTGGGACTCCTTTGTAGGCAGAGGGTTTGACACACAGGAAGCCACCAAAGAAACAAAGTGTGTTCATCGTTTGGCCAGTTTACACCTGATGACTGCGGTGTTCTGAGCTGAGCTCCATCTGAACTTTCTGAAGGCACTGTTGAAAACAGGATGCTGGGCTAGGTGAGCATATGGTGAGATCCAACAAGGTTCTTCTTATGTTCTTACCTGTGAACATGAGGAATGGGGAGTGTGCTTCATTGCAAGTAGTCCTCAGAACTCTGTGCTACTTGCAATGAAGCATATTGGTAGTGATAGGTTTTAGAAGTCTATGTGGACACTGTGGACACTTGGTACAAGGATGTCACTTTCAGCAAGCTACCAACCAAACACTTCCTTTCGTCAAATGTCTCTGTCTCGCCTTTCCTTCTTTGCAGATCCCCCATAGCTCAATACTAAGTGCCTGCTTGAAACATCACTGCAGATCTGTAAAGCTTTTTCGAAAACATCACTTCAGGCAGATGTTTAACCTCAGGGCCCTAAAGGGACAGCTCTGCCGCTTGCCAGCCTTGTCAATTATTTTTACATCGACAATCATGTTAATGTGGTGTGACACAAAGAAGAGCTTTCAAATCTAGCAAGCTGCATTAGATAAACAAGGTGGATGAGTGTCATCTGCAGCTAAACTCATCTGAGCACGTGCTACACTGCAGCGCAGGTCTCAAAAAGCAACCCACACACATATACTGTGTTATATTGCATATGCAGGTTAGATTCCTTGTTAATCCATGAGACATTTATGCTTCTGCCCAGTTGTCATGCATGCAGAGAGAATGTGACAGGCTGGCAAAACTGAATCCTTGGCAAACACTGCAAACCTCAGGCTGTGCTACATTAGTGCTTTGATTTCTCAGCATTTCCTTAATAGCAGCTAGAACAGTGGTGCAAAGAAAGAGAGAGAAATTGATCCGCAGTCTGACATGGAAGGAGTTAGATGGAGAGTTAGAACAAAGGTTGCAAGGATTCCCTTGGTTCTTCTTCATCAGCATCATCTGGAAGTCATGGGAACTTCAAAAGCAGCGACAAATGCTTAATAATGCTTCTTGCAATGAGGGAACCACCAGAAGGCCCTCGGAGCTGAACCTCAGTGTCCGGGCTGAACGATTGGGGGTGGAGACACTCCTTCAGCTATACTGGGCCAAGGCCATTTAGGGCTTTAAAGGTCAACACCAACACTTTGAATTGTGCTCAGAAACATACTGGAAGCCAAAGTAGGTCTTTCAGGAGGGGTGTTATATGGTCTCGGTGACCACTCCCAGTCACCAGTCTAGCTGCTACATTTTGGATTAGTTGCAGTTTCCAGGTCACCTTCAAAGGTAGATCGCGTTGCCGTAGTCCAAGCGGGAAATAACCAGAGTGTGCACCACTCTTGCAAGACAGTCTACGGCCAGGTAGGGTTTCATCCTGTGTACCAGATGGAGCTGGTAGAGTGCTGCCCTGGACACAGAATTGACCTGTGCCTCCATGGACAGCTGTGAGTCCAAAATGACTCCAAGGCTTTGTGCCTGGTCCTTCAGGGCCACAGTTACCCCATTCAGAACCAAGGAGCCCCCCACACCCACCCGCCTCCTCTCCGCCCAAAACAGTACTTCTATCTTGTCAGGATTCCACCTCAATCTGTTAGCCACTTACAAATGAAACAACCAAGTTGACCACAAACTTGGTTGACCACAAACTTGACATGAGCCAACAGTGTGACGCGGCAGCTAAAAAAGCCAATGCAATTCTGGGCTGCATCAATAGGAGCATAGCATCTAGATCAAGGGAAGTAATAGTGCCACTGTATTCTGCTCTGGTCAGACCTCACCTGGAGTACTGTGTCCAGTTCTGGGCACCACAATTCAAGAAGGACACTGACAAACTGGAACGTGTCCAGAGGAGGGCAACCAAAATGGTCAAAGGCCTGGAAACGATGCCTTATGAGGAACGGCTAAGGGAGCTGGGCATGTTTAGCCTGGAGAAGAGGAGGTTAAGGGGTGATATGATAGCCATGTTCAAATATATAAAAGGATGTCACATAGAGGAGGGAGAAAGGTTGTTTTCTGCTGCTCCAGACAAGCGTACACGGAGCAATGGATCCAAACTACAAGAAAGAAGATTCCACCTAAACATTAGGAAGAACTTCCTGACAGTAAGAGCTGTTCGACAGTGGAATTTGCTGCCCAGGAGTGTGGTGGAGTCTCCTACTTTGGAGGTCTTTAAGCAAAGGCTTGACAACCATATGTCAGGAGTGCTCTGATGGTGTTTCCTGCTTGGCAGGGGGTTGGACTCGATGGCCCTTGTGGTCTCTTCCAACTCTATGATTCTATGATTCTATGAAGAAGAGAAAGATAGAACTGATAACTAGAATCACAGTGCAATCCTTTACATGTCTACATAGCAGGAGGTCCTGCTGAAATCAGTGGGTCTTACTCCCAGGTAAATGTGCATAGGATTTCAACCCTTGGCTATGGACTGCAGTCCTAAGCTTCAAACCCTGCAAGTAAACATGCCTTCCAGCATTTATTTTCCCCAGCTTATTTCTCCATTATAAAATGGAGTAGGCAAAATTTCAGGGAATGCAAGTTATTGCTTCAGCACAGCATGGTAAATAACTAAGGTGCCTGACTTGCATCCACAAACATGTTGCACAAGCCCTGCAGCAGACCAGGTAAAGAGACTAACAAAAGGCATAATATGGGGACCCAGATGTTGTTTTCTCATGGTAAATTAACAGTTAACATTTTGTCTCTCTACCATAAAAACAAAACAAAACAAAACAAAACAAAACAAAACAAAACAAAACAGATAGTCTCTCTCCCTCCCTCCCCCACAGACACACACACACACAGAAGAAAGACTTTACATATGGAATAGTTTAAGTACTTAAAGCCAGGAAAATTAATTAGGGTGAACACTTGCAAAGAGAGATGTTTCCCTCTGCTCACATGAGTAATTTTCTAGTAAGCACACACACAAATGTAAAAATGTTTCTAATTTAAAACAAAACTCTGTCTGCAAATATTCAGAAACCATGCTTGCTCGTACTTTCATTTACCTGTGCATTGCCTCTGCTCTTTTTTCTTTCCTTAAAAAGCTGCCTTTTATTTTCTAGAACATAATAATATATGTATTTCAGATTATTTAATTTGTTTGATACAACTTGCCAGAAGAGCTGGAAAAACCAACAACAATGGGTAAACGGCATCAACACAATAAACCTGTAACAAGCTTGGGACAAAATGTGGGTACTCCCCTCCCTTTCGCTCCCCCCCCCCCCCATCAGAACTATAAATTGTCAAGTCCCATCTTGCGGCTGAAAGAATGAACAGGGGATATTCCTTATAACACTGAAGCTTTGGTTGTTTCCTATGCTAAGCAACCACAAAATGAACTTTCAAGCACGGTTGGGAATTCTCCCTTCCTCTTTGAGATAAAGACAGGGCGGTTTGAAAGTTGCGGATTGCAGCAGAAAGACTGGAAAGAAACCAACGACAAGGAAGTAATAAAAGTGAAGTGTTTGCTAAAGAAATTTGTTTCTTTTGTGTTCCCCTCTTAGGAGCAAACATTCTTCAAAAAATGGAGAAAGGAAACCCAAGAATCTATCGGCTGGATTCCCAGAGTCTCTTTCTTATTACTTTCTCCCTCCCCTTCAGACTGGCAACAGTTTTGCAACCTGCTGCCAGGAGATCTTTAAAACCATCATCAGTCTTTAAGAAATATCCAGTGCTTGGCACATTCAGAGTCTATAGGCAAACATAATGTTTTTGCTCTTCTTCAAGCCATGGGAAGGTCATGGCAAGCTTTCTTCAGTCAGCTAGCCAATTGACTTCAGCACAGAAAACAAGAGGGTTCTCTCTCTTTTTTCCATGTGAAATTCCAGTTATTTACATATTTGCAAGTTGGGAAAGGGTGTGGTTGAGAAACATCGGTCAATACAAACATTTGTATTCCCAATGCAGAATCGGTGCTGACCCAAGAGTTCTAAAAGTTAGGAGCATGCCAGTCCACTCCTTCCAATGCTTTTACGTTAGCCAAATTAAAACTGCTTTCCCAGACTGAGAGTACACTTTGCTTGAGAGACAGGGTAAATTGACAAGTCATGTAGGGATGTGAGATCCGTCAATTTGAGTTTTTCATTTTCCCATGCTAAAGTTCTGCATTTCTGCATCAATTTGTATATTATTATTTTAAAATAAAACAAGTTCTCATGAAAATTCAGCTGCATTTAAGCACTAATTTATCCTAATCTATCCTGATCTACATACCTTTGGATGCCATTTTGCCTAATGGCAGTGAGTGATACTGCTTAATTGCTGGCTGAGTGCAATACAGCTGGGCTGTGGGACCCTGTTACTCGAGTTTCAATTATGATGTGGCATAAATGGACTGAAAAATCTGAAACTAAAGAAACATTGCGTGTAAAATTCTGCTTGAGAAAGAGAGTGCCAAAACTTGAAAACAGATTTATTGAGAACTGAAATATTTATATAATGCATTGAAACATTATCATAGAATTCTAGATTTGGAAGGGATCCCAAAGGTCATCGAGTCCAATCCCCAGCAATGCAAGAATCTCAAATAAAGCATCCAGGATCATTCATCCACTTCTTAAAAATGAAGGAGAGTCCAACACCTTCCAAGGGAGTCCATTCCACCATCAAACAGCTCTGCCAGAAGGTTCCCAGGTCAAGAAGTAGATAAATGTAGCTTGTTGCTACCAGGGAAAATTCCATAGCATCCCCAGCAAGCAAGCATCTATGCCTCTTTGGGCATGACCAGCTTTCAACTGAAGAATCAACATTCTAGGTAGGATCCTTCTGCTTAAATTCCACTGAAAGAAACATTTACAATAAATACAACATAGAAGTCTACCACTGTGGAAAACAAACAGCTTCTTTATACTGAATCTGATTATCCCTTCATATAGCCCAGTATTGTCCAACTGGCAGCAGTTCTTCTCAGCTTTTGACACAGGCTTTTCCCAGCAAGTTCACTTATGTGGAACAGGCAGAAGCCAAACTATGGTTTGTTTGGAGCCAACAAACCAGGATGTGAAACTATAGTTTGGAATGGGTTTGCAAACCACCGCTTGTGTCAACTGTGGTTCGCCATTATGTCTGGATTCACATACCAAATATCAGACAACAGCTAGGTCTATCGGTCCACTTCAATAGGGTGATTTTCCATGGAAATGGAGAATGCACTGACTCAAGAGGTTGCTATATCATGGGGACAGGAGTGAACTTATGAAGTTGATGAACAGATTGGAAATACAAGCAGCTGTAAACTACAGTTTACAATGTCTCAATGCTCAGATTATGATGGGGGTGCTTAACTATGGCTAGCACAAATGATGGATTACATCAGAACCCAGACTTTGTCACTTTGGAGCTCTTCAAATGATGCACCATGAAAGAGAAAATGTGCTAATCTCAATAACCATTTGGAAATACGGATTGGGAATATTACCAATGATTTGATATCTGTATATGTGGAGGAAAGGGGGAGAACCCAGAAACATATTCAGTGTCCCAGGGCACAATATCAGTAGATTATCTGAAGTTTCTTTGCATAAACTGAAATGGTCACTGGAATACCAAATACTCTTTTGCACTCCATTGTCGCAGAGTTAACTTAATGCCTGAAAGAACCTTTGAGTATTGCAGATTTGCATAAAAGGTGGAATGGTTAAACAATAAAAAGCCGAAATTGCAGGGAATAGGAAGCTGGACATGAAAAATGATGAAAAAGTCATATGCAAACGTAAAAGGTTAAATGCAAATAATCTCCCCATGCTAAGAGTAGATTCACAAATTATGTCATTCTACTGACAGGTGCAGTTATTGCATTAGATAACTTGAACTCACAAAATGAGATCAAAGGAGACGCTTTTTTGTTAATCATGTGTGACAGTTATGTACCAATGCAAGCCTATCTTACCATGACTTGCCTGGGGGAGTTATGAATTCTGTTGAATTAAGCATACAGGAAATCTAAGGCATAGTGGAACTAGTAGTTAGTCTACTAGAGCTAATAAAGGACACATCAGTACTAACAAACTGCAAAGAACAACAATTGTTCTTTGGTCAACCAGATGGTATGATAAAGGAAAGGGGATGTGAAATTCAAAGTTAGGGAGAAAATTGGTTTGGAAACTAAATCTTTGCTCCTCAGCCAGATAAAGAAGACATGTATCCATTTTACTGCCAATGTCCACCATAGAGATGAGAGAGAAATTGAGTTCAGTTCACATTTAAAGTGAACCTGAGCAATAGCTGGACCAAAGACAGAGTCCTAAACTCCACACACCCACTTGAAAAGAAAGTATGGCCTGCCTTTTTGGGTGGGGTTAGGACAGTTGCTCTCTTTGTGTATCAGGAAGGGTGGAGTGGCTCTGCTCTGCTCCAGGTGACTGTCATCAAAATGGGACTCTTCAGTAATACTTTTTTCATCTGGCACTCTGCTCAGTGCAGACCCAGGCCACCAAACCCAGGCACCTGTGGTCACCACCCAACATGGCCTTCTCAATGGCTGCTCCCAGTCTCTGGAACTCCTTCTCTAGAGAAGCTAGACTGGCTCCCTCTTTGCTGTCCTTCTGTTGGCAGGTGAAGACCTCCTTATATCAACAGGCTTTTGAGAACTGACTGCCTTTAATGAAAGAGTTAGTGCCGTGATATTTTTATTGTAATTATTTGTATGCTTTAAACAGATTTTATATATGTATTTAATTTTAATTCTGTCAACGTTTAATGGTATTTTTAATTATTGTCATCGTCCCCCCCCCCCCCCCACATCTTAAGCCCGGTCAGGGAAAGAGGCAGGGTATACATAAATTAGTAATAATAATAATAACCCATCGAAACCTTCCAGAATTTGTACTTTTCTCAGTGCAGTTCTTTAAGTAATGTGTGCCAAAATGCATATACTGTATGAGGGTAAAGTGTGCATAAAAATGTATATGAGGAACTGAGAGAAGCTGAAACTGAGAGATTCACCTCACCCTAGTCCACCACCATTAGGAAGAGTGAAGTAGCTACTTCAGACACCAGATGCTGGGAGATGACAGAGGACTAGAGGGCAGAGCCAGTGAGCTTGATGCCCTCAGATGTCACATTGCTTATGCTTGGATTAAGACTCAGTTTTGAATCTGCCCATCTTTTGGACATGGAATGGGGAGGGGAGACATCCTGTCCTCCACTTCAATCAGCAAAATGTCTTAGATCTTCCAGGGTGACAATCTCAAGCTGCGCTTCCATTCCCTGTAAGTCTTTCTGCCTCCTCTGCAAAGGAACATCTTCAAATAGTTAAGGTTGGTTTACATGTTACAGCTGCTATGTGAAGGCCTCTTGATTGAATGATTGATTGATTGTTTGTATAATCCACCCTACGCCCTGGGAGCCTTGAAATCATTTCACGTAGCAGCTGTTGTGAGCTCTTGATGTGCAACAACTCACCATGTGGACTGAGCAATTTCCACCCCGTCTTTGCAGACTGTTCTTTTCAGGTTGCTTAAAATGGCATGGCGAAATCTTTGTGGCAAGCCACTGCACATAAATCTCATCAGGGAACTACATTCCTTCATCCAGGAAGCTTAACATTAAACATGCTTTATATTTCTTGATCTTTCTAACAATATTGTGCTTAACTAAAGAAATATGAATTATAAAGGGCAAGGTCTTGTCAGGCAGGAAACCTAGATTAGATATGACCAAGAGAGGCTGGTACTGAACACATGTAGCTGTCTCAAGAGAAGATCAAACAGGATCTCCCATCAAACAGGAATAAAGATTTACCATCTTATGGCACCATCTCACGGCCTTTTAATTCCAAGAGAAAAACTCAAGCGTTGTTTTAAAATACAGACAGTTTGTAGATTCACCGCACATCTTTCAGATCATGTTTAAAGGATGTGGTTTCAGGCTTTTAATTTATCCGTTCTTGTGGGTAAGACCTTTTAGCATTTTACAGAGTAAATATTGTGGTTTTATCAGCTCCAAGATTGACCTGGTACTTCTGAAATGGTTTTTAAATGGCCCTCCTAAGTGCAGAAAACCAAACTGTTTTACACATGGTACAATTTATAATAGAGCTAGAAGTAAACCAAGATGAGAATGTCATTGACACAAGTCTGCATTCCCAACACTTTAATGGAAGAGCTTTAGTGCTCTCATTTTTATATGTAGGAACCAAGATCAACATAAAGAGCAGGACAAGACACCTTGCGTGCCCATTAAAAGAACTGGGAACATTGAGAAGTTGGACTAAAGAATAACCAAAGGTTTCTCAATGAAAATGCCCAATGGGGGGGGGGGGGAATGTGCCTATTTTAATCCCAAAATATATTTTTACAAATGGTGATTTACTTACTTAAAAAAACAAATTATGTTGCAGTTTGGGGGCTTCAGTAGCATGAGCAGTCAAATACTGGGTTCTTTATGTTTCCCTTTTCATTGTCTGATCTGCATTTAAGCCAAAATGCTTGGATTTAAGTAAATGTGGAGCCTAAATTAAGACTGTTTGATACATTGTTCATTTTAGTTAAGACAGTTATATATCACTTAATCACAAGCATTTCTAAGTGGTGTACGTAAAAATAAACCACACAGAAAATAAAAATACATCCTAAAATAGTGTTGCCATATTTCAAACAGTGAAAAGGCAGGCAGATATTTTTGACATTGTTGATTGTAAGCTGTTTTTTTTTGGAAAATCAGCAAAGACGGCACTGCCGGCATGGGCTGCCATATGTCCGGATTTTCCCATATATATATATATATATATATATATATATATATATATATATATATATATTTGCTTTCGTAGATTTTCACGGGTACAGGAATGCAGGTTTTGGTGTCTTCGGGTGTCTTCCCGTGTAAGAGTTGGGGTGTCTAGGCGACGTTTCGACGAGGTCTCACTCGTCATCTTCAGGCTGGTGCTTTCGGCTTCTTGTTACTGGAACAGAGCAGGATCTCAGTGTTTGAGTTCCTATAAATACTGTGGAGGGGGTGTGGTGTATAGCCTCCAACGTTCTGGGCAGAGAGGAAGTTCCCAGGTTAGTGTGCCTTTTCTTCTTTTGTTCCTTAATTACTTGAGGGATATCTTGAGTGATTTCTTGAGTGATATTCTGAGTACCACTTAGGTGGGTCATTAAGTGTGGATTAGTTGCTAAAGCTTTCGTGTCTTGACCTCTTGAGCTTGTGAAGAGTTTTTCTGAGAAGATGGCTGTACTGCACTTAGTTGTGCTCTGGCTTGGCTTCGTGTATAGGGGCGAGCTGTGGTTTTGTGCCCTGTGCCAGCCAGATCTGTGTAGGGATTGCAGGGGGGTGCAGCATCCGGAGGTGCCACTATGGTTTGGCTACTGGATGGTGTCTGTAATTTATCTGTGGAGAGGGTCTGGGTTTGGGTCTGGTGTGGTTGATTGGTGATGGCGTTCTGTGTGCCTCTGGTTCTGGTGTCGGTTTTTGTGGGGAGGGCTAATTTCCAGATGTCTGGCAGGCGGGACGTGTCGTCACGCTTGTTCATGTTGTGAGGGTGTTTCTCTATCTCGATGGCTTCCATGATTATTCTCTTGTGGTGATGTTCCATGTTAAAGAGCAATTTGGAATCTGCAAAATTAATTTCGTGTCCTGTTTCTTTCATGTGTTGGAAAAGAGAGGAAGTTTTTTCTTCTTTTTTGACGGCATTCTTGTGTTCTGCGATACGTGCATTTATTCGTCTGTTTGTTTGTCCAATGTACGTGGCTGGGCAGACTTTGCAGGGTATTTCATAGATAGAGAAACACCCTCACAACATGAACAAGCGTGACGACACGTCCCGCCTGCCAGACATCTGGAAATTAGCCCTCCCCACAAAAACCGACACCAGAACCAGAGGCACACAGAACGCCATCACCAATCAACCACACCAGACCCAAACCCAGACCCTCTCCACAGATAAATTACAGACACCATCCAGTAGCCAAACCATAGTGGCACCTCCGGATGCTGCACCCCCCTGCAATCCCTACACAGATCTGGCTGGCACAGGGCACAAAACCACAGCTCGCCCCTATACACGAAGCCAAGCCAGAGCACAACTAAGTGCAGTACAGCCATCTTCTCAGAAAAACTCTTCACAAGCTCAAGAGGTCAAGACACGAAAGCTTTAGCAACTAATCCACACTTAATGACCCACCTAAGTGGTACTCAGAATATCACTCAAGAAATCACTCAAGATATCCCTCAAGTAATTAAGGAACAAAAGAAGAAAAGGCACACTAACCTGGGAACTTCCTCTCTGCCCAGAACGTTGGAGGCTATACACCACACCCCCTCAACAGTATTTATAGGAACTCAAACACTGAGATCCTGCTCTGTTCCAGTAACAAGAAGCCGAAAGCACCAGCCTGAAGATGACGAGTGAGACCTCGTCGAAACGTCGCCTAGACACCCCAACTCTTACACGGGAAGACACCCGAAGACACCAAAACCTGCATATATATATATATATACACACACACCGATTTCTGCCCAAACACTGCTGCTGACTACAGACAACCCTACAAGGGAAACCCAAATGCCAGCTTAAAATGACTGCTGGAATGAGAAAGTCTTTCTTGCGCACCTGACGTTCAGGAAGAAGGGTGCTTGTCCGACCTCAGCTGGGAGGGTACTGCACAGGTCTTAGTCCACAACACCGAATGCTCTGTCTAAAATCCCAGAGAGGTGTAGCCGGTCAGCATAGACCAGGCATAGGCAAACTCTGGGCCTCCAGATGTTTGGGACCACAATTCCCATCATCCCTGACCACTGGTCCTGTTAGCTAGGGATGATGAGAGTTGTAGTCCCAAACAACTGGAGGGCCGGAGTTTGCCTATGCCTGGCATAGACAATACTGTGCTAGATGGATACATGGTCTGTCTCAGTATAGATGTCAAGGACTGGCAGGAAGCTGAAGAGGATGGGCAGAGGCAGGGGACCAGGAGAGTGACCCAGGAGAGGGGACCAGTGATGTATGGGGTTTGGTGCTGCCCACAAGGCCAGAGCCAGGGGAGGAGGGAGAGTCAGAGCAGTCCAAAACAGAGGACGGGACATCAGATGTGGCAGAAGAAGAGGCTGTTTAGCCAAAAGACTGGTCAGTAGAGGGCTGGGGTGCAACTGCTCAGCAACTGCCTGTGGGCAGCTGCCTAGAAGCTAGAAGCATGTTTGTGTGATGTGTATCTGCAGCATATTGCAAGCTGCTATAAGTGCTTTTCTTGTCAGTAAACAGTTAACTATCAGAAGTGTGCCTTCCTTGGCAGGGGCAGGGGTGGGCAGGACAATAAGCTAGTTGCTTGTGTTCCTTGAGTTTCATTAAATTTCCTGTCAATCTGTATTTGTTTTAATTTAATTAACATTAGCATCCTTGGACATCTCTTCAGAAAGAAAGGCATCATCTTTTTTCTTTAATTTTCTTTTTTTAAATCAATCAAAGAACCAAATCAAGCACGATAATAGTAGCTCATGGGATGATGTAGCACCACCCGTGCCAGTGGAAATTCACAAAACATTGGAGGACTCTCCCAGACTGTCTCTATTTTCAGGTGGGATTAAATCATGTACCCACAAATTCAGTTTGGACAAGTAATGTTGCTCTGGTGCTCTTCCTCAACAAGCCAGCTTTCTCCCCAAACAGGACTTTCTGAGAAAAGGGAAGTGATCGGAAATTGCACTGGAGAGTGTGGGATAATGATTGCTTGATGCAATATCATAGGACCTCTTTGTAAACAGGTCAGGATGAATGCTGAATAAACAGATCACCTGGAAGTGACCAGAGACACTACAGTGGTATGGCAGGTAGAGACGATGGCTAGATAGTCAGAGATTTCTACCTCACCAAAGCCTGAGACAGAATCATGATAGCTGCATATGGTACAAAAGAGTTTTGATGCATCAGCATATATATTGCAGTGATACATTTTCTTCTTCTTCCTGGCATCATTATGATGTATGTGCTCCTGCAGCTCAAGATCAGCAGGAGCAAAGGGAAGACGGGGGGCCTAATGTTTTATTGAAGGAAAAAGACAGAAAACAGACAAGAGATCCCAGAGGCAGCATGAAATGTGGCGAGGAGTCAACAGTAAATCTTTCCCAGAAGAGAAAGCCAGTTTTGACTTGCAGCAAAAACAACAGAGTCTTGTGGCACCTTAAAGACTTAGCCAATTTATTATGGCATAAGCTTCTGTGGATTACAGCTTCTGATGAAGTGGACTGTAGTCCACGAAAACTTATGCCATAATAAATTTGTTAAGTCTTCAAGGTGCTACAAGTCTGTTGTTTTAACAGTAAATCATGGGCCTCTGGATTTATAACAGGAGTTGGAAAGAACACAGTGACAAGAGCTGTCACCTAGGCAGGCGAGGTGGTGAACTTCAGGTGTGAGGGGGCCGTATGTGGCCCTCAGGCCTCCCTATCTGGCCCTCAGGACTCTCTCCAGACCACACACACAACCACCAGCCTTGCCTCAGTTCTCCTTGAGTTCCTCTGCCTGGCTGGAATATGACGTTGAGATGTGATGATCCCTCTTGTTTGCCTTGATAAAGGATGGAGTGATGGGGTGTAGAATCTCTGGTGTCTGCATGGCTGGACCGTGGTCTACTGTGACAAGTTAAAAGTCACAACAATTGCTCCACCCATTTTTGACATTGGTCACCCCCACTACCACCAAACAACCAGTTTGGTACTCTCATTTTCCTGCTCATATTGAAGTACTGCCCCTCAGTGAGGCCAAACTTAGATTCACAAAATATTTAGGGTTATGTGTACCCCTGCACCCCCCCCAGAAAAAAGCACTGCATACAACCCCCAGAAGTTGCCCATGAGGAAACGTGGCCTTCTGTCTGAAGGTTCCCCAATCCTGAACTAAGGGAGATGACTTCCAACAAGGCCCAGAGCAGAAGTCAGAATGTGTTTAAGAGTTTGTCTGAAAGTCAGAATTGTATGACTTTGGCCATTTCTAGTAAGAATGCTACCTGCTTTCTCTGGAACCTAGTTTTATCAAGACTAGCACAGCAGAAGGCTCTTCAACCTCTTCAACTGGCTGTTATAGCCCAGACTCCACCCTCTCTGGAGATAGACAAATCTTGAGCCAGGGAACGGCTGCATGTGTGTGATCAGCTTCCATAGCATGCTGGGGCCATTTCTAGATGGATAGGAGGACCTGACAAAGACTTGATCTCTGGGCGCATTCATCTGACAGCACCAGAACATAGCTGTCAACTTTTCCCTTTTCTTGCGAGGAATCCTGTTAGGAATAAGGGAATTTCCCTTAAAAAGGGGGAAAAGTCAACAGCTATGCACCAGAACCACTAGGACTTCCCATTCCTGCTTGTGGCTCCACAAACATCTATGAGTAATAATAATAATAATAATAATAATAATAATAATAATAATAATAATAATTTTATGATTTATACCATCCGGCTGGGTTTCCCCAGCCACTCTGGGTGGCTTACTCTCAGGTAAACAAAGTTAGGATTGAACCCTAAGAGTAGTAAGAGATAAAGGCCCCATCTGTCCTATACATTTACAGCAGTGTCATACCACTTGAAACAGTCATGCCCCCAACTCCCCAAAATTGTAGTTTTTTAAGACTGCTGAGAGTTGTTACAATACCCTTTCTCTCTCAGCAAAGAACAGTTCCCAAAGTGGTTTAACCATCAGTCCCTCTTCCCAGGGAACTTTGGACATTGTAGTTCTGTGAGGGGGGTAGACATCTCCTAACAAGGCTCATTACCTTTAGCAAACTACATTTCCTATAATTCTTTGGGGGTAAGCCACAACTGTTCTAAGTGGCATGATACTGCTTTAAATGTTAAGTGCAGATGGGGCCAAAGAGGAGATGAAGAAAAGAAAGCTTTCTGTTTTGGTAATAACACCATAAACACGCTCCTGCTTTAAAACCCACATAAGGGTCCCTTTGATTAAACTGCAAGTCATTTGTTCAACACAACATGGCCATTTTCCTCAAAGTGAGGAGGAAGGTAGCTGTTCGCTGTGAAGTTCTGTTATTGGAGACTGTTTCTCCCCCTTAAAAGTCTGCACTCCTTAATCCCTGCCTAATGATCTCTCCTGCCTTTATGATTATTGTTTTGAGTAGCTAAAATAAACCCTTTTGCTCTTTGTACATTCAAATGAAAACTCCAAGGTTCACTGGCATCAACAGTCACAAATTATTATTTTTTGGGCTCCCTACCTTCTTCCTGCATGCTGCAGGTTTGGGGATAAGGTGACAGTGTGTACTTTTCTCTTTGAAAGTGAAGACCAGAAGGGAAAGCAGCTCTGGCAGCTACCAAAAACATGTCATGTTGGCTGTAACCTTTTCAAAAGGAAAGGAAGAGACATTTGGAAACAGAGGAGGACAGAAATATATAAGGTGCTTTGTCCTAAATTGGGACAGTGGAAAGGAAAACCCATAGTAAGAAGCGCCTTTAAAAACTCGCCGTCGGCTGTTATGAAGAGCTCCTGTAAACCACTGCTATAAACTACACTCATCACCCACAATTTACTAGGCTTCAAATATCTTAATCCACCACGTGTTGCTGACTGCGGGTGACATAAAGATGTCAATCAACAATTATTTCCAGCAGGCTTGTCAGCAATGTCTTATTTACCATGAAGCTGCTGTTATTCTTTGGAAATATCCATGAGCCGGGGCTAATGGTGCTTTCCTTTTTCTTTTCTTTTTAAAAAAAGTTTAAACTGATATTTGTTCACAACATAAGCCCGGTGTGGGGAATCTTTCGCTCCGGGTCTTGCTGAACTACAACTCCTACCTTCCCTCGCCATTGGCTATGTTTGCTAGGGCTGATGGGAGTTGTAGTTCAGCAACATCTGACAAGCACCCCTGATTTAAGCCCTGCTTTTAGTGCCCCAAGCAAATGAAGCGAGGCAGGGAACCATCAGCGGAAAGATCTTTTTTGACTTTGGCCCCTCTGTTATGTAACAGCCTAGTGCCATCTATTTTGGAGTCAGGTGAAGACCTCCTCATTCACAAAGGCGTTTTAAATAACTTTTGATTCAGTATCTGGTCATCTCCTTTGGTTTGGGATAGGGATGGGTGAATCTGACTATTTCCTTTCTATTTCTCATTTTTCAAGTATTACATTCAGTTCTCCACATTTTCACACTAGTTTGCATTCTTGAAAATTTCATTAGCATTCTAGTGTGAATCTTTCCTATTATTATGCTACACATTTTCTCAAGCAATTTCCTTTAATGTAATGGGTTCTGTATGTCATTTTTTAAATCTATACAGTTTTATTTTATTTTATTTTATTCATTCATTTATTATATTTCTATCCCACATTTTTTCTCCAAGGAGCTTGGGGTAGCATAACTGGTTCTCCCTCCTCCTCATTTAATCCCCACAGAAACCCTGTGAGGTAGGTAAGGCTGAGAAGCAGAGACTAGTCCAAGGACACCCAGTGAACTTCATGACTGAGTGGGGATTTGAACACTCATCTCCCAGATCCTAGTCTGACATTCTAACCACTGCACCATGCTGGCTTACTCATGCACACTTTTCCCTAGTATGTGCATTTCTTTACACATTTCTAGCGGGAGAACTGCCTTGCAAAATTCAGAGAAGTGCAGGAGTTGGGTAGGTTTACTTTTAAATACAAAGTGCATTGAATTTCTTCCCCATCACTAGTATGTGGTCTGTTTTTCTCCCCCTCCAGATATACCATATTTTTCTGTGTATAAGACTAGGTATTTTTTAAAAACAACAAAAAAAGGTTTAAAATTGGGGCTTGTCTTATACACAGGTAGTGCTTAGGGGTGTTTTCTTAATTTGGAGTTTCCAAAAATAGGGGGCACCTTATACACGGAAAAATATGGCAAATCTAAAAGGTAACCTCATCATGGTGCATTGTGGCTCTATGCCTATGATTCTGAAGAGCCCATGTCTGAAGCCAAAATTTGACACCCACCGCCAGACCTCATGCTGCCTTTCCAAAGACAGAAAAATGAGGTGCTAGGCTTCAGGAAGGAAGCCTGAGGGCCCGGGCAGGGTCCTAGTGCCCACCCATCTCGTTCCCAAGCTAGGCTAACTAGGCTTGAGGAAAGCGGCAGGAGAACTCTAAGACCTTGTCAGGGCCCTCATGCCTCCTTCCTGAAGCAAGCACTTACTAGGCTTTGGAAAGGAGGCCGGAAGGTGCCCCCTTGGCTCGGTGCCCTGTGCGGGTGAATTGGCTGTAAATCCACCTTTGATGACACATGTATACAGATACCCATGTACATAAGTGTGCGTGTGTGATGAGGGACATAGCTGAAGAAGAGGCCAAGCTAGGCTCATTAAAAGAGTTGTATCCTTCAGAGAAACTCCATTACACATTCAGGAAAAGATGAGAGATCATGCGGAGGCAGGACACATAATTCTGAGAGAATTTATTCTCAGCCAGGGCTGGGAATAAGCTCTTGGAATTTAGCATTTTATTACTCAGGTAAAAAGGTTATGTAGAACTCACTAACACCATTTTTATGCATTTCCACAAATGTTATATATTAAACTTGTTAAAATAATAGCCTTCTCCTACCAGCCACTATTACCCTCCTCTTTGACTTTCCTGAGATTGTTTGAAGGCTAGATCCACTTCTTCAGAAAATATATATATATATATATTAAAAATTGCCAGTTTAATATTAAAATGGCATCTGGGAGCTGAACGGCTTCAAGACTTGTCAAAATGCACGAGGCCTCAACTTAGCAATAATGCCGTAGATGAGATGAGAAGTGCAAATTTCTCATTCTGGAAATTATTTCATGTTGAGTCAGGTAGATTACATGGTGATGATTTTGAGTATATGCCTGACCCCTCCAGAGAACACTTTGCCTGCTACTAGGAAGAATGGCTAGAAATTGCAAATATGGTTTTGGTTCTCAGTGTCAAAAATGACATATAAATATGTGAAAGTCAGCAGCAGCTTTTGTGCTGGGCAGTGGCATATACAATCTTGGATATATTACGGACTAGATGTTTTCCCCTTTATATGTATTGAGGTCATAGAAAGTGGCAGTATAATACACCAGTATGAACCAAGGAGACAATGGTTTCAATCTCCATTGAATCATGAACCTCACTGGGTGACCTTGGTCTTATCCCCCTCTCGTAGCCTAACCTACCTCATAGGGTGGCTGCTCGGATAAAGTGGGGAGGCAGAGAACCACGTATACCACCTTGAGCACTTTGGAGGAAAGGTAGCATATAAATGTAATTACAAACAGTGCCCTCTTGGTAACGCTAAAGGACATTTGAGTGAGTTTATGCTTACCAATGGAAATTCCATATACGTGTATGTAATTATGTCTAATTTATTTCTTTGGGATGGTATTGAACTAAATAATTGCACTAGTGCAAAGAGTAGCACTAACACAACAGGACTTTCCTCCCTCATCTTCCTCTGTGTACACCCCACACTGTCCTCAAATTTGGGGGAACAGATTTAGAGAGTGAGTTGGCAAGTAAAAGGGCAGAATATTCCAATGCACAAAGAGAAATCCTTGTGCTGATGCAACATTTTGCTTAGCGCTACAATGAATGCAACCTTTGGTGTGTGTTTAAATGATCACACTTCTGGACACATCTCTCAATGCAAAAGCAAATCCCCACCAGGTTTAGAGAAGTTAACTGCTAGGTAAATAGATAGGGGAAACTTGTTGTCTGTTGGTCTAGATGGCAAGATTAGAACTAATGAGTGAAAATTTCAAGAAAGCAGATTTCCATTAAACATTAGAAGAAACTTCTATGGTAATAGCTTTTTGACAAGGGAACAGACTCCTTTTGGAAGGCTCTGCACACAGGGCTGGCCCTAAAATCAGGCAGAGTGAGGCAACAGCTTTAGGGGGCAACTTCCCAGGAGAAGGGACATTAGCCACTGACTCGTTCTCCTGAACCCCCAGCCGTTCTGCCACGTGGTATTGCCTGGACCCTCAATCTGGCCAGCTGCTTCAGGTCTGGCGGAGAATGCGATCCCATTACCAGTGCTGAAGGAAGATTTACTGGCAGCCCAGTCTGCTTCTGAATGTGAAATTGGGAGGTTGGCCCATGATAGCATTTACTTTAGGGACCATGATGCCATGAGCTGGTCTTGTCTGAACTGTAAATATTTAATCAAAGGCTTGAAAGCCATCTGGCAGGGATGCCATTGTTGATTCTGCATTGTAGATCTTGCAGTGTGAAGGTGTTGTACTAGATACCAACTCTAAAGTTTTGTGATTCCAAGTGGGTATAAGTCTGCAGCCTTTATCTTTTTCCCCACTTTTTTAAAAAAAATCTACAAAGTGACATGCAAGATTATTAAAACATAAACCAATCCCTTTTATAATAACCAAGAGCTGCAACTGAAAACAAACCAGAAAAGCAGTAAAGCAGACATCTGATAAAAATCAAAATGCAACAGGAGCGTATATCAGTTTTGTGTTGTTTTCTGTTACCCAGCTATTTCTCAACTTAAATAATGTAGTTGCATTTTATTTCCTGATGTGTATTTCTACCCAAAGCAGAATACTGTAGTTATATTTTGTTCTATTTGGCTGTTCTTCTGTCTCTTCTAAGAACTTACAAGAACAGCATGCATGCATGCACACACATATCTTCATGGAATTTAGAACTCTGACCTTGTACCAAAAAGAAAAGAAAAGAAAAAGCCTTGCAACAACACTACCTTTGGAGTGTTGTAAAGGGTGTGGAATGATGGCTAGGCAGCCAACACAGTTGCAACAGCAGCAGCCAACAAACAGAGCTGGGGGAAAAAATGAAGTTGTATTCTCTTATCCTGGAGAAATTTAGTGAAATGTCCCTCATTCCCCCCACCAAAAAGTCTGCCTGCCTAGAAACAGAGTGGGGAATTTTAGGAATCTGTGTGTGCACATCTCTAGATAACAGGTGTGCAATTAAGAACATTAGAAGAGCCAGGATCAGGTCAACAGTCCATCTGGCCAAGCATCCAGGAACTGGTTTTCTGCCTCTAACTGTGGAGGCAGAACATAGTCATAATGACTAGTAACCTTCGATAGCCTTCTTCTCCATGAATTTGTCCAAGCCTCTTTTAAAGCTATCCAAGTTGGTGGCTATCACTGCCTCCGTTGGGAGCAAGCATTTTCTTTCATCTCTCCTGAATCTTCTAACATGTTAAATTCTATTAATTCGGAAGAAATTTAAGGACTTCACTTGACCTTCCAGAGGTCTCCTCTCTGGTGACTTGCAAAGTTTCTTCCCTTGCCCTGGCCCATCGTAGTGAATGTTCCTTGCAAGCACCTTTATGAGTTCAAACGAACATTATACTTTACAGCTCTATACACAACCAGTGTTGACACAAAAAGCTGGCGTTGCGTAGTTGCTAAGAGCTCCAGTCACTCCCGCCCACCCCACTCTTTCTCAAAATGCATTTTTTTCCTTAAAATAAATTTATATTATTTGTCATCCATCCTTGACTAATAGCAATTAGTGTGGACACTCGTGCATCTCATCGGGGCACCCACATTGCAACCGGAACTCAGCTAGAAATAAAATTATTTTCCTGCCCCAGTCACAAATCATGTAGTAGCCCTCCTGGATCAGAATAAAATCCCCACCTAGCCAAACATCCTCTTTTCCATAGTGGCCAACCAGCTGTTTCTGGGAAGCTCCCAAGCAGGGCATGAATGAAGGCAACCAATTCTCCCATTGTGCCTCTACAGCAACTGGCAAATGTTATATTGCTCTGGAGCTCACAGTTCCATCTAATAATAATAATAATAATAATAATAATAATAATAATAATAATAATAAATTGTACCCCGCCCATCTGGCTGGGTCTCCGCAGCCACTCTGGGTAGCTTCCAACAAAGATTAAAAATACATTAAAATACATTTATCTTATAAATCACCACATCTTGTGGCAAATTCCACGCATTAATTACATGCTGCATGAAGTAGTTAAGGAAAAGGGTGCTTCTGAGCAAGTGTGTATGCATGTGTTTCTTTGCCAGCTTGCACTGACACTTTTTTTTTTACTCAGGCAGGGGTGGGGAAGCTGAGCACACACACAAACGATCCCTCTGTGTGTACCTTGGGTCTTTCCACAGACCCCTGCCCTGTTCCCATGCTCTTTGAAAGGGCATGTCTTCTTGAGCTGTGATAATGCCTTCTGTTTGCCTGGATGGAGGATGGACAGTGGCATGTGCGTAGAAACTTCTGGCTTTGAATGACTGGAAAGTAGCCTACTGTACAGAGGTGAAAGTCACATCCACTGTCCCAGACACTGTTTTGCCTCTGGCCCTACCCATATATTGGCTGTGGCCCTGCCCTACTCTGGCATGTAGACCTGGGAAAGTTGCCCATGAAATAATTTGACCCTTGGGGTGAAAAGAGGCTCCTCACCAGGTCAGATGATACTGCTACCACAGTATCTCTCTTTTTGGGAATGAAACAAGTGACAAATTGATTGCAAAAATCTGACCTGCAGGCTTATCTTTCCTGCTTTTTCTCTCTGTGTGTTTTATAACGGTTATGCTGATTCTAAATCCAATATCTCATAGCAGAGGGTGTATCCTGGTAAAAACCTTAAACTTTTGATTTGTGTTTTTGAGGAGTTACAGCCGCCGTGATGAAAAGTTAAAAGAACCCCCCCCCCCCATTTCATTCCAGAATTCTCTTTTATTTCTTTCAGGAAGTCTCCTTAATTAAGATGGGCATAGACAGAGGGGGAGCACCTAAGACATATTTTCCAATTATGTCTGATGTAATTGTTCTTCCTGCATGATCTTGCTAGAAATCAGCTGCAGGAGGCAAGAGAAGAACAGTGGTGTGTGCCTGCTGTTACCTCGGTCTTAATCTTAAATTAGATGTGGCATTTGGTGGAGGAAGGGGGAGAAGAAAGAAACCCCCCTGTGTTTCAAACTTTCTAAAACAAACAGCAATGAAAAGTTTATCATTACTGCTACTCCCTGTGGCGCTCCATTAATTGTCAGTCATCTGTTTCCCCTCACTCCTGAGCAGCCATGAATGATAAGGAATCGGCCCCAATGTGGATGCTCCTTTTTGGCACAAGGCTTGCTGGCTTCAGGTAAAAAGAAGATAAGGATTTAAGGATCTATCTTGGATGGAATCAGACCATTGGTCCATCTTATTCAGTACTGTCTACATTGAGGTACGTGCCTACATGGTATCTGAAGAAGTGTGCATGCACACGAAAGCTCATACCAATAACAAGCTTAGTTTGTCTCTAAGGTGCTACTGGAAGGATTTTTTTTATTTTGTTGTGCCTACATGGGTGTGTATGGGGTGTTAGGAGATGGATAGTACCTCTGTTGGGGGACACGCCACACTCTTTCTGGGGTAGTTTATCTACCATTGGTCTCAACCCTGCACTCGGCTCTCAGGTGTCCAGGGGCACCAACTCTATAGGGCAGAGTTGTTATTGCCCCCCAATATCTGTTAGGAGGGGGCCAGGCCCCCTCAATGTTGTGGGGGCAGAGGAGGCAGAGTGCAGAGCCGAGTGTGGTATGGCTTCAGTTGCTGGCTCCTCCTGAGTGCAAGAGAGGAGAAGCCACCACCCATTGCAGATGCGCCAAGCTGGGCTCCACCCTCAACCTCCTCCCAGAAATGTGACGCACACATGATGCCGCACACATGCGCTGGGCCCCCTCAATCTTGGGCACAAGTTGGTGTCTCTGCCTATGGCTGCTTGAAGCTGTCAGCATGCAACAGCGGCCACACTCTGGGAAACGGCTTTGACTGTCCGGGTACACCAAGTGAGGGTAGTCAATGTGTCTCAAACACACTGAGGTGACTTTGGTGCTGCTAACACAACAAAAGCTATGTGGGAGGCAGAAGTTACAAGTTACCAGTCTCTGCTGTCCATTG